>NC_045428.1:440615605-441253105 GCF_902635505.1 Sarcophilus harrisii | reverse complement strand
CAAATGCCCTGTAGCTGTGGAAAAGAGAATGATTTGGCACAGCAGTACTAAATCCTCCATGGTGCTGCTTCAGGTTACATGAATATGGTCCTGGTAGGGCTAATCCTATTAGAAAATCTACAAGGGTAAAGTCTCAGTTCCTGAAGGGTCAGAAGAAAGAAGTACAAAGGTTAGTTAAAAGAGAATGAAACATTACATTCAAATCAAAGGGGAAATCAAAGAATGCAGAAGAAGAATAATGAAAACCAACAGATTAACAAGAAACAGTTGTAGGGCCAGAGTTTAGAAAATTAAGTTAACATGCAGTTTACTCTGAGTGAGGTAAGTATAGTAATGTCACCTTTAAGAATGGTCATTTGTTGCTATCTTAACACAAATTTTTTTCTTTCTGTGAAAAAAATTCAGTTTTGGACAGCTTTTTGTTGCTCCTGATATCTTGTTCATGGAAAACATATTTCTCTGAATAGCCAGACATTAAGATACATTTTATGGGGAGAATAAAAGAATTTCATCTTTAATGCTGATCATTTAATACTGATAATTCACAACTAGCTCTCAGATTTTGGTGACGGCCTAATATATGGACACTAGAACTTTTAATTTTCTTTTTATTTGGTTATGCAAAGGGGACAAATGAAGGACAAACAGAGTATGATACTTCTATGAGCAAACAATTGTAAATCTGTTTAAAACCTTAATTTTCTTTTTATGGTGTAGAAATTCTTTTAGAAATCAGTTTTCAGGAACTCTTTCTAAAGCAATTTAAAACAATGTTGATTGTCTCTCTTTGAGGCTCTGCTTTCCCTACAAGACTTTCTTCCCTTTGGATTTCTAGCAAGGAGAAAATTTAGCTCTACTTCCCTTCCTTTGACAATAATGGTGGAACAGCATAACACTGGGGAAATCACTTTGTCTACCTGAGGGCTAAGTCCCTGGAATCTTGCTTGTCTTGCTGTTTTGTTCTTTAAATAGAGGCCAATGACTAATTTAATAGCCATTTTCAGCCTTGGCACTTTCCTTCTGGGTCAAGTTCCTGGGTTTGAGACTGGATCCTTGGATGATAAGCTAACCAAAGAGAGGAGAGCATCTTATCAATGAGTTAAGTTTATGGTGAGCTAAGATCATCCTTTGGTCAAGAGCTCAAATTAGCCCTTGCTGACAAAGAGATCCAAATCTTAAACCCCTCTGATATTGTATCAATCCTTTCAGTGAGAAATGGAGTATGATTTTGATGACATCTTTTCAAACAAAAGAAAGATGAAAGCTATTAATCAAACATGCTCAAATCTAGATACTAGTAATCAGAGAGGTATTATGCCTCTGAGCTGTATCATCACTAATGTTTGAAATGTATGTTATCTATATTGGATGATTCTATATAAAGCACGGGGAAAACAGATCTTACATACTATGTGTATTAATCTACACATAGGCATATACACACATTTATATGGCACATATATATATATATATATAATATTCCACATATGAATGTGCATAGAGATGTATGTACACACACACTTACCCATACAAATACATATGCACACATATAAGTAGATAGATGGTATAGAGAATAGAGTGCTTAGGCTTGGACTCGGGAAGACTCACCTTCCCAAGTTCAAATCTGAGACAAGGAGATTTTACCAATGTCATGCTGTGTCCATTCTAAAGCATCTGACTCAGATACTAAATTTGTAAAACTGGGCAAATCACTTAACCCTATTTGCCTCACTTCCTCATCAGTAAATAAGCTAAAGAAGGAAATGGCAAACCACCCCAGTATTTTTGTCAAGAAAATATCAAATAAGATTACAAAGAGTCGGACATGACTGAAAAATTACTGCAGAAAAATTGCAGAAATATTTTGTTGTTGAGTTTATTCACTGAGCTATCTAGTCGTGCCCTGTACACATATACATATGTTTATATATAAAACCTCCCTTTCATTTTTAAAAATAACTTGATAACAAAAGGGTATCTGTTTTCTAGTACACAATACTTTAACTCATACATACACTGAGGTAATTCTCCCATGTCTGGAAGGCACTCCCTTCTTACATCTATCTCCCTGATAGAATCCCTAGCTTCCTTCAAAGGCCAGCTTAGGTGGTACCTACTACCTGAAGTCTTTCTTAATTTCCAGAAATATCAGTACTCTCTTCCTCTTGAACTCACATTGGGGTATACTTTGTACTTACTAATCTGCGTACTAGCTCTATTTTTTCGAGGGAATTGCAAAGTCCCAAAGGATAGGAAGTATTTTACTTTTACATTTGTATCTCCAGCAGACTGGCACATAATAAATGTTTAATAAGTGTTGAATTTAACTAGGATTCATATAATATTTGGTGTCTTTTAATTGAAGCAAGCAAAATTTAGACTTTCAAGAAATCTTTGCAAAAGATATCTTATGCAAGTTTGCTATTTATATATTGTTATTTTTTCAACATTCATCTTTTTATTTCATTTCTAAATTTCAGAGGATAGTGACTGACAAAATGTTTCCCTTTTAATATATTAATGGAGAGCAATGCCAAGTTATATTTATTCATTATGACTCTACAACTATTTAGAAGAATTATTTCACGGAGTGAAAAAATTGCTAGTTGCTGGGAATAATGTCTTCTTTTATAACTATTATATGGAGAAATTAAGAGAATGATTGATAATTAACAAAAAGGAATGAAGGATTATCAAAAACAATTTAAAAAAGTATAATGACTAAGCAAACTTTTCTCATTAGGAAAAAACATTGTAGTGGATAGTGCTGGATTTAGAAATAAGAAGATTCATCTTTCTGAGTTTAAATCTGGCCTTAAATCTGACTACTAGCTTTGTGGCCCCAGGCAAGTCAATTAATCTTGTTTACCTCAGTTTCCTTATATCTGCAAAAATAAGCGGAAAAGGAAATGGCAAACTACTCCAGTATCTTTGTCAAGAAAATTCCAAATGGGGTCATGAAGAGTCAGACACAATTGAAAATGACTGAATAAGAACATTGAACTCCATCGCTATAATTCCTCTCTTTTTGTTTCTAATGCAGAAGAAGTAAAGAAATAAGTCTTCTAAACTGAGAAGGAAACTATAAAATCAAAGCAATTTTTTTTTTTATTTGCCAGGCAGAAGAAATAACCTGTAGTTGAAGCAGAAAAAAAAATAATTGATAATTGAGAATAGACTACTAGGAATCAAATAATGAATAAGCATTTATTAAATGGGTACCATTTGTCAGGCACTGTACTAAGTGTTAGGGATATAAGTATAAAAAATGAAATAATATCTACTAAAAAGGAGCTTACATCCTAATGGGGAAGACATAGTACAAATAATTATAAAGAGGATAAGTGCAAATAAATACATAGAAGTTAAATGCAAGGTTGTTTGGAATGGAGGACATTAGCAGTTGAAGGAAATCTGGAAAAACGCCAAGATACAGAGAAGGATTCTATGAGGCAGAGATGAAGAAGGAATACATTCTAAGCATGGAGAGAGCCAGTGGAAAAGTACAGAGATAGGAGATGCAAAGAAAACATATCAGTCAGATTGGAGGGAGTAATAATGAAATAGGAAAGACAGTATGAGGTCAAGATGTATAGTGCTTTAAAAGCTAATCAGAGGCATATATTTGACTTTTGAAGCAATAGGAAAATGCTGGAATTGAGTAAGTGAAGTCACATGGTTAGATCTGGGCTTTTGCAAGAATGGATAATGAACTAGAATGTTAAGAGACTTGAAGCAAAGAGACTAAGTATGAGTGTTACAAAAATCTAAGAGAGACTTATTCTGATATAATCAAAATTTTCTATTTTGTCATCAATAATGATCTCTAGTTCTTCTTTAGTCACAAATTCCTCCTCCACAAGTCTGAGAGGTAAACTATCCTATGTTCCTCTAATTTATTTATAATCTCGTTCTTTATGCCTAAATCATGGACACATTTTGATCTTATCTTGATGTACGATGTTAAGTGTGGGTCCATGCCTAGTTGAGAGACTTATTCTGATGTGCCCAATCCATCTTGAGAAGAGGTTGTGACTTCAAGACAAAGATTCAGAAAAAACAATAAGTATTCTGATTAGATCTGAAAATAAAACCTGAGTAAGATTAAGTAAAAAAGTCATACTACATATTAGTTAATTCTTTATTAATTTAAAGGCAACAAATTTACTTATTTTACCTAGCACTCTATTGCTACCAAATCACAAACTCTTAAATAAGCCTGCTAAAAGACAGGATTGTAGAAGTCTCCTATGACTCAATAACAGCAGCCTGGACCAAAATCTGAAGGTTTGATCTTGAATCCGCTAATCATCTGTTTTAATAAGCTGAACCCCAAATTCTCCAGAGTTAACATATTCTCAGCCCCATTCCTGTGATACTAAAAATATGATGCCCCTTCCCCCTGTTAAAAAAAAAAAAATCAAGCTTCCCTTTCCAATGCCAGTTGTAATCTTATTTCTTCCCACTCAATCCACAATGTTCCACTCCATACTAATCTACCCTTTCTTCAGTGTTCCCACAATGTACAAACTTGTATTCATCTTAAACTTTTCCCTTTATCAGGCCTTTCATCTGTTGAAACTAGTTGAAACCTGAGTCCTTCCAGATAATATAGCATCCCTGGACACCCTTTTCAGCACCGGTTGTACTTTCATTCATATTTCTCACTTAATTATCCTTCTAGCTCCCCTTTGACATTTCCCAACTCTCCTATTATTCCCACCATTCAGTACCTCTCCCTTGGAGGTTCATTTAATCCAATTTATTATCCAATTCAAATTCTGGTAGCTATTATCTATAAATTCCCCATAATAGTCTTCCTTCCTTTTTCAATTAATTCAATTCCTGGCTCACCCACTTAATGTTCTTGTTCTAGGGGATTTAAACATAAATGCTGATGTTCTCTCACCTACCTTAATTTCTCAGTATTTTAGTATCCTCGATTATTATGACTTACACCTCTGTTCTACTTTAGCTACACGAAGCGATATGGACATAGCTTTGATCCTAAAACCATAAACCTTCAATTTTCATGTTTAAGATAACTGCATAATCTTTTATGTTGCCATTTTTCCCAATTCCTTACACATCCAAATCCTGTTCCTTATTCTCATAGTAGTTTTCAGTTTCTTTATACTTCAGTACTGTAAAGGTCATCAGCTGCCCATATCTTCCATCCTTTCTAATTTTGACCGATAGCAGAACCAACTCAATATTATGCTATCCTCTATGTGTGAAACTCTTATTCTCTTGTCTCATCACTGATCATACTGTGCTAATTCCCAATCTTCAATTACTCCCACCATCTACCTCCCTTGTTCCTACTCATTTGCTACCAAACAGAAAGAGATCCTAAAAGTGTGATGACTGGGCCTACTTAGTGTGATGCTAGTGAAACTCAACTGGGCCCTCACTGCAGCAAAACATTACTACTATATCCCCTTCCTCCCCACTAATTCCTTACCTCCTTCATTAGAGCAGCTATTCTGAACCTTTTCTTCTCTCCTCAAGCCTCTCAATGTCATACTCCAACCCCTCTTGCTGCTTAGGATGTCACTTTATACTTCACCCAAAACAAAAACAAGAAGAAAAAACCCCAACAACTGAGGTAACTGTTCACTTTTTTCCTTTTCTTCATTTCACTTCCCTCTGACATCATCTTCAGCTAAGTTCTTTTTCATTCCAATCTCAGATGATGAGTCATCTTTCCTCCAAATGGCCTTCTCCTCTAAGACTTATCTTCCATCTATTCGGTATTTATATAAGCCATACTGATTTTGGCTCATTCATTAGAATTCAAACTCCCTGAGGGCAAAGACTGATTTTGCCTTTTCCTTTTGTCAAAGGACCTGGCATGAAGTAAGTACTTAATAAATGGTTGGTTGGTTGAATTTCTTAAATTCTTGTACTATATAGGTATTAATTTTTTTTTTTTAAATAACCATTAGTTGTTTTTAAAGGACTTCTATTTATTTAAAAACATTAAGGGATTAAAAATGTTAATTTCACAGCTGAGAAAGTGAAAACTACATAATAGGACTACTTGAACATAACTAAAATACTGGAACATAACTAAAGAAGCATAGTTTATTTTAATTGCAGGTAAAGAAACTAAAAGAAAAAAATAAACAGCCTCTTGAATGAATTCACAAACCTAAACAGACAAAGTGATGCTAGTAGAGATATGTTTTGTTTTTTTTTTTTTAATCACAAGGACATATTCCAGTAGTTGATCAGAGATGAGACAAAGAAAACTACAGGATAGTTGCTGGGAAGCATTAAGAAAATATTAAATGCAAAAGTGACAAATGAGCAGGGACAAAGAATATTATACAGTGGTGTAAAGGGCCACAGATGGTGGGGGAACTCTGGGTAAAGTATAAGACCCTTTAGCTCAGAGGGAACTTGTTTGCTAACAATCTTTGGTTTGGCTCTCATCTCCTTTTGGTGCCTCTCACTCTCTTCCTGAGAACTCAAGGAGGACTTGACCACCTGTGTTCTACTTGAAGCAAGGGATACTTACAATAAAGATGAATTTACATATCAATAACAGTGTGCTATGGTGATGTAATGGTTCTACAATTGGCACATGCTCAGTGTGCTGTAATGATGTAATCATATTATTTAAGAGCTGAGATGACTTGAAATAGAAGGACTCCATCTTTGACTATCCTCATGGGTTTCCTGCCTTCTTCACTCCTCCATTAAAATCAAGGCTTGGGCTAGTGCCAAGATCCTCCAAAGAGCTAGTCTGGATGTTATATTTTGGTACCCCAACTTGGGGGCTCTAGAAAGCATACTAGTTTTTGGAGCCCAATGTGGGGCTCTAGAAAGTTCACTATACAGTGGCAAATTTTTAACTCCTATGGTATCATTATGGAAAAATCTTACTAAGAGAAAATATAAAGTCCCCCTCCCCCTTTTTATGAGGCAAATTGGGCTTAAGTGACTTGCCCAGGATCACACAGCTAGGAAGTATTAAGTGTCTGAGGGCACATTTGAACTCAGGTCTTCCTAACTTCAGGACTGGTGCTCAATGTATTGTACCATCTAGGTGCCCCAAGTTTTCTCCTTCAAAGGATTTTAAGAAAAGAAAAAAAAAATTGTTTTCTGGAACAGTTGACATTAGTTAACATGATTGGAATAGGGATATAATTTCAATAAACTCAATGGGATCTTATATTTCTATACCTTTTATACACAGAAAACTATGTGACTTTAAGAGATGGTCTTCAGTGGAATATCATTTGTGAAAACTCATCTGTCCCCTTCTCATTGCTTTACCAAAGATGATGTCAATCATATATAGATTGTTTACATAAGGATTTTATGGAGCTATAAAGGTAAGTATGTGGGTCACTAACTTTTTGATAACTTCTTGGTCACTTTTTGGGGTAATAAAGTGTGTGATTTTCTCCCCTTTAAGCATTTGGTATCTCCTCCTCATTTTAAATTAATCCCTCAATATCCTCAAAATTGTACTTCTTCCAGCATGGACTTTCTCTTCTTTCCATCTTGATTATATAAAATTGAAAAGGTTTTTCAAAAACAAAACTAAACTAGTTACATTACAAGGGAAATAAATAACTAGGAAAAAAAATCTTTACTGAAAGTTGCTCTCATAATTTGATAGTCAAGATATATAAAGAAGTGATTCAAATATTATAAGAACAACAGTAATTTCCCCAAAATTAAATTGGTCAAAGGATGTAAAAATGTAGTTTTCAAAGGAAGAAATTCCAGTTATCAACAGCCATAAGAAAAAAGTGCTCCAAATATCTAAAAAAAGAAATGAAAATTAAGAGATTTTACCTCATATCCAGATTGAGAACAATTAAAAAAAAAACCAATTATTCAAGAACCTACCAAAAAACAGAAACATCAAAGTCTTGTTGGGAGAGCTGTGAAATTGTCCAGCTATTTTGAAAACAATTTGGAACTGATACAGAACGAAATAAGCAGAACCAGAAAAAGAAATTATATCATAACAACAACAACAGTGTAAAAACTGAAGATCTTTGATCAATAAAATGAGCAACCACTCTTCCAGGGAACTAATGATGATGCATGCTACAATTCTTGACAGAGGTGATGGACTATTCAAGGTGTAGAATGAAGCATTAATTTTTTAAATGGACAATGTGAGAATTTATTTTGCTGGAATGTACATATTTGTTATAAGAGGTTTTCTTTTGCTTTTTTTTTTTTTTCCCCCAGTGGGGTAGTAGGGACAGACGATTTACCCAAGGGGTTGGCAAAAAAAAAAAAAAAAAAAAAAAAAAAAAAGAGGGTTACAGAAAGAAGTTCAAAAGTAAACAAAGACAAACAGGACAGCTTTGAAATTTATATGCTTAGTTTATTATATGTACCTGAAAAGCAAGCTGGATGTAATAAGAGATTTATAGGTTCATATACCTGACCTACTTTGTATACAGAATGCCCATTTTCTTTGGTGATTAAGTTCAGAATTAAAAAACAAAGTTTGCTGTTCAGACTATTACATGCAGTTTGATTTACCAATCTATGATTTACCATTTATCTTGGATAGATGTGCTATATGTACAATGAGCTGAGCCAGCAACTGAAGGGACAGAGGAGAGGAGAGGCGAGTTAATTGCTTTGAGGAAGCTGTGAAGGACTTTCAATGGCTAAGTTTCCATCAGAAAAAGCACCTTTTAAAAAAATAACAAGTATCTCTCCAATGATACTCTGTGGCTCTTTTAAAGAATTACAGTTGAATAGTAATTTAGTGTTTGATAAATCCAAAGACCCATGCTTTTGGGATAAGAACTCATTATATGAAATTTAGAATTTAGTATTGTTCAGGCGCCAAAATATTGGTGTTCTTTTTCCAAAACACAGCCAGGTGATAAAAGTTCAGATCTTTTATTGTGTCCTTCAATATAGTCCAGTTAGGTCAGAGGCCTCTCTCTCAGTTTGGTTCCAAGAGCTTCCTCCGAATGTCTCCAAATCCAAAGGTTTGTCCTTCAGACTCCAGCCAGCCAGCACCAAGATGGAAGATGCAAAGAATCTCTCTTGTCTCAAGAGAGGGCTTGTAGGCTTCCTCTCAGGGTGCTCCTCTCCGACCCCTGGGAATGTTCCCAAATAACTCCTTCAAGCTCTAAGAGTTTCCTGTATATATATGATCTCCCAAAGGTTAACTCCTCCTTCTGGAGAGAGAGGGATTCTGGGTTATCTCCCAGAGTGCTCTCTGGCCCTAAGAACTTCAAGGGAGGTGTGAATTCGGATATCTCATACTAAGCCCTGAAATCTCCCAAACGTGTGAACTCCATTGAGTACTTAGATACTTATGAGCTCTCTAAAGGTGTGAACACAAGCATCGTTTCTATCAGTTGTACTTAGTACTTTGTTTCAAGTTCTGGGCCAAAATATCTCCTTCTAAGATCAAATCAATCATATTGAACCATGTCAAATTAGGTAATTATTGTCTCTATCAACTCCAATGCCTTAACAGTTTGTAAAGACTCCAACATAGTACGGCGGAAACAAGGCACTGACCTACAGCTAACAACCTATAATAAGATAGGGTCTAAATGGGTTCATAATTTAGACATAAAGAGTGATATTAAAAGAAAATTAAAGGAAAAGGATAGTTTACCTCTCAGATCTATGGAGAAAGAAGGAATTTATTGCCTAAGAAGAACTGGAGTACATTATTGAATACAAAATAGATAATTTTGATTATAAGAATTCAAGCTATTCTCCAATTAGAGGAAAAGGATAGTTTACCTCTCAGATCTATGGAAAAAGAAGGAATTTGTAACCTAAGAAGAACTGGAGTACATTATTGAAAACAAAATAGATAATTTTGATTACAAGAATTCAAGCTATTTTCCAACTGATAAATGGTCAAAGGATATGAATAGACAACTTTCAAATGAAAAAATTGAAACCATTTCTAGTCATATGAAAAGATGTTCTAAATCACTATTAATCAGAGAAATGCAAATTAAGACAACTTTGGGGTACCACTCAGATTGGTTAAGATGACAGGAAAAGATAATGATAAATATTGGAGGTAATGTGGGAAAACTGGGATACTAATACATTGCTGATGGAGCTGTGACCTGATTCAATCTTTCTGGAGAGCAATTTGGAACTATGCCCAAAGGGCAATCAAACTCTGCATATTCTTCGATCCAGCAGTGTTTCTACTGGGCCTGTATCCCAAAGAGATCATAAACGAGGGAAAAGGACCCACATGTGCAAAAATGTTTTTGGTAGCTCTTTTTGTAGTGGCAAGGAACTGGAAACTGAGTGGATGCCCATAAGTTGGAGAATGGCTGAGTAAGTTATGGTATATGAATGTTATGGAATATTATTATTCTATAAGAAATTATCAGCAGGGTCATTTCAAAGAGGCCTGGAGAGACTTACATGAACTGATGCTAAATGAAGTGAGTAGAACCAGGAAATCATGATATACAGCAACAGCAAGATTATATGATGATCAATTCTGATGGAAATGGCTCTTTTCAACAATGAGATAATTAAAACCAGTTCCAATGATCCTGTGAAGAGAGCCATCTACACCACAGTAAGGACTATGGAACAGAGTGTAGATCACAACATATTATTTTCACTTTTTTTGTTGTTTGTTTGCATTTTGTTTTCTTTCTCACTTTTTTTTTTCCTTTTTGATCCAATTTTTCTTGTGCAGCATTTTAATTGTGGAAATATGTATAGAAGAACTGCACATGTTTAACATATATTGAATTATTTGCTATTTAGGGCAGAGGGTAAGGAAAAAATTTTTAACACAAGGTATTTCAAGGGTGAATGTTGAAAATCATCCAAGCATATGTTTTGAAAATAAGTAGCCTTAATTAAAAAAATTTATTAAAGTAGCCTTAATAAAAAAAAAAAAAAAAGAATTAAAGTTGAGGATTATGTTTTGTTGTTGTTGTTTGTCCTTCATTCTTGAAAAACACCATGACATCAGGGAGTTGATACCATGACAAGTAAATGACTCGGATTTTAAGGAGGAGAGGACCACGCAAAGTTACCAGTCTCACTTTCTCCTCCAGAGCCATCTGGGTCTAGTGGCAAGATATAGACTAAGACAATGGAGAGGGCCCTGGATAAAATAGAAGACCTTGTCTTTTTTAAGCTAAGGTCTTCAATAGATGTCAGTTTGACTAAGGCTGCATCCATTCAGTGATTAAGACTGGGTAGCAGTTGAGGCAAAGAATCTCTTCTTTCATCTAGTCCAAAAAAATCTAAATAAATGAATGAATGTATGAATCTGGGGCAGGGGGGAGGGAGGGAAGATTTGATATTGGATAATGGAGAGATATATGGTGGGTATAAACAGACTTTTAAACTTAATAACCAATAAATGAAAAATTGCACAAAAGTTATTAAAGAACTCATTCAAAAATTAATAATCAGATATTATAGTAGGCCAATCAAGTGGTTAAAGTAAGGAATAACTGATACATGTATCTCACTCGTATCACACATATATACACAATATCCAGAGATACAAAGAAAGTTGAGCATATATGGAGTCCTTGTACAGTAATTACAGGAAGAAATGAACAAGCACATAGGAATAAATGGTATGGATTAGGTCTTTTTATTTTTACTCATGATCCTTTTTGACCTCAGGTATATAGGTATATAAAGCAAATGTGTATTGATAATAAATCATAATTTTTGCAACCCCACATTCAATCATACAACTCCATATGGGGTCACGACCCACAGTTTAAGGAGCTTTGGTGTGGATTGGTTGTGTTTTTCATTCCTGGCAATATTACCCACATCACTGGGACTAGAGATACAATACAGTTACTGAAGTATAAATACACTATGTAAGAGTTCATATAAGAACACTAAAAGGAAAGGTAAAAAGCATCATAGGGAATGTGAACACACTTTGAAAACTATAAAGCTCTTCAGAGATTGTAAAATAGCATTATGATGAACGTCTAGAAGAAATTGAAAAAGTCTCGTTTTTGGTGGCAATAAGTCAATTTAGTAAAAGGCTGCTTATTTTTGAGAATTCTGCTAATTACTATTCCTTTAGGCAATTTTTAATTAAAACTTTGACAAATCATTACTTTCTTGTACTATTTCTTGACTGCTTTTTGACTACAAAGACTTTTTTTCCTTAAAAAAAAAAAAAAAAGGAAAAGACTGTAGCAATAAAGTCGCTTGACATTTTAAAATGACCTCTTGGAATGCTAACATCTTGGACTTTAACCTTTCCCCCTCCCCAATAAAATCCTTTGTTCAAAGGGTGAGAGCATAAGGAATGCTGTAACCAGGGGTATAAATGGAAAAGTGAACTACCGTGTGATATTCATTTGGCTATGGTGATGAGGTTTTCTTCAGAAACACAATGTCCAAATATGACTTAAAACTTACTATAGTTTTATTATTAAATTTTAAAGCAAACTTAAAAAAAGATAAAAGGCATTCTATTGACATTAGGAAAGTTATGTCAATGGAAACTTGATATGAAATTCTGTGGCTCATAAATGAAAAATTTGATTGAATTGGATACAGCAAATCTTTGCTGACAATATCACACGAGTGCTAAGCATCTCATTGTAGATGAGGCATAATCATGATTTCTACCTTCAAAAAATTTATAATGTAAATAAAGACAAATTCATAATTAACTTAAATTTAAGACAGAATTTATAAGTGGTACAAAAGTAAAGAGTAAGCAAAGCACCCAGACATGCTTCATTTCTTTAAATCTGAAGTAAAGACAGGCTTTAAAACAAAAGGTGAGAATTATACACTAAAAAGGGTTCAATTCTAGAAGACAAGAATGGCAGATTCACTGGATCTAGTCAAGGAGATCTTTATGTGGTTGGGGCAATTCTGGGTTTCTTAAGTGTTTCAGCTTCATTTCAATTCCATATGGATTCTAGTTCAGTGTGCTCATAATTCAGCACCTCTTTGTACTCAGACTAATTTAGGGACTGTTGTGATGAAAACAAACTAACCTGCTCATCCCTATACTGTCCTGTCTCCTCAGAGGGGAAAAGTTGAAAAATATGATGATATGCTTATCGTCATCAGAAAACAGCTTTTTCATATTCTATACAATTGACTGAGTGACCACACACACACACACACACACACGAAACTAGGAATTCAAAGTCCAAAATGAAATGGTCCTTTTCCTCAAAGAACTTACATTGTATTGGAGGGGAAACAACACAAACACAGGTAAATCCATACCAGATATATGCAGAGTAATACAAAGTACAAAATAATTTCAAGATTAGGAAAAGAGAACCAACAACTAGAGATGAGGAAACACCTCTTCTAATGTATATTTAAGTTGTACTTTGATAAGAACTATAGTTTTTACAAAGTAGAAGTGATGAGGAAATTACTATTAACATGGGAAACAGGCTATGCAAAGATCTAGAGGCAGGAGATAGAATAAGGTATATGAGGCTAATAAGCTATCTTCTGTTCCCTCTGGCCTCTAAGGGGGAGATAACTCTTTTTTCCAAGGTTAGGGACTTTACATGTATTTTTTAGTCTACTTTCCCCACAGTCTTGTACCTTCAAAGATCATATTTTTCTCTTACAACAGATTTCTTTTTCTATTGATTCTCTTTCTCTACTGTTTTGCCTTTGTACAAGTCCCCAACCCTCAAAGTCAAAACTTATCCCCTCCTCATTTCTACATTTCAGATGGTTTACTTTCTTTATTTTTCAATTCACTCATAAAGCCTTTTCTCCATGATTGTTTGTGTTCTCTTTCTCCTCAAATATTCCTAGAGCATTTTTTTCTAATTTCTTCTGCATTCCCTAATTTTATAAGATACATTTGTTAAATACTCCCGAGTAATGGAAGCTTCTTGAAGGTAAGGGCTATTTCAATTTTGTTTTTGTAGCCTCAGAATCTAGCACAGTGCTCTGTAGATAGTAAGTAGTTATGAAATATATGCTAAGTTTAATTAAAACATGTTCAGCTCCCCAATATGCCATTAACCATTTGCTGAAGCCATTCTTTCTCCATTATCTTTGTGAATGTGCATGTCTGCAAAGACTCCTTCCACATCTCTGCCTAAGGAAATTCTTTTCTTCTTTCAAGAACCAGCTGTAGGTGCCACTTCTTTTCTATTCCATTTCCCCGGTGATTCTTTCCTGAAGAAGTTTTTCATTCCTCTGTTTAATGTACATGCATTTTACCTAAAATTATGTTTCATCTACATATTTCATTTCTTTTTCTTCTTGATCCTTTAAGTTTGGAGTCTAAGTTGTTTTACATTTTTGTGTCCTCAATACACCTAATAATAGTCTTATATATAGCAAATGCGAAAGAAATATTTATTGAAATAAACTAGAATGAAATCTTGCCTCAGATCCAGAAGTGGGTCTGTAATCAAGAAGATCTAAATTCAAATCCAGTGTCAGCCACAAACATTTATTAGCTTATGTGACAAGTATCCGGAGATAAAAATAGATTTAGTTCTTTTAAAAAATGTCTGGTAACAATCTAGATTATTGGAGTTTGCTTTAAGATTTAGGTTTTTTTTTTTTTTTGTTTTGTTTTGTTTTTGTCAAAGTAGGTATAGAATAAATGTAAATTAGAAAATTATTGAGTACTTTGAAGTTTTGAAATTTGAAAGCCAAATGCCACAGTTGTTGCAAGGAAACAGATTTCCCTGGCCAAAAACAGAATCACCACAGGGAAATTTTTAGAATGGTATTCAAATTAGAAAAAATATAGGAGAACCTGAAATGTGCCTTTACTTTTATTCTATAACTGACAATAAGACATTTAGAGAAATAATTGTGAGAGATTTTACAGCACATTAGGGCAACAAGAGCTAATCTTTTTTTCTTTCTTTCTTTCTTTTTTTTTTTTTAAAAGGCAATTGGGGTTAAGTGACTTGCCAAGGGTCACACAGCTAGGAAGTATTAATGAACTCAGGTCCTCCGACTTCAGGGCTGGGGCTCTATCCACTGTGCCATCTAGCTGCCCCATCAATAGCAAATTTTCTGGTTATATTATTATAAAAATAGTTAATTTAAAGTCAAAGCAGGCATTATAGTATGCCATAAGAAGTTTTAATTATGTTCTAAATTTCCATTGAGGAAATGGCATAATTTAGTATTGAGGGACTTTTGACAAGTATATAAGATTCAAGTTTTTGCTATAAAAATATATTGCAAACAAGAGCTTTTTTGTTTAACAAGCACAGTATGAACTACTGTATTTTAAATCACCATATTTAGAATTGTATGTATATTTTGTTTGCTTCACAGTAAGATATGGAACACAACTGTTTCCAAAGAACTAAAAAAGGTTATCACAGAGAGGCCAAAGGAGAAGGATATGGAGGGTATGAGCATGCTCTACCATATTATCAATGGGAAACTCTGAAAAACAGTAATAAAAGATGTCATAAAGAAAATATATGATGGAAAGAGAAAATGTGCTGGTCCTGTAAAGTGAGAGAAAGGGATAGCAGAGAATAGCCCGAGGGATGGTAAGTGCTCTTACTCATATCCTTGAAGTAAGATCAGTAGGAAGCCAGGAAAATCCAACATATTTGAAGGCCCAGTACCAAACTTCGGAGAAGATACAAAATAAAGTGACACAGAAGCAGGCATAGATAAGTTACATCAATGTTGATTAGATTACAGATCCATTCAAATATTTGTGTCTTGAGCATGTATATTTTGAAATATGCATATTTTATAAAAATACAATTATTTCCTATTGAAATGTCAATAAAATTAAGGGAAAAAATTTGAGTCTTTTCTAGCATCTAAATGAATCCTACTAACATTATTTACTTTACAAGTCTAATATGCCTCTTTCAATCTAAGAAAGAAAAAAAATTTAATTAAGTTTTTATGGCCTAATGTCTGAATATAAAGAACAAAGTACCTAGAAAAATCATTAATACCTTTGAGAAAAGAGATATTCATGATGGTGGTACAAGATCGGTTGCAAATATTTTATAAAAATCACCCTCAATGAAGTACTACTTATAAACTTCTAATTTTAAAAAAAGAATCATAATATCTTGCTTGGACTTTAGATAAAATCTAATACAAGTAATAAAACCCAACTCTTTTGACTAATGAGTCTGTTTTCTTTTTTGTATGCTAAAGCCCTTCCACAATTTCAATCATGCATAGACTCTATTGATGTCAAATAGCTCTGAAATCTTGCTGAAGTGAAAGATTTGACCTAAGAATAGGTTAAAAGCTTTTAGTTCTATAAAATCGCAAGTGATGTCTTGCCAAAATGTATAAACTATTTTAAAAAGGAAAAGATCAAGGAAATGAAACAATCTTGTTTTACCTTGAACCATGAGTATAGGCTCTTTGCCACCACCATGCGCCAGCATCTCCCTGCGATAGCGCTCCCCCATAGCCCTGGAGGAACAGACAGATAAGATTACAGCCACCTGCATTTGCAACCTGTTCAGTTTCCAGTCATAGCTGCCTCAAGTTTCCCAAATGAATTGACAATAATATATCAGTAATATATATTTTGAGAAACCTTGAGAATGCCTTCATTCCTTTCCTTTTCTAAAAATCCAATTCAGATTTTCAATTACATCAAAATAAATCAATTCAGATGCAATATTAAAAATTATTTTATCTGCTATGCAGTATCTTTTAAAACAGTAGCCATTTAATTACTCTATCAATGTAGATTACAATCCCTCAGTATCTTAATAGATCTTTTATGATTTATTATGACCAAAAAATCCACTTGCTGGCAGCTAATCTTCTTGTAATGAACCTTCCTGAAACTGGGTACACTGGTCCTTGAATAACAGAAATAAGACAACTAAGTAGGTGTTCAGAAACCTTTCTTGCCTGGTGACATCTGGAGGTGCTTCTGTTCTGTTCTAACCTTTTAGAATACAGGGTCCCACCTACACTATAACAACAATGAAGAATGAGCCATCAAAAGGAAGAATACAGTATCACAAAATAATATAATAGATTAAATTATTTTGCTTCTTATCTTTTGTAGTCAAATTATGACTTCAAATGCTTTGAAAATAACAAATCGAGACAAGCAAAACATCTAGTTGCAGTCTGCAAAGGAGATTACAGAAAATAAACATCTTGATGCCAAATCATGAACACATTTTAACATTATGTTGAATCAGGTTCACGTAAAGCATTAAAAAAGTTTTGATTATTTAACCTGAATAAAAGGTAATAGTATGTGGAAGAAAATACAATCTTGAGTTGCAGTAAGTTCTCAGAAAAAAATCTGGTATAATGAAACAGATTTTTAAATTAGGAATCAGGATTTTCAGATCTGCCATAATTAACCCTGGTGTTTCTTAGAGCCTAAATTTTCTTACTTGTAAATGAGAGAAAATGGATCATACCCCTTGCCTCCCTTGCCTACATGAAAAGTTGAGAGAATTAAGATAACTAAAACAAAAAATGTTTTGAAAAACTGTAAAGCACTACCCTCATTTCCTGTTCTTCCTAACTCTCCTTCGATTAAGGAATCATGAAAATAAGTTACTGTAGATGATCAGAAAATTCCTCTGGAAAGGAATACTTAACAGACAGTTTATTAAGCATCTATTTATGAGTCAGATACTTGTAAGGAAACGAGGACAAAAAGCAAATTATTCCTGCACTAAAGAAGTTTATATTCTAGAGAGGTAGGCAACACACATACATATAGATTTATGCAAAATATACACAAAATATAAACAAAGCAGCTGAGTGATTTAGCTGAATCTAGAAAGGCCTTATGGAGAAGCCAGTATTTGAACTGAGTTTTGAAAGAAACTGAAAATATCACAAATGTTAGCTGGTTATGATACTAGATCCTAACTGCTATGGTGGCTACTTTCTCTTCAGATGCAAATTTAAGACTGTTTAGAGGGGGACCTTAAAAATGGGTCTACTAGTCATAAGCAATTCATATCCAGTCTCAGATATTGAGTAGCTATGTGACCCTGGGTAAGTCATTTAAATTGTCTGCCTTACTTTCCTCAACTACAATATAAGGATATTAGTGGTACTTACCTCACAGGAAGGATCAAATGAAATAATATTTGTAAAACACTTAGCCCAGTACAAAATAAATAATAATAATAGCATCTACTTCCTAGGTTTTTGTGAGGTCTGAGATAATATCTGTAAAATGCTTGAAAGTATTAAATACTACATAAATACTATCTAGTCTTATTATCCCCATTTTACTGATGAGGATGCTAATGCTATAAACTATTAAGTGACTTGGTCATGATCATCCAGTTAGTAAAGGCCAGAAATGGGATTCATAACCAGGCCTCTTGACCTCCAGTTCAATGCTCTATGAGTTAACCATATATAGATATTTGGGTTACCATTATCCATTATCATCAATTACATCTTAACAGCAAATTGTAGAAAAGATACAGAGTGAGGGCAGTATATCATTCATAAAGAATATTTGGAAGGAACTGTGCTGAAACTCTTTGTTTTGCACTACAAAGAGTCACTGCAATTTAATTTCTTAAGTAGGAATTTCTCATTTTTCTATAATTACCAGAGAATAAGGTAAGTTAATTTTCCTTAGAAATGAAGTTTATGTGTGGAAAAGCAAAATTCCTTCCTTAAGAATTTACTATGGGGGCAGCTAGGTGGCACAGTGAATAGAGCACCAGCCTTGAAGTCAGGAGGACCTGAGTTCAAATCTGAACTCAGGCATTTAACACTTCCTAGCTATGACCCTTGGCAAGTCACTTAACCCCAATCCCCTCAGCAAAATAAATGAATAAATAAATGAAAATAAAAGAAAAGAATTTATTGTGAAGGAAATCAGTATATGGAATATGATTTAACCTTTAGTAGATGCCTTTGAGTCATTAGTATGATCAACTACCATACTATGCCGTGATTCCAAAATGCAGCAATTCTTTAAGGACTATTAAAGTATAAGAAAGTTAGTGGTTGTTACATATATTGAATGACCCAGAAAACTCCAGGGCTTATTAATAAAGATTTGTTTTCACTTTTTTGTTGTTCTTCTATCTCTTTCATGTGCTGTTATCTGTCATTTTGCTTTGCTGCCAGTGTGTACTAATATTTCTCATCAGCTATCAGATTTTATACAATAATGATCTAAGTTCTTTAAGTCATTCTACCTTTTAAATGCCATAAATTGCATGGGAATTGTAATATTTGTCAGTAAGAAAGCTCCCCTCCTAACTCTGGGACTTAATTTTTTATGACCTTTGTTGACCCAAGTGCTATCTTCAGAGAAGAAGGATCTTCTATAAGTGAGGATATTGACACGATGTATTTTTTCTTACCTGCTAAATGGGTCATGAACAAAACATTCTTTCCAAACCATGGAAGCTACTGCCCTAGACATGAGGTAAGAATAGTACTTGGCACCATATCCTACAAGGTGACTGAATCTCAGCTGCCAGGCCTGCAATGGAGAGAAGAAAAACAATAGTATATTTGAGATGTATTTTAAAACATGGTTGCATTTAAATAAAAACCTCAAATAAATGTTGCTACTCTAAATTGTAAACTGGAGGGAAAAGTCAATCACTATATTTACTATTTTTAACATTTTATGTTCTAAGGGATATTTTTGTACATCATGTAAATACAGAATTTGCTCTTTAACAGATTTTTTTTATTCCTAAACATTCACTGTTAAATCTTTTTTGACTAAGTGAAACTCAAGGCTTTATATGATTCTGAAAAATGCTATTTCATGACTATTTATATAGAATAGATGAAGTACCTACATTCCTTATTTTAACTTCCTATAACAATGATAAAATATTTATCTTAACAAACTCTCAATATTTAATATTTACCTCAAGTCATTTCTCAAATGGTTTAATTCTTATTCTAATACTTCCTCTGTTTTTGTCATAATTAAGTTAAAAATACAGCATTTCTGTATTTCTTAATATTTAAGAGAAAGTAAGAGAAACATCAGAGTTACTACAAATATATATAAAAAAGTGGTAATCAGGATTGAAATTTTCTAGAAAGGGTCAAATTCTAAACTCCTAAGATAATGGTAAAAACTCTTCTTTGTCAACAGAAAGAAAGTAAAGAATGCTTTATAATTCTCAAATTTATTCACTTCAGCTTCCTAATCAGATGCTAGAGGGACTGAAACTAATTAGTTCTCACCAGCAATAAAGAATTTTGGGAGAGTAATATGGTGTCATTGGGACATCACTGGACTTAAGTCATATGACATATGTTTGGTTTGGTAGTCTTGGCTTTGCCACCTATAAGTCATGACTATGTTGACACTTTTCTGAACCTCATGTTTAATGGAGATAATGACACTCATGGCGGTACTCATATCAAAGGATTTTGTAAAGAGAGTACTTTACAGGTGAGGCATTACAATTTATTGATTAAGAAGTATAGTCAGGTAAAGACAGCATCAACAATTTGGGGAAATATGAGTAGGCATTCATAGAAAACTGATGGCCAGGTTGGAATGAACAGTTACCAAAAATGACAAGTTTTAAAAACACTGCTATTCTTCTAATAATGCTACCTTACCTCAGGACATTTTCTTTCAAAATTCAATCCCAAATTTGAGTGCCTGCAATTTCTGAACACTATTATTAGTGCTGTCCTTCAAAGCCTAGCCAAACAAATCTAACCTCAGTCTTGTTATATAGTATCCTTAAAAATAAAGCATTGAATAGTCTTTTAAAAACTTAATAGTCATCATGATTCCCCTAAGCTCTTCTCTAGATTAAACATTTCCAATTCCATCAATGAACTGTTATGAGTTAAAGGTCTTTCCCATTCCTAGTTAACTTCCTCTAGATATTGTCTTGCTTTATCTTTACTAAAATGTGATACTTAGAATGGAACACAAAATAAATCCTAGATAATGAAAACATAATTCTTAGCAATAATCCTCAAGAGTAAAAAACAATATTCTTGAAAGAGGATGGTACTGTCATCTAAGAGAGCCTTGCTTCATTCCAGAATAAGAGAAGGATTATGGATGAATAGCCCATATTCTTTGCTGGTGTCTACACAATATTTAGAGGAGGGCTTCCAGATAATCCCTTATGACACATGTACATGAAGTCTTGGATGGCCAAATATTGGATAACAATTCAACATAATAAGATGGCATGAATAGGCAACATTCTATAGAATTGGAATAATTTTTGCATTGACCCTCAAAGCATAAGAGTTGGAAGAATACAATAACAACTAGGAGATTCACTCATCAAATTAACAAAGATAATAAAAATAACATGGTTATGGTTTTAAAACAGTGAAGCATAGAACTAACGATAGCTTCAAAGTTTTTGAAAATCAATATGGAACTAATAAAGGATCACAAAAATAAATATAACCTTTGACTCAAAAGTTTTTGCACAAGGAGCTAGGATTAAACAAATCCTTCAGTCAATAATAAGTCTATATATATATATATAAAATCCAGCAACATTAATTGAAATACAAAAGGCTGAAACCAAGTTTTCAATGCTTGTGGAATGGTTGGAAAATTATGGTATGTAATAGAATATCATTATGCCTCAAACATGTAGAATCATGTACAATAATTTTCTTTTTGATTTTAATGTTCATTATTTTTTCCTTTCATTTGTTTTTGTTTCTATATTTCAATATTTATAGTATATTTCAAAATAAGTTTCAATAAGTTTATTTTTTTTAATTCAAAGTTTGAGTACTACATATGATCACTTTTTCCCATTTAAAAATTAATAGCCTTTTATTTTAAAAATAAATACAAAGATAGTTTTCAACATTCACTCTTGCAAAACCTTGTGTTCTAAATTTTTCTCCCTCCTTTCCCCCACCCCATTTCCTAGATAACAAGGAGTTCAAAATAGATTAAACATATGCAATTCTAAACACATTTCCACATTTAAAGTTAATTATTTTTGATTAAAAAGGGAATTACTTATTAAGAATGTATATTTTATATAAAAAAGTATTCTATTTGACAATTCTCCCACTAAAAGCTATTCTTTTTCTAAACATAAAAAGCTGGAAATACCAACATTCTAATTTATTTAATAGCAGGAATCCTCTTCAAGTATAACAATATAAGCCTATTCCCTATAACAATGTAACATGAAAAGTAGAAATATAAAAATAAAAGCATAACTAAGACACATTCATGAATTTTTCAGCATGCAAAGAAAACCTCTCTCCTCTCTGTTTTATACCTAATACTTTACCTGGATTTTCTGAAAAAGAACCAATCACTTCTTTTGTATTTTTGCCAAGGAACTCTTGTTTTTTGACTTATAAATAGTAAAGTGATATAAAACCACAGATAATCTTCATAAAGAATACTATAAGTTACATCAATAGATCATTTCTAACAAATGAAGAATCACTTTGCAAAGTGATGGAGCAAAACTCAGAACTTATAGCTCAGCATTCCCTTATTTTACAGTCTTAGCCAGAATCTTGTACCAAGTGTTTGAGTTTGGTCATTTGCCTTGGTTTAGAGAAATGGATTGCAACTAAGTATGTATCAGACAAAGCCCAAGATATAGTTCAATGTGGTGCTGAAAGGTAATGGATATGTAAGAGTTAACATAATTAAATCCACCAAATATATCTTGAGCCATGGCATACTTTTTTATTTATAATTAAACTACAGGTGGCAACACATAATATATGGGTAACAGGAGCAGTAACTTATATGTATCTGTAAGTTTAAAGTTAAGCAAGTCCTTTCCTCATAATCTTGTGAAATAGAAAAAGGGGAGAGAGGATGAATCAGTGTCTACTATGTGCCAGGCATTGTGCTAAGCACTTTACAAATTATTTTATTATTTTATCTTCAAATAATTATTTTATCCTCATATCAATCCCATGAGGTAAGTGCTATTATTATCCCCATTTTATACTTGAGGAAAATGAGATAATTAGAAGTTAAATAATTTGCCCAGGGTCACACAACTACAAAGATCACATATGAATTCAGGTATTTCTGATTCCAGGCCTAATGCTGTATATACTGGGCCATTGGCTGCCTTAGTTCATAAGGAAATTATTATCATCACCATTTTACAGAGGAGATAGGAGTAGGAGGAGAACCTCTAAACACTGGTATAGTCCAAAGGACTTTTAACCCTGAATTTAAAATTCAATTCTGTCTCACTTAAATCCAATTCTCATGCAAGTCAAGACATAGTCTTATTATAACAGGTCTTTTTTGGAACCAAGAGCAAACAACCCTGAACCCAATAACTTAGAAAATGATATTAGAAAAATTAGAAAACTAATTTAAAATTAGTTCTTTTGATGTACTAAAATTATACTGTATCAATTATTATCTAAAATCTATGGACCACTGGCAAATTTATAACATGGGATATTTAGTTGGGAGTTTGATAACATTTTTTGAACTGGCATATGACTTACAATTCTTGCTAAATTTCTCAGTAAAGAATTAACTAATCTGTTACTTGTATTTTGGATTGTCTTTGGTATTATAACATACTACTTGTATTCAGGGCTCTTTCCTTCAACTTTTTTCCTTGGTAATCTGCCAAAACTAGTTTGGCTGCCTCTGAAGCACAAGTGTGGGGAGTTTTAATTTGTTTGGTTTTGAGCTAAATATCATTTTATTTTGTCTTGACAGCTAGCCCACTTTAAGAGTTGCATTTGGTTTGTGCTATGAAATTTCAAAGTGACTTAGATTCATAAGCCTATAGCTAAGGTGCCAAATAAAGCAATAAATGGGACCTTTTCAGAATTGCAGTAAGACTTTTTGTAAGATTTTATGTAATGCTGAGATAGATCCATTTTCTGAATTGTCAGTACAGTTACCTTCTCCTAAGAATCTATCAATCTGTGACATAGTACAGCAGAATGCACACTGTTGTGCCTCAGGGCTTAATTATATTTGGATTTTGTATTACATACCTTTCCACATATCTAAACATGTGATAAATGAATTATATTCATATTATGCCATTACTTAGAGGATTTGAAATATATTTATAGTGAATGAAAGCTTAAAAGTCTACTGTTCTTCAAATAAGGCTCTCTAAAATAAGACCAACAAAAGTAATATAATTGTCATTAAGCCTTTCTGGACTTCATCTGAAAAATGGGGTTAAGAATAATTGTAATACTTACTCATGGAATTGTGGTAAGGATCAAATGAGATAATGTACTTTAAGTACTTTATTACCAACCCATAAAGTACTATGACTGTCAATGAGCAGCATATCTTGCAGCATAGAAAGAACTAGTTTCAAATATTGCCCAACACATACTGTCTGGTTCAGGCCTAGGGAAAGAATCTCTAACGACTCCAAATAACTCTAAGACTATGTTACAGACATCTGCACCCATAGACAAAAGTGCTCACTGGGAACTCCCTACGCTGATGGAACAACAATGTGAATGAGACTCATTAGAAATACGTGAAAGGTTATTTAGTTCAAATACCAACACTGAATCTCAAATTCCCTCATCATTATCTTACATAACTATCAAATGTAACTTTGGGACTAATGGCTGAAGATATTGGCTTGCCTTGAGAGTGATATTTGATATGTGCAAAAAAAAAAAAAAAAAAAAAAAAATCTTCAAGATGACTCAGCTTCACAATCCTTACTGAAGCAGTAACAAGATTTAACAGTATACTCCCAATAGTGAGTTCCTGCTGAAGCCTCTCTTTGGGTGAGAAGAGAGGTTGTATTAGGCCTGCCAACCTTCATACCCCTCCTAGCTGGGCTTGTGAATTTACAGACTTCTCTTAGTCAGATGGAACCAGCAAAAGCAATATAACTGTCAGTAAAACATTGCTATTCTCACCTTTGATCCTCTATACTAAATTCTTTTGTCATCTCTATAATTATTCACAATTTTAATGGCTATGGATAGCATGGTAATAGTGGAAAGTGAAATAAACTAGGAATTAGAAGGCAGAATGAGTTTAAGCTCTACCATTAACTTGCTATGAGAAATTTAAGTAAATTACTTCTCTTAGTTGCAGTTTCTTCATCTAATAACAAGGGAGTTGGACTCTAGATCTGTTTCCAAGATTCTACATTGTCTCAATTCCTAGCAATATTTTCAGAAGCCATGGTTGACTTACAAACTTCTTGAGCTCAGAAATTATATTTATCTCCTTTCTAAATTCCATAATATCTCTACTTTCATACAGAAAACCCTCACTAAAAATTACTGAATTGTTGGTTCACTATTTGTCATAAAAAGTTCCTAGTGTAATACTCAGAGTATATAGTACTTTTACTAAATAGATAGCAGTACTTTTTATAGCACACATGATATAAAAACTAAGTCTGCTCTGATACTGGACAACAGACTTTTTGTCTATTTAAAAAGTATTCTGGTTTGACTGATACATTTTTATAAGTCTTTGATTATCAGTATAACATTGGATAACAGATATGCTGCTATGGCTATTTTTAGCCTGCTAATTTGGGCTATATGCAGGGTTTGCCTACAGCATGTTGATATATGATTATAGGCTTCTTCAACTACCAAAACTGTAAGTGGACAATGGGCTTTGTTGTGCAAGCTCATAAAATTCCACTTGTTGATAACTGTGCCTGTGATAATTGGTGTAACTAACTATTAAGACAGCAGAGCAGGAAGTAGTAAGTATCTCATCTAGTTTTTATGGCTAAGTCTCCAACTTTTTTTTTTTTTTTAAATACCCTCTGGTTAGTATAATTTGTTCATTCATTAAACAAGTTGATATTAAGTACCACTCTGGCAAAGTAACATGCTTTGCAGTGGAAGAAGTACAAAGATAATTAAAAGTCATCATTTCCATGAAGATTATTACAATTCAGCATTAAAAATGTGATATATAAATAAATGTGTAACTAATATGAAATAAACACCATAAAACAGATTATAATGTGTAAAAGATGAATATTGAAAATAAGAGGAGGGAGAGATAAATTAGAAAAAATACAACAGAAATGAGAAAAAAATCTGTTTTTTTTGAAACCAGTCTTTTGAAAAGACTGACAAAGATTTAATAAACCCTTTGCCAAACTCATTAAAAAGGATATAAAATCAAATCAACAAAATAGAAATTGAACAGGAGGAAATCACAACAAAACCAAAAGAAATGATTTTACATAATCTAATCTCAAAACCAGAAATAAAATTAGCTGCAAAGCAAGAATTTTCAACTTGTAGTTCAAATTAGTTTGGAAGGGGGTGTCCATGAACTTGGATTGAAAAAAATATATTTTCATCTACACAACTGAAATATAGCAGTTTCTTTGATTATGAGTATAGACAATAAATATTATTCTGACAAGGCTTCATCGGACAGCCAAAGGGGCACACTATACAAAAATTGTTCAGAATTACTGTTGCCCAGTATCATTCATGAATATCATTCAGATACCAGAATTTTAAACAAAATCTTGGCCAAAAAACTATGATTACTTATTCACAAAATCATTTGTTATGGCTAAATGGAATTCACAGCACAGATGAAAGTATAGTTCAATTTTTCTAATGTTGAACTATAATCATTACAAACAAAAAATTCTTAAGAGATATAGAAAAAAGCCTAAGATACATGCTTTTGGCTAAAATAGCTACCTGAATGAAGACAAACTACCCAGCTACCACATACCTACTTCAAAAAAAGCACAAGAAAAAAAAACAAAAACTGAATAATGAACAAGAAATCCAATGAGAAACTTTAGTAAGTGACTTCTTATACCTCAAATCTACATAAGAGATCAGGAGATGAAAGCAAAAGAAAAGGGAGTCCTCCAGCAAAACCAGTGCCAGTTCAGGGGAACCTGTCAGTATGATCACAAATGGCCAGGATATATATCTAGCCTTCATGACTCTGTGTATAGAGGGCACAAGAACATAGGGATCCTGTGGAAAAGTTTTTTAGTATTTTCAGGAAGCCCTAGGATTGGGACCATGGAAATAAGAGAGAATAATGTCAGTAAACTTAATTAAAGTCCTCAAAACAGAGTTGACTAGACCCAAAGCTGAGCTCTCACAACATTCTGTTCTGAGACACCAGAGAAGGCTTTGAAAAACTAGCCCTCTGAAACTTATAGGATACAGGAGGATCTAACTCTTTACTCCTGAATGTAATATGGTTTGGGGATTGATTTGGGGGAAAAGCCTCAAGGGATATGGGATTTTTACCCCACTGCTAAGCCTAGAGTGACCTTTAGCAAGCTGGACTTCAGCAAAGCTGCCACCCTTCTCTCCCTCTTACCAGGTAGAAGTAAATTTAGTAACATAGTAATCCAGACTAAGACCAATTAGGCCCACCTATCCTAACCAAAAGCAAAGTAGGAGACAGCCTGGTTCTGACACAAAGTTCCACTTTAGGAGGAGAAAACAAGCTAAAATATATCAAAAATGACTGCAAGAAAGAGAAGAAGGGGTGACATAAGCAGGATTAAGAGAACAATTTATACAATAACAAATCCACAGAAATTAATATCTTTCAAAAACCTAATCTGATCAATGCAATGAACAACTCTGATTCCAGACAGAAAAGAATACGACCCCATTTATTTCCTGAAAGTGTCAAGTGATGCTAATAAGCATTTATTAAATACCTACTATGTTCCAGGAGGTATACTAAGTGCTAGAGATACAGAGAGGAAAAATAAAAGTCTTTGCTCGCAAAGAACTCAGTCAAATGGGGGAGATACTGTGCAAACAACTATGCACAAGTTTTATTCAATATACATGTTACAAACAAGATTTATTCAATATAAATTCGAGTTAATCTTAGAGAAAACACTCTAGCATTAAGGGACACCAGGAAAGGTTTCTTATAGAGGGTAGACTTTTTAGGGGATCTGAAGGAAGCCAGAATGAAAATGAGGAGAGTGAGCATTTCAGGCACAAAGGATAGTCCATGAAAATGCACAGTTGGAAGATGAAGGTTCCTGTTCAAAGAACAGTAAATTAGTCAGTGTGACTTTTCATAGAGGGGGGGGGGGGGGAATAAGGCAGAACTTGAGAAGAAAGGGAGGAAGGGCTTAATGGGATGAAGAGCTTTAAAAGCCAAAGGATTTAATATATGACCTTGAAGGTAATATGTAGTCACTGAAATTTACTGAATAGGGGAGGGGCATTATCAGAATTGCAATTTAGAAGATCACTTTGATAGCTGAGTGGAGAATGACCTGGAGTAGGGAGGGACTTGAGCCAGGGAAATCAACCAAAGAGCACTAGGCAATACTCCAAGTCTGAGATGATAAAGATCTACATTAGGATAGTGGAGAGATGTTTACATTTACAGCTTTTATAAGAGATGTTACAAAGATAGAATCAACAGGAATTGGCAACTGACTGGATATGAAAAGAGAGAGTGAAGAGTCAAGGATAATATCAAAGTTTCAAAGGACCAGGTGACCAGAAGGATAGGAGTAACCTCAACAGTAATAGTTAATGAACTAATTATGCAGAATGAGACAAAAATTTTTGCTATAGCCAATGTGAGATTTGTTTTGCTTCACTATGCATACTTCTCACGGGGCTTTCACTTACTTTGGTTCTTTTTTTTTTTTTTCCAGTGTGGAATACTGGAAATTGAGAAAGGAGGCTTGAATACATATATAGTTGGGAATAGAAATATAATATTAAAAAAAAAAAAAAAAAGAACTTTGAAAGACTAAAGAATGCCTCTAGAGGACCTATGATGAATTAGGTTTACAAATGTGACAGTATAAAAAGAGAAACTCTTTGGGGGGGCCACTGTGTGGATTCATTTTAACTATGTTCATTTGTCACAAGATCCTATCCCCCCACCTCCCTTAATTTTTAATTGGGGTGGCTTAGTCAATAAATATTTAGTAAATACTTTCTATACACCAAGAATTTTACTAACCCCGGGAGATACAAAAAGAGACAAAAAACAATCCCTGTCTTCAAGAAGCTCATAATTTAATGAGAAAAATAATGAACAAATAAAAATGTAGAAGCAAGATATACACAAGATAAATAGAAAATAATAATAAGAATTAAGAGGAACAGTGCTGCAAAAAATAAATAAATTCATTAAAAACCCAGGGCCATTGCAACATTTTTTTAAAAAAGGGATTGGATTAAAAATAGTGACACAAAAATTGGAGGGAAAAAAAAGCCACTGTAACAGTTTTTAAAATGAAGAGAAGAAAACGGAAAATAATTCAGAGGACAACATAGACAAAATAAGACTGTTCTAAAGATAATAGGTTGAGTCTATTATATAATTTTTAAAAAGTAAGGTGAATGAAATGAACATTTACGGTTTTACATAGAATTTCTTTGGTGTTCTGTTGAAACATGGAAATGCTTTTTTTTTAATGTTCATTTGGGATTTGTTGTTATTTGTTTGTTTCTATGGGTAGCTAACTGGTAGAGTAATGGATTCAGCCTTGGGCCTGCAGTTCAGAAGATCAATTCAGCCCCAGACTTGTACTAGCTGTGTGATCCTGGACAACTGACAATGTCTCCTTGTCTTAGTTTCCTATTTGTATTGTAGAGATAATAAAAACAAGGTTTCTGTGAAGTTCAGAAAAGATAATAATTGTGAAGTACTTAGCACAGTGCCTGATTTATAGTAGATGTTATATAAATATTAGCTATAATGAGGAGAAAAAAGAGGGAGAAAAGAAGATATTTTTGCTACTGTGTCTTTCCATAGTACTGCTAAGTAAGGTCCCTATGCTTAGATAACATATATTGAACAAAAGATTCTACTAAAATTTCACTTTTAAAAAAATCGATAGATACTAAACAAATTTTAATGGTGAATTCAGAAACTTGATTTTTAGTTATGAACACTACTACCTTGGCAAAAATTTAAAATGCTACTTGGAAAATCTATTAAGAGAGAATTTACTTCTCATGCAAAATATCCTTGGCTACAGCTGTATTGTGTTTCTGTGTTCTCGGTTTGAAAAATACATCTTGATTTCAAATAACTCAATTTATAAAACATTTTCCTGCAGCATAACTGTGTTTATATTTAACACTTATAGTTGTCTTATTTAATCATAACTATGTCTGTTCAAATATAGCAACATAAGCAAGAAATTAATTATTTTTAGTCTTTTTTTTTTTTTTTTTTTGATCACAGCTTTCAGGTGTGATCAAATTCTTTAAATATCTCTCCTTAATCTATTTTCCAGATCATTTTTCCTAGTGAGGTATTTTACATTTTCTTCTTTATCTTCATTCTTTTTAGTTTGACTGATTTTTGATATCTTGTAGAGACATTAACTTCCACATACCCAATTCTAGTTTTTAATGTATTATTTTCTACAGTTAGCATTTGTACCTCCTTTTTATTTGGCTAATTCTATTTCAAAAGGTGTTGCTTTCTTCAGTAAATCTATGACCTTTTCCCAAGCTTTTTACTCTTTCTTGCATATTTCTTATTTCTTTTCTCAATTTTTCTTCTATGTCTCATATTTAAGATTCTTTTTAAGCTTTTCCAAGAAGGTTCTTTGGGCTTCAGACCAGTCCATGTTCCCTTTTGAGGTTTCACATGTAGACATTTCGCCTTGTTCTGAATTAGCATTTTAATCTTCCTTGTCACCATACTAGTTTTCTATGGTCAAAGTTCTTTTTTGTTTTTTGCTCATTTTTGTTTTGCTTTGTTTTTTGCCAAATTTGTGGCTTTTAAAGTTGAGCTCTGCTTCTGGGGTGCAGGTTGTGCTGTCTCATGCTTCTTGTGTGGCTTTGAGTACTTGAGCTTCTGGTGTTTGGTGACATGTTCATAGAGCTGGGGTAGCCATAACTAGTACTTTCTGTTGTCTGCTTGCAGGTGCTGGCAATTTGCCCTCTGCACTGGACCTAGATGCTGCCCCACGAATCTCCTATATTATCATGTGTTGTCTTATTGAGTTAGGACCAAGAGATTTTGGTTATTGATCTGTGCTGTGGCTAAGACCTTCCTGCTGGCTTATCTGGACAGTATCCACATGGGCTATGCTACACTTTCACTCAAGTAAGACTAACTTTTTCTGAAATCCTTCCAAGCTATCATGAGCTGCAAAACTATTTTGTTCCATCTTTTTTGTAGGTTCTGTCACTCCAGTATCTGTTCAGAGACTCAATTTAATACTGTTTCTGAGGGAAACTGGGGAGAGCTCAAGCAACTTCCTGGCTTCTCTTCACCATGTTGGCTCCATCTGCATCAAAATTGATTATTTTTATCTGAAAATACTTACTCAAGGAGTAACAGAAAGGCAATGTTTTATTTTTAAAGGCAATAATGTCCTACACAATGTGAAAAACTTCCAAAAATGTTATGGCCTTTTCTTTGTGTATCTCAAATACTGCAAAGTTCTAAAAGCTCCAGACCACAAAAAATATCAGTGGACTTACTCTACAGAAAGACAGAAATATGGAGAGTGTCTTAAGCAGAAAACTCAAACCAATAATAAAAATCATCCTGACAATCTGACAACATCCCTTTGGGCTGTCAGTAGTATATCTGCCAGGTATGGCTTAATAAAGGATCAAAAAAATTATCTCTTTGGTTTGCTTATACTATCAATTTTTATAAGTTAGCTTAAAGCACTGATGGAATCAAAAAGACATCAATGAAAAGGTTAGCAAATAATTATTTTCTACAGTCTCAGTTTACTCTATTAAAGTTGGCACATATTTTGTAAGCAGGAAAGGCAATGTGGCTAAGGACCTTCCACTATCTTTTTTTTTTTTTTTTTTAAATTTTGTCTACAGTTATTTTATTTTATTTTTTATTATAACTTTTTATTTACAAGATATATGCATGGGTAATTTTTCAGCATTGACCCTTGCAAAACCTTTTGTTCCAATTTTTCCTCTCATCTTCCCCATCCCCTCCCCCAAATGGCAGGTAGACCAATACATGTTAAATATGTTAAAGTAAATGTTAAATACAACATATGTATACATATCCATACAGTTATTTTGCTGTATAAGAAGAATCAGACTTTGAAATAATGTACATTAACCTGTGAAGGAAATAAAAAATGCAAGCAGACAAAAACAGAGGGATTAGACATGCTATGTAGTGGTTCACACTCATTTCCCAGAGTTCTTTCGCTGGGTGTAGCTGGCTCTATTCATTATTGAACAAATGGAACTGATCTGGTTCATTTCATTGTTGAAGAGAGCCATATCCATCAGAATTTGTTAGAATCCTTACAAAGTGATAAGTCAGTTGCCTAATTTAGCATGGTAGCTGGCAAATTCTCTAACTCACTAATGTATTTAAGTACTCATTGGAGTTCACAAGTATGGGAGATTCAAAAAGTTAACTTTGTAACTTTGTGAATTCAGACCTCCCATAATCCCACTCTCAGAGGAGGAATCAACCTTTGAGAGAGCATAAAAACAGCTGAGCTCAGTCAGCAGGGTCAGTTGAAAAGATTCAGAGTGGAGGAGCGTCAGTTCAGAAGAAGCCACGAGTGGGAGTTGAGCTAGAGCCAGAAGTCACTTTGGAAGATTGAAAGCCACAAGTCGGAGTTGAGGCACAGGCAGAAGCAAAGGACAAGATGTAAGAGTTCTTGGAATCAAGGAAGGAGAAAATAAACGTTTGGATTTTATCAGCTGGCTGTATTTGAGGTGATTATTACTCTGAACTGAAACTAAGGCTGCCTCCAGAAAACCTCCCCAAGAAACCTGCTCCCAGAGAACAATTATATTATATAAAGAAGAGAATACCACAAGAATGATCATCATATAGTATTGTTGAAGCATATAATGATATCCTGGTCCTGCTCATTTCACTCAGCATCAATATATGTAAGTCTCTCCAGGTTTTTCTGAAATCATCCTGGTCATTTCTTACAGAACAATAATATTCCATAACATTCATATACCACAATTTATTCAGCCATTCTTCAATTGATGGGTATCCACTCAGTTTCCAGCTTCTTAGCCACTACAAAGAGGATTGGCCCAAACATTTCTGCACATACAAGGAAGGACCTTCCAATATCTAAAATTCCTGATCTAATTTCATATAATGTCCTACTTAGAATGTGAATTCTTTGAGGACAGAGATCGTATTTTTTATCTTTCTTTGCATGTTCAGCACTTTGGCACATAGCAGACACTGAATAAATGATTGTTGACTGGTCAATACATATCCAGAGGTATTAATATGAAGAGAAAAAAATGAGCACAATGTTAAGTTGAGACAATGTTAGGCTGGGTTTGAATGAGGCAATGTTTGCCAATATCATCTTCCTATCACTTCCTTTAAGTATCTTTCTCATTATAGTGGGGGACATTTCTAGTTCTATAGTTCATGTTTTAAACTCTTCTTTCCCTTCATCAAAGTATATGTGGTAGTTTTATAATTTTTCAGGTAATTGTCACAGTGTCAAATACTCTGAAAAGAAAAGAATCTCCTCTATCTTTTAATGACCAATAAAGACATTAAAAAATTCTCTTCCAGGGACATTTTCATAAAAAATACAGGACTTTTTAGATATACACATTAAACTCATAGATCTACTAGGGGAGCAGCAGAGGAAATATTTTTGCTTAAGAAGGCCTTTCTGGAAGCCTTTAAATGCAATGATTGACATTTATGACCAATTCAGAGCAGAGGGGGATCAGACTGATAGGGAGACAATGTAGCACCATCAGAATTTCCCCTAAGCTATTGAAAAGCACATGTGTGGAACAATCTGACTCAGATCTCAAGCCAATTTCTCCGCAGGGTCATTTATTACCTCAATGGTTTTGTGAGGCAATGCTAGCTGTGGACCCCCTTTACCTTTTTAGCATTTTGCAAAACAATTGATAAACCAAGTCAGAGTTAGCTTGGCTGCCATGTCTCTTTACTTGAAAAAGAGACTTCTAAGTCTCTTTGGTTTTTCCACTATCGTCACTTCTTGACATTGGTTAAATTTCTCTAAATGTTCAATTTCTATCTTCAAGTCAACATCTTACTTAAACAAGTCAGGTCAGAGCTAGCACAATAGTACAGCACTTTCTTATCCCTCTTCTTTTTTTCTGCTTTGATTATCTATTTTAACCTCTACTCCTCATGCCAATATGAGTGCACACACTTACAGACCTGACAAGAATAGGACTATGCCAAAAATCATTTGTTTCCTGACAGTTAATAAATACAAAGATGCTTTCATTTTTATGATGTTGCCTAGTATTCTCCATGGACAACTTCCAACTCACTTCTTTAAAAAGTATTTGTAACATATATGAATGATGAGAAGTCTCTAAACCTTTTGGCATCTTTCATTTCCAAATCACAAATTACATTTTCAACCTTATTTTTAGCTGTATTCCCCTCTGCTCTATTTTCTACTGAAATCTCAAAACTCTCAAGGTATATGTTGACTTGGTATGAAGGATCTTATTAAATTCTTCGGGAAATTTTTTCTACTTCTTCAGTTTATGCTACAAATAATGGTGTGTAAGCAGCAGTTTTAACTCTGTTGTGGACTGCTTATGAACATCATGAGTAGTCAAACCCTTTCAAACTCATGGGGAAAGCAACTCAACCAACTTTTTAATTCACCTTTACAAAGAAAACTATGGGCTACTCTCCTATTTTACTAAAACATCCTTCTATTTTCTGCTTTCATTTATAACTAGAATATAGAATGCATACATTTCCTCCCATAGGATATCAGCTTACTGGTCATTTGACAAAAGATGCATATTAGGAATATCAAAAGTTAAATTATTATTTGCAGATGGTATATCAAGAATATATTTTGTAGAAATTTCCCAATAATTCTGTGAAAACAGAATTTGGTCACACAAAGTTTAGGACTAGCTTGGCTTTTTGATGTTCTATAGCCACTTACAGCTGATGGTAATGAACTTCACTAAATTTAGATAATTTAGTGCCTCCCTTTCTTAGATTACTTTACATTTACTCTGTATATATCTTATATGAACTCAGGTATCTTAAATATTTTCTCTCCTGTTAGATTATACTGTCCTTGAAGATAGGGATAATTTTTGTTTCTTGTTGCATCCCCAATATTCAGCACAAGGCATTAGAATAAAATAAGCACTTAAAAAATGTTGCATATCCTCTCTGGCACTAAAGACATGGTTTTCAATTGGGAATATTTTCAGTTTAGCAGAATCTATCTGAAGATTTCCCACGGTAGGAAAAACCTAAAAGAATAAATCACCTATGCAAAGAGCCATCTACACCCAGGAAAGAGGACTGTGGGAACTATGTATAGATCATAACATGGCATTTTCACTCTTTTTCTTGTTGTTTGCCTGCTTTTTATTTTCTTTTTCATTTTTTTTCCTTTTTGATTTGATTTTCCTTGTGCAACAAGATAATTGTATAAATATATATGCATATGTTGGATTTAATATATATATATTAGATACATTATATGAATAATATACATATGCCATGTTTAACATATATTGGATTACTTGACATCTAGTGGATAAGGTGGGAGGATTGGAACACAAGGTTTTTCAAGGGTTAATCTTGAAAAATTATCCATGCATATATTTGTTTGTTCGTTTTTTTATTATAGCTTTTTTATTTACAAGTTATATGCATGGGTAATTTTACAGCATTGACAATCGCCAAACCTTGTGTTCCAATTTTTCCCCTCCTTCCCCCCATCCCCTCCCCCCAGATGGAAGGTGGACCAATACATGTTAAATATTTTCAAGTATAAATTAAATACAAATATACATGTCCTAAAAGTTATTTTGCTGTACAAAAAGAATCGGACTTTGAAATAGTGTACTATTAGCCTGGGAAGGAAATCAAAAATACAGGCAGACAAAAATATAGGAATTGGGAATTCTATATAATGGTTCATAGTCATCTCCCAGAGTTCTTTCGCTGGGTGTAGCTGGTTCCATTCATTACTGCTCTACTGGAACTGATTTAGTTCATCTTATTGCTGGAGATGGCCACGTCTATCAGAATTGATCATCATATAGTATTGTTGTTGAAGTATATAATGATCTCCTGGTCCTGCTCATTTCACTCGGCATCAGTTCACGTAAGTCTCTCCAGGCCTTTCTGAAAATCATCCTGTTGATCATTTCTTACAGAACAATAATATTCTATAATACTCCTATACCACAATTTATGCAGCTATTCTCCAACTGATGGGCATCCACTCAGTTTCCAGTTTCTGGCCATTACAAAGAGACCTGCCACATTCTTGCACATACAGGTCCCTTTCCCTTATTTAAGATTTCTTTGGGATATAAACCCAGTAGAAACACTGCTGGATCAAAGGGTATACACAGTTTGATAACTTTTTGAGCATAGTTCCAAATTTCCATGCATATGTTTTGAAAATAAAAATCTTTAATAAAAAAAAATCACCTACCTGTTTACTATAATAAAGCATGGGAATAGTGCTTTAAGGTAGGGATGATAATAAGAATCTTGAGAAATTTTAACAAGCAGTGTATATATATTATTCTGTCACTAATTTTAATAATTATTAAGACTAATATTTTGAATACAGAAACAAAAAAAAAAGCTGACAATACAGGATATGGTTCTCAATTTTTTAAAATTAGTGATAAAGCAACTTTCAATAATGATATTACTATTTTTAAGAAGTCACATTAAGTTTAGCTTTTTTTTATGTAATAGGGCAGATTTCAATGGAGGGGGAAGGAGAAGTATGGGTAATATGGGAAATGTTTGAAAGAAGGCAAAAATAAAATTTATCAGTCAGAGTGAAATACAAGTCATTAGTTCCCCATATTCACTTTGTGGTGTGGTAATTAACGATCTTTGATATAGGGAAGATGAATATCTTAATTCAGTTTAGAAAAAATATTCACCTAATAACTTGAACAGTACTTTCTCAACTTCCTTAGCTTGGAAAGCTCTTGTATTTCAAAATTATTTTTTAATTTCTGTGCTGAAAGATGTCTTTAACTTAATTTTAAAATCCACCTATTAACTTTCCCTTAAAGTTGCCTAAAAGGTATAAAGGCTAGACATACACAATTAGGAAATATATCTTTCTAAAGGCTATATTGTTGGTAAGATATAACTAAGTCAATGAAGATAGCTAAAACACCTTTAACTCTAAGAACATATAATAACCTCTTCCACAAGTTTCACATTCCAGAAGTTTATTAAATAGCTGCAAGATTCTACAACCCAGGGCTTACAATAATGTCATCTGCAGATCTTGTTACTGCCTGTATTCTGTATAGTATAGCTGACATAAATAAGGTACATGACTGATCCAATGAAATTATTAAAGTTGCCTGATCTCTCTCAACATACCATCAATCTTGCCTGATTATTTTGTCTGAAAATTTCCAAAATTCCCCCTTATTCATTGCTATTAGGAAAAAAAAATCTTAAAATACTTTGGTTAACATCTACACAAAACCCAAGCAGTCTCAAAGAGCTCCTAATGTAACCAAATAATCTAGGTGATATTAATCAACACCATAATTTTAAATATTCAGTTGCAATACATTAAATAGCACTTAAGTATTACTGAAAAACATGGACCAGAGTGGAGAGAAACTTGAAGCACAGTAGTTAATTGGCAGATGATTGCAATAGTATAGGTATGAAGGTATTAAGGGCCTTCATGAGGGGAGTATCAATGTTAGAGGACAGAAAGGGCCAGATGTTATTCAAAGGTAACAGGACATATCAACAGATTGGACATGGGGTTGACAGAGTAACGAATGTTAAAAAAAATAATATCTAAATTGTGACCCTGGATTGCCAGAGATGGTAATGCTTTTGATAGTAATAGGAAAGCAGGAAAGTGGGGAGGTTTTGAGAGAAAGATAATGAGTTCAGTTTGGGGTATCTTGAGTTGAAGATCCTATTCTGGATGTACAATAGGTAATTGCTATAGACCACGGGAGCAGATGAGATCAGCAAGTGAGACAGTATAAAAAAGAGAAGAGAAAAGGATTAAGGACAGATTGTTGGGGATACCTACAGTTGAGTGGATATGATCTGGATAAATTTAAAACCTGCAATAGAGCCTAAGAAAGAATGGTCAGACAGATAGATAAAAAGAGAACAAAGAATAAGCTGTATTGCCCCCCCCCAAAAAAAAAGCTGAAGAAGAGAGAATGCCTAAGGAATGAGGATGATTGGCGGTATCAAAGGTTACAGAGAAGTCAAAAGGAATGAGGATTGAGAAAAGGGCATTAGAACTAGCTATTAAAATCCAGAGTTTAATATCACTGGGGTGAAGAAACAGGTTAACCAGTGTTTCTATAAATTATGCATTTATTTATAGAATCCTATTCCATGGTTTGGAAAGATAGTGGCACTACTGTTAATTCAATCCAACAAGCATTTATTAAAAGATTAGGTATGGCTATAAAACTTAGATAAGATGAAACTACTTTTCTCATGAAACTATGAGTGTAATGAAAGGAAGTGATATACCTAATAATTATATGAATTTTTAGCCTTTAGTATGTAATTCAAAGTCTTCCTGCAGGAAGTGGGATTTAAATGATAAGAGGATTGTCTTAGGCATGAGAAATAAGTATGTATAAATAAAAATCTAATGGCATAATCTATACCTACCTCTATGACATTATGCTCCATGACAAGAAAGTTTGACAATTATTTAGGGGAAACTAAGAAGACTGAATAATAGGAAATATCTGAAGCTTAAACTTACCCTGACTATGGAAAGATACATTTTGAATTTAAAACATTTATGAAGTATGTGTTATCAAAATAATGTGTTTTCCTAGTCTTGCTGCTATCATATAGCTGATTTTATCATATTCAAAAAGGTCAATTAGTAAGTTCTAATATTCACATAATAATTATAAAAGAAACAATTATAAGTTTGAGTGATGCACCAACCATTATACCACTTTGTGACAAGACAACAATCTATTTTGAAAATAGCCATTTTAATAATAAGTGATTAGAGATTCTTAAAAGAGTTCTGACAAGTACTTTGGGGCTTCTTAAGATCAGCAATGAAAAATGATTAAAGTGAAGGTTAGGGTTCACTTTGTAAACCCTTAAACCCATATCTAACCCCAGCTTGACTTTGAAGTGATTCACCACACTAATCTTAAGATACATTCTCTCTTTATAACCCAAATTAATTAACAACAAGTAAATGTGACTTGTTTTATGGAGCTTAGTGTTACTCTAGAGTTATCCTATTTCTTTTGACACTGCACTTTTCTTGATATTTTTTATCTGAATATTTTATTCATCTGAATTCTACCTTTAACAAAGATTCAGTTTAAAATTTTTAGATTGCTACATTAAGTTTTATAGGGAAAACTAGTCGAGTTAAGTGGTTATGAAACAAATATAAACTATTACTTAATTTATAGACATTCATTGCTTTCATTTGATGGTATTAGTACTATAAAATGCTTGTTCAAACTGTAGTTTGGATTAAGTGGAAAAAAGTTATGACAATAATTGTATAAATCATTTTGAATACTGTTTGATTTTGGATTTTAAATGCCTGGATCTTTCTAACTGTCCTAAGACTCACTCTTTATTCTTTATCAAGCACAACTCTTTCAAAGCTTCCTTTAGACACATTAAAACATATATGACAAGAACTACTGAGGATTTGCAAGTTTGAAATCTGAAGATAATGAATATTAAAGATAACTTACTGGATGATCTCTTTTACAAAGGATTAATAAATATCTTATAAATATAGATTGCATAAATGAAGCCATGAAAAAACTGGTTGGGTGAATTATACTTGAAGGCAAGTATAAAATTTCAGAAAGCACCTTATGGTGTTAAGAAATTAGCTAACTTTCTCAGGGAAACCCGTGGTGTTCAGGCAAATCACTAAGAACAGCCAATGCCTTTACTGGAAAAACCAAACCAAAGTTAGATTTCCATTTGTTTGAGGTACATCTTATGAAAGGTTCTGATTGGTTTTCTCTTTCATTGATTTCTTATTGCTCTATTTCCAAGTTTTCAAAGATATTTTAATAATTTTCCCCAAATACCATATAATCAATATTGCCTTTGAAGTCTTTTGATTGTCTCCATATGCTACCATATCTTATCACCCTTGTTTCCTTTTGCTCCTCAAAATAAGTCCAGACAAATCACCTGTATTTTACATAGAAATCATTCTCTCCGAAGTCTGTATTTTGAATTTTCCATTACTGGATATTTTAGTTTTAAAAACCTATGTAAGTCACCTTCCAAATTTGGTTGAAAACTATTCTACCCCAAAAACTTTACATTTAATAACCTAACTTGATTTTAAACATTGTTGTACTCAACTTCACCTCAGAAGTCATATACTCAGCTTGAAAAAATACTGATTTGCACTTGATGTCATTCATATATTCTGTTTTCCAAGCAGATTGTATATCCTTCAAAGACAGCCTTCTATTTCTTCTGCCCAACAGTGTCAGCACAAAGTGGTTACTCACAGTGATATAATTGACCATTTTTTCAAAGGAAATGCGAAATTACTGTAGTTCTGTTAGACACCTCAGTTGGGTATAGAAGTTTACTTTTCAATTACTTATGAGTTCACCTGGAAGTTTCTATACCATACAGTAAGAGTTCTTATACATGAAATTTCTGCTTAATCTTTGGATTTAGGGTAAAAGCATTCCTCATTCCAAGTCTTAAATCAATCTTATCTTTATTTCCCATGCCAATGAAGTCAATTATCATTATATAATGGCCTTATAGAATATCATCAATTCATTTACTTAAAGGAATTCATTCCTTAAATGCAGCTAGAGTCACCCTTTCATTGAGTCTTTCATTAGTATTTGTTTTTAATTTCAGCAAAATGAGATGGTAGGATAAAAAAGACATCAACAGAATTAGTTTTGGATCATAGTCTGTCTATTGTCTAACTCTGGGGAATCATTCACCTCATCAGTAAAATGAGGCATCAGAGTTTAACCTTTTTTATGTCAAAGGTTCCTTTGACAGTCAAATGAGGTCCATGTACTCAAAATAATATTTTAAAATAAAATATATAAAATAAAAAAACATAAGATTACAAAGGAAACCAATAATATTGAAATGTTTTTGGTTGTTTTGGGGGTTTTTGTTTAAAAAAAAAAAACCCAAAAACAAAAGTTCATGGTCCCCAGGTTAAGAAATCCTCAGAGATTTTTATGACTCTATTCTCAAGCAAAGTAACTTACCATCTCAAATACTCTGTAAAATGAAAATGCCTATTTTCAGCAAGATGTAAATAAATGCAACACAAAACATCATGTCACATAGAATATGATATTCATTGCCATTATCCAAAATGAGAGAAGCAAAACAGAAAAAAAAAAAAAAAAAAAAAAAAAACAATTTTAATGTTGCAAACAGAAAAGATCAGAGAATCTGAGAACAGAAAGGAATTTCAACGGTTATCCAGTCTAACATGAAAGAAATCTGCACCACAAATCTGACAAATAATTATCTGGCCTTCCCTAAAGACTACTGGGAAGAGAAAAGGCCTTGAGGAAACTCATTAAATTTTTGGACAGTTCTAATCTTTAGTGAATATTAGACCATACTGGGATATCCTGGATTTCCTCTCCTCTATTATACATTCTGATAACTGATAACTTCCCTCTAAGGTTCTTTTCATTTCTAGCCCAGCTACCAATTCCTTTCTGGTTGATAAGCACCAGTTCTTACTGGTTCTTTTGCCTTTTTAATGATGAAATTATCACTAAGGCAATTCAAGAAGTTATCCTACTTGCCTTTGGAAGAAAGAGAGCTTCAGCAGGTATCTGGCTAACAGAAGTCTCACATCACTACAATAACACATTTGGGATTTAAATCTTGTGAACTCTTTTCCAGACTCCTCATCTGTCTCCTCAATCCTTCCACATGGTCTGAAGTATGCTTCAATGACAAAATCATTTGTTTCTCCTTCTACTGACTTTCACCCAAATACTGCCTATTGTGCTTTGCCTGTGTTTTCTAGATTTCTTCATATGAATATATTTTCTATTTTCTGGTTTATTTTCTTAAACCAGTTCTACCTTTACATTGTTATCTCTGTAAATGTCTCTTATCATTCAGGATCATTTGTTAATTTTTATTTGATCTTTTTCCAATTTAATGCCATGTACATTAAAATATATGTAAAAAGGTAGTAATTAAAATAATTAAAATTTAGGTTTATAAATTAATTGTATCCATACTTGGAACTGTACAGTAAAGATGACTCAAGGATCTCATAAGTAATACCAGAAAATCACATGCTTTGGAAGCTTTTTAGCAAAGTAGAAAAGATTTAGGAACCGACTCACTAATAACTGGTATGCCCATCATCTAAGAACCTGTTGAGCAACCACACAATCCCAAAAAGCTGTTTGTCATATGGTGAATTATTATTTATCACAACAACTACAGAACACCATTAACTACGGCGCATCATGAAGGAAATTTGCATTAGTTTAGGAAGTACATTCACCAATGAAATTATGGATCATACCTCCCCACTCTTCCATCCCCCGAGCCACGCTAACCCTTTCCAAGTCTTCTAGTCCCCTAATCTTGATTGCCACAATCCTCTTCAAAACACTGTTGCTTTTATGGGGTTGGTGATTACCTTGGAAAGTTCTCTGTTAAGTCTTCTTTAAAAAAATTTTTTATTAATATATTTTCTTTTTACATTAGTCTTATTCCCAAATATGACCTGTCCTTTTCTCTCCTACCCAGAGAGCCATCCTGATAACTAGAGAATAAAAGAGAGAAAAAATGTTTAGCAAAACTGACCAACACACCAACCAGGCCTGATAATATATGCAATGTTTCACATCTGTAGTCCCTTACTTCTTCACAGAGAATAAGAAACATTTCCCATAATACTTTAGGACCAGTGTTGTCAGTCATAACATTTTTTCAGTTTGTATTAGTGTTCTATCTGTTATACAATTATTAAATAAACCATTTTCCTGGTTTTCCTTATTTCACATTATGTTAGTTTATATAATTTTCCCAATGCTTCTCTGAATATCTCTTTATTCACTGTTTGAAACAGATGGTGTAGTAACATTCCAATATACTGATGTAACCACAATTTATGTAGGTATTTCCCAGTCAATGGACTTAACCATCTTCTTTAACTACTTAAATTTTTGAACCTCAGGAAAAGGATAGGAAAACTGAGCTGCTCTTAAGAGTCTGGAATTGTGACTTTTGAATAACTCATTATCTATAGGTTTCTGTAAATGTCTCTTTTATCATAACAGCATGTAAAGGTGACCTAATTAATATAAAATGTAAATATCCTTGCAACAAATAAGAGGGTTTTAAAACATCCATCTAAACATAAATATATTAATATTGAGTAATTTGTCAAGAATTATTACATAGAATTATAACAGTTAGGAAGCAGCTAGGTAGCTCAATGGAAAGAGTACTGGACCTAGAATCCATAAGAATGTGTCTGTGGTGCTAAGCAAATCACTTAGTCTCCATTTGCCTATGTCTACTGGAGAAGGAAGTGGCAAACTATTCCAATATCTTTGCCAAGAAAATTCCATGGACAGTATGGTTCACAGGGTCAAGAAGAGTCAGAAATGATTGAAAGAATGAACAAAAACAGTTGACCTTGAATCTTTTCATTATGGGAGTCCTTAGTTTTCTCACCAATAAGGATGATGGAGCCTTCCTAGATGAAATCCAGAACTACCTTTACTCATTACATTTCAGAGAGGTCTGATAAATACTCTGACTTTAAAGAAATCTCTGTAGTACTAAAAATGCTTTAATACTTCAATATAAAGAAGTATCTTCAAAGTTGGAAATAAGGTTCCCAAACCCGAATCATCACTTGACTATTTACAGGATCTACAGAGCACTTGTTATGTAATTCAAATAAAGGATCAAGGGCAATATTTGTGAAACAAAGCCAACATAAATAGAGCATTCATCCCATCTTCAGTTTATACAAAGTAAGGCTCTTAAGTGGTCTCCAATGTGATTATTTAGAACTAGGTTGTAAGCAGATGGTAACTGTTAAAACTGTTATGATTAAATGAGTTATCCTATTTAGGGATAGAGTCGGGGCAGGGAGGAAAGGGGTTACTAAGCATCTCAGGACTTGACTAAATCTTTAAATAGAAACAATGATTGCTTGATCCTTTCAGTCGTGTCTAATTCTTCATGAACCCATTTGGGGTTTTCTTGACAAAGATACTAGAGTGGTTTGCCATTCTCTAACTCATTTTACAGATGAATAAACTGAGGTAAACAGGGTTAAGTGCCTTATCTAGGGTTACCCAGTTAGCAAGTGTCTAAGGCCAGATTTGAACTCAAGAAGATGTTTTCTTGACTCCAGGACCAGCACTGTATTTCATTGTATCACTTAGATGCTGAGATAATAATATAAATACTCTAAACTCCTTTACAATAACAAATTCCTTTATATAGTGGCTTAAGATTTATAAAATACTTTGCTTGCAACTCCCCTGAGAAGCAAATAATTTTACACATAAGAAAACTGAGACATGGGAAGGTAAAGTGTCATACATGCAGAGAATCAAACATAACTAGTAAATAGCTGAATTTGGAGGAAATCAAAGTCCTCTAAGTAAATACAGATTTAACACCTTTTCCACTCTATCAGGCTGATGCTAAGAAGTGAAATAATATCCCATTTACAGTGTTTTAACTTTCACAAAACATTAAAAAAAAGCCATCCAACTGAATGAGGATGTTAATACAGATGTTGCTTTGATCATTTTATAGATAAGAAAAAAACTATTGGGTTTTGTTTGTTTGTTTTGGAGACAGGATAAGAATCAGAGTTAAGTGACTTGCTAGCCACACAGCTCGTAAGTATCTGAGGTTAGATTTTGAACTCAGGTTCCCCTGATGCCAGGACTGGTGCTCTAACTACTGTACCACCTACCTGACTCTACAAGGTTGATACTAAGAAATGAAATAACATCATACTTAGATAGTGATTTAAAGCTCACAAAATACTTTTTAAAAAAAACAACTGAAAGGGGGAAGTAGTGTTACTATACACTGCTCTCCTCATTTTGTAGATGAGAAAAATCATATTCAGATGAAATCCCAAGATTTTGTAAAGAGCACATGAAAATAGGTATAAGTGACAAAGCTAAGATTCAAATGAAGACCAATGTTCCACTGTTTTATAATGTTGCCTTTAGCATCCTCGGAATTGGACAAACTTGTAAGGAAGTCTATTTTTGTCAGCAAATAGATTAGTGATTTTTTTGTCAGACTTAGTCTTAACTAAGATCTATGGTAAATTGCATTACTCACATATGCATACCTCACATATAAAAAGCATTGTTTGACTTAGAGAATAACCATTTTTTAAAAAATGAAATGGGAAAAAAGTCAAAGATTTGTATATCACATGGTGAAATTTTACTGGCATAAAAATTTTTTCTTATTATTATGTCAAACTATCTCTGTCATTCTGCAATATGTGTGAAGGTCCTTTATAATCCTCAGAGGTCTAAATAGTTATAAACTAGGAGGTGGAGGATGACAAACCATTTATTTTTCCTTTTTAAATGTAGTATACTGACTTTCAAAATGAAAACAAAAACCTAAGGTGTTGACTGGAATTAAAGGACTTAATATAAAAACAAAACTAAAGCAGTGATACAATTTCCGCATGCTTTAAATCAATGAATCTAAAGCTGCAGCTGTCAGACAAACTGAAACTATTTAAATTCTTAGAAAATGACTCAATCAAAAGATTAAAGTTTCAATTTATAACACTTCTATGTTTTAGTTACAAAGTCATAAATAAATCCAGCATGACAGAGAATGTAAATATTTTATCAGTTGTTTATGCTGGCAAAGAGGAAAGGAATTTTACATGCAATTAACCACTTAGGTGTTTCTAGATATGCACCATATGCTCTTTGTATTTAAGATGAAGATAAACACAAATAAGTATTGGTTTGTTTAATTTCACATTTGCCTGGCAACATTGACAACACAAAAATAATCAAGATCTTTAGCCAGACCAAAGACGGTTTTCCATTTAAGGGGAAACATTTAAAGAGAAAATAAACAAAAAAACCTTTCTTGTGCCAGTGTGGCTATGAAAGTTCATTCCCAGGAAAATATTAAAATAGGAAGGATTCCCAATTCTTTTTAAATAGCTTAGTCTGAATGTTTTATGGAAGAAAAGAAAGCTTTACCTGATTTTCAGGGATTCTCTTTCAACATTATTTCAGAGATGCATTATTCATACTTAATGTAAATATTTATAATGGTCATGGCTATCTAATAAATGGCATAGCAAAAGTAAAATACAATTTGAAAATTTATAAATTCTTATTTTAAAAAACCATGCAACATAAATTCTCTATAAGTTTTAGATAGAAATAAGAGATTCTAGTCTTCATAGCAGAGAATTTTACAAAGAACTGGGCTTCTAAAATAAAATTGGTTCTTGTGATTATTTGGTCATTTCTCAGTCATGTCTGACTCTGTGACACTATTTGGGATTTTCTTGGCAAAGATACCAGAATAGATTGCTATTTCTTTTTTTAGGAAAAGAATACTGAGGTAAGCAGGGTTAAGTGACTTGCCCAGGGTCACCTAGATAGTAAGTGTCTGAGGTCAGATCTGAACTCATGAAGATGAGTCTTCCTGACTCCAATTCTGGCACTCTGGCCACTGCTCCACATACCTGTCTACTACATGATAAAAAATGTAGATAAATTACAACTTAATTCAAGTAAAATCTTCTCTAGGGGACGCTGAAAACAAAAGTTTTCACCTTTCTGGGATTTCTGATCATACAGCAAGAAAAAAAAGGAAAATAGACCAAAGTTCAAGTTGCACTAGTATATGCGAAACACTTTAAATGAAGCCAGAGAAGAACGGTCTCTAATGTTGAGGAATTTGTTGACATTCTAAGTTAAATACACAGACATATGACAGCAGAATTTAGTTTGAATTTTAGGACTGAAAGCAATCTCTTAGGAAAGAAATGTCTTCAAAGCTTATGTAAAACACACACACACACACACACACACACACACTCTCTCTCTCTCTCTCTCTCTCTCTCTCTCTCAATGAGAAGGAAGTTATTTTAGTCAGGAAGTAAGCTTGGAGTTACAGTTGTTGGCTAAATGTTTCTAGAAGTCACAGTTTATCCTGTTTCCTATCACTTTCCTTAACAAACTATAGGAGAACTGGGAACACTATACTGAGTATCCCAGGAAATGGAGAAATTTAAGGAAGTGGTTGAGGGGTAGAGCATATAACCTAAAATGCTGGTAAAGAAGCTATAATTCAATTGTCATCCTGCCTCTCTAGCTTCATCCTAAACCTGGTCTCTGAAAAGACAACTTGGTGTTTCCTAATACTTTAAACTCAATAAACTTAAGGAAATGCATAATTATCCTTACAAACCACTATCTCTTCTTAATTTCCCTTTTACTTCTAATGGCACTAATATTTTCTCAGTCACCCAGGTTCAAAATGTTGGAGTTTTATGGCTTCTCCTAGTGGAGTCTGCTTTTACAACATGTTGTATCTGTCCTCTCCTTTCCACTCTCGCTACTAACAGTGTAATTCAATATATGAAGGCACGAATGGACAAATTAAATCCATTTTTAGGCAGTTAACAACAGAGCCAAGCACTGTTCTAAGTGCATGCTAGGGACTGGAATATAAAAGCAGAGACAATTTTTCCCTTCTAGAAGCTTAATGACAAAGACAATACAAGAAAAGTGATATCCAGGGAAGGATATTTTGATTAGTGAAGTCACAAGGATGCTAAATGGAATAATAGAATAGTCTATTGATAAACACTTAATAGAACTCCTAGAAGAATGGTAAAGAGTGGAGAAAGAAGGAAAGAAAAATAGGAAAGAAAACAGCTAGGGGGAAAGATGGCTTCTAGGGAATGGAGAGCCCAGAGGCTTAGCTCATCCTAGGCATGGTCACGGTAGTCCAATTTCTCTGGATTAATTTCTCTTGACCAGCTTTCTAGCCTCTCTTGTACAACCCAGTCTTCATAGTGCTATCAAAATAATGTTTCTAAGCCTACCCATGCCATGTCTTTAAATATTCAGTGTTACTCTATTAACTACAGCAAATCAAATAAACTATCTTGGTCTGATATTCAAGAATCTCCAAAATCTGACTCCAACCTAGATTTCAGTCTTATTTCACATTACAAAATCTTTTCCATGCACTCTATACTTCAGTAAGATTGGACTGAGTTCATATATTCACTTGTAAGGTTTGCAAAGAGCTTTACAAATATTATTTTATTTGATCCTCATAACCCTAGGAGACAGGTACTATTATTATGAAAACTGAGACACAGATTTAAGTGACTTGCCTATGATCACAAAGTTAGTAAGTATTTGAGGTTGGATTTGAACTAGGTCTTCTACACTTCAGGTCTAAAGCTAGATCCATTGCCCTATTTACTTGCCTTTCTTCTGCTCATGTGCATTTGAATTTGTTATTTAGAATCCCTGGAAAGGCTTTTTTTTCCCCCCTGTTTCTTTCTTCCCTCTTTGTATCTCTCTCTCTCTCCCCCCTCTGCTGAGATTTTGATCAGCTTCTACTTTCTTCATTAAGCTTTTACAAATCCCACCTTCATGACTGATTTTTAACTACTTAAATCCTTTGTGCCACTGTTTGACTTCTTCTTTTATTAAAATAATAATCTTTAATGATGTTTTTTGTTACTTACTTAATTTTTGTATCTCTTTCAAAAAAAAAAAGATTTCTTTTACTTGCTTCATTTTCTTTTTCTCTTTACGCTAGATCTTTATTTTCTGATTCATGACCCCCATATTCATCTGTTCTCTTTCTCTGTATTCTTCTTAGAATCAAAGCTAGGCTTTGCACTCTGGGCATTTTCTGCCACTTGTAGGAAACATCTTATAGACTCCCCTTTTTCATTGTGCCTAACTCTCAGAACAATGCCAATTGCTGCAGGTGTCAGAGAGGACACTGCTCTCCAGTAGTGCACATTTCTACTGCACTCCATCTGTACCCTTTCTTGTTGATCTTTTACTATGCATCTGTCTAGAAATCTCCTCCCTGAGTCAATAGTCCAACTTTTCAAGGTGTCACCTGCCTCTAGCAGTACCATTTCTACCCATCCCAGGATAAGCTGACTTTTTAGGAACCAAATCCCTTAAGCCTCATCTAGTATGGGTCCCTTCACCCAAGGAATATTCAGAAGTGGAAACCCTTCTATCTCAAGTAAAACCTTCTTTCTTCCCTCCTCTTTCCCCTTTCTCGCCTATTTCTTTTTTGGAGTATTCTCTTTTTGAGATAACAAAGGTCACTTTCACTTAATTGCTAGCCCTTGATTTGCCTCTGGCACATCACTCCCTGCACTCTATCTCTCTGCTGCCCTCTCCCCTTTCGTGTATTCTCTCATGTTGTAATATAGTTCCACAAAAGAAGTATTCACCTGCAGGTAAGATGTCATCAGGTTCTGTCCATAATGCCCTTTGTTCATCTCTTTATTGTTACCTCTGCCAGATTTCCTCCATCACCTGTCTCCTTGTGCACATTTGGAAAGAAGAGCCCTCTGTTTCACTATTACTGTCCTTGTCTGCTGCATTTATTCACTCTTCCTACATTTCTGTTACTTGGGGTGTTCAAAAGGCAAAGAATCTCTTCAGTTCTGATTTTCTTTATAAAAATATTTCGAACTCTTCTTTGTTAGTGAAGTCTCATCTTTTGTCAAATATAGTTGCACTTAGATTTGAAGAGTAGCTCACTAGGGGCTGCAGCTAGAGGGTAATGCTTATCAGAATAAATTATTTGAATTATTTTATTTAATAACTATCTATCTTGAAGTTTATAACTTTTTTTTTCCTTTAAGGCAACCTGTGAGTTCTTTCTATTGGAAATTTTCTAGAACTTCTAAATATAAAAACATGAATTATCTTCTATTTTTTTTTTTTTTTCATTATGCTGTGAAAGGGTTTGTTTTTGCCCTGTTATATTCTTCTGGGACACCTATGATTCTTAAGTTCATGTCTCTATGCATCTTATATTTAAAGACTCATATGTTTTGCTTGCATAGTGAACATTTTTTCCTAATGTTCTTGTTTTTCTGCTTCAATTCCATTAGGATGTCTTTCTTTTTTGTGTATTTGTATTTCTAATCTATTGTTCCCTCTTTTGTTTCTTTGGTGAGGCTTGTCATTAGAAATTCAAGTTTTTTCTGTTTTGTTCATTATTTCTACTGTGCAAAAAATAAATTCTGCTTTCATAATTCTCTTTCTCTTTCAGAAGCAACATATTATGGTTCCAAGATATTAAATTACAAAGATTTCTCTGCCTTGGTGAGTGTTGGATCATTTCCCATAGATCTGGAGCCATATTCCCCATCCCTTACTAATATTCTTATCATTCATTTCACAGTGGTTTTCCTTGGAGGCTAAATACCAGCCTCTACCCTCACTGGGCAATTCACTGATCACCAGCCTAAATTTCTACCCCAAAAAACTTCTGGGTGATCAGAACAGGCCCCAGCTGTGCTGTGCCATTCTCAGAATTGGTGGAATACTACACAGCAAGCCCACATGTACTGGGTCTTGTCCTGGTGACCAGTTTGACTCCCTCTTTTCCTCAATTTTCTGATCCAGTACCTGCAGTTCAGAGCCTGCGTTCCCTGACACTGGAAGTTCAGAGCTTTGTAGTCCTGGTCCTTCTGGGATACAATCTTCTACTGGATTTTGCTCTTGAATGATTGTGGTCAAGCTAGCTATCAAAGCCTAAGAAAACTTCTACAACCAGGGTCTTTTCAGCACTGGAAAAAGAGAAGGGAACTAGGTGTAAAAATGAGTTTTAATATAATCTTGTGTTATATCCTTGGGTCTGTTAGTAATGTCTAGTTGCCTGGATGTGTGGGAGGGTTGCTTAGTGAACTTAAGGTCAATGAGAGTTAATTCCTGGGTTTGGTCTTTCCCCACCTCTCTCTCTTCCCTTTTTCCTCCTTTCCTCCCTCCCCTCCTTCCTCTTTTTTTCCCTTCCTTTCCTTCTTCTCTCTATTTTTTTTCTGTCTCTGTCTGTCTCTCATTCATACCTTCATTCATATACATACCTGTGTATCACCATTATGTGCTTCTATACAGGGTATTATCATCACTATCTATACATGCTACTCAATAAATTCCACTGGCTCCAAATCACCTACATGATGAAATATAAAATCCTTAGTTCATCTTTTAGAGTCCTTTATAACTAGACTTTTTCCTATCTTTTTAATCATCTTATAGCTTACTTCCCACAAGTTACTTCTCTGCAATCTCTGTCCTCCTTGCTATTACTCACACAAGACATTTTATCTCCAGTTCTGGGCATTTTCATTGTCTATTCCCAGGCCTGGAATTCCTTCCCTTATCACTTTCCCCTAGCTTCTTTCAAATTTTTGTTATAATTTCATCTTCTGCAATAAACCATTCCCCATTTTTTAATGTTACTATCTTTCACTGAGATTATTTCCAAATTATTGTATCTATTTTATTTGCATATAGTTGTTTGCATATTGTCTTTCCATGAGATTGTGAATTCCTTTAGAACATGGAACTGTTTTTGTCTCTTTAAAAAAAAAATGCCCTGAATGCTTGGCTCAGTTTCTGGCATAGATCAGACTCTTAATAAATGCTTGCTGATTTGACCACTTTAAAAAAATGATATGGTGGGGACTTAGGAGCTATATAGCTTTAAGAGCGCATACACATAAAGTACTTTGAATTAGGCACAGGCATACTCTGTGAGATTCAACCTGCAAAAAGGATTTAGAATAGGACATCCCTGAGAGAAGTGTTTGTTGAAAATCTATGCATTCTCCCCAGCAAGGGGTAAGCTAGTTAAGAATGAATACAGAATGAGAGTGTGTGCATTGAGCTCAGGTATTCCTTAAGAGAACATGAGAGCCTTTTAGATTCTCTTGATTTGGATCTTTACAGCTTCATTATTTTGTTTCAAGTCTTCTGAATGCCGAGAACATTAGACATAGACACGTTCATTTTGAAAACTACAAATTTAAAGTCTAACATCTGGATTATATACCATCTTGATTTGTACAAAGTATTATTCCCCACCCCAATACAGAAAACCAAGAATTGAATATGCTATATTCAGAGCATTTGGTCTAGAAATCAGAAAGCAATATGGGGGAAAAGGTCAGAAATAAGTAAAGAATATAACTAAAAAGCCTGCTTTTGAGGGAGAAAAGCCATTCAAAAATTTTAACAAGAAATGCAATAAAAATGCAATATTTTTGTTATCAAAATAGATATAAAGTATTTCCTGGTATGTTTCAAATACAGAATCTACTCATCTAAGAAACTGTATACAACTACAATGACTTCCTAGCTAAACTTACTAAACCACTCTTAGTAAACTTGTTCCAATATCACCAAACATTCTCTAAGACCTAAAAGAGATGGAAAAGATTATCTAGTTCTACCCCTACAATTTACAGATAAAAAAAGTGAGCCCTTCCAGGAGGTTATGTAACTCACTCAAAAATCATACAAATAATTAGTAGCAGAGCTAGGTGGTACAGGTAAAAAAAAAAAAAAAATACTAGCAAAAATTAGGATTTAGATCATTCATTTTTTCATCAGTAACGAACTACTTTCTTTGCTACCTAACATGAATAAATGAATGGAACCGAAAGGAAAAACATAAATTAACTCGTGATCAATTTCTGTCACAGTCATAAAAGTCAAGCAAACATATTCCTAGAGGAAATGGAAAGACTTTTTAGAACTGCCATGAAGTTTTTGAAATGTTAAAGATGTCAATTTTATAAATGAGCTACACATTTTTCATTAAGTGTCCTCAGTTGTGAAAATTCCCACCAGAATCCAAGGATTTCAAATTTTGTGAGGCAGAAGGTGATGACAGCCTACCCACTCTGATCAAGTCCTAAAAAAGAGAATTTCAGACTTTTATAGGGTAATATTAAAGTCCAGCACTCACAGTGTTTGGTACATATGGGAGCCCATAAAATTTCTCCTGTGTTTCCTTTAAAATGTCTGTGGTTGACCTCTTTAAGGGATGCTTTCCATGGTAGATTTGATCCAAAGTTGCATAGAAGACCTTTAGAGAAAAACATATATTTGTCTTTTGGCATATAGTTCTGACATTTAAAATGTGGTTTACCAAATTATAAAACACAGCAGAATTTTTTTTAAAAAGATAAATAACAGTTGAAAATACCTACACAAATATAAATCCATAGATGTTTTCATGCTAAATATAAGTACTATGTTAATGATTAATGTAGCACCATCAACCTTCTCAAGATTAGCATTTGTGTACATTATAAACCATGAATCTTATGAATATCGGTTTTTATATAATATATGTCAAAATAAGTTTTTAACCACAAGATTGGATGTTTGCTGACATTCAAATAGTTTTGAAAGCATGAGAAAACAAAAAGCTACAGCTTGTGAACTTATGGAACATAACAAAACTTGTAAAATATTTTCCTGGAATTCTAGTAACTTTTTATATGAGACAACTTGGATGTGGTCAGCATCTGTGTACCGAGATGACAAAAGATTTAATAAATGAGGTGAAAGAGAAATTGCAATCTAATATTTGGTCTTCAGATATTACAAAGGATTGTGACATAGTTGTTGAAGAGATTGCAAAGAAAGGCAAATAACCCTTAGTATTAGAAGGTTGGATGGGAAGCAGGTACTTGCCTGAGAATTCTGGCTTAATTGGATGGCCAGAAAGGAAATGACCACCTCTGAATATAGAAGCAAGGAGAGAATATATGTAATTAAAACATAATTAAAGAGTAGAGAAAGGGCAAGTACATTCCCAAGAAAATTAACATTGATGTTTTCAGAGCTTTTTGAAACTGCATTTCAAATTTAAAATTGGAACAAAGGAGATTATACTTTTTACTAAAATATCTTATAAACCTCAGAGTAGTACTAACTAGTCAAGGAAGCTGAAGAGACCATCTGATATTCTAAAAGAAAATTCAGTTATAAAAATATGCTTGAGACCTTTATCTAGCCAAGATAGATCTGGAATTTGTAGAAAATGTGCAGCTGTCAAGTTGAAAGAAAAAGGGATTAGCCTGGATAAAATAAAAATTCTAAGTAACTCCTAGCTTCTGGCTTGATATAGATACAGGATTATAGCTCTAAACTAACTTTGAGATTCAACAGCAAAAATGTAGACATTTCCTAAATATAAATATTGACTTTGGCTACTGTACATCTGCAGTTCAATACAAACTTTTTGATTCTCTCTTTTATAATGGGATGACATGGAAATAGCATCAGATCTTGAGTCAGAAACCTGGGTTCAAATCTTGGACAACTGTAGGACTGAGACAATCATTTAATACTACAATTCTTGTTTCTTTTTTTATAAGGTTAAGTTTTCAGATTAGATAACAGCTATAACCTGGGGAATGTATCTTCCCAGAGAAGCTATGATTCAATTCTGCTATAATTGGTCCTAGATTCCATATAGTAGCTACAATTCATTTAAAAGCTCAAATTCCTATACAATATATTATAATGGCCTGTACTTTGTGTGTGCCTGTCTCAAACATTTCGAAAGGAGGAATTAACAATTTGTAACAGGCCTTTGAGGGGAAGGACAACTACCTTACTGACCCCAGGAAAACAAAATACTTCGGTGAGATCACTTTATTACCAAAATATCTTCAATAGACCGGTGTAAATCAACAAATTCAAAATATAAATATGATCTAAATATAATAACGAATTAATTATGCAAGTTCAAAGCTCTTCCCATACAAATACATGGACAACCTATACTTTTTTTTTCCTGAGGCAACTGGGTTAAGTGACTTGCCCAGGATTGTGACCCTGCTAAGAAGTGTTAAGTATCTGAGGTCACACTTGAACTCAGGTCCTCCTGACTTTAGGGCTGGTGCTCTATCCGCTGTGCCACCTGCCCCCAACCTATACTTTTGAATAAGAAACTAAAAAAACACATCAAATGAAAGGAAACGAATAATAGAAATTGTACCATGGTTGAAAAAAATAACAATGACTCAAACATTTCAACTTACAAAATGATTAGGACAAAGAAATTATCTTTCATTGCAACAATTATATACATTTTTAAACTGCAAACTGCATCATATCTCAAGGAAGACTATATTCTATATACTGTTGCATATAAACATTGGGAAAAAAAGGTATAGAGTTTCAACCTGTAAGATGAACTGGATACACTAATGTTTCAAGTTGTTAGAAAATTATTTTGTATGACATGCATATTAAATAGTTTACTATGTATTTGGTACCATAGAAAGCCTGCATTGGGAGGGGAAATGCTAAATTCTATTTTGGGATCACAAACTTGTAACACACCGTTTTAAAACAATGCACTTTTTTTTTTTTTTAAAGCATGTTAACAATTTCAAAAAATGTTTAATCTGTTTGTAACTCATTCCTTAGAAATATGAAATAGGCCTTCTCTTTCCCAACTTTGTTTTGGCTCCATGTACAAACTGCTGTTGTGTAATACTAAAGCTGGGCATAAGAATTTGGCAAAGATTTTTTAGGATGTTTTTTCTTTTTAAAAGAAAATATTAAAACATTTGTTCAAAGCCACAATATGGGCTTTGAAAAGACAGTATCCCCACAGATGGATAATGACAAAGACAGATTCATCAGTCATAAAATACTTTTTATTTTTAAGCTATTTAAAAATCCTTAAAAATTTATTTTTTAATCTTAAACTATTGCTATATAGCTTTTGTTATATAGACTAGGAGTTATTAAATCTGAAGTCTATCAATTTGTTTTTTAAAATATTTTGATAACTATATTACAATATTAACTGATTTTCTTTATAACTTATGTATTTTATTTTATGAATTAAAAATATTATTTTGATAAGGAGTCCATGGGGTTCATCAGGCTGTCAAAGGGAACAATCCCCAAAAAGCAAAATCTAAAGGAAAAAGGTGTTAAATTTTTATTTTTATGTATCTTACACATTTATATTTCTGAAATAAAATTTAAGAAGCAATAAAAATAAGGTTCATTTCTTTATACTGTTTTTATGCTGTAGGGACTAGTCTTGGGGAGAAAACATGAAACTACAGAAAGATGTATGGATCATTGGTTGGAACTTTTGAGGGCATAGAGGCTCTGCCTAGATAAGAAACTTCTATATTAAAAGTGAAACTTCAGGAGCAGCTAGGTGATGCAGTGGAGAGAGCACCAGCTCTGAAGTCTGGAGGACTTGAGTTCAAATATGGTCTCAGACACTTAATACTTCCTAGCTGTGTGACCCTGAGCAAGTCACTTAACCCCAATTATCTCAGAAAAAAAAAAAAAAGTGAAACTCCATCAATACTCCAAATTGTAATTGTTTAAACATCTGGTTTCATGAAAACAGGACAGATCATAAGCATATTTCACTCAATTTTCCAAATTTCCCCTGAGTGAATAAAATAGATAAATAATTGAGGAGATAAATAAGATTTGACTTTTATCCTTTGTCACTGATAAAAATAGGTGATTTAAAGGAGTTTTGCCTTTTATATGCTTGGGTTTTTCGGTCTGAAAATGAGAATACTTTTATTTGTCATTTCTTTACTAAGGATGTTGTAAGAACTGAGCAAGTCAAATTCTATAAGGTTTATTAAATTCAGATGAAATATGCTTTATAATTTCAAGTGTTATTATTTTAATAAACATGCGGCATTGGCAAGAACCTAAGGTTTATGTTTATTTTCGATAACTGCTGACTACAAATTGAACAAAGGTACATAATACATACCTGAAGTTGCATATCAGCTGCAGCACAAATCTTTTTGGATTCACAAAGTCGAGACACCATATTTTTGGGCAGTGCCTTGGGAAAAAATACCATAAGTACTGAGTAAATAGTTGAAGAACACATTCATTTTACTACAGGAGTCAGAATCTAAAAAATATATCAAATGAAACAAAATGCATAATGAATTTTAAATTTTAACAATAATTATGACTTTTAAATAATTCAGGTATCAAGATGACAAGATTGAAAACATTTTTTAACTTTCAAATGTGGAAATTTGTTAAATGGAAGCTTATGCATTCAGGTACACTTTTTTAAGAATCCAGTTACAACCTCAAAGGTAAATAATTAAGGAATTATTACTTTGTCATTTATGAATCCCATTTAAACACTGTGTCATCATTTTTTAAAGAACACAGATACAACAGTGGTAGGACTAAAATGTCAAAATGCAAGAAAGTAAATTTAGAATTGGGAGTGACAGCCACATTTGAGACCGAATTGTTGAAATCTCAGATAACTATAGTTATGAACCCTTATTTTCCAGCCTCAAAGAATGGAAGTGCACTATTTACTGGTGCATATCCTGGACCATATTTATGATCCAATATATTTTATGACTCTTTCTTGTGACTAATGAAGATTTATTCTCTATGCTGAAAATTGGTTATATACATTACATTCCTTATCAGAGTAAACTAATTATTGATTTGAGAAAGTATACTTTGCTTATCTAGTATGCATAATGGAATTTTATACCCTAAAAATAATTATAATTTTTAAATAATTCAGCTAACAGGATGGCATGATTGAAGACATTTCCAAAGTACAGCAGTTAGGTTGCACAATGGTTAGAGCACCAGTCATAAGACTCATCTTCTTGAGTTCAACTCCAACCTACCAGCTGAAAGACCCCAGGCAACTTAACCCTGTTTATCTCAGTTCTTCATTTATAAAATGAATTGGAAAAGGAAATGGTAAACCCCTCTAGTATCTTTACCAATAAAACTCCAAATGGGATCATAAAGAATCATACACAACTGACAACTTCCAAAGAAAGGTTCTAGGTTAAATGATGTTAATTATTTGGCATTTATTTAACATTTCACATCATTTTTACCAATACAGAAAGCTATCATTTTGTACAACCATGCTTAATATAAGAAATAAACAGAATTGATAAGTCAATTGTTGATATTTTCACAGGATGTATTAAATAAAAATTACAGGAAGACATGCTAGAACTTGAAGAAAAACATAAATGATGGCAATGAGTAAAATATAAGTGAGGCAGAGGAAAAGGGATAGGAGGGAAAAAACTAAGAATATCATCAGTATCATTTCAATTTGTTAGAAGAAACCAGAAACCACATTTCTTGGCACAGCACCGGGTGCCACAAATCCAGGAATACCCACTTTACTAACTTTTAAAGACTGATCAAAAGGATGCATAAGAAAAAAAGGAAAAGTTTCATAAGAAAATGCTATTTTGATAATGGCAATTTGTCATCAATACAATAATTAACATCATCATTAAAAAGTATTTAAATTTCAAAATTAAAGCCCTACATTTGAGTTCAAAAATAATTGCAAAAATATATTAGGGATTATGGTTAGATAATATTTTATGTGAAGAAAATCTGAAAACTTTAATTGAATTTAGACATAGTAGCCAACAAAGGAATGCAATCTTAAGTTGGTTTAACAGAAATAGTGTCTACACTAAAAGAGTATAGTGACTGTCCTTCCCTTTTCTCAGATCCACATCTACAGTATGACTGTTTTCAGTTATAGGTCACTCATTTTAAGAGCACTGACAAAGTGAAACAGCTTTGGACTATAGGTCACCGAAGTAAGTGGGAATACAGCTAGGAGAACACTTAAGAATGGAATATGCATATCAACAAGTATTAGAAGAGCTATAATTTAGAGGAGGGAAAAGAGGAAGAAGTAGGAGCAATTATTGGCATTCAGATGTCTCTCTCTTTCAATATTGGTATATAATGTTCCTCAAGTTTGTTATCAAGGTATAGTCAAGCTAGCTAACTAGTTAAGAGTAATGTTAATTGTAAAAACTTGATGGATGGAATCAATGGATTGAGTATTCTTTTTCTCTTAGTTATCCCTTAGAAATATTCTTCCATTGGATTCAATTACTCAAAATCAATGTATCTATTTCCACATGGAGATAGCTACCTCAGCTTAAAACAGTGCCTTTGAAAAATCTGCCTTCAAAAGCCCAAAGTTACAAAATAACAACAAACATCAGAGTCTATCTTTACAGGATTCTCTGTTAAGCATTATTGTTAAGATACAACTATAATAGTATAATTCTTATTTTTTTTTGATGCTTAATCCAAAGGTAACAATATAAAGAAAAACAAAAACAAAGAATGGGTAGGAATACAATTATAATCAGCTAATAGATAAATTTTAAGAGCACTATAGGGAGTATAACACATGATCTGTCCCTAACCTTTAACAAACTAAATACTTTGGGATAGAAAACCCTATAAATATAATGAAAAATTATTCAATAATATAAGGCAGGGAATAAGGATTAAATGAGTAGTGAAGTAACTAATAAGGTTTTGAAAACTAAGAGGTCACTGTAAAGTGGAACATGTCAAATTAAAAAATTATTATATCAGTACATAGAAGCAAGGTGATAAGTGCCTTTGTATTGTAGAAAGGGAGCATCTTTTACGTTAAACAAAAAATATGCTATTTTTATAATAGTTTAATTCTTAAATTGCTTACTGGAATTAGGAAATGTACATTAACTCCAGGAATGGAAAACAGTATTATTCTCAATCTGTAGATAACATCTTCTATTATTTAAAACAACAACAACAACAAAAATCACAAATTACATCCCAAAATTTATAGAAACTGTTATTTTCTTTTTGATTTGCATGTAATCTAATAGAGGTTTAAAAAAAAGAAAATGTTTGCAAACTAAATCATGAATATTACTATTTAAAACTTATCTTCAAGTAAGAAAAAAAAGTTATCAGTCAACATATTCTTCTGTAAATACTGTTTTGCTGATCAGCCTTGGTAACCAAATAATGCAGTTCTTACCATAACATCAAAAGCAGTAATGTCTACAGGATATCACAGATGTTTTTTATTACAGTCTCCTAAACTTGAGACATATTTTGTAATGTGTTGAAGTGATTGCAAACTAATATAATACAGCTTTCAGATACAGACATGTGCATAGCTTCTATAACAGTATAAATATTATTAAGAGTTTTAACTGTTACAGAAAAACGTTAGGATAAGGAAAGCCTGAGGTTATGAGTTTCAAAAAAAAAAAGTTGTTCTATCTACATGCAGCATATGATCCATGCCAAGAAAAAGGTGAGTAAAGTGAGTAAATAATGTAGCTGATTCTGATTTGGGGCAATGAGTAACAAGGTTCATATACAAGGCACAGCTGATATCTAGGTTACTCTATAGTTAGCAACTATAAAAGAGCAAATCAAACACCAGTCATTAAAAATGAGGTGTAACTAATTTTACTTTAGGTAACAATATTCTGGCAAGAACAGTACTCTACTCATCTCTAAGGTAGTACCCAGCATACCTAAACACCTACTTTTCTTACAAGGGAAATAGTCACACCAGACTATCATCATGTCCTACAGATTAAGTAGTCAACTTCAAATAAGCCAACACGTCCTAATTAATTAATTCAATTGAATCCAACTAGGAAGAAAAGGAGAAAGAACATCTCTGACTCAAATGGATCTCCTCTTTGGCAAGGAAGGAAAATAACATCTATAGTTTGTGGGGCCTAGCTTAATATGGGTAAGACTGATCATAACATTGGCTACTAAATTCCAGCATTAATATAACATATCACTTGCAGGCTGTATTTTGAAGGAGAGTGATGAAATGCTAAATAATACAATAGTTATGCTGCAAATTTTCTCAACCTTTTTCCTTGGCTCTCCAAACTCTAATTGATCTAATAACTAATAACTTGTCTCCAAACTAATAATAATAGTCTCACATACCTGGCAAAAGTATTCTGAGGTGGTATCACTTATCTACTTAACATTTAATGCTTAGTTGCATAATACATCTGATTTTGTTGTTGTGTCATTTAAGTTATATCTGATTCTTCATGACCCCATTGGGGCTTTCTTGGGAAAGATACTGGATTGATTTGTCATATCCTTTTCCAGCTTATTTTATAGATAAGGAAACAGAAACAAACAGGATTATGTAACAAGAGCAGGATCACACAGCTAGTAAGTGTCTGAGGCTGGATTTGAATTCAAGATATCTTCTTGACTCCTGACTCAGCACTTTATCCACTGTGTCACCTAGCTGCCCCACACTTGATTCTACTTCAGTCAATCTACCTACACTAAGGTAGGGAAGGCTACTATCCAATGATTTCCAAATTTCTGCCTCAGTAATGATTTTTCTATTGCTATATCAATTGTTTTTAAATAGTCGGGCTACTTTCTCATTTACAAAAAAAAAAAATCTTTTTAAGTAATATAAATTCTATGGCACCAAAAGTAGTCTTACAACAAGTTATTTAAGAGTTAGAAAAATCTGATACTTCCTCAAAACAGCATAGCAGTCCATATGCATCTTAAAACAGTATAATGTGGTGGAAATAATAAAGGACATTGAGTCAAAACATTAGTTCTATCTACTCTGGGATTTGCTATTTACAAGCTATATGACTATAAACAAGTCATTTATTCATGTGCAATATGAAAGAGTTTAGTCTAAAGTCTTTTTAAGCTGAACATGCTGTCATGATTGTAATCCCCAATGACCAAAACAGTTCCTATAACTGAAATACATTTGAACGTCCAACATTCACTACAAAATCTTATTATAAAAGATAAGAAAGCTGATAGCTTAAATTGTCATTACACACCATCTGAATATGGAAGGCATATACCTTATTCTTCATGAATTATTACTTTCTATTAACAGGCACTTTGGACATGTTTACACTATACATACTATTCACTCAGGTTTTATTATACCATTCTGTTATCTATATGTATTTTTCTACATGTTTAGAAAATAGAGCTCATGGAAGGATATTTTTCTCATTATGCCACTTAATATAGTATCCTGTATACCAGGGATGGGGAATGCCATATTAAGGCCAACAAAATCATTTGCTAAGGCAAGTGCAGTTGAATACTAGGTACAATAATCTCCCACTACTTGAGTTCCATATGTTGATAATTCTGTATGGCCCACAAATGATGTAATAAATATCCAAATGGCCCATGGCAGAAAAAATGATTCCCCAGTTCTGCTGTATACCAATCCACAAAAATGTAAAAATACCTTCTTAAGAGTGGCTTCTTATACTTTGTGACATTCTAAAGGGATGACAAGATTCCAAACAATACAATACCTTTAATCCCTCAAGATGTTTATGTCCTAAGTCACACTATTTTAGAAAAAGATGAATTATGATCATGAAAATTATCTCATAGATCTAAAACAATCTTTCCCAAACTTATGTGGATATGGAAAATTATGGGGATTTGAAATATATTGACAGTTATCCATAAAAGCTAGTCTAGATAGTCAAAGAATATGGAATATATTTGGAATAAAAGTGTATCGAAGAAATTTTAGAGCAAAATTCAGAAAATTAAGCTATTTTCATACTGAAAATTGTTGCATGTAAATGTTGCTGATGTATATATTTTTCATATCTAATACTATAGAGGGGAAAATATGGCTAGCATAAAAATGTTTTCATAGAAGCTATATTCCTCTCACATTGTGGAGAATATGGGAGTTCCATGGAAAGGAGTTTGAGAAACTATCTATAGTACTTCAATACAAGCTGAATAAAATGAACATGTTTTTCTATGCCTGTGATATTTCATAAAGCTTGACAATTCACTCACTTCTAGAAAATGGTTTCATTCTTTAAGAAGCATTGGTCATCAAAAACTGAGTCTTTCATCTGGAGTTTCCTATCTAGACAAGACTGGTCCTGATCTTGATACCTTTTGATGGTGCTTTAATGAATAAAATGAAATAAAAAGATTATGTCATACTATAATTCTTCACATTCCAAATCTAACATAAATAATATCACTTGATATTATCTGAGGTTAAAAAGCAAAGGGAAAAAAAAAGGTTTGGGATAAATTACCTAACAATCCATTTATCTTTGAGTCACTGATAAGATATCATTAAAAACCTTATTAAAAAATATCAAGTGCTACTTTGATGATCAACATGGCTCCTATCCTTGAATACCACCAGTAACCTTAATTGGGATCACTTATGCCCACTAACAAATTTTGTCCTGCCTAAGCTTTGGAATCTCTGATCGCAGGCAGAGAAAACAGAAGATTCCCCTAAATACAGTGCCCCAATGTTACTGCAGGAAATTGAGTTTTTTTTTTTTTTCTTCTCTATTCTGTCCTATCTGACCATGTATGCCTGGCTTCCAATTACTATTTACATTGATCCTCTTGGTACCTAGTGCTGCCTTATTTTTGCTCCCATTGCAGAACTTTCCAGGCACTAAAGTTCCGTTTCTCAAGTCCTAGTCCTCTATATGGCTGGGTCTCAAATACAAGTGGCCTGACTTTCCAGACATCAATCACCAACCACCTGCCTACCTAGATATATACCCACAACACACCTCCAGGTTATTCTGAGGCATTCACTTTCAGCTATTTAGACTTCTAACTCTTTTTCCAGATTAGATGCTTCCAACTAAGTGAATCTCCTTGACTTAGCCAATCCCTTGAATGGATGCTCCCAGAGCTACTGCCTGTATATGAGAAGAATAATGACTATACATAGTCATCTTCAATGAACTGAAGTTAGTGGGTAATTGCTAAGAGGTGATTTTTCTTAAAGCTGTGAGAAAAGAGAACGATAGGTTATATATAAGCCTAGTTGTCCTTCAACATACCAAAATAGCTAGAATTGCACTAAATAAACTAAAATTAAAAAAAAAAAAAAAAACAAGAAGCAAAACCCAAAGAAATTCTAAAAGCAAGCCCTTAAAAGAAAAAATAGAATAAAGTAATGATCAAACAAAGAAAACCTAATAAATAAATTAACATTATGATGTGAAGGAATTCCTGGTTAAAACTCAAAACCAAGAGAATTCTTAAGTTATTTTAATTAAGAATTGAGAAAATAGAATGACTAGAGTAGTTGGAAGGCCTAATAGAAAGGAAGAAAAAGGTATGAAGTAAAATGGAGTTAAAGAAAAAATTCAAAAGAAAATCTGGAGTTTGGAAAAGCAGAAAATCTTAGTGAAATAGTAAACACTCCCCCAAAAATGAAACTTAAAAATTCAATGTTACTATAAGAAACACCAGCACAAAATCCAATCCTGAAAACCAAACAACATCTATTATTTGAAATGATAGCTATAGAAGATAGAGCTCAAAAAGTTAAAGCAAAAATCACTAATCTCCCAGAAGGACATTATGAAAAAACTTGAAATGAAGAAAAATTATTGGAATGCATAAGTCAAAAACAGAAAGAAATCAAAGATCTAATTAATCCAGAAATGTGACTGTCAAGCAACAAAGCTGCCACATCAAGAATAAAATGTTATGAGCAACCAGGAAGAAAAATAACATTCCAAGAAATTCCAGTCAAAACCACAGAGGATTATGCATCAGCAATAAGAAAAGGAAGGATAAAAATAATATTAAGGGAAAACGTTTGCACCCATAAATGAAATTCTAAAAAAATCAATATAGTCCTAAAATAACATCCTTCATGCTTGGAATAGTCTCCTTATCTGTTGCCTAGATTCCCTGTCTTCCTTCAAGTTTCAACTAAAATCCCACCTTCTACAAAAGTTTTTCCAACCTCCTTTAGATGTGATTCTTAATTCTATGTTTTGGTATATAATTTGCGCTTTCTTGAATTTATCTAATCAATATAATTTCTACTATTCTGAATGATTAAGAGTGTCCAAAAGGTAGGGGAAGGGGAGAAGAAGAGGAATCAAGCTACCTGAGGCTACCTGAGCACAGTCTTATTAATAACTGTACTTTTTTTTTTTTTTTTACCAACTTTATTCCATCATGGACAATGTTACTAATTCATTTCACAAATTCATTTATCAATATACTTATTACTCCAAGTTTAAATTCTGTGACTTGAAGCAGTCACATGAAAAGAACTTTTTTAGGTTTATCATTTGTACAAATGTCCTTTTCAAAACCATGGGGATCTCTCTTCCTCTTTGTGAATTCCTAAAGTTTGTAGGAATTTACCTATGGAGTGAGAAAAAATGAGGATCAAACATAGGATGTAAACCTGGGTGAGGGAGAGAATGATGGTGTCCTTAATAATAATAGGGAAGAAAGAATGAGGGAAGGATTTAGGGGAAAAGATAAATTCAGTTATGAACATTTTGAGTTTAAGATGTCTACAGGATATCCAGTTCAAGATGTCCAATAAGCATTTGGGATTGTAAGCATTTGAGGATGTAAAAGTGGATCTGTTTTGCCCCAACAGTAGTAATAATAAAAAATAATAATAATAATAAATAATACCCTTTTTTTCTCCATTTCAAACATCTAAGATAAAGCATGGTCCAGAGTAGGAACTGAATAAATGCTATTGATTGACTAATTTTCCAAAGCACCCAACCGTAAGAAGCCCAAAGTTTTGTATAAACATAATCAGAATGGTCTAGAAGGCAAAGGTTTGAAAGTAGTATCATTCTCATTTTTATCTAACTGAGTAAACCATGACTGAAAAACTATAGTGATTTGCTGCCAGTAACTAAATGAATCCATGAATGTCTCTATTCTGATCACTCACAAACTGAGAGGCAATCATCTGTATAAGTTTCTATTTACTCAGTCTGTCTCCCTAACTCAAAGCATTCCCAGTTATAACTGAAAATTTGAAAGTACAGAATTTAATCGCTGTTCTGCCAAAACAGTATTTTTTCATCTACAAGTTGTAGGAAAATAAGTCACAGCTTTTGATATATCCCATTTAATTTTCTAAAGAAAAGAAGCTATGTTTTTTAAACTTATCTTTTTCTAGGATAATTATATGCAATGGACAGTAACAAGAACAACTTGTTTATTCCTGCAAAACACAAAAAAATAGGAAAGAAGAGAGCTTTCTCCACTGAAAGGTTGTATGACAAATGACTGAAGTGAAAGGAAGCAAACACTTTAGCAAATTTTCATTTTCCAAAACCAATGCAAAATCTACTTGGACTAACCAAATGTTAACTTACAAGCTAAAGGTAAATTTGATAACCATAGCTATCCTTTTAGAATTTCAATCATCTAATCCAAAAGTGTTGGACATTTGGCATTAAATTCTTAAAGAGTATTTTCTGAAGACTATTAAAGTCATTAGATATTTAAAAGGTCATCAATACATTGAACATTAAGAAATTCTCTGATTATAAAGAAGGGAAAGGGACCTGTATGTGCACGAATGTTTGTGGCAGCCCTCTTTGTAGTGGCTAGAAACTGGAAAATGAGTGGATGCCCTTCAGTTGGAGAATGGCTGAATAAATTGTAGTATATGAATATTATGGAATATTACTGTTCTGTAAGAAATGACCAACAGGATGATTTCAGAAAAGCCTGCAGAGACTTACACGAACTGATGCTGAGTGAAATGAGCAGGACCAGGAGATCATTATATACTTCAACAACAATACTACATGATGACCAGTTCTGATGGACATGGCCATCCTCAGCAATGAGATCAACCAAATCATTTCCAATGGAGCAGTAATGAACTGAACCAGCTACGCCCAGAGAAAGAACTCTGGGAGATGACTAAAAACCATTACATTGAATTCCCAATCCCTATATTTATGCACACCTGCATTTTTGATTTCCTTCACAAGCTAATTGTACAATATTTCAGAGTCTGATTCTTTTTGTACAGCAAAATAACGTTTTGGTCATGTATACTTATTGTGTATCTAATTTATATTTTAATATATTTAACATCTACTGGTCATCCTGCCATCTAGGGGAGGGGGTGGGGGGGTAAGAGGTGAAAAATTGGAACAAGAGGTTTGGCAATTGTTAATGCTGTAAAGTTACCCATGCATATAACCTGTAAATAAAAGGCTATTAAATAAAAATTAAAAAAAAAAATTCTCTGGTAGAAATGTCAAATATGGTAGTTCTCCAAGTCCTCCTAAAGCCAAGAACTCCAACCACAGACATTCCCAAGGAACATGTTGGAGGTAAGGTAAGACTTGTTGGGACATAGTCAAATACAAATAAGAAAACACTGCAAGGGCATGAAGTAAAAGATTCCAAAGGAATGGAGCCTGAATTGGAAGTCAGTAGCCCTGCTGTTTAACCTGACTTCTACACTAGCATACATGTGAGTGCAAATGCCCACAAGGGGAAAAAAACAATTGAATTGCAGAGTGAGAAAATCAATCAGTTTGGTTTGTCTTGGCCAGTGATTCAGGCATATCATCAACAAAACTAAAATAATTAATTTTGCCAAGCCACAATGGTTTTATTTGGCTGAGCAGAGTTATCGCCTCAGTATCTCAATCTGCAAAATGAACACAACACTACTTGACACATACCTATTTCTCAAGGACCTTTTATAGATTAAGAAATTGAATATTTTGAGATCCTCAGATGAAAGGAACTTTAGAAGTACTAAGGTATAGTGGGATCACCCCAGAAATGTCTCGGTGAAGTACTCATAACCAAGAATAAATCCAGATGATGGTATGTATTTTTTCTTAAATTAGAAAATATTTCAATGCATGTGATAAAATACCTAATAACTTTTACTATTTTCACCTAACACAGGCTGCCAGTAAACATTCTCACAATAGAAAAGTATTAAAAATTACAGTATGATAAATTTACTAAAATTATACTAACATGTCCAAACTTATTTGATTTTAGTCATAACACAAGTTTTATCTTCAATTTCTATCCATAACCTCTCAAAGAGACTGACAGGAAAAAAATCATAACAAGTATATAAGTAACCTTGAAGTTATTTAAACTTAATAAGAAATATAAACCTTAGGCCTAATTTCACAAACCTAAGGCAGAAACCAAATCTTTTGGCAAGATACAAGATAGAAAACTTTAACAATAAAAGCACAAGAAAGAACTTTCTTATATTTCACAATCCAAGGGCAGAAAATCAGATCCTAATAAAATAGTAGTAGAGAAAAATTCATTAGTAAAAACATAAAAATTTTAATTCAAAATTTCAATATTCTAAAATATCTGTCAAAATGTAAATAAATTTCTTCAGAAACATAGAAAATTGGCCTGAAAGAATATATACTATGACATTCAGAACTTAAGGAACAATAAGGAACAATATTTGAAAAATCAATACTGCACTGGTAATTTGATGTGTTTTTCACAACTCTTTAAGTATTTATTATAATAAATAATAACATTTGCAACGTGCAGATAGTCATATTATTATTCTTTTTGTTAGTAAGAGATTAAGTTCCTTTATCCAAACCAGGACTTCTTAGCTTGACATAAGCTCTTTAAATATCTGATAACGTTTATCACTATATTTGGTTCCCTCTGTAATGTGCATTTATTTTATAATTTAAATACATTATTCTGAAAAGGGTCCCATAGCTTTACCAATAGTAAAGGGATCCATGATACACACAAAAAGATTAAAAACATAAGACAAGGTTGAATTGTTTCTCAACTCTCAATGTGTTGAAACATTTAAGAATGATAAGCTCTTCCTCATGACAGTTTACTTATAGTGTGGCTTTATAGTCAGGACATGATCTAGGGTTCACAGATTTAAAAGATAAATAGCATAAAGCCACATGTTCAATTAATTAATAATAATAATAGTCAGGGGCAGCTAGATGGAACAGTAGATAGAGCACCAGTTCTGAAGTCAAGAGGTCCTGAATTCAAATCTGGCCTCAGACACTTAATTAACACTTATTACCTATTTGACCCCAGGCAAGTCACTTAACCCCAATGATAATAATAATTATATATATATATATATATATATATTTTCAAAGCACTGTCAGGCATTGTAGGAAGATATAAAAGAAAAAAGAATCATATGCACTGTTCCCATCCAATTGAAAAAGTCATTTAATCTAAACTCTTGCAATACAGAAATATGTTCTATAATGTCCCTGACAGATATTACTTCTGACTGAAAATTTCCAATGATGGAAAGCTTACAATCTGTGCTAAAGGCTCATTTCACTATAGAACAACTCTAATCATTTCTGTTTTTTTTTTCTCTTGCTGAACCAAAATCTGATTATATTTCTACTCTTTGGTCCTTCCACATAATATTGTCTTCAAATATTTCAAAAGAGCTATAATATCTTAATATTTTCTTTTTCAGTCAAAATGAATCCAGTTTCTTTTTTCATTTCTATATTACAACATTTCTAGGCTATTAATTATCTTAGCATCTCTTCTGGATATTATCTAGCTTACCCATTATTTCAAAGGTTCTGTAATTTTATCAGTGTGGCCACTGCATTCACAAAAACAGATTACAACTTATCTAGAAGTTAGTAAATGGTCTTCAAGAGTTAGTGGGAACAAATTATTTATCACTCTATGGTGAATTCATTAATAAACTCTCTGAACTTAGGTCAGTACACAAATAATAGATACAGTCTACAATAGACTTGAATTTAAAGCCTTCTGTGAACTCAAAGTAACTTTGTGATTACAAAATGAGTTGAAATAAAGGCTTTAGTAGAATTTAATAATATTTCTCTTAAAACACAAGAGTGAACAGAATACCCAAGGATATAGTTGGAGTAGTACAAACTACAGTTGAACTATTATTTTCCATTATCTGGATATCATCTTTCTAAGAATATAGTCTTAAGAATAAGCCTTCTTAATATACTTAATATACTCCTCAGATTAAATAGCTACTTTTAATAAATTTTAATAAAGCTTATAGTTCACTAAAATCTTTAGATTTGTTTTGCTGACTTACAATCATGCAGTTGATTTTTCTTTTATCTAAATGCAAGGCTTTGCATTTAATGGTATAAAATTTAATTTTTTAGTTGCAAACATGTCAGTATGACTGAATTTTGATTCATCTACAGTAGTAGTTACTGTTTCTAGTTTTGAATTAACTATTAAAGTGATAAACATACTTTCTATATCTCCATGGAAATCACTGAAAAACTGCTGAATGAAACAAGGCCAAGTGCTCTGTGACTTTCCATGATATCAACATCTAGGCTGATTATGATTCATGAAACACCACTTTTTTACATGGCTGTTCATCCACTGTGACTCTACCTAATACAAAATAATCTGGTTCAAACTTAACCATCCACAAGAAAATTCAGTAAAATATTGCTAGTAAGAATCACCATGTCTATTTGATTAATCTATTCTAAGAAATTGGTAGACATTATCATAGTTAAACATGACTTGTTCTTAGTGAACTTGTGAAACTCCATTGGCTCCACTTAATTTCAACACTGTTTAAATGCTAAATTAAAAAAAAAAATCATTAAGCTAAATAAAAAATCATTGTGAGATCTTATTGAGAATAGATGTCACAAATTTTTTTGTCCACAAAAATAAACAGTTTTCTGCCAATTCTCTGCATCCAGAGAGAACTATGGAGACTGAATGGGGGCCAAAGCATACCATTTTCACCTTTTTTATTTTGTTTTTTCTTTTTCCCTTTTGTTTTGATTTTTCTTTCACAACATGACTAATATAAAAATATACTTAAAATGACTACATACAGTAACAACAAGATTATGTGATGATGAACTGTGATGGACTTGGCTCTTCTGAACAATGTGATGATATCAAAATTCCAATAGACTTGTGATAGAAAGTGCCATCAGTATCCAGAGAGAGAACTATGGAAACTGAATGTGGATCAAAGCATAGTATTTTCCTCCCCCATATTCCTATTATTTGTTTGCTAGTTTTGTTTTTCTTTCTCAAATATTTTTTCCCTTTCTATCTAATTTTTCTTGTGCAGTGTGATGAATATGAAGATATGTTTAGAAGAATTGTACATGTTTAACGTATATTGGATTGCTTACTATCTTGGGGAAGGGAAGGAGGAGGGAAGAAAAATTTGGAAAACAAGGTTTTACAAAGGTGAATGTTGAAAACTATTTTTGCATATATTTGGAAAAATAAAATAAAATGATTGTACACATATATATAGTCTATATTCGATTGCTTGATATCTTAGGGAAGGAGGAGAGGGGAAGAAGGTAAAAAAAAAATTTGGAACTCAAAATCTTATAGAAGTGAATATTGAAAACTGCCTTTACATGTAATTGGAAAAAAATACAATACTATTAAGTGAAAAAAATTCTAAATAAAAAAATAAATAAACAATTTCCCCTTGGAAAATTGAAATGTCTGTCTGTTCATGGTTTTCTAATATTTTTTTAATTCACTGTAATTTCTCAAAGATCACAGATAAGGTCTCTGGAATATCAATTCACCTTCTTGAGATTCAATTCATATAACTATGAAGACATGGCAACTGGGTAGTACAGTAGATAGAGCATTGAGCTTAGAATCAGGAAGACTCATCTTCAAGAGTTCAAGTATGGCCTCAGACACTTAGCTGTGTGACTTAAGGCAAATCCCTTATCCCGGTTTGCCTCAGTTTCTCATCTGTAAAATGAGCGAGAGAAGTGGCAAACCACTCTGGCATTTTTACCAAGAAAACCCCCCAATGAGGTCACAAAAAATTAAAACAGTACTGAAATGACTAAGCAACAATAACAAAATGGAGAAATGGACTCATTTTGAGTAAAGTGGTGCTTTCTTCCTATCTCCTCATTTAACATGGGCTATATTTCTCTTAATATTGTTAGTCCTCTACTTTCAAGTTTAAAGATTATTTTGCTTCCTGAAGATGAAGTGTAAGCAGTAAAACAAAAGTTGATTAGTCCTGCTTTCTCTCTCTAACATTACATTACTTTTCCCAAGCAAAATAATCCTTGTTCTACTTCTAAACAGTTTTTTTAGCTTTTATTTTCAAAATATATGGATAGTTTTCAATATTCACCCTTTCAAAACCTTGTGTTCCAATTTTTTTTCTCCCTCCTTTTCCCCGTTTCCTCCCCTAGAAGCAAGTAATCCAATATATATTAAACATGTGCAATTCTTCTATACATAATTCCACAATTATCATGCTGCACAGGAAAAATCAGTTCAAAAAGGAAAAAAAGTGAGAATGGAAACAAAAGGCAAGCAAACAACAACAACAAAGGTGAAAATACTATGTTGTGATCCACATTCAGTCCCCACAGTCTCTCTCTGGAGGCAGATGGCTCTCTCCATCACAAGTCTATTGGAATTGGCTTGAATCACCTCTCTGTTGAAAAGAGCCACATCCATCAGAATTGATCATCACATAATTTTGTTGTTGCTGTGTACAATGTTCTCTTGGTTCTTTTCACTACACTTAGCATCAGTTTATTTAAGTCTCTCCAGGTCTTTCTGAAATCATCCTGCTGCTTGCTAAACACAGTTTTGAAAGCTCTTTTATTGCCTCTATTATTTTTATAAAGGTCATTCTATTCCTGGCCTTAGCTTCTCTCACATTTTTCTCAAAGGTTCCCAGTGTTTTTTGGAACCTAATCTTGACTATGAATTCTTCTTTCCATTATTTTGTATAGGACCTTCTAAAATTAAGACCATCAGAAATATATTTGTCTAGCCACACTGGTTTTCTCCCTGTATCTTTATACCTCCAACCTAGTGCATAATTCTTGGTCCCTAAGAGGTATTTAATAAATGCTTGCTGGTTGATTTGATTTTTGTTTGAATAATGATTATAAACTCAGAATGTCTTTGTAAAAGTATGCCATTTCTTTGGAGTTACTATCTATTAAATACAACTATCTTTTCTCTGAACTTTCAGAAATCTGCTATTCTAAGATCAATGAAAAAGGGCACTTACTAATAAAAGAACTTCCAAAGTGCAAGGTGTTATTATATTAGAGTTTGTTCTCTTTATTCTATTATCACATTCTTCAGTAATATCTGTTATTACAAAATCATGAGATGACTTTTTTGTCTTTTTATTTTAATTAAGACCAGAGGAAATTATTCTTAGTGCTTCATTTAGTTTTTAAAGATAAAGATTTCATTAAAGGAAGTCAAACACTTTCAGTAGCGTATGACTTCGAAATATGTAAAAGTAAGATAAAATATCTGCCACAGAACAAAACTGTGTTTAGCAAGCAGCAGGATGATTATCAAATAAGTATCAAATAAGAAAATATGTGAAAAGAACTTTGTAAACTGTAAGGGATTTTACACACACACACAACACACACACACACACACACACACACTTGTTATTATTAACATTATAGTTGGAGTTTGCAAATACCACTATTGCTTACCTCTGAAAAGACTTTGAAATTGACTAATTTCCATCTGGATCAACTGCATTATATCCTACAACAGTGTTACTTTAATTTCTCTTGTTAATAACCTAACCCAAAATTTTCCTTGTGCTACAACCTTCAGGTTTCTAGATTTCCACAGACATATAACTCTTTCAAAATATAAAAACCATCCATTTTTACAAAATTCATATCAATTCTACAATAATTAAGAAATACTTGGTATATGCAATAATACATGTACAGGGTAGTAGGATTACAAAAATAAAAGAAAAATTATTCCTGCCCTCAAGGAGTTTATGATCTACTAATGAGCAAACAAAATGTACACAGACAAATATAATACAAGGCAAATTGCTGTAGGAATGAAGAGTGATTACAAAAAAAATTTTTTTAATACGAGAAAGGAGAGAACACAGGATCAGAGAAAACAAGATCACAGATAGGACTTCAAGGGTTATCTAATCTAACTCCCTCATTTTACAGATCAAGAAACTGAGGCCCCGAAATGGATCAAGGAAGTGTCCGGAGCAGAACATGAGTCCAGAGCTTCCTGAGTTCAATTCTGGTCCCCATATACTATAACTAGCATTTAGCATTGCTTAGCACATAGTAGATGCATAATAAATGTTTTCTAGTTGACTGATAGCATACTGTCTCTGGAGCTTCATGGAGAAAGCAGTACTTGAGAAATGACTTGAAAGAAGGGAAGATATATGAAAAAAGGGAATATGGAAAGAGCACATTCTAGGCAAAGAAAATGACTATGCTAAAGCACAACCCAGGATATGGCAGATCAAAATCAAGGAATACCTAGCAATCTAATTGGTTATAATGTAGAGTGTAATAATAATAATAATAATAATAATGATAATAACAACTACTAGCATTCATATAGCATTGATTATATGCCAGGCACTTTACCATTATCTCCTTTCATCTTCATAAGAACCCTGGGAGATATGTATGATTATTATTCCCATTTCACTAATGAGTATACTGAGGCAAACAGAAATTAAGTGACTTGCCCAAGATCACATAGCTAGCAAATGTCTGAGGCCCTTCACATGTGGTCTGTAGCATTGTTATCAGTGGCCTAGATAACACAGATGGCATGTTCATCAACAATGAAAATGACACAGAGTTAGGAGGAATAGTTTGAATAAGATGTAAGGATCCTCAAAGAATTTAACAGGATTGAATATTAGGGGTAAATTAATATTAAGATGAAATTTAATAAAGAAAAATATATAAGTCTTTGGGTTGAAAAAATCAAGTTTACAAGTTCAAGGTGAGGCTTTAATGCTACTATAGCTTATGCTGGCTCTAGATAATTATTTGTTGATCAACTGGCAAATAATGGAAATAAAGCTGTTCTGTCTCATGAATATAACAATATTAACAATTAAAAAAACAAAAATTGCAATTCATAAAATAACCCCTTTGAGATTATAAATCCTAAATATGATTAACTCCATATTACAGATAAAGATTTTAAAGTTAATGTAAGTTAAGCAACTGAAGATTCAGGACCATTTAGGATAGAGCAAGACAATCTCTTAAAACCTGTACTTTTGACTCAATACTAGTAATTACTTTGTCAAATCAAGCTTCTTCAAAGAAACTTATCAAAACAAAATTAGTCATTGAATGATTTCATAGCTGAAATTTCAAACTAACCTGAATATAGCTGCTATAATGGCATTACTTCCCTCCCTGCATTCTGCAATCTAGTCATACTTGGCATATTCAAAGTTCTCATCACATGATGCTATTTCTACTGTCTCTCTGGGTCTTTGAACTAATTGTCTCCTGTGCCTACAATACAATACAAAAAGTTTCTGGTTTCCTTGAAAACTAAGCTTAAGCATGATCTTCTAAATGAACATTTTCCTAATCCCCAACAGATAATAATGCCCTCTCTCCCCAAACTACTTTGTATTCATTTTGTATATATTATTCATATACTGATATGCAATACTGTTTCCATTAGAATGCAAACTCCTGGAAGACAGAGATTGTTTCGCTTCTTTCTCAGAGATTAGCAGACTACCTGCACATACACAGCAACAACTTAGTAAATGCTTATTGAATGATTACTGCAACATGGCAAAAGATAAAGATCAAGTATTTTTTCCTCCTTTAATCACTATTTTTATGTGCAATCAAATAAATTAATTTACTTTATAGGATTTTAACCCTTAAACTGGAAGAATTTTTCAGGAAACTGACTTACTCAAAAGCAATTTAATTGACAAATGTGTATGTATGTATGTACATTATTTGGACTTCCAATGAATATACATTCATAATTATATTTTAAAAAGTTTGACCCATTACCTGTGGGGGTAGGTATAAGACATCATTTAGAGAAAAGAGATGATTGCAAGCAAAATTAAACATTGCAGCTCAGTTCTATGAGGCACTATAAATATCTGAGTAAAACAAAAAATGATTTCATGATCTGAAGGAAGTGATATAAGCACAAAAGTGAAGGGAGAATTATAGTGTTGGAAAGCAGTAAAAATTTCAAATGCTACAATATTGAGCACATTATAATGAAACTCTCCATACTGAAGAATTAATGGATTTTTACTAGAGGACCATAGCTCCACAATTATATTGGACACCAATGACAATTTACATAACCAGCTTTGGTAGGATATGGCTATTTCAATGTATTCAAGAGATGATAGAAAATTTGTGAATTCTTAAAAAGTGTATGATTCCTAGTAACATTTTAAGCCATTTGTCACCATAACTCTCTCTCCCACAATAGGCTGTCTTAATTTTATTGGAGTTTTCAGAAGGCACAAGAACACACTCCCACACCATACCTAAATTTGGGGACTTTGCTGTACACCATTCCCTTAACACTGATGAGAACAGACCTTCAGAAGATGAAAAGTAGATTTTCTCACAAAATGATTAGGTAGACCTTCCTACCTTCATCCTAATGCAAGTGAAAGGAAAAACGAATAATTTCCTTTGTGAAATTCATAACTTTAACTAAGTCCAACTTAATAACAAAGAGTTTATAACATGTACATTTTCCCCCTACCTGGCCAGTCTGATAATGTTTTGCAAACTGGTTAACCACTCTATAATCACTTGCAAAGTACTCCATCAAGATAGAAGGAACTTCAGCAAAATCAGTGGGGCATCTTGTCCCTAAAACAAAATAACAATTGGCACAATTTAAGGTAAAAAAATAATTTTAAGGAAACTTCTAAAACTTTCCTTGGACTTTTTATGAACTACAAACTTTAATGCATTAAGTCAATATTTACTTCTATAAAATTATTGTACATTTTGGCAAAAGTTTATTATATTCCTATGCATTTTACTTCAAATCAAAAAGTGAAAGAAAACGTTTTCACAGATGAGTACAGCACCTTGTTAAAAAAAAAAATGCTCACATTCTCTAAAAGCAAACTTGTCTATGCTCAAGATGTCCATGTATTAAATATATCATTTTGAGACAGTATAACAATTGAGGTAAAAATGTTTGCTTAAAATTCATAGGGTTCCATTCTCAAACATGGTTTCTCTTTCAAATCTCGTAAATCCACACTATCCCAACTTTTTTCTTTTTTTAAAAAAAGTCAGTGCTGATACAGAAAAGTATCAATGCAACTATATATTTCTTTAAAATAAGCAAATATTAAAGGAATTTAATTTTTATTTAATACACCTTTGGTTCTTTGATTTTTGTCTTTAGTGAAAGTTCTACCTCCAGACTTACTCCAACAGAGGCTACCTGTTTACAATTCACCACTGGTAAGGAATCATCACCCACCATAAGCTATAATTAAGGCTTGGAGCTGGGTTATAGGGGCTTGGCCAGAAATAAGGCAAAAGTCACACAATCTTTAGAGTTGAGGGAGAGCTTAGAGATCAGTTTGTTTTACAAAGGAGGAAATCAATGAGAAGGAATGTGCTCAAGATCCTAGCTACAAGCCTGAGATTCCTCTAGGGCCTCCCATTCGCATAAATCCCAACTCCAAAAATTAGAGGAGAGAAACCTAAATGGCAAGTCTTTTCTGCTGAGCTTCATTTACTCCTTTGTCAACACACATCTGGGAAACTGAATTATAACCTATTATCATTCTTTAAGGTTTACCAGGCACTTTCTCCAAAATAACCTTGAGAAATAGGAACTTCAAGTATTACTGCCCCCATTTTACAGATAAAGGAACGGATGCATAAAGTAACAAAATGGTTTTTCTGAGTAGCTTTTAAAGAAAAAATCTGTGCTCTCATTAGGCTCAAATGAGATAATTTATGTAAAGTACACTGAAAACTTTCAAGTGCAATATGTCAGCTGTTGATATTATTAATTATTCATCATTGTTCACATTAGAAAGCAGTGTAGCTGGTTTTAAAATCAGGAAGATTCAGGTGCAAGTTCTGCTTCTACACAGTAGCTTAGGGAACAATAGCAAGTCACTAATTTCTCTGCATCCCAGCATCTGATCAGTTGATCTCAATGGGAAATAACCCATACTAACCCACCTTCCCCCTCCTCCCAAAAAAATAAGTTCTGGGCATATGTCTCCATATGAGCACATGTCTATGGTGTACAGGTATACATACACATGTTTATCAATAGGAAACGAAATGAATTCACTATATATATGAGGATATATGTATATTTTCTGAATCTATCCATATGCATATAACTATACAAATATGCACACTTAAATACACAATTTCAAAATTCTCTTCAACAATGTAGGACAAAACCCATCAATAGTACCAATCCCATCTGGCTCTTGTCTATATTACCACATAGATTCATAGGATGCTAGAGACCTTCACAAACACACACACACACGTGTTCCTGAGCTACTTAGAGGTCCTATCTTTCTTCCATATACCCAATTAAAAAAAACTTTAATAGAACCAGTTACATTTATTCATGCTCAAATATGAATAAGAATATTTAAGGGATCAAATCATTCTCAGCATCTCACCTGTAACGTGCTGATAACGAGTACGCCCCAACATAGAATGCATGGCATGTCCCATTTCATGAAAAAGATTCTCCAACATTCCAGGAGTTAATAAAGGTGGTACATTATTTGTTGAATGAGGAAGGTTCAGCATAAGAACTACTACTGGGAGCTGATATTCACCATTTTCCTTTAATCTTCCCCCACGGATTGTAAAGTGACAGTCCTTCATAATCAGAAAGCAGAAAGGAAGAAACAAGGCTAAGGTAAAAAAAAAGAAAGTCAAATGGATTTATCAACATAAAATGATACCAAAGGCAAGTGCTTAAAATCTCGTTTTTAATACTACTAAATTTTCTCTTTACTTACTATATAATTTTCATAAAAATTTTTTTATTCCTCTTAAATTCCTAATATTTGAAAGGACTGAGAAAGCCTTGATGTGTGCTAGCAAATATTTTTCTATATTAAATTCAATTCACAAGCATATGAATACCTACTTTGTGCCCAGTAATGCTGGTTCAAAAAAGGATAAATAAAACATAGCTCCTGCTCTCTAGAAAGTGAGGGAAGCAAAAATAAATTTGAGGAGAAAAAATATTTTTAAAATGTATTTGTAAATTTTTAAGTTGCTAGAATGTTTTATCTTTCGATTAGAAAAATTGTTTAGAAAATGATTCAATTAAAGATCTGAGCCGTATTGACAGCTTAGTATACTCCTTAAAAAACTGAATGAGAGAATTCTATTTTGAAATGCAAATATACCACAGAAAAATTATATCACACCAACAAATTATTAATCATTATCTAACCTATTTAGTTATACCTATTCACTATACTTAGCATCTATTAAAAACATTTTAAAAATAGAATGCATCACCTGCATTTTTGATTTCCTTCACAAGCTAATTGTACAATATTTCAGAGTCTGATTCTTTTTCTACAGCAAAATAACGTTTTGGTCGGGTATACTTATTGTGTATCTAATTTATATTTTAATATATTTAACATCTACTGGTCATCCTGCCATCTAGGGGAGGGGGTGGGGGGGGTAAGAGGTGAAATTGGAACAAGAGGTTTGGCAATTGTTAATGCTGTAAAATTACCCATGTATATATCATGTAAATAAAAGGCTATTAAATTAAAAAAAAATAGAATGCATACCTGTGAAACTTATTTTATTGGGATAGTTAGGTGGCACAGTATTTAAGAGTGCCAGGTGTAGAGTCAATAAAATTCCTCTTTCAAATCTGGCCCTAGATACTAACTAGCTGTATGACTTTGGGCAAGTCACTTAATCCTATTAACCTCAATTTCCTCATCTGTAAAATGAGAAGTAAATGACAACCCCTCCAGTATCTTTGCCAAGTAAACTCCAAATGGAGTTACAAAGAGTTGAACATGAATGCAAAAAATTCAATAAATATTTGCCTGTTTTTTTTTTTCTTATTTGGATATACTGGTCTCTAAATTAGTATTAGTCATACAAAGTGAGGATTCCCAGAACGGAGAAACAAAATTAAGTAGGCTGTTATTTGTCCTTTGTGATCAAAGAAGACCAAAATGACAATATAATGTTCAGGTCAATGTATAATGTGTCTGGCTGTGGCTAATCATACCATTAAGTTTGAAAGACTATAGTCCACATGAAGATTTGGAGTGATGAAGTCTCTACATTTGGGCGTCTTTTTCTTTTGGAGCTACCACAATTCTGCTTTGCTCATAGAGCATAGCACCTTTTTGATAAACTTTATGCTGGATGACCCTGTGTCAGTGTCTTCCCTCTCTCACAATGAATTCTAGACTTCTTCAAGAATTTGGTAGGTGTTCTTAAAATACCTTTTCTAACCACCATGTGGGTGCCTACCTTGTATGAATTCTTCATAAAATAAAAGAATTTTTTAGGCAAATGTACATCTGGAATTCAAACAACGTAGCCAAACTATTGGGGTTGCACTATCTGCCGTAAGGTCTGAATGCTTAGCAGTTCACCTCAAGAGAAGTCCTCAGTCTCTGGTACCTTATCTTGCAGGTGAGCTTAAGAATCTACCCAAGACAATTCAAATGGAAGTGATTCAGTTTCCTAGTATGGCATAGCTATACTTGCCCAGGTTTCACAGGCATAAAACAATGAGATCAGTACAACAGCTCTAGACTTTCAGTTCAGTAGGCAATCTAACAGTCTCTCAAACACTGAACCAGCTCTGGCAATGCATGCATCCACCTCATTTTCAATATATATATATTCCTGGAAAGTATATTGCCAAGGTAAGTGAGCTTATCCACAATATTCAGAATTTCTCAATTTTCTGTAACCAATGATTCCATGTACGGATGGTACGATGCTGGATGATAGAGAACCTCTGTTTTCTTGGTATTAGTCATTAGGCCAAAATTAGCACAAACAGCAGAAAATCAATCCATACTTTGTTGCATTTTAGTTTTAGTTTTAGAGGCTACATCAAGTGTCCAATCAACTGCAAACAAAATCATGCATCATCTCTCTCTCCACTTTAGCCTTGGCTTGTATGTAAGTAACACTTTCAAATTAAATAATTTACCATCAGTGTAGTAGGTGACTCTGATGCTGTTTTCATTCTTGTTGAAAGTGTCTGACAACATCAGCAAAAACGTAATGTTTAAAAAAAGCTTAGAAGCAAGCAAACAAACCTGCTTCACTCCACTGGTGACTGGGAAAGTACAAGAACATTGTCCATCAGCCAAAATTCATGCAAGCACACCATCATCAAATTATTAGTTAGGATACAGATTCAGTTTCTAGTTCTGGTTTCACTACTAACTAGCCTTATAACCATGTATAACTCACTTAACTTCTATGAGCTTCAGTTTCTTCATCTTGAAATGGGGACAATAAAATTTGCCTCAGGACAGCAAAAGGTGTAGAGGACAGAGTCCTGGGCTTAGGGCAATAAGACTTGTCTTCTTGAGTTCAAATATGACCTCAGACACTTCTTAGCTGTGTGACTCTGGATAAGTCACTACATCCTGTTTGCCTCAGTTTCCTCACCTGTAAAATGAGATGGTGAAGAAAAAGGCAAACAAGCTCTGTATCTCTGCCAAGAAAATCCTAAGTGGCATCATAAAGGTTCAAATATGACTGAAATGACTGAACAATAACAAAAATATTTGCCCCATCTACTTTATAAGATTTATGAGGATCAAGTGAAATAATTAAAGCACTATGAAAACTATAAAGTGCTATATGAATGAAAAGTAACATTATCTTTAACTTGTCTGGTAGGTATTAAAAAAATTTTTTAAAAGCTTTTTATTTACATATATATGGATGGGTAATTTTTCAACATTGACCCTTGCAAGACCTTCTACTTCAACTTTTTCCCTCCTTCTTCCACCTACTCCCCTAGGTGGTAGGTAGTCCAATACATGTTAAATATGTTAAAATATATGTTAAATCCAATATATATATATATATATATATATATATATATATATATATACACACACACACACACACATATTTATAGTTATCTTGTTGCACAAGAAAAATTGGATGAAGAAGGGGAAAAAACTGGGAAAGAAAACAAAATGCAAGCAAACAACAACAGAAAGAGTGAGAATGCTATATTGTGTTCCACACTCTGTTCCCACAGTCCTCTCTCTGGGTATAGATGGCTCTCTTCATCACTGAATAATTGGAATTGGCTTGAATCATCTCATTGTTGAAGAAAGCCATGTCCATCAGAATTGATCATTGTATAGTCTTCATGTTGCCATGTATAATGTTCTCCTGGTTCTGCTCATTTCACTAAGCATCAGTTTTGTAAGTCTCCAGCTCTCTCGGAAATCATCCTGTTGTTTCTTATAGAACAATTATTCATAACGTTCATATACCATAATTTGTTCAGCCATTCTCCAATTGATGGGCATCAATTCAGTTTCCAGTTTCTTGCCACGACAAAAAGGGCTGCCTCAAACATTTTTTGCACATGTGGTGCTCTTTCCCTCCTTTAAGCTCCTTTGGGATACAAGCCCAGTAGAAACACTGCTGGATCAAAGGGTATGCAGTTTGATAACTTTTTGAGCATAGTTCCAAATTGCTCTCCAGAATAGTTGGATCCGTTCACAGTTCCACCAACAATGTATCAGTGTCCCAGTTTTCCCACATCCCCTCCAACATTCATCATGATCTTTTCCTGTCGTCTTAGCCAATCTGACAGGTGTATAGCGTTATCTCAGAGTTGTCTTAATTTGCATTTCTCTGATCAATAGTAATCTGGATCATCTTTTCATATGACTACAAACAGTTTCAATTTCTTGATCTGAAAATTGTGTGTTCTCATCCTTTGACCATTTATCAATTGGAGAATGGCTTGAGTATTCAGTTTTTGTTAAGCAAAGGATCTGCCAGACGCCTGACTAAGGATGGTATTTTATAAAAAGGAACCAAGAAATACCTTAAATCTGACCCTTTGGTATCTAGGTAAAGGATATCAAGGAAAATACTTTATATTTATTCCTTATCATAATTTAAATGATCTGTTTTAAAATTAACTTTAATTGTGAATTATTTCTTTTAAAAATCATAATTCAAATAAATAAATTTTAATAAAGATCATGACTCCATTGAGGTCTACCTCTCATAGGTCTGTTAGTTTACACGATGATCAGTTATTGGAGAACTAGTCCTCTAAGTAGCATATTACCTGATGTGGTTTGTCTGCTCGCTGAAAGAAATCACAATAGATGTATCCCAAAAGTCCCTCAGTTTCATGAACCACAGCCTGAAAGAAGTTTCAAATATCACAATGAAGGAAGGAATCTGAAACTTTGACATTCAAATGCTGCTTATACCATAACTAAGTATGTATTAAAAATGTATAGCCACAAATAGAGACTTTTGCTTCTATTCCTCTGCAAACATATTTACTTTTTGGCTTGGGGATATGAAACAGAAGATAAAAAAGATTTGATATCTCTCCTATTTGTGGTCATTTAAAAACACTTTATTCTCTTTTATCTACTTACACTTCACTAGATATTGTAGAAAGGCTATAGTTCTGCAGTTTTTGAAATGTTCTGGTCTGATTAGCTCCTTTCAAATCTTAAGAGGTAGCCATAATTCCCCAAGTGATCTTAACATTGCTGTTCAAAGGTAAGCCAACACAGCTTCTATGTCCCCCTTATGTCACTGATGAGAATATTCTACCTTAAGCCTGCATGGTAAAGACAGGGGAAAATAAGGAAAGAGAAGGCAAGGAGGAGAGAAGAGGATGACTCTATCCTGCCTCCTCTCTTCTTTGTGGAAGTCATCTTGCTTGTTCATTTTATTTAAAAATATGGCACTGGAAACTTATCTATTTCAGGAATAGAGTTGTTGACTACAAAGATGGAAAACATTTTCTCCAAATTTTTCATTCTCTTCCCCATTTCCCTCTCTTAACAAGTTAGATGAAATTAGCTAAAACCATAGGAAAAAAATACAAAATGAATACAAGTATTGTAAAGTAGGGGAAAATAAATTTAGTGTGGGAAATGAGCAGATAAATGCTAGAAAGAAGAAAAGGGAAATATATAAAAATACTTATTTCAAGCAAGATAAATACTAGATAAAAAAATAATGAAATGCACAATTTATTAGAAAGTTGTTAAACTGAGGCCTCAATTTCCTCAACTGTTAAGTTAAAAGGTAAGCTTCTGGGATCATTTCCAACTCTCGATCAAAAATCAATAGGTACTACACAATATAATTTACATGAGAGACTGGTTTAAAAATATTTTTTAAAAATCCAAAGGAAAAAAAGGGAGAAAGATGATTTCTAACAAGTTTTTCTAAAGATTTCCTGAAAATTATGATGACGAAAGATCAAAGAGTAATTAAGAAGCTGAAAGCAATGATGTAAATTCTCCTATATCTAGAATTTATAAATATTCTAATTTTCTCTTTTCCTTTGTTCAAAAAAAGAATTTATTTTTTCAGAGGACTTTCTTTGATATTCTACGTTAAGGCAATTTTAACCAGATCCTCACACTAAAGTTTGTGATCAATGATCTGGTAATTAATAAATACAAACAACCATTGCAGGGGTTACAGATATATAAGAGCAATCAGGTAGAGAGCAGATGAAAAGGTGAAAAGAGGTGAAGGCACTGTGGCCACTGTTGTCAAGGTTAGCCAGAGGCTGCAATTAAAAACACTAAGCTTATGCATGATGGGTATCTTACCAGTTTTCGAACATCTTCATACCACACTTCACCTTTTTCTGGCTGTTCCACATAAAAAGAGATCCCTAAGAGCTGATGGAATAGTAAGTTCAGACCTTCCATACAAGCACCAAGCGAAAAATATGGGCAATATAAAGTGGGCTCAATATTATACCTACAGGAAGAAAAGAGGTTCAAAAATTTTTTGTTCAATTTAGCACTGCAAATAAGTCAGATAAAATCTTAGAATGTTATCTTAGCAGAATAGTGAATTAACATTAAAATAATTGACATTAAAATATAAAAACTCATTACTATATTGCTGATAAAGTGGAAAAGATCATCTTAGGTTTAATAATAGGAAACAAATCTGTAACCTTAGGCTTTAAAAAAGCAGATTTCAAATTCTTAGAAATTCTAAGTATGATTCCATCATCAAGAGACCCTGTGGTTTCACAATAAGAGTGAACTAAGTAAAACATTTTGGTCTGAATCTCTATTCAAATATAAAACAAGTTGAAAATGGGTAAATCACTTAATGCCTCTGAGTAAGTTTCCTCAGTTTCAAAATAGGAATAATAATCCCTTCAGTATCTGATTCATAGGACTGTCAGAAAAAAAAAGCACTCTGACAATCATATTATCAATTAATAAAAATTCTTATTAAAAAAGATAGAACAAAAAATCATCATAAATATAAATATTTCCCAATTATAAATCAATCTATAATTTAATGAATATGATTAATAGAATCTCACTGTATTAACCTGACTAATGAATTATTTTAAAATTCATTATGAAGCTACTATGTTTTATTTTTACAAATTATAAAATCTGTTAAGATATGAAGAAACAAGAGAAAAATGCACTGTAAAAATTGAAGGTATTTAGTTCTACTACTATCCTCACTTTGTCCTCTCAAAGAAACTTAATACTAATTTCACTGCCTAGCTATAATATAAATGATTTGCTAATATATCTTAAATGTCAACATGAATTCTGTGACAGTGAATATGCTATATTCAATGGAAAGACATGACTTCTAAGAATCAATTCTTATGATTTTCTGAAAACCCTATTTACAACTCCATCACCTTTATTCAGAAAAAAAAAGATTGCCGTTTATTCTTGCAGTTAGCAAATTTTTTTTTTAAAGTGCATTATGGTAGGTCTTCTTAAACTTTTTCCACTCATGACTCTGTTTTGCCAGAGAAATTTTTACGTGACCTGGGTATACAGGTATTACAATAGGTATACAAATCAAATACTTACTGATAATAAATCATAATTTTGCAATCCCCACATTCAGTTGTGACATCCCATATGGTGTGGCAACCCAGTTTAAAAAGCTAGGTATCAGAGAATCTTTTTGCAAACAAACACAAAAAACAAAAACAAAAAAACACCCTAGTAACTTTTATAAAGTTATTCTTTTCAGCATCCTATGATCACTTCCAGATTCTTTTTCTCTTTCTCCATCACTTAATAAATCCTTCTTTGAGATTTGCTCAATATATATTTATTACTCAATTAAGATTCTGGCAGCTACTACTGACCATCCTTCACAACATTCTCCTTTCCTCCTAGAGTTCAATGTCTAATTCTCAATCTTTCTTCAGGTCTTGCCCTTGTATTAGGGGACTTCAACATACATACAAATAGTCCCTCAAATACTCTAACTTCCTAGTTCCTCACCTTACTCATTTCCCCTCATCTAGTACTCTGTCTCATGTCAGCTATATACAGATAGTCATTAAATTTTTGATCTGACCCTCACTTCCAAGTATTCAACTTCCATGTTCACAAAATCTGAAGTTCCCTTATCTAATCACATTTTGTTGTCACTCCACATATCTTTTTGCCTGTTCTTCATCTGAACCATAACCTTCAATCACTGCACTCATTAGTACGCTGGTAAATGTTTTAACAACTTTCTCAACCCTTCTACATCATTTCACACTGTAGATCACCCTCTTTTCCTTGCTACTCTCTTCTTTTTGGATTTGCAGGACACTGTTCTCTCCTAAACCTCCTCTTATGAGTCTACTTTCAGTATACTTTGTTGGATCTCCATCCAAATAACATCCACTATGAGTGTCTTTCAAGCCTCTGTTCTGGGCTCTCTCTTTTTTTTCTTTATACTATTTGGCTTTTAATCTCATCAGCTTCCATGGATTAAATTATCATCCTGTATATAGATAATTCTCTGATCTATTTATTTAGCTCCAACTAGATAACTCATAGATATTGTCAACATAACATGTCCAAAACTAAACTTCCCCCAAATTACCCTCTTACTAACTTTCCAATTAGTGTTGTGGACACCTTCCCAGATATCTTCCCAGATACTCAGGCTCACAATCTAGAGATAATCCTCAACCCCTTAATTTCTCTAAACCCCTATATCCAATTTATTGCCAAGACTTGTCAATTCTACCTTCATACCATAACTTGTATATGCTTTTATCTGCCTTGGATGCTGCCAATACCCTGGGGCAGGCCTTTATCATCTCATGCCGAAACAACAGTTTTCTGGTTGATCACCTAAGTCATTCTCAAAGACTATTTAAACATAATTCATAGATGAAAAACAGTCTCTATGCCAACACATGCAGAAAATAGTCACCCAAACTTTGTTTAAATATTCCGGAAGGGCAAATTCACTAATTTTTAAGTAAGCTTTTTCTACTTTTACATAACTCTGTTAGGAAGTTTCTTTTAAAGTATTAAGCTAAAATGGGCCTTTTGCAAGTTTTCCCCATAATTCTGCTCTTACCATCCTACAGAATAATTTTCATCCCTCTTTCACAAGACAGTCATTTAAATACTTGAAGACAACTCTCATGACCCTTCAGTCCATATTTAAACAATCCCAATTCCTTCAATTTATCTTTACAAGGCAGAGATTTAAGATTCTACAAAATTTTCTTTGTACTTTTCCAGATACCAACTAGTTTATCAATCTTCTAGGTAGCTAGATGACACAGCAAATAGAATAAAAGGTCTAGAGTTATAAAAATCCGCCTCAGTTTCCTCAACTACAAAATGGAGCCAATTATAACATCTACCCTAATTTGAAGATTAATTTGAGATATATTTGTAAAATATATGCTTAATAAATGCTTATTTCCTTTCTTCCCTTTTACAACTCCATCTTTTCTTTCTAAAATATGGTTCTCCGAGCTGAAAGTAATTCTCCAGATGAGGTCTTACTTAGAGCAGAGCACAATAGGACTGAAATGGTGTCTAACATACTCCTCCTATGTTTTACACAGATCTAGAGATGAAAGAGAATTAAAGGTTGCTAGTCTAATCCATTTATTTCACAGATGAAGAAATATCAAATACTTTTTTGTTTTTTATAATTGCATATATTTTTAAAGTTTTTATGCTAAATTATGAAGTTCTGACAAAATCTCAGAGAGTGAAAAACTGTTCAAGAGAAATTTTGAAAATCATTTATCTATTAAGAATCTGAATCTGCTCAGAAAATATAAAAAATTAGAAATCCAACAGGCTTAACAGTAAAATTTTGATTAGACCTAAATTATAGATCATAGACAGAAGTATATGCTAACTGTACAATACAGTTATATAATACTCAACTGTCTCAGAGCTTTACTATGTCCCAAGTAAAATGTGCAAGAAAGAGACAGACAAGAGACAGAGATTAAACAGATTAAAGGAACCTGCCAGGATTTATTTTTTAAAACCAGAATTTAAAATATAAAAATATTGGAAGCCTAGAATATTCAGGACAAGTAACCTCACTCTTTTGTTCTATTTCCTGACTGCATCAGTTTTGGTAAGCATCTTGAAGACAGTTGTAAGGCTGTCTGTATTTTTCCTATTTGTGCACCCAATGCTTAATATTGTCTGTAACATAACAGGCACTTAATAAATAAGAACTGACTATTAATTATTGAGGTAGAATCAAAATGGCTTTTTGGCAATTCATTAACCATGGAAAGTAAGAAAGAGGATCATTACAGAAGGCTCTGGAACATTTATTTTCTAACTCCAAGCAGACAGAAAATGCATGTCCCTGTCAGGCACAAATTAATAAACAATACAGGGCAAAAATAATGATTATAGCTTGGAAGTTAAGGTTTTAAAAAAATAGTAAATATGGTCCTTTGTAAAATCCTGGTTGTCCACATTTGGATACAAATAATCAGAAAAAGTGAAGGATAAATTGCATTTGTGGTACAAGGTGTCAAAATGTTGATATGTTAAGTATGACACTTTATGTGAGTTGCTCCTCAGACAAACATATATTAAATAAAGTGTAGCACAAAGAACCATAGAATCTCTGGGGTGGAAGAGACTGAAGAAGTCATTCATTGCAACCCAAATCAGAACAACATTCCCCCGTTTCCATGAAACTGAAAAAATGGGACCATGTTCAGTGAGAGTAATGCTAACACCCCATAATGACCAAGTATGTAAGGGGTAGGATTTTGCTTGTTTCAGAAACCAGGCAAAGATTATACATTGAAATAATAAAGACTGATAACAATTTAAATATTTTTAAAGAAGAAACTCTAACTCATCATATTCTATAGACATTGCTAATAATGGTTAACTGTTATTAGTACAGATCGATCACAAATAGACTCCTTGAGGGTGGAGATCATGTCGTATGCATCATTTTACCCATCACACCTACCACAGAACTATGTAGTATTCTGGAACAGGCAATCAGTAATTGTTTATGTTTAAAAATGTGAAGAAATACTTCTTTGGCATTTATAAGTAGAGACAAATAAAAACATAGTCTTCACGCAATTTAGCCAAAGAATGATAAGAATATACATCTATACTGTGTAAAATACAATCTGGTTGGTGTCTCATCTTGGAAAAGCATTGCTGACTCACGCCATCACCCTCCTCCATGAATTCAATCAAAACTGTCCCAATAATAATATGTTGTTCCTCCCAGCATAACAATTAAAAAACATTGGAGAATACATCCCTTGTCCCTAAGACTAGAACTCCATGTCTAATACATGTATTGATCTATGCAACTCATGCTCATAAGATCAGCACCCCACCTTTCTTATATGTTGAGTAAGAATTAAAAAAAAGCATTAAAGTTATGGTAGAGATCAATCAGTTACATTCCCTGGGTTGGACTTCACCATCATCAGGCTTCCATGAAACCTCTTCACCAGGAAACTCATTCTTTGAGATTTTGTCAGCTTGGTACTCATACTGCTTCTAACAGTGTCTAACTAGAGGGTTAGAAGGTATAGCAAATAATTCCTCTCAAAGCTTCAATTTAAAAAGGAAAGACCAGCCAACTCTTCATTTCTTACCAGCTCTACTCTTTCTTAGACTAGCCTCCACTAACATGTTCCCAGGAAACCTTCACCAGAAAACTCATTCTGAAGAGACTGCATCAGTTTTGCTAAGCTTCTTGAGGACAGAGGCTGTCTATGAATGTTTACTGACTATTAATTATTAATTACTGAGATCAAAATGTCTTTTTGGCAATTCACTGACCATGGAAAGTAAGAGAGAAGGCCATTATAGATGGCTCTGAATTTTCAATCTTGAAAAACTAGGAGAGTGCTACTATTAATAATAATAGAAATAGGAAAAGTCAATGAAGTTACTTTGGTGTAAAAAGGCTATGAAGAGAAAAAAGATGATTAGTTTACTTTTAGACTGATTTTGATAAGCATAGTTTTGACTTAAAGCAGAGAAGTCTCACTGCAAATGCTAAACATGATTAAATGTGAACAATGAATAAATACAGGCTAAAATTGTAAGTAAATATAGTTTTTAGTCTAACTTATGCTACTCAATATGTTATAACAAGTAGACTAAAAAACATATCCACCAAAGGCAAATGCTTATATAGAAGCTCATTACTAAATGAGTAAGACTTGACAGAGGACATGTGTGGACTAAGAAGAAATTACAGAGAGGAAAAGAACAAAGTATGTAACTATACTGCCAAAGACTCTATTTTAAACTCTATCAAAGGAAAAAGAAAATTTTTTTGGCATTTGAAACAATTGTCTAAGCATAATTGAAATGTTATAGTTGGATGGCATTTTGAAATCCATATTCTGAGGAAACTACTATTTAATCTAGTTAAATAAAGGTAAGACGAAGATAAAAAAAATGAGTGGTCTTGAGAAACTGTATTTACCTTTCTTGCAATTGTATGGTACTGGGAATAAAGAACCTATTTCTTTAGGTTCAGCTGTCATTGGTTTTGTTCCATCAGAGTTCTGAAACTTTGGTTAACAAAAACATTCTAGTCATCTAATGTGCCTAATAAAGCTGGGACTGTTCTCATTAATAACACACTGAGTAGAGAGCGTTTTGAATATCATATATCACAAGTACTTACTCTATATAATCCAGGACCAAATGCAAATTACTTTTATATTTATTCTATGTAACAGAAAACTTAATCTGGATTTTTCAGGAAAATTATTAAAGTTCACTCTCCAGTATGTAGTATGTATGTATATGTACACACATACACACATATGTGTGTACATACAACACAATATAAATCGTGCCACAGACTGCTTGAAGCACAAAGAACTTTTAACTAATCAGACCATAAGCATTTAATAAATGCCTACAATAATAAATGCCTAATCTGGACACTGGGGGTAGGGGTTGATAACATAGGAATGTGACAATTACAATATATATACAAAATAAACATATAAATCCAAAGTAAAGGCCTAGAAGTTAAAGTTGGAATGTCATGTATGAGGAACAATATAATCAGTTTGGCTGGACTAGAGAGTGTATTATAGGGAGTAATGTGAAAGAAATCTGGAAATATAGATTGTACTGGTCTTTAAATGTTAAAGACTGAAATAGCATTTACTTCCTTTCCATAAACTCATGATGAAGAAGGCTTAGAACTTTGCCCAAAGAAAACTGATGTTCAGAAAAGTGAAATAATCTGTCAGCATTCAGACACTTCTTTGCTAAAGAGGCGCTTAACTACAAGATGGGTCTCCTGATTTTTTCCATCCCACAATACCCTTATTATTCTATTTATATCTTTCTCATTAGTAGTTTAAAAAAAAAGAAATAAATAACCACACATCAAAGAAGCCTTACAAAATCTCTAAAGTCCAACTGGTAGCATCAGTGTAAAGAAAAGCAAGATCTACAGAAAGGCATGATTAAGAAATTTATTGGGACAAAGACGTGAATTCACCCCCACAGGCAGTGACAGGTCCCCAAGGCTTCTTATTTTTAAAGTCTTTTTCTATCATGAATAAAATTAACATCTACAAAAATTATAGTCTCATTATGCAAAAAAGTTTACATATAAACTTACGTTTTCTATAATTTGTTCTTTATACAGCTACTGAATTTCCTTCTACTGTTTCTTTTTTTGGGGGGGGGGGGATTTTGGAAACTTTTATTTTGGTATTGTATTGTCTAGCATCATTCCATCAATTGCTAAGTGAACTAAATTATTTTCACTTAAGTCATTCAGTATACAAAGATTAATTATCTGAATAACTTTAACGGTTTATTTGCATTGTTTTTCTTTTTTTTTAAATAAAAGTTTTAAATTTTTTCAAATACACACAGAGATAAATTTCAACATACACCGTTGCAAAATTTTGTGTTCCAATTTTTTCACCTTCCCTTCTCCTTTCTCTCCCAAATAGCACTGCTGTTTACTTTTCACTGATGTTCATTTCTTTTTTCCTTTTTAAAAGTATCACCATCAAAACCACTTAATCTGTCCTCTCTTCCAAAAAAATAAAAACAAAAAAAACCTCTTTCCCCCTAATAAGTATAGCCATCCAAGACAATTTTACACATTGGCTGGGTCTGAAAATGTAAAATGTAAGTTTTACTGGACAATTATAATTTACTATCTTTTCATAAACAGGTGAGAAGCATGATTCGTCAGCTATCTTCTAGTCATGATTTGTCATTGCATTGATTATAGTTCTTGTCTTTCACAGTTATGTTTTTTTTAAAACAAGATGTAACCACTATATAAATTGTTTACCTGAATCTGTATACTTCATTTTCTATTAATTCATACAAGTCCTCCCAAAATTATCTGAGCCTTTTTTTTTTTTTTAGCTCTCTTCCAACATTTCTAATAAAAATCATACCACAATTTGTTCATCCATTTCCCAACAGAGGAGCACCCATGTGACTTCTCTAGGTCTTTGCTACAATAAAAAGTGTTGTTACCAATATTTTTATAGACTTGGATTCTTTCCCTCACTCTGATTATTTTGGTGTATAACTCTTAACAGTGGTATCTGTGAGTCAAAAAGTTTATACAGTTTAATGATTGTGATGGATAGAACCAAACTGCTCTGAAGAATAGCTGAAAGAATTTTTATATGGTTGCTGCTCTCTTAAGAACTGTTTATTCATATATTTGATGTCTTATTTATTGGGGGAGAAATTTTCTTCAATTTTTGATATACTTTAGATATCATACTTTTACCTTACAAATTTGCTGCAAAAATTGTTTTTGTTTACACAGAAACAATTTAAAAATTTTAAAACTTAAAAATTAAAAACAATTTTAAAAATTAAAAAAAATAAAAATAAAAATAAAAGATGTCCATTTTAAACTTCTGTGATTTTTTTCTAGCTCATTTGGTCAAGAACTTTTTACCTCTGTATAGTTCCTTTGGGAATTTTTTTTTTAATAGGTTAATATGAAGGGATATTTTGTTCAAAGCTTCTTTTGTATCCTGATATGGTTATATAATTCTTAAAGTTTTTGTCATTACAAGATGGTGGTCTATATGTATATAGTTTTTAATAATGAACTTTAGCATAAATTCAACTAGGTTATAGTGTACAATCATTTCAATGTGTTGTTGTAGCCTCTTTGCTAATATTTTAGCAGTGATATTCATTAGGGATATTTTTGTAGATTTTTTTCTCCCTAGTTTTAAAGTTATCAAGACAATATCTGTGTAACTGGAAGTTGCAGCATCCCTTCTTTTCCTATTTTTGCGAACAATTTGCTTGATATTGGAATTGTTGATAGAATTTGTTTATAAAATCCTAGAAATTTCTTTAAGGTTTTATTTATGATGATCTATTCAATTATTTTCTGATATTAAGTTAAAATTTCTATTTCTTAATCTGTTATTTGTATATTTTTATTTTTACAAATTTACCCATTTCAATTGCTAATTTTATTAGCAGATAATTACGTAAATTTCTAAAAATTTTCTTTATTTTCATTTATTGTGAATTGTTTTTATCATTTTTTATTTTTGACAACTCGATAATTTCTCATAATTCTCATGTGATTGTCCAGTTCATTAGTTTGCCTATTTAAATAACTGTTAAAACATAATAAATTCTACCCTTGCCCCTATATTTAACTCTTATGTAAATCTTATGTAAATCATTTATTTCAAAGGTGCTGCTTGTAAAGAACATATTGTTGGATTATGCTTTTTAATCACATTCTGCTACCTTTCTCCATTTTATGGGTAAACATACTAATTATATTACCATTGAAATATTAATTGCATGTTTCTCTCTATCATAATCACTAAAGTTTTCCTCTTTTCATCCTGTCTCTCTCTTTGCAAAGATTAAATGGGTAAAGAGAATGAATCTGATTACCACTAATAATTTCTAAATGATTTACTCCTACTCTTTTAAATTTCTTCTCTTTACTAAGCTTAGACTCTGATCTTTAATTCCTAAACTTTCTTTCTCTCTTTTTAATCACTCTTTGTGATCCATCTACAAAAGTTTGTTTTGCTTGTGATTATTCCTTACTTTAATCTATTCTCCTTTTATAACTCATTTCCCTTTTCTACACTCCTATTCATATCCATATTGACTTTAATGGATGTCTACAAAAATTCAACACATGTGTATGTATATGCTTTGTCAATGAACATTTATCAAGCACTTTATATATATACACATATACATGTATACAATTATAATATACATATATATATATACACCCATACACATACATACACAATATGCCAAGCACTGTAAAAACCCTTATAGATACCAAAAGAAGTAAAAGATAGTCCTTGCCCTCAAGGAGTTCACAATCCAATGGGGGAAACAACAAACAGATATGTACAAACAAGCTATCTATAGTATTTGCTGTTGAGTCGATTAGAAATGTTTGACTCTTTGTGACCCTACTTGTAGTTTTCTTGGCAAAAATACTGTGGTGGTTTGCCTTTTCTTTCTCCAGCTCATTTTATACAGAGGAAGAAAGTAGGACAAACAGGGTTAAATGGCTTGCCTAGAATTACACTGCTAGGAAGTGTCTGGGCCTGATTTTAACTCAGGTTCTCGACTCCGCCCACTTCACCTACTTACACACACTCTATCACACACACACACACACACACACACATATAAAATAGGAATGAATTTAACAAAAGAAAGCACTAAAATTGAAGAGGGATTAGAAAAGGTTTCCTGTAGATGACAGGATTTTCACTGGGCCTTGAAGGAAGCCAGGAAGCAAAGATGAGGAAGAAGGGTATCATAGGCAAGAGGAACAGCCAGTGAAAATGATTGAAGCCAAGAGATGGGGTACCTTGTTTGAGAAATAGCAAGGAGTTCAGGGTCACTGGATCAGAGAGTATATGGTGAAGAGTTAGGTGTAAGAAGCCTGGAAAGGTAGGGAGGAGGATAGAGGTCACATTATGAAGGGATTTGAATGTCAAACAGAGAATCTTGTATTTGATTCTGAAGGTGAAAAGGAATCACTGAAGTTTATTGAGGGTAAGGGTGATATACTTAGACCTGCACCTTAGAAAAATCACTTTAGTGGCTGAGAAAAGACTAAAGTGGGAAAGACTTGAGACAGTCAAATCCACTAACAAACTATTGGAAAAGTCCAAATGTGAAGTGATGAGGGCCACTGAGAAGTGTTTTCACCCATCCTTTGTCCAGTTCACAGAGGAGGTCATGAGATGCCTGCTTCCCTTACCCTTTACTTCTTTATTAAAGACATTGTTACACATGATGATTAGTTTTTGCAGTACTACATTAGAATTGAATCATAATCAAAGATTTAAGACAACTCAAAGGTAAAAAAAAAAAGTCAACCAGACTGAGCTATACCTGAATGAGAATCTTTTTTTATAACATATCCCACTACTGGACCAGAAACCCTTTGTTGTAATGCCATTACTTCCAAGGCATCCCATCCTACTTTTGAATGACTCTAATTATTATTAAATTGTTCTTTGCACTAAACTTAGATTTGCCTATTTGCAATATCCAGCCACTGTTTTGATTTCTGATTGCTGAGATCAAATAGAACAAGTCTAATAATTCATTACTTGAAGACAGTTATCATGTCCTCTACTAAGTATTGCCATTTCCAGGTTAGTCTCAAAACTCTTCATTTATCCAAGTTGACTCCCTCTGAACATTTTCCAGTTTGGCAATGTCCTTCTAAATTGAAATATCAGAAGTAAAGACAATTTTCCAGATGGATTCTAAGGCAGGATATAGTAGGACTATCACTTCATTATACGTAAACACATGAATTAATTCAAGCAAAGACTACATTACTTTTCCTGGCAATTACATCAGGTTGTTGATTCATATTAACCAAACAGTCCACCTAAATTCTTCTAACATTTTAAATCACTTTTTCATTATGCCTCTATCCTCATGTTCTAACCTGAATTTTTTAATTCAAGTTTCACATTACATTAATCTACAAATTTTAATTGATTATTTAGTTCTATTTTCTTGCCTATAAAGATTTTTTTGAATCAGAAGACTAGTCCTATACACAGTATACTTTAAATTGCTTTTATTTCCTTTTCTGCATCATGGGAATAATATCTGTCTTGTCTATTTCACAAGATTGTTGTGAGGATGAAATCATATACTGTATGGTTAAAGTTTGAAAACTTCCAAGCATTACGTGAAGGTCAGGAGTTATTACCACACAAACAAAGAAAAGTGTTGTGTTCTTTTTCTTTTATATAATATATGATCGTTCTCTCTGGGAGCAGGTTTCTTGGGGAGGTTTCTGGAGGCAGCCTTAGTTTCATTTCAGAGTAATAATCACCCCAAACGCAGCAGGTGTTAAAGTAGTTCTTTATTGTTTCTTCCAAAATAGACCAGTTAGCTTTCTTTGGTTTCGAGATCTTGTTGCTAGCTTCAGCCTCTCTCTGAATTTGGTTCTGCCCGACTTCAGATTAGCTTCTCAATCTCCTGAACTGAACTCTCACTCTGTCAATCTTCCTAAGTGACTTCTGGCTCTAGCTCAACTCCGACTTGTGGCTTCTTCTGAACTGTCTGTCTGACTGACTGAAGCTTTTTTAATGCTCTCTCAAAAGTTGACTTCTCCTCCGAAAGTAGCATTATGGGAGATGTGAATTCACAAAGTTACAAAGGTAACTTTGTGTATCTTCCATACTTGTGAACTCCAATGTGTGAGCTCTAATGTGTGACCTCTAATGTGTAAACTCTTAAAGGTACAAACCCAAGCACACAAGCATTGCTTCCATCAATTCCACTTAGTAACTTGTTTCAAGTTCTGGCCCATAACATCTCCTTGTAGGATCAGATCAATCATACTGAACCATGCTAATTTAGGTAATTATTGTCTCTATCAATTCTAATGACTTAACACGTTGTAAGGATTCCAACAGAAAAGAAGTTTATATTTGATCCTGGAGGCAAGAAAGAGTCACTGGAGTTTACTGAATAAGGAAGTATATAGATCTGGTCCTTAGGAAGATCATTTTGATACTGATTGAGTGGAGAAGGGACTGGAATGGGAATAGACTTGAAACAGTGATTCATTCCAAAAGACTATTGCAATAGTTCAGAAGTAAATTAATGAAGGCTTTCTTCAGTGTAGTAGCAGTGTCACAAAACAAGGGTCATGAGAAATGTTAGAAAGGGTAGAATCAACAGAACCTTGTAATAGTTTGGATAAAAGAGGGGTGAGAGAGAAGAAAGATGACATCTATATTGTGAACCTGGGTGACTGAGATGATGGTGGTGTTCTCCACATAGGAAAGTTTGGAAGACAGAGAATTTGGGGGAAAGGACAATACTGAGAATCATCATAGAGATAACTAAATCTACTAGAGCTGAAGAATGCATTAACTGAAATAGTACAAAGGGAGAAAAGAGCCGTAACAGGGCCTTGAGGTACATTCATGGTTGGTTAGGGTAACCTAGCTGAAGATTTACAAAAGGAGATGTAAGAGTATTGAGAAAGGAAGTAAGAGAATCAGGAAATGGCATTATAGAAAACCAGAGAGAAAAGAGTATGGACAAAAAGATAGTGATTGACAATGTCAAAGACTACAGAGAGGTCATAGAAGATAAGGATTGAGAAAAGGCCATTAGCTTTGACAAAAAAAGAGTACCGGCAACTTTGGAGAGAGCAGTTTCAATTGAATAAAGAAATCAGAAGCTAACATATGCAAAGTTAAGAGACTGAAAGTGTAGGCACCTATTGTAAATGGCCTTCTCAAAGAGTTTAACCAAAAAAAAAAAAAAGAGTTATTAGGCAGGAGCTATTAAGGATAGATAGATCAAGAAAGGGATTTCTGAGGATGAGAGAGAGGATATACGTGTAAGTAGTATAAAAGTAGTCAGGTAACAGAGAGAAACTGAAGATGATTGAATAAAGATGAATAATACAGAGAGTAATCTGCTGTAAAACATAAGGTGGATTAGGGTCACTTGCACTTGTAGTTAATACATCTTCATGCGAGTAAGGTATGAAAGAGGAGAGAGTGATTGATTACGTCTATAATGCGAAATAAGGCGAGGAGGAAAGGGAGTCTCAGCAAACACCCTCATTTTTTTCAGTGAAATACAAGACAAGATTCTCAACTAAGGGTTAGAGGAGGATGTTCAAATATTAAGTATTTGAGAAGAGATTCAGGTTATACTCTTTCACCATGATAGACTTTCTCTACCATGTTCTGAAAACCTCTCATCCTGAAAATCTGACCTGGCATTCACACACTAAAAGTACTCTCTCCTCTGCCCTTGTGGCCTCTCCTTCCCATCAGATAGCTCTCTCCTAGAACCATTTGAGGACAGTACCTAGGCCAACTATATTTTATTCTTCCCCAGATGCAGTTTTTTCACCATGAATGAGTGCCTAGTACCTTTATTTCCCTTCTCCCCGCCCTTCTTATCTTCCTTTTATATTGTCTTCCCCTATTAGAATGCAAGCTCTTTAAAGGCAGTAACTATTTTTGTATTTGTACAAAATATATTATATTTCTATTTGTATTCCCAGTGCTTAGAAAAGTGCCTGGCATGTAGTAAGTGCTTAATAAATGCATGTTGAGTGAAAAGTCATTGAAGTTAATGCAATAACAAAGAGGAAGGTATAAGAGAACTGCCTTGTTGAGGTGAGGAGTCCAGTTGAGATTATGTAACATAAATTTATAGTAGATCCAATTAACATGGATTCATGATTTTCTCCTTTCTTCGGTAATACATGAATAGGAATAAAAGCAGGAAATGGTGGGAGTAATCCAAGGCTGGAATTTAAAAGTACATGATCAGTGATAGAATATGGAGTAAAGGACTTGAAAAGAGGACAATGGAAAATTTAATTCATCAAATACTTAGGATGGGGAAGGAAGAAGAATGTAGCCAGTACAGGGATGTTGGACTAGAAAAGAATTGAAAAGTAAAGAAATTGAAGATGACAAAATAAATATGCTTATGGGTTGTAAGGCAGAAGGAAAGGTGTTATGAAAATAGATTATAATCAGATAAAGCAATTTTGGATTTCATGGAAATGGGAAACTTGAGAATGGTGTGTACAGTTGGAGGTGGAGGAGAAATCATAGAAATTAGGATATTAGAGAAAGTATCAGTATGTTTGCCAAAGTCCCCTAATATAAGGGCAAGAGTAGGGGAGCAAAGAAAGACTATAAACCAAGCACTACAATAATTAAGGAAGGACAGAGAATGGCCAGGCAGATAACAGCTAGAGACCATGATTTGATGATGTAGGCTGAATGAATCTCAAAAGAAGAGACATTACCAAGTGACAATAGAGGGAAAATCTAGAAGGTCTACCGCATAAAAGCAATATACTACAGTAAATCAGTATTATTGGCCTTCCATTTTTGTAAGATCTGACCCCTATTTCCCATTATAAATAAATGTCTCATGATTTGAAAACACACAGGGCAAATCCCTTTCTCAGAACGTAATTACCTTTAGGCAAAAAAGATAAAATTGAGCTAAAAAAAATATTAAAACTGAGCTCCAGATTCTGTACTATGGTGATTACATCAATAAAAGATAGAAATCCCTATAAGGACTGCTTAAAACAGTCAGTCTGACTCTCTGTACAACCATTGTAAATACAACATTCAACATCATTGATCAAACAATACTCTTAAATCTGCCATATTATTTGATGGCTATAATTATTTCATATGGAAGTATACTGAGATCATGAAAAGTTTTTTATTCTGAATGTTTTCATGTGCACAGTAATTCTATTCAAAATATATATATGATGCTACTCAAATTTGTTATTATTTTACCAGTGTAGAGGCAACACTGAACTTAATAACATGAAATCATTATAGACAGAGCAGAAAAAAGTTCAAAAATAAGTATTGGCATTACCATTCATACCAAAAGCTATGAGTAATATGGAATCATGTTTCAATGAACCAAAAAAAAAAAAAAAAAAAATTCAAAGTACAAGTAATAATATATTTAGATTTCATTACAGCATTATGATGACTCAATACAATTAAATTCAATAGTTGATTAAATATCTATTCTATGAAGGGAATGAAAAGAGCTAAACATTTACTTATATTCTTACCTAGGGAATAGAAATAGATATTGTAATAAAAAAAAAAAAACAGACAAACAAACAAAATTTAAGAAGTGAGCTTAAGAATACTGTGTAACATTTCAAATGAGGCAGAATAAGTAGGGAGTCTTCAAAGTTAAGAGCAACTTTTGCTGTTGTTTTTTTCATAGTTTTTCCCTTTGTCCTGATTTTTCTTTCCCAACATGATGTTAAAAATTGATTGTATACACATAACATATTAGTTTGCTAGATGTCTTAGGGAGAGCAGAAGTAAGAAGGGGAGGGAGAAAAAAATTGGAACTCAAATTCTTACAAAAATGAATGCTGAAAACCATCTTGTAATCAGAAAAATGATATACCATTAAAATGAAATAATTAATTAAAACATAAGTCAAGCTAACCAATTAAAAAAACAAACAAACCTGAATTTATAATCTTAAGAGAAATACTTTGGATACTGAAAGCATAAATGACTGATCCATACACAGTATGTATCACACACATGATATGTACCAGAGTTAGTACTTAAACCTAGGCCTTCTAAGATTAGAGTCACATTAGCACTTGACATAGAAAATAAACATAATTAATCTATAATTAGCTTTAATTACAATTATAATTTTTGTTTTATTATAATGAATATTTAAAAAGTCATAAACGCAAGAAAAACTTGCACTAATAGAAATTTGTACAGTATTACAGACTTTCCAGTAGTTTTATAAGTATTTAAAGTACTACTATCCATAAAAATTTGTATACTGTACTCTGGATCAAAACTATTTCAACAAACATGCTAAATAACTTCTTAGAGTTATAATGTATTCCAGAATTAAGCGTTTATCAACACTAAATTGTCTAAATATCTTTTTTTCTAAATAAACCATAAAAATAAACATTATAGATAATATCTCCTTAGAGTTTTCTGGCAAATGTATATCCACAAAGGTACTTAGAAAACTTGAATTTATATCCTGAGTATAAAAAAACTAATATTATTTTAAAGCTAAACAATGCTACTGGTGAAAGAAGTAAGCTTAGAATTAGATTTGGATTTTCAGAACAATGACATAATGGAGATAACAAACAGTAAAAGGAATGTCAATTAACTGGGTGAAAGCTATTTGAGGTATGATCCCAGGACACCGCCTACTGTCCAAATTAGAAACAGCATTCTGAAAAAGGAAATCACTCAATGAAAAATGGCAAAAGGAATAAAAAAAAAGAATATAGCAAAATAGCATTAGATGGAGAATTTTCACAAGTGAAATTTTGGAGGGACAGTATGGTTGGATTTTTTTTTAAGTCTTGTTTCCATATTGATTTCCCTAAGAATCTATGCTGTCATACAAATGTCAAATAAATATTAAAACAAGCATTCTTCATCAAGGTATTATCTCTTTTCAGTCACTGAGTTCCTGTAATCCTGTTACATAAAATTTTAATACATCTGCTATAGTTTATCAATCAAATCTGTATGATAAATAGAAAAATTGTTCTTTCTTCACTTGGTTTTCTTTCTATCAATATTTAGGACTTAGAAGCCATAAATTTAAAGGGGGAATAAACCTTAAAGGTAACCTAATCTAACCCCTTAATTTCACTGATAAGGAAACTGAGACTAAGAAAAGTTAAGATTTTCCAAACCATTCACAATAATATGAATCCAAGTTCCCTTGCTCCAATCCAGTTTATTTTTTTTTAATTGTACTAGCCTACCATCCATTCTTTTGAGTTTCTATGAATTTCATTTAAGTGGCTCTTCAACATTTTAAAATTTCAGGTGAAAAGCACAATGTCTACAAACAGAAGCAATTAGATAACATCTCTTTCCAGTAGAAATTGATGTAAGACATCTTCTAGAATAATAGAAATATCTTTGGCAGGTATACTTCTCTCTATTATGCTTACTGGATGTAAATTATCAAAGAAGATTAGAAGTTTCTTCTGCTGCCAGATCTTTCACATAATCTTACATGATCTGACACAGTGTAGATAGTCATATTTTATGACTTCTACTTTATGTTTAAGAAAACATTTTGCTCAACCAAAAGACATTAGGGGTTACGGGATTTGTCCAGGGTCACACAACTAGGAAGTATTAAATCTCTGAGGCTGGATTTAAACTCCAATACTCCTAACTCCAGGACTGGTGTTCTATCCACTGTGTTATCTAACTGCCCCAATAAAATCTTCTTTATAGGCAAAAAACAAGCCCAGTGGGATCTTGTAATCTTTATACCTTTCAGTCACTTGTATAATGTGTTATAAAATAGTTTTTAAACATAGGATGTTAGAAAATATTATTTCCAAAACCCTATTTCCTTCTCAATATTCTCATCAAATGTCATCATTGTTTGTAGATTAATCTCATATACATTTCCTAGAGATGGGAAAACAGAAACATATCTCAATAGTTATTAATATTTTCCTACTTTTTTGAAAATCAAAGATAACCAATATGTAAAATGAAATGACACGAGCCTATCCACATAATGTCAAATGGCCTTCCGAAAGGTGTCCAGAACACTGAATACACCCCATGTAGAGGATGTGTGGGAGAAAATTAATGTCATCTCACCTAACAAATTGAAATATCAGATTGTACTGTGGTCCCTACTACATTTAGGCTTGTAAATAAGTAACAATAATTCACACTTATGTTGTGCTTTAAGGTGTACATTTTCTTCATAATATGATGAAAAAATAAATAAGCAAACTGAACCACCTTGCTAATTTTGCTCTTCCAGAAAGGCAGATATGATTGATGTCTCATTGAATCATTTATTCCCATTTGTTCAGTTCTGAATTTTAGAGAATTATTTTCTTCATTCACTTTTTTTTACTTCTTTTTGTATTTGTCCAATCATGTAAATGACTTGTTTTCTTCTATGCAATTTTTTTCCATTTCACAAATTCTGTTTTAAGGAGTTATTTTCTTTTTCTGTTTCACAAATTCTGTTTTTCTGGGAGTTGTTTTCTTTTTCCATTTTATCAAATCTATCTTTTAATGCATTATATGCCTTTTCCAAAACCTCTTGCAAAAATTTCATTTCTTTCCCCCATTTTTCTTCTAGTGCTCTTTTAAGATCCTTTTTAATTTCTTCTAGGAGAGCCTTGTGTGATGGGGACCAGGTTATATTACATTTTGGGGCTTCATCTGGAGACAATTTGCCTTTAATCTCCTCAGGGTTTGATATGTTTTTCTCTCAACCATAGAAGCTGTCTATCATCAGAGTTCTCTTTACTTTTTTACTTATTTTTAAAAAAAACGTTAAGGTCTGCTTTTAAGGGAGGGGAGGTTTTCCAAGCTTCCTCTACATGCAGTAGCTTCTTATATAAGCAGCCCCAACTGTGCTGGGTCAGTGCTGACTCACTCTCAGTGCTAGGTGGGCGTGGCCAGGTTCCATGAGATTCTTGTTTCGGGGTTCAATATTTACCTTTTGTGTTTGTGTTAGATGTTTTCTAACTTCTCTGCTGATCTACTGGCTTACAGCCAGGGCAGAGTAGCCAGCACTGTGGTAGAGTCCTCCCTATAGATTCTCTGCCATGTGGAGTCTGCACTGCCCCAGGACTCTGGGCTGATTATTTGTGCTCAGCTGCTTATGCTTGACTGCCTCCCTCCTGTTTCCAATTAAAACAGACCTTTTCTAGTCTGTTCCCTCCCCGTAGATTGTCTGACATGCAGAGTATGTGCTGGCATTTATGCTCAACTGCTTGTACTGGCTGCCTCCATTCCATTTCTGATTGAAACAGACCTTTTCTGGCGATTTTCGGAATTATCTTCTGCTGATAATTTGTTGCACTTCCAATATCAGTGGGTTCTGCCAGTCCAGAGCTAATTTAGAGGGTTGTAGGAGAAGGTCAGAAAGAAATGTGTGTAGTCTCTGCTATCTTGGCTCCACCCCCCCCATGGCAGATATGATTGAACAGTATTTATTACATTTCATGACACTGCCATAAATTCAGAAAACTCACCTCTCTGCACGAATGGCACCACTGTAATAAGGATGATCCCAAGGCATCAATGTCTACAAAAAAAAATTCAACTTTTCAATACTGTGTGAAAACCAAACACCTTTATTATTTGCATCTTGATGAACTTAATTCATTACCTGTACCCCAAACTGAGAAGGAAACTCCCACTTTTAGCATATCTTCTTCTATCAAAGAGCATACAAACCAACCTAGGTTTGCATCGTTGGAATCATTATGCATCCTATATATTCAATTACCTGCCAAATATGATTTAGTAGTGGAATCAGGAAGACCTGACTTCAAATCAAGCCCCAAACTCATATTTAGCTTCCTAATCTTGGAAAAGTCATTCTTTCTACCTCAGTTTCCTCATCTGCAAAATAGGGATAATAATAACACCCATTTTCCAGGTTATTGTGAAGATAAAAACGAGATATTTGTGCATGCTTTGCAAACTTTAAAGTGTTATGTAAATACTAACTATAATTAAATCTTGTCATTTTTACCTCATAATATTTTTTACCATCAACAATCCTGGTTCATACTCTCATCAACTCTTCCCTAAACTATTGCAATAGCCTTTAAATTGTTTTTTTTTTCATGCCTGCCTGCCTACTCCCAACCATTCTCCAAAAAGATGCCACAGATATTCATAAATAACATAGATCTAACTATGTCACTCCCCTACTCATGAACACCAAGGCTCCCAATCATCTTTAGGAACAAATCTAAGCAAATCTGTTTAGCTCTTAAAGCCTCTCATCATTTACTCCCCAATCTATTCCCTTTGCCCCTTCAGCCCATTCACAGCAGCCTTATTATTCCTTTCCTGCTCCCTACTTCCCATGCCTTTGAGCTAACTATCTTCCATGCCTAGAAGGGGCTTTTATCTTACTTCTGTCTCTTGAAATCCTTTATTTCCTTCAAATGTCTCCTAGAGCAGAGCAATCCCTCTTACAGGATGCCTTTTCCAACCCCTTCCTCCTCCTCCTCAGGAATCAGTAACCTCCCAATGAGAACTTAACTTGTAATTATTTTGTATGTTCACCTGTCAGAGGTTAAGAATTGTTTAATTTTATGAATGTATTTCTATCATACAACAGGCACTTCATAAATGCTTCCCAATTGATTACCTGATTAAACTTAATAAATTCATAATGAGAATGCAAATCTATTATACATTGATTTTATATAAACTATATACAGGATAGTAACTGAATCTATTCATTTTAATATCAATATTATAAGAATTAATAATACTTTATTAATTTTTATAAATAGTTAAAAGAAAAATATATTTAAAAGCAATTCAATTTTCTTGAAAATATTATGAGATACAACAGTATCAGAATGCATTGGCTGGGACCTTGTAGATTATCTCATTAACTATCTTAATTAATTATCATTAAATATCTTCATTAACATGAAACCAAAGTCTGTCCACGTTTGAAGAAAACCCAGGCATATGGTCTACCAACTTTAAGTCAGGGGATAAGCTTGAAACAGATCATTATCTTCTAGAAATGGAAGCACAGCTATATCTGAGAACATTCAGAAGAAGCTACACATATCTTACAATTAATGACTTACTTATAGTAGCAAATCAATGAATATATTCAAATTCTGAGTTAACTAAACTGAGTAAACTAAAAAGTTTTCAAAGGAGAAAAGAAAAAAACAATCCTGCATAAGCAATCTTTGAATATTTCTCATTCCCAGGAGCTAAAATTTTGTGAAATTTCATGAGAAGGAAAATATCTGGGAACCAATCTACCAAAGCAAATTCATTACTTATATCAACTCAACTACAAAATGCTTTACAAAGAAATAAACAACACTGTGTAAAAATTACAAAAATAAAAATGTAAACATATTTTATAAAGATAAATATATATATATATATATATATATAAAAGATAAGAATAAAAAACAGATTTTAAGAATGCCATGGATAGAGGCACCTAGGTCACATCTCTTCAGGAGCTTTATTAATCATTACCAAACTCAAATATTAACCATAAGATTACTTATTTTGACTGGCGCTTTCCATTCTTATCAATAAAGCTTATATTATAATAATATAATCATAAAAACACTTACTGAATTTTGAGGATTTAGTTTCATTTTCATCTCTTTCATCATCTCAAAATCTTTTATAGTTCTGTAAAGCAATTTTACCATGAATAATTGTTAGGACAAGATTTAAGTAGCTGTTCAAGGAAACAACACTATAGCTATTACTTTCAAATAACCCAAAGACTAAACTCTCTACAAATTAATATACCCATGCAATTCTTCCTATTCTCTCCTAGTCCTCATTTCCTAAAAATCATCTTTTCAGAATATAAAAGTACAAATATTAAAATAAGAATTACAGAAATATGAAATCATTGATACGTCATCTTTACACCATTCCCTTTTAATCTACCTAAAAAAAGCCAACAGACCAAACACATTTTAAAATAAATTTTAATTGATGAAATTCAAATGATATGACAAAAAAGATCATAATTTAGAGATTAAACTATGTTTTTTCCTCTTAAATCACCAGAAGGGTTCCAAATGTGTGATGGTTAAGAATGTTCAAATTTTTTGAAATTCTAAGTCTCAGAAGAAACAGATGATTTTCTTGAATATAACTTGAAATTACAAAAGGCCTACCTAATTTATAATCTATAGCTACACATATATATGATTAGAAGAAAAATATTTAATCATTAATAAAATAAAAAATAGGATGACTTTTTAAATGAAAGCAAAATTAACACAACCTCTTTGCTGTATGAGAAAGGGATTCAGAGTGGGTTAATATACAAGGTAACATTACCTTATATTCAATAAAAGGATTGAATCCAATAATTCACTGAAATTAATCCAAAATATAAGACAAGTAGCTCTAAGTACTATAATCCAGTAAAGGGAGTCAGAAGTCCCAAAGAAACTTTTAATAAGCTGCTCTTATCAAAAAAGAGGGTAAAATGTGAAGACCATTAAAAATGAAACAGAAAATATTATCTTCCTCTATGACAAAACCATAATGCACCTAAACATGGATTTACAGTTCCTCAAGAAACGTATACTGAGATTCAGGCCAGTTCCAATGCTCTTGCGATGGAAAGAGCCATCAGCATCCAGAGAGAGGACTGGGGGGGAGGGAGGGAAAGGAAAGGAAAGGAGGCCTGAGTGTGGATCACAACACAGTATTTTCATTTTTGTTGTTGTTTGCTTGCATTTTGTCTTCTTTCTCATTTTTTCCCCCTTTTTGATGTGATTTTTCTTCTGCAGCATGCTAACTGTATTAGTATGTATAAAAGAATTGCACATGTTTAGCATATATTAGATTACTTGCCATCTGGGGGAGAGAGAAAAAATTTTGCAACACAAGGTTTTGCATGGGTAAATGTCAAAAACTATCTATGCATATGTTGTGAAAATAAAAAGTTTAAGGAAAAAAATGAGACTAGTCATAGTCCTATAAAGAGTAACTAACATGATCACAGCAATGAAGAAGCTGACATACATGAATATATTAAAAAGATTGCAACTATTCTGCCCATAAATAAGAAGGCTGTAAAGTAACACTATCATAATGACCTTGCACAAAATTAAACTCTCTTCAGGCCTCAGTTTGTTTCAATAGTAAAATAAGAGAACTAGACTAGAGAATCTGTACAGGTCTTTCCAATTCCAAATTCTACAAAAATCTGTAACATCCCGAACAGTAATTATTTTAATAAATCATCAAAGAGATTTCTCTTTGTAGGGTGATTGAAGATACAGTATGGTGCTATGGATGGACAAGAATGCTGGACTTGGATTCATAAAAACCTTAGCTTAGATGCTATCAGCTATGTAATTTAGTGTCCATGGGCCTCAGTTTTCTTTCCTGTAAAATGTGAGGTTGGCTTTGATAATTTTAAAGAACCCTGATGAATGCTGAAGGGCAACCATTCCCCATAGTTGCTTTGGAACTCAAAGGATATAATTCATGTTTTTTTTTCTTTTGCTATAAATTAAATATTTTATAAAAATTAAGTACGTATGCACTTTGCAAAATGAAATAAAAACTAACCTTTCAGAAAGTTTTTCAGACAATTTCTCAAGGAACTCTGTTACAATCTCTGGAAAAAAAAAAAAGACAGTTATAGAAAAATGATTAACACACTAAAATGAATATAAGCTGATCACTACGAATTTCTACAAATTAAGATAATGCTCCAGGGAATAGAGACACTAGTATAGCAAAATTAATGGCTTCTGAACAGTCTTTCAAGAGTTATTTCATTGTCAGGTATTTAACCCCTATACTAATTATAGGAGCTAAGTGGTACAATGAATAGTGTTGGGCCGATAGTCAGGAAGACAAGTCTTTCAAAGTTCAAATTTCGATCCTAGGCAGGTCACTTAACCCTATTTGTTTCAGTTCCTTCATTTGTTTGGCAAACCACTCTAGAATTTCTGCCAAGAAAACCCCAAATGGGGTCGATCTGACTGAAAATGACTCAACAACATCAACCAATTAATTAGCACTTAAGTTTTGATAATTGAATTTAATTCAAGTGATCACTACACATACTACTGTAGGCAAAAATCCCTTAGAAAAAAACGGAGTCACTCTCATAGTCAATAAAAGGCCAAGAAAAGTACTAAAGTATAATCTCAAAAATAAATGATATCCATTCAAGGCAAACTGTTTAACATCACAGTAATACAAGTTTATACTCCAAACACTGATGTCAAAGAGGGCAAAACTGATCAGTTCTAGGAAGACCTATAACATGTTCTAGAAGTAATACCAAAAAAAGAGATATCACATTAATCATAGAGACTTGGAATGCTAACGTAGGAAATCAAAAAATCTTTGGAATATCAGGCATATTTGGCTTTGAAGAAATCATGGCAAAGACTAATAGAGTTGTATCAAGATAACAAGCACTCTTTCAAAAACCCAAAAAGTCACTTAATATATGAACATCATCAAATGGTCAATACAGAAATCAGACTGATTTGTAGCCAAAGATGAAGAAGCTCTATATAATCAGTTAAAATAATACCTATAGGGACAGCTAGGTGGTGCAATAGATAGAGCACCAGACCTGAAGTCAGGAGGACCTGAGTTCAAATTTGACCTCAGACACTTATTGCTTCCTAACTGTGTAACCCTGGGCAAGTCACTTAACTCCAATTGCCTCAGCAAAACAAACAAATAAATAAATAAAATAAAATACCTAGACTGACAGATCATGAGCTTCTTATTGCAAAATTCAGCCTTAAGTTGACGAAAGTAGAGAAAACCATCAGACCAAACCTTATAGGTATGACCTAAATAATATCCCTTATGAATATGAAGTGGAAATGAATAGAAATAAATGATTAGATCTGGTAGAGTACTTGAAGAACTATGGAAAGAGCTTGGCAATATTGTACAGGAGGCAGCAATAAAAACATTCCAACAGAAAAGAGCAAAAAAGCATCAAGTCTGCAACATTCAGCCCTCCTTACAGCCCAACTTTCATAGCCACTAGAAAAACAATAGCTTTGTATATGGGCTTTTGTCAGCAGGGTAACATCTCTGTTTCTTAATATGCTATTCAGATTTGCCATAGCTTTCTTTCCAAGAAGCAACACGTGTTTCATTTCATGGATTCAATTGATATCTGCAGTGATCTCTGAGCCTAAAAATATAAATTCTGACACGGTTACCATTTCTTTCCCATCTATTTGACAGGAAGGGATGAGACCAGTTGTCAAGGTCTTAGTTCTTTTGATGTTAAGCTTCAAAGACAGTTTGTTTACTCTTCTCTTTCACCCTTAAGAGGCTTCTTAATTTTTCTTCACTCTGAACCATGAGAGTAGTATTACTTGCATATCTGATATTATTGATATTTCTATCACCAACCTTAATTCTAGCTTTTTGATTCATCCAGCCTGGCATCTCTAATGACATATTCTGTAATATAAGGGCTGCAAAATATCACAGTATATATAGAGTACTAGCTCTCAAATCAAGAAAACTCATCTTTCTGAGATCAAATCTAGCTTCAGATAGAAAAGTAAAGAGTAAGTAAAAAGAACTGGAGGGAAAAATAAATGACAAACCTTCCACTATCTGTGCTAAGAAAAACCAAATAAAGTCACGAAGACTTGGATATGACTGAAATGACTGAACAACAATTATGTATGTAAGTTAAATAAAGTGACAATATAAACACTTTGTCATATTCCTTTCCTAATCTTAAACCAATCATTTGTCCCATGTTCAGTTCTAACTGCTGCTTCTTGACCTGCATGCACATTCCTTGGGATACAAAATAATGTGGTATTGCCATCTCTTTGAAAATTTGCCACATTTTGTTGTAATTCACAATCAAAGGCTTTGGTGAAGTCAATGAAGCAATAGTGGATGTTTTTCTGGAATTGCCTTGTTTTCTCCATAATTCAGCAAATGTTGGCAATCAGGTCTCTAATTCCTCTGCCTCTCTGAAAACCAGCCTACATTTCTGGTTATTTTTCATTCACATACTGCTGAAGCTTAACTTGCAGAGAATCTTAAGCATAACCTTGTGGGTATGTGAAATGAGCACATTACAAAAAGTGATTATTTTTCTAATGCATTGGCCACTGCTAAATTTTCCAAATTGTTATGATGCTTTAACGGCATTATCTTTTAGAGTTTTCACTAACCCAGCTGAATTTCATCACCTCCACTAGCCTAACTGTTACAATGCTTCCTAAGGGCCACTTAACTTCATTCTCCAGGATATCTGGCTCTAGATCATTAGCCATTATGACTGATGATGGTTATTGGTGATATTAAGATCTTTTTTTTTTTTTTAACCTAGTTCTGTATATCCTTACCACATTTTCTTAATCTCTTCTACTTTTGTTAAGTTCCTATCATTTTTGTCTTTTTTCGTGCTCATTTTTGTGTGAAACAATCCCTTGGTATTTCCATTTTTCTTTTAGAGATCTCTAGTCTTTCCCATTCTATTGTTTTCTTCTATTTCTTTGCATTCTCATTGAAGAAAACCTTATCTCTCTGTGCTCTGTACTTTACCAGTACCTGAATATATGCGTATATATTCATCACTTCTACTTCATTTTCATAAGGGATGTTATTTAGGTCATATCTTTAAGGTTTGGTCTGATGTTTTCACCCATTTTCTTCAATTTAAGTTTGAATTTTGCAATAAGCAGCTCACAATATGTGCTAAAGTCAGCTCCAGTTATTGTTTAAAATGGCTTTATAGAGCTTCTCCACTTTTGGCTGAAAAATATTTAATCAATCAAATTTATGTATTGATTATATATAAATAAATAAATAAATATGTTGAGACCTACTTTAGCATCCAAATCCCCTTTGACAAAAGTGCATCCTTATTTGGTATTATTTCTAGATGTTAGAGGTCTTCATAGAACTGATCAACTATTGCAAAAGCAAACTTTAACATAATAATAATAAAAGTCTATGCTTTAAACACTGATGTTAAAATCATTTATAGATTTGAAAAAAAAAATCCCCAAACATAGCACAGTACTCAACACAGCAGATGCATAATATATTGTTTGGGGAAGGAGGTGAATCCTTATTTCACTGATGTAGAAAACTCTCATTGAGGAAATTCCCTCCACAGATACAACTTAGCAGTCATCTTCAACTTAAGTCTCAGAGTCTTTTATGAGGGATTGAGAGGCCTAAATAACTAAGTCACAAGTATATATAAGAAAAAGGGCTTGAGTTCTTTCTGATTCCAATGTAGGCTCTTTAACCACTACTCCCTGATGACTCAACAAGTATATTTAGATACTTTAAAAAAATTTGTAATAGCTTTTTTTTTTTTTTTTTTTTTTTTTTGCTGAGGCCATTGGGTTTAAGTTACTTGCCCAGAGTCACATAGCTAGGAAGTGTTAAAGGTCTGAGACCAGATTTGAACTCAGGTCCTCCTGACTTCAGGACTGGTACTCTATTCACTGCGCCACCTAAGCTGCCCCTATTAATAACTTTTTATTTTCAAAATACATGCAAAGATAGTTTTCAACATTCATCCTTGCTCCAAATATGCAAATAATTATAATGATCTTTTTAGAGGTATAACATTTTATTAATAAATTATAGTTGTTATAACCCAGATTTCCATTTTATGGGTGAGTAAAAATGAGTAAGAAAATTATAAATGATTAAACTTGAGTAAGAATTTTTTTTTTTTGAGACAGAAAAAACAGTAGGAGACAAAAGAATCTACATTTTTAATTTGTTTCAAGAAGTAGCATGGTGATGTTCACTATGAGTCTGATTCAACCTCAAACATTTATGCATGTATTTTGAAAATAAAAAGCTTTATTTAAAAAAAAAAAAGTTATAAAGAAGGGAAAGGGACCTGTATATGCAAAAATGTTTGTGGCAGCCCTCTTTGTAGTGGCCAGAAACTGGAAACTGAGTAGATGTCCACCCAATTGGAGAATGGCTGAATAAATTGTGGTATATGAATATTATGGAATATTATTGTTTGGTAAGAAATGACCAACTGGATGATTTCAGAAAGTCCTGGAGAGACTTACACGAACTGATGCTGAGTGAAATGAGCTGGACCAGAAGATCATTATATACTTCAACAACAATACTACATGATGATCAATTCTGATAGACCTGGCCATCTTCAGCAAGGAGATGAACCAAACCAGTTCTAATGGAGCAGTAATGAACTGAACCAGCTACACCCAGGGAAAGAACTCTGGGAGATGACTAAGAACTATTAAATTGAATTCCCAATCCCTACATTTTTGCCCGCCTGCATTTTTGATTTCCTTGATAGGCTAATTGTACAATATTTCAGAGTCTGATTCTTTTTATACAGCAAAATAACAGTTTGGACATGTATACTTATTTTGTATTTAATTTGGAGGGAAAAAATTGTAACAAAAGATTGGCAATTGTCAATGCTGTAAAATTATCCATGCATATAACTTGTAAATAAAAAGCTATTAAAAAAAAAAGTTGGAGTGTGAATTATACACAACTAGTACAGCAAGATGAAAAACCTCTCAAAAACCAAAATGTAGGGTGAGGGGAATTTCTTTATGAATAATAAAGCAAAATCTTAAAAAGAAAAATCAAAGTCAATCAACAAGCATTTATATCATTGTGCTAAGTGCTAGAATGCAAAGAAAAAGACAAAAACACAAGACGTTATAATCTTCACTTCTGTATAATTGTATTGGCTGCTCTTATAGGAATTCTTTAATTCTGGATATGAATTTAAAACTTTTTACAATTAATTTGTGTGTTTATTGCCTTGGCAAAAATATGTAATTGTCAAAAAGATTTTATTTTATTTTTTTTACCCAGATAATATTTGCTTTATCCAAGTTAAATGAGACACTGAAAACAATTTTAGATTTGAGTATTAAGCAAAAGGTCCCAGGGCTTCTCGGTCTTCAACATTAAGACAGAATTCCTCATGCATAACTGAATCTTTATATCTATAACTATAAAAACTGTCCCAAATAAACTTTTAACATAAATGTCCATGGAAGGGAGAATAGTTGAACAAGGTGTGGTATATGAATATAATGGAATGCTATCATATTGTCAAAAATTGATGAAGGGGAAGATTTCAGAGAAACCTAGAAAAAATGAACTGATAAAGAGTAAAGTGAGCAGAAGCAGAAAAATTTTTTTACAATAACATTATTATAAGGAAAAACTTTAAGAGACTTAAGAACTCTGCTGAAAGTAGTCACCAACCATGATTACAAAGGACTCAGGATGAAAAGTAAGCTACCTACTTTACTGGTAGAGAAGCGATGGACTCACAGTACAGATGTAAACTTTTTTTTTTTCTGGACAGGGATAATAGGGTAATTTGTTTTGCTTGACTATGAATATATGTTGAAAGGAACTTACTTTTTTTTTTTCTCCAATAAGGGGGAGGAAAGAGAAAAATGTACAAGTACAGAATAAAAAAGATTAATTGGGCAAGGGCCCAATTGAAAGTGAATAACATAAATCTATAGAAGATGAGGTTTACATCATTTTATATTTTCCTCCAATAATATTCTGGGACCAGGAAGAAAGACAGAAAAAGGAAGCTTTGGAAATAACTCAAGGTTGGACTGGATAAAAGAAGGTCTTAGGGGGAATCATTAAAAATGCCTAACGAAAGCATGTTCAGCCCAGGTTGGAAGCAATAGACCTTTGTTTGGTTTTTATAGCTATAAACAGGCAACAATGTTCCTTCCATGAGCACTAACTGATCAAGATTTAGCATATTTATACAGAATTGTGACCAGACACAAAGTTAACCTACCAATTAATGACATACAGAATTAAACCAAGCTACATAGTAATTAAATATAACTTATAAACAGTTCAAATAGATTAGAATTTTTGCTTTTTTTTTATACAGCCAAATTGAATTTTAACTTTTCTTCCCTTTTTTATAATCAGAATGAATGTGAACAGTTTTCCCTAACTTAACCTTTTAATAATAATGAACTTATTAACCTTTAATCTATTAATTTAATTAAATCTATTAATCTTATAAATTTACTAACCTTTTTTAAAACAATTATTATGATAATCAACACTATCCAATGACTAGAGGAATGGATCTTGCTTAAAATCACATTTGAAAAAGTAGGACTTTGTAAAGGGCTGAAACTCTGAATAGGTGCACTGGAATCAGACAACCAAGCACTTAAGACTAATTATCTACTGGACAATACTCTATTAGCATATCCTTGGAATATTGGCCCTTCTCAGTATTCCGTGCTGGCTCCATCTTTTGGTGCACACAGATAATGGTAGGAGGGATTAGAGGATGAAGTAGGACAAGCCAGAGTCACTTTGGAGGAGGACAAGGAGAAGGGAGATCGGTAGGTGGAGAGCATGTGGCAGTTTTGTCGATCTCCTTCACTTCTCCCTCTAAAGACCAAGGAATTTTGCTTATCCTGACTCCGGCTGATTCTGAGGCCTCCAGGGAGCTAACCCAGATTTCACAGGATTTCAAATTTAGATTAGCAGAAAAGTGATGTGAGAATGGATATGCAGCCCAGGATGAGGAGCAAAAAAAAAAAAAAAAAAAAGAGAGAGAGAGAGAGAGTATTAAATCAGGGTTTGAGGGCAGAAAAAAGATGAAGGTTTAAGGGTTTACAAAAACAATTTAATGGGAATCCAGGAGACAAAACTGTGCAACTGAGCTAATATAATCTGTTCCTCATGATCTTTTAATACAATCAGCAGCAGCAGCATCCTCTTTTCTAGATATTCTCCCTAAGCAAACCATATTTTTTAATCTTCTCCCCTGATGTCACCACCTCTTTTACTTGCTAAATCAAATGAAGACATATCATAAAACAAAGAGGTAAAAATGATCATTTGTAAAATGGATGAACTTTTAAAAATTTTAATATACTTCCATACCTCTTGATTTTTTTTTTTCTGTTAGGAAGAGGAGGAAGATGAAGAAAAATAGATTTTTATAATATTTTCTTTGTAGAATGAGGGTTTGAGATGGAATGTAAGGAAGGAAAATTATTAGTTGTGGCACTACAAGAGTCCACAAGCTGGAAAGACTTGAGAATTTCAGCAACATAAATTCAAGTTCTTTTAATTCTCTAACATTACTTTTAATTAGAAACAATAAGATAAACCAAAAAGCCCTTGAGACAGAAAGGAATCTGAAATAGGAATCTAAAAGGAAATCTAAAATAATATGAAATCTAGGGAATTTAAAAAGAATGAAAAATATGGCAAAAATAAGTAATTTTTACAAAGGACTGCTCCTTTTCAAGTACTAAACTTCTTTTTAAAAAGTGGTTTAGAATATTACAATTTTACATAATCCAGACTATATTATTCTTTGATCCATTCTCCAATAGAAAAACTATTCATTCTTTCCCCCTTCTCACATACCATGTGCCAACTTAAACTACAAAAAAAAAAAAAATTAGTGTAGTATCAACAAAGGGGAAACAAAAATTCAAATATCACTCATCCTCAAATGTACATAGAGATAAAAACAATACAATTGGGAAAAATATATTATCAATTAACAGCAATAAAAAGAATAATTATAATATGGAAGCAAACTGAACAAATCACATTAACTGTTTCAAATTAATAATCTTATATAGATCAAATAAGTACATGTTATCATATAAGAACTAAATATACTAATTTAAAAATATTTACTATTTAGAAGCTAAATTTCACACATACCAAATTTCTATTTAAACCTTAAAAACATACACACGCATGCACACACACACACACACACACACACACACATACATAAAATTAAGATGAATATATTTCTGACCTGGGCTTTTAGCTATTGTTCCTTGAAGAGCTCTATGGGCAAACGTGGAATAGCCTACCAATTTTGCAAGATGATCTCTACTGCTAAGTAATTCTTCTAAACAGTTCAGTTGGTCAGGATTGGGGTAAAGAAAAACTTTGTAAGCCACTTCTCGTACCTATATTCAAAGAATAAATAATAATTAAATCAATTACATTATATAAAATTTTAGTTAAGCATAAAAAGGACAAATACCATCATACTATGTGTGTATTAGACAATTGATATATCATACCCTTATTAAAAAGGTGTATAAAATGAGTACCAGTTATTTGAGGCCACATATTGAACAATGAAACAAACTAGGCTAAGATCTTCAAGGAATGGCTAATAAGGAAGCCTACTATAAAACAATTTTTTCATCTAAACTTTAAAAGAAATCCCTAAAGAGAATTTTAAATAAGTATGGAAATGTTTTAGTGTCTTGAAAAATATCTAAGACAAAATGATATTGTTTTTTAGATAGAGGTCCAGGGCTTAAATTATTAAAGGTAAAAATGAATTTACATATTACTTTATAGCTCTAGGTTTCCCTTTTGACTTTGTAATGGTAACTTAACTACCTGCTACAAATAAATTAAATCAAACAAAGTATGTATTATTTATGATAATAATCTGGGTTCATAAGAATGGGTTATTATTATACGTGTTCTCAAATCTGGCTCATATAATCCTGAGCTTGGTTTATAATTGTGTTCTTAGTTCCATATAGCTTCAGCCACATGGTCTCCCTAAGTGTAACAGCCACCTATATTAGTTGCCAGAGATGGTGCCTCTGCTAGGTGTCCAGGGCTAGAAAGAAAGTAGATTCTTGCTAAAACCTCAAGCTCCAAGGCACATGAATCATCCCTATGACAGTTCCTTAGGTGTTGAGATGGAATTTCAATGCAAACTTCATCCATTTTCCCTCCCTGACCTACATCCTTAAGGTTGAAGCAGACTAAAGGAAGGGATTCCTCCCTATAGGAGGAAACATTTTACTCATCCTCCTCCTGCCATCCTCATCCTTACTGGCAGTTCACACTTATTTAGCTGTTCTGTTTCAGAGATCATCCTGGGTCTCCCAGTTTCAGACTAATGATCAGAATTACTGTTCACCACTACAGAAATTGATCCAAGAATTCAATTTCATAGCAAAGGGAAAAAAAAACAAAACAGGGAATGGGAGATGAGTAGAGTATTTCATATAGTATTTGAGCTTCCAAAGTTAAAGGAGAGAATGTCCTAGAAGTGAAGTGATAGAAAAGAGGCAGAGTAGGGAGACTGAGAATAAATCTTTACTTTATACCCCAAATTCCAACTTTTTGCATTTTTTTTTTGTTCTAAAGTTCCTCATTTTCCCACATGTCCTTTAACTTTTCATAAAGACTAATATTTTTGTATTATAAAAGTTTTTAAATTTTAATTTAGAAAAATTAAAATTTTTTTTCCCTAAATGAGTGCTTTTTCATAATTTTTTTATTTTTCAAAAAATGTTTTTGTATTGTTTTCCCTTGGAAAAGACTTCACTTAAGGGATAGTCTAAATTAGAAGCAAAACAAAGGTAACTTTTTATTATATCTTTGAAGACATTATGAGCAGCACCAATAAGAATTAGTGACTATTTTTATTATTAGGGTTACTAACATTATAGTTTTTAAAAAAAGATATTCCTATAGCACTGATGAATTATTTTAAAAATAGTACATGCATCCAGGATTAAAAACAACTTTTAAAATGTGATTTTAAAATACATACCAAATCATCCGAAGATTCTGCATGTAAACTACTGATTAATGCATGATCTCCATCATGTACAAAGTTATAAAGGATATGGTTAGGTAAGAGGTGCTTGTCAATTTTGTTCGGAAAGTGGGTTTGCATAATAAAAGCACTGCTCAGATCCAAGATCTTTACATTAAGGTCCACTGCTCTTTTACGCTATATAAGAAAGAAACAAAACACAATTTAGTTCAAATAAATTTTATTCATTTACAACCAGTTTTCTAAAGATACCCAGTAACTGCAATTTATACAGTAAATGCAATAAGGCATTTTATAATTTAAATAATTTAATTAGGGGCAGGTAGATGGCACAATGGATAGAGCACTAGCCCTGAAGTCAGTAAGACCTGAGTTCAAATCTGGCCTCAGACACTTGACACTTCCTAGCTGTGTGACCCTAGGCAAGTCACGTAACCCCAATTGCCTCAGCAAGAAAAAAAAAAAAAAGATGACAGAAGAATCAATACATTTAAAAAAATAATAATAATAGCTTAATTGTCAATTCTGATGGATATGACTCTTTCCAATAATGTGATGATTGAGGCCAGTCCCAATGATCTTGTGATGAAGAGAGCCATCTACACCCAGAGAAAGGACTGTAGGAACTGAGTGTGGATCACAACATATCATTTTCATTTTTTTTGTTGTTTGCTTGCATTTTGTTTTCTTTCTGTTTTTCTTCTTTTTGATCAGATTTTTCTTGTGCAGCAAGATTATTGTATAAATGTGTGTGTGTGTGTGTGTGTACTGGATTTAACATACATTTTAACATGTTTAACATACTGGATTGCTTGCCATCTGGGGAAGGGGGAGGGGAGGAAAAGGAGAAAATTTGGAACACAAGGATTTATAGGGGTCAATGTTGACAAATTATCCATGCATATTTTTGGGGGGGGGGAAGCTTTAATAATAAATAAATAAAAGTGCTGTTTGCAAGAACATGAGTATTCTTAAAATTTTACAGTGATTTCATCTTTTAATATTATTGGCATAAAACCAAAATTTCTATCATTTGAGTTGTCTCCCTATTTTCTGAAGATTATATCATGTAGGGATGCTATAATACCTTTTTTTAAAAAAAAATTCTCTATTCCAAAGAAATCATAAAAAAGGGGAAAGAACCCACAAGTGCAAAAATGGAGCAAGCCCTTTTGTAGTGGTAAGGAACTGGAATTGAGTGGATGCCCATCAAGTAGGGAGTGATTGAATAAGTTAAGGTATATGAGAATATACTAGAATATTATTATTCTTTAAGAAATGATGAGCAGACTGATTTCAGAAAAGCCTGGGAAGACTTACATTAACTAATGTTAAATGAATGGAATAGAACCAAAAGAACATTGTACACAGCAATAACAAGATTATGAGATGATAACTGTGATGGACTTTTTAGAAATGAGGTGATTCAAGGCAAAAAATACCATGTAGTGATAAGAATAATATATATCCAGAGAGAGAACTATGGAGACTGAATATAGAAAAGCTTTCTGTTGTTATTATTTTTTGTCTATTTTCTCTTTCTAGTGTTTTTCTTTCCCCTTTTGATCTGATTTTTTTTTGTGTGCAGAATGACAAATATATAAATATGTTTGGAAGAATTACACATATTTAACCTATATTGGATTGCTTGTTGTCTACAGGATAGGGGAGGGAGAGAGAAAAGAGAACAATTTGAACACAAGGTTTAGCAAGGGTGCATGCTGAAAATTATCTTTGCATGTAGTTGGAAAAATAAAAAGTTATTATTTAAAAAAAAAAAAGTGAAAATCCAAGCAGAGCATATTAACAAGAGCTTAGATGATTTGTTAAAAGAAATTGAAAAGTCAGAAGCTGAAAAAAAAAATAAACCTGCCCCTTGTAACACTCTTAACAGACAAAATACTAGGCTTCCCCAGTATATTTTTAGATCATTACATGATTCAAAAAGAAAATATTCAAAGATTTACAGAATAAAAAAGTGGTATAGAAAATACTGAATCTTTTAAAAATGCATTTAAATGAAATATTTCAAAAACAAAGAGATAGTTGATAGTTAAATCGGAGGATATACTTGAGGCAGGAAAAATAAACAAAAGGCAAGTGCAATAGTCCAAACATGAACAAATGAGGTCATATACAAGCTGGTGACAGTGTCACAGAAGACAAAGGGACACATATGAAAGATGCTGCAAAGGTAAAATTGACAGGATTTGGCAATAAATTGGATATGGGAGAAGAGATGAGAGACTGAGGAGTCTAGAATGATCCTAAGATTGGAAGTCTGGGATACAGGATGTTGGCATCCTTGATAGAAAAGTCCAGAAATGAGGAAGATTTGAGGAGAAAGCGAGGAGGATTTGGGGAGAAAGATGAATTCAGTTCCAGAAGTACTGAACTGAAGAAGTTTGATATGTGCAACAGACAACTGGATACATGAGTATAGATGTCAGGTTAGGATTGAATAAGTAGATTTAAGACCCATCTACAGATGATAATTGAATCCATGAAAGTTGTTGAGATCGCCAAAAGAATGAAATCATTTGTGCACGTAGGATTTGCATTGTAAGGAGATACACCGTCTTCTGTGAGATGGGGGGAAGGAAATAAGATACCTTGACATGACAGCTGAGTGATTTGAGATGAGAAGAGGAAAAGAGGAAGCTTTTTTCAGTGAAAAATGGGGAAAGGTTTGGGGGTAAAGGGGAGTGGGAATTATTTATTATAGGCTTGAGGGGAAATGAGGTTTGGAAAAACCACTGTGTAGTAACAGGGATAGGAAGTCAATTAACAAGGTATAAAAGTATTTCCTTGGCACAGTGAGGACTCAATTGAAATTAAAATATTTTTGTATTCTTTCATTCATCCATTTAAAAGTAGATATACACCAGGTAAACACATATTAGCTGTGTGAACATAAGCAAGTTACTTTATTTATTTAAAAATAAAAATTGTAAAATACTCTGCCTACTTTACAGAGATAATCTGACGTTCCATTAGGATAATATGATTTAAAAGCACTTTGTAAAATGTAAACAACTGTAGAAATGAAAGCTATTTGCTAAGAAATCAAGCTATATTTCTCCTGATAAAATAAAAGGATTATAGGATAAGCCATTAAATATGATCGGTATAGTAAGTTATTCTCATAACTGTACATTTCAGTAAAAGACCTATCTCAGAAGGTAGGGCTTAGAGGAAGAAACAAATAGGAGTCAGCAATATTATTTTATTTTATTTTATTTTTCTATTAAATTGCTCATCATTTTATTTTATTTTTTATTTAATAGCCTTTTATTTACAGGATATATACATGGGTAACTTTACAGCATTAACAATTGCCAAACCTCTTGTTCTAATTTTTCACCTCTTACCCCCCCACCCCCTCCCCTAGATGGCAGGATGACCAGTAGATGTTAAATATATTAAAATATAAATTAGATACACAATAAGTATACATGACCAAAACGTTATTTCAGCAATATTATTTTAAAAGAATCAAAAGCATTGTAAAATGTAAAAAATGTAAATGTAGGTGCCTCAGTGGTATGTTTCAGACTTTTTTATATCCCCATCACCTAGCACAGTACTTTTTGAACATTAGTAACTTAATAAATTTTTTTGTTATTAATAATAGTTGAAGGAATATATCTTCTTAGTGTCCAAAGACAATTTAAATTGAAGGCTTCCTCAGGAATAATTTCATAAAAAATGAACATTATAGATAAGATGGGCTCCTTTCTAAATTTGTTTTAATAAAATTTAAACTATGCTTAATAAAACTTAAAATCTATAGAGAATAAAAATGAAAAATGATCTTTAGTGTAAACATGATCAATTTAATTCAGGATAAAATCTTGTAAAATTCAAATATCCATTGAATGGTATCTAGCAACATGCCAAGATTGTACCATAAACATAAAAATGTACTTCCTCATTGGAAAAGCCAACTTCATATGAAAATAAATGAATAAAGCATAACTTTTGCATCAATTCCATGCTTTTCCTATTTCTACTTTTCAGTTTTATATTTTGCTTAAAATATGACACAACTAATCACCACCTAATAGCGATCAATGAAATATCAATAAGAAATACAAAAAAATTAAAATCTGTTCCTAAAACTCCAAAATTCTTGTTAATTTTTAACAAGAGAACAAAAGGAATATGACTAAACCAAATCAAAAAAATTTGTACTATGAGTGATGGGAGATGATAATCAAAACTAGGGGTCAATTGTCAATTCATTTTTTTCCTGATTCCATCAATGACATCTTAGGACTCTGAGCTCATATAGGCACACTATGCCTCAGTTTGTTCATTTGAAAATAGAAAGTCTTCTCTCCTTCCACAAATCTAAAACACAGTATCTGGATTGGTCATTGGTCCTTTCATGCACACATTCTATTATATTTACATAAGTGTACATGAGTTTAGCTTAGCAATGGACTTTACTGGTTGTCCAACTACCAACAGAATTTCAAAAGAATCATTACTAACCAATTTCGGAGTATAGTAATTTAGGAAGATCAATAACTATCTGCCGAATTTAAATTTTGAGTTTCTCATCTTTTCAGACTCTTTCCCTATAAATTGTTAAGCTATAGGATCCTGCTTTCCCTTTTCTAAAGGTTTTGAATCCTCCTTTTTCTAAAACCTAGGGAACATGTCAGGCTACACCCAGTTTTCCTCAACTCTGTCATAAAATTTACACTGAAGAAGTCATCTCTTCCCAAGATTGCCATCATTTCTACCTCAGCAATCTAGCCCTGAAGTTCCCCTTATGGTTTCCTCCACTTCTTCAAGAATGAAATAAACATATAGGCAAACCAAGAAATTATTCTTTCCTCTGCTCTAGGCAGAGAGTATTCCAGGAAATAGTGGGATAACTGAAATTCTGCATCATTTCTTTATCTTATCTATGTGCCAGATTTCCTCTACCTATTTCATCTTTCTACCTAGGTGATCTATCATACAAAGCCACAACAATTTTATGCTTTTGTATCTCTCCCTGAAGATATTCATAAAAATGCCCTCCTCCATGTTTTCCTCTTCTGGTAACTAGATTTCTCAGATAAGTAGACCTTCTTCATATGTAACTGCTATATTACAGTCTGCCCTTCCTTTCACTTAACCTGTTTCTTCTAAATAAATCACATATTCTTTCAAAGTTTTTTTAGTCATGTGTCCTTCCCACCAACACTCAGAATTACCTAATGACATCAAATTCGGATCTCTAGCTCAACTTGTTACTGCTACTTCCCCCACTTATATAACAACAAAGCTTTGGATTCTACTGTGTGGACATCTCTACAACTAATGGTATTCTTCTTATATTTAACTATCTTCAATGGTTTTCAATACAGAAGACACACATAAAGTACTTTTTTCCCCCTTGTTCCTTCCTTTCTATATTAAATTCATCTTGATTAGACTTTTTTAAGGCAAAAACATTCTTTACTCATTCTCCTTAGGGGCATTACAACTCTGGCCAGAAGCCAATAATTTTTTATATTTTATTCCTATGTTACTATCACTACTAACCACAAAAACCAGACTTATAAATGTAGATTTAATTCCCTTAATTTCTCTAAAGATGGTCTGAGGACAGATATTTAAATAAGACTTTTATATATTTTTACATATAATCTTACAAAAGAAGTTCATGGATTCTGCTGAAAGGTTCAGTAATTTTCACAGACAAAGGAATTAACTAGTACAAAGAGTATGTTATGGTAAAACACCATCTGAAATATGAAAATTTTAAAGAATTTGATCCTATAACAATGAATTAATCTATAGTGAAATAGGATGGAAAATACAGAAATAGATGAAATTTACCTTTTCTTCATCCAAATGGATTCCACTTATCTCAAAATCAAACAAAAATAATTCTGCCACTTTCCTAAAAATAAAATTGTTCTCATTACATATAAGTATTAACAAATATTTTCTCATCATAATTATTTTCTTTGACAAATAAATTCTAGCCTTAATGTGTGATCCTAAGCAAGTACCATGCTAAGCTCTGAGGAAGATAAAAAGACAAAAAAAAAACATAGTCCTTTACAATTCAAGGAACTTAGGAAGAAAATTATTTCCAAAGAATCTTCAACGTCTATTTGACTGATCCAAACATTTCCAGAATTTGTTTATTCCAGAATTCCAAAAAAATACATTTCCCATAATTTTTTTAGACAGGGGCAAAATTCTTTTTTGCTGGTACATTTATTAAATGCTAAGCTTCAGTGTAAAAAATTAAATCAACCATCTGGTTGTTTTTGTCTTAAGGATGGTGCCAAAACATCTGCATGTTTAACTGAGTTTCCATTTTTCACTCAGTTTTTAGCATCTTAAAGATCAAATAAATGAACATGTTGATAACTAATTTGAGGCTTTTATTCATGATGAACAGTATTGTGGTATAGTGAAAAGAACACTGAACTTGACTAAGCGTGTGACCTCAGCAAGTCATATGGCCTCTAGGAACACAATGTCCTCATTGAAAAATCAAGAAGCTGGTCTACATGGTGTCTAAGACCCCTTCTAGTTTTACACCTATAAGCCTAGTTTTTAAACCTATACACCCCAGAATAGGAAAGGATATCTCTCAATTTAATGATAGAGGGGTGAAAGAATATGCTGCAAGTAAATACATTAAGACAATTTAATTAAATACACATATCACTAATAATAGCACTCCTGCTCAAAAACTGTACTGCTTTTTGAATAAAATTCAGACTTATTTGCCTATCATTCAAGGCCCTTAATTAATTGGCAGCAACCTTCACTTCATCTAGTTAGCTACTGCCTCCTGTCATGTATTCTATATTTCAGCCAATCTGACTCAAAAGTCTTCTCATTTTCTCATCTCTATGCCTTTGTGCCTGTGGTTTCCTATAACTAAAACTGTTTTCCTTATTCTCTTTGTTGGTGGCTTGTCCATCCTTTAAAATTCAATGCCACTCCCTCCACTAAAGGTTTCCTGATTCTCCTTGCCCTTTAGGTCGATCATTTATGTCCTTTTCCTTCCCTTTTTTCTCCTTGCACTGTGTATAGCATTTTGTTTTATACTTTTCTTATGTACTAAGCATGTATTATAATTTTTTAGACAATAACTATGTTGTGTCCTAGAGAGGCAATATAATGCAATAGACAGGAGTCTCAGAAGAAACACCTGTTGCAAGTCCTACATGTGACACACACAAATTGTGACACTGGGCAAATCACTTAACCAACTTTTTAATGTTCTAGGAAACTCTCTGAGATGAGCAATTGCAGAGATAGTGTCTATCTTCATGACAGAGGAAGTTTCCTCACCATGGAGTCTCCTATACTATAGAAATCAATGTCTAGTACTGGTCCAAGTGTGTCTATGATATCATCTCTGCTAAGGTAAAGCTCAATGCTTTTGCATACAGAAGTTACTAAGTGGGTACAAAATTATTAAATAACAACAACAACAACAACAAAATAAACAATTTATGTACCCACAAAGCCTAGATCTGACAACCAAAGAACTAGTGCTAATATATTTATTTTGACTTTCTCCAAAATTCACTAATTTAAAACATAATACTGGTTTACATTTGCAAATCTTCTAGTTTCCAAACATGAGATTTCCTATCTATCTTCCAAATAGTAGCAGCCACACAGAATATTAAATTCTTTGAAGCTATGTGGGAAGCTCAATTCCTTAACTTATGAAAGCTGGCTTGTTTTTGTTTTCTTTTTTTAATTTTCATGATTGAAAAGTTTCTCAGGAAGACATTCTCTTTCTCTTGGCACATTTAAAAATATCAGGGGGAATTTATGCCTATTGAAGACCTACTATACTATACTGGCTTTCCACATCTATTTAAAATGGAAACAAAATCCTACTTCCTGTTGATCACAACAAAAGCTTCCTAGTTTGTGAAGATCAAAGGTACTTTCAGTCCATCTAAAATGACTAAATCACAAGCAAGGTGCTGTTTTGAGTGAAACCAATACTATTTGTAACCTAGAAGAATGAATTAACAAAACATGCTATCAGAATGGTAAAACATGTTCTAAGAATCTTTACTTAATTTTTACCTAAAGTAAAAACTTTTAATCATTTGATCCAACTGCTAAACTGTCACCTATTTTCTCATATATTGTTGATTCTTCAGAGAGATTCAAACTTTGATTGTTTTAGGAGGAAAGTTTTTTAGAAATTAATTTAACAAGGGAACTTGTGGAAAATACACGTATTCTTTAACCAATGTGATTTCTTTGATTTCAGTTTAAGAATCATATGATAATGATTAATGCTGGTTGCAATTCAGTTAGTTGCTATAACACTTAGAATGATACCATTAAAGTAGCTGGTGTAATTTTAAATAGACAATTATTTTGGTATATTATGTGTATTTCCACAGTAAAAAATTTAATAATAATCATACCTAGTAAAGCCAACTATATATAATACTGTTTTGTAAATAGAAATTTACTTAGTGCTGGTAACAACAGCTGATCACCAAAGTAGTAAAATGTTAGATATATAATTTGTTGTTGTTACTCACTTGTTTCAGTCGTGTCTGACTCTTTGTAACTCCATTTGGGGTTGTCTTGTCAAAGATACTGGAGTGGTCTGACAGCTCCTTCTCCAGCTCATTTTAGAGATGAGGTAACTGAGACAAACAGGGTTAGGTGACGTGCTCAGGGCCACACAGCTACTAAGTATCTAAACCTGGATTTGATCTTAAGTGTTGACTCCAGGTCTGGTGTTCTATCCAGTGGACCACCTAGCTACTTCCAGTTATATAATAATCAAGCTTAAAGTTATAAGTGAATAAACTACTTCCCACATGTCATTGATTTCATCAGATTTCTAAGAGGAATCAGAAGGGAGCTATTTATTTACTTAATCAACAGACAGTTATTAAGCATCTAATATACAAAAGGCCCTCTGCTGAATGCTTTGGGGGAATCACATAATTAAAAATATGCCCTCAAAGAGCTAATAGAATTATTGCGATGAAGAAATCAAGCATATTGCTGTAGATGTGTAGTTACAAAATGATTTTATCTAATTATGTTACTAATAACAATTCTTTTGAATATTCTTTTTACTACATTATTTTGAAAACATATTTCCTGTTATTGACTAATCCACAAATGTTTATTAATGGTAACTTCATGCTCACTCAAAATTATTCAAAATGGAATTATAGTTATTCTATATGAGCCAAGAATTATAGGAAGAGAAAGCCCTTTCTATTTCCAAATATCATACCTTGTCCAGTTACCTAATTAAACAATAGGAAATCCATACTAGCCCTCTTACGGAAATAAATAGATTTCACTAATTGAATGTGTTCCTTCAACTCTGTCCTTTGTTTCCTTTATCCAACTCAGCCTTCAAAAGAAGTAGAATGGCAGGAAGAAGAGAAAGGCAAGATAAGGAAGGTAAATGGAGGTAGTAAAGAAAGGAGGAGGTAAATACTCGCAGAGTAAATGACAATCTCCTCCTTCTTTGAAAAGATGTATACTAACTTCATTCAAAGTGAATCCCAGGATTGGCAGGGACCTCAGAAATCATTTCATTGAACACCACCACATAACTGAAGTCTAGTGAAGTAAAATTTCTTATTCCAAACCACATAAGTGTGATTGGACAAGGATTAGAACGTAAGCATCATGGCTTCCATTTCACTGTGCTTTCCATTATATCACACAGTAATAATTCACATCTTATGTAGGATTTTAAAATTTAAAAAGGACTGCTCTAACAACAGTAAGTTGGATATTACAATATTATCATCCTTCTTCATAAATAAGGAAACTGAGACTTAACAAAGTTAAGTGACTTGCCCAGGGTAACACATCTAATAAGTTTTGGATCCAGAATTTCAATCCATATCTCCTGATTCCAATTCCAGCATTTTTGCCAGCTCCCTCAACTCTTTTTCTCCATGACTTAATATTCATGATCATTACCCAATCTCTCCTTCCATCTATATCTCAAAGGAAAAGTGTCCTAAAATTTCCTAAAGCTAATCTTTTCCCTATCCCCTTGATACCACACACTGCCTCAATCTTCTAGCTCAATCTTTCCTTTTCTTGTGTATCACCATTTTCTCCCTTTCTATTGGCTTGGCAGTCATTCAAACATCCTTCTTCACCCACTATCTTTCCTAGCCATCTTTCCATAATGCAGAAGAGTAGGTGGATGGAGAGAGTAGTGAACATGAAATTAGGAAGACGTGGTTTGAAATCCCACAAGAATCTTCTGAACTTGTCCTACATAAACCAATGAGATGGTCAAAGACAGCCATAAACAAGATGCCTAACTCTTCTGAGTCTGTGTTTTTCACTGAAAAACAGTATGTAGATTTAATTATCTCTGATCTACTTCATAGATTAATGTAAGGCTCAAATGACATAGTAAATAGAAAGCTCTTGGAAAACTCAAGATATGACCAGTTATCTTTTTCCTCATCACCACCAACCTTCTGGGAAAAGCAATCTCTCCCCAATATCTCCACTTCCTCTCACTCAGCCATTCCTTAACCTTGGTGGTCTTACTTCCATCACAACCACTGAAAAACGACTTTTCATTTCCCAAAGGTTGTTAATTTTATAATATTTTGTATAAAACAAATCTGCTTTGGCTTAGACTTTTTCCAAAAGATAATCCAAATATAACACCTGTAACAGTGTCAGGATTTAAAGAGAAGTAGATTTGTTCTGTTCAGCCCTGAAAGGCTTGTACCCTCCACCTTGTATCTTCCTAAGCATCAAGCATAGGAAGTGCCTACTATTACTGAAATAATTTAGAAATTAAGCTGCTCAGCTTTAAAATACTAAATTGGTCAGAGTAAACTAAATAATCTGCCATCAATCACTGGAGCTTGACCTTACCCTCAATCCTTGGAAATGGATTTAATTGCTTACAGATACAACAGTTAGTTTTATGAAAGTTTGTTTTAGAAATAATCTAATATTACCATTACAAATATCTCTTGCTTTCCTTAAAGATTCACAAAAACATTAAAATGTTAAATATAAGTTAATAAACAAGTACCTGGTTTCAGGATCAAGAGAAGCCACAAGTTTTTCATCTGATAATAATTTTTTCAAACTTTGATATAATTCCACATTTGTATTTAACCTAGAAAAATTATAAATGAAAAACAAAGAGATTAGCATAATTTTAAATTCTAATTTATTATTATTTAGAAAATAAAATTCAATTCCATAGTATACATGAATAAAACTCAAGGATTTTCTCACTTAGACTATGAATATTATAACCATAGATAATTACCCCACAATTAATTACCAAGTCAAAGTTCAAAGTTAAGACCAGTGTTAGGATAAACAACTTTTCAAAACTGAGATATAAAGATTTCAACTATTCTTCCCTGTGGGGTAGAGAATAATTTTGCTTGTTAACATGCTTATCAATGTCCTAGATTAATATATAAATCATTTGTTCATTCTATTTGCAGATGTCATGAACCTGGAGAGAGAGATCTAGAAAGATTTTGGCACAGACTAGAATAGATCAAATAAGTGAAAATAAAAGGAAAGAAATAATATAATGTTCTACATTGGGATCAAAAAAATCAACTTCAGAATTACAGGATGGAGGGGAAAGTGTAGCTGGACCACAGTTCAGATCTTGAAATTTCATTAGTCAATGTGAGTCAACAATAAGAGATCACAGGCAAAAAAACTAATTGCATTCTTGGCTATTTTGAGAGCTGAAGTAATTATTCCATTATATTCTGACTATATCTAAGTACCTTATTCAGTTCTGGATACCACATTTTAGGAAAAATGTTGACATTCTGAATATCTCCAGAAAATAGTAAACAAAATTTGGTTTGGTGAATGATTTGGTAAGTGGTTTTAGCAAATGTTTGAACTAGAACTTATGTTATTGAGCAGGAGTCCCCAATGGCCTGCAAGCTAAGTCTGATGTTTAGATTTTTAAGCATAATAAAACTTTATTTTAAAATGTTAAAATTGTTCTTAGATCTCAGGAGTTTAAAAACGAAAGGTGGTAGTAATTGGAGATATTACCATGCAGTCTGTCAATCCTTACTATAAAAAACTGACTGAAGGAATTGTATATGTTTAGCCTGAAGAAAAAAGAATTAGGAAGCAAAGGGGGACAACTATAGTTGTTTTCAAGTATTTGAAAGATTGTCAAATAGAATAATCAGATTTGTTCTGTTTGACTGAAGAGAACAGAACTAAATGATAGAAATCCTGGTCAGTCCAGTCCCAAATGGTCCGAAGGATAATTAATTGTCTTTCACAAATCTGTGCCTTTGATAATTGTCTAATGCCTTCCAGATTACCAGATTGTTCCTCTAATGTCTGAAAATTAAGATAATAAAAACCATTCTCAGGAGCACTTATCAGGAAGTCTGCAGAAAAACACATTTCATTCTACTAGCCTTTAGTATGACATCATGAAGAGTTATGGAAAGAAACTATTAATAGTAGCTTACAATTATGTATATGCGTTACAGCATACAAAAACTGCCATCCTAAAAATTACCTTATAAAGAAGAGCATAAATTATGGAGAGCTTCAGGGGTAAAAGCTGAGAAACTCGGATTTGAGTCATAACTCCAATAGTTAACTAATTCAGTGTTTAAGTAACTTGTTCAAAGTCACTAAGCTAGTTAACTATTGGAACTATAATTCAAATCCAGGGGGTTCTTTCTACAATATAGTACTGCCTAAAGATTCCTCTCAACTCAAAGTTTCTACATCATGTTAAAGGGAAAAAAAAGTTACTGATCACATATTTATCAATGAAAAGGACCTAATGCTGCAAGTAATAGAGTCAATCTAGTCCAAACTCCTTATTTTACAGCTGAGAAAAAATGAGGCCCAGGAATTTTAGCAGATTAAGTGACTTGTCTAATGTTACCTAGGTAGTAAATAAAGGCAAATCTTTGATTTTTGTCTTAAGAAAAATTTAAGGAAACAAATCTGAGGTAATATTTTAGTTGGAATTTAGTTAAGAGCTAAAAAAAAAAAAAAATCCACATCTAGATTCATGGTTGTCATTAAAATTGAAGTCATTTGATGAAAATATAATTTCTTTATGGCTTGCAGCACACATATATCAATACAAATCATCTTCAGCTACTTCAACACTCATTATTTCATTAGTTGATTATTTCCAGTGATACACCACCTTTCTCTTCAGTCTTTCATGGTTTCATAAGTTGATGAGGCCAAAAGTTAAAAAGACCATTTAGACAAATGAAAAATCCTAGAGAATTTGAGTAAAAATAATGAACATTAATTAGCCTGGTTAATAAGTAATAAATTGATGGTCAGTGGTTTCTCTCAGTAATTAAAGACCCCTACTAGAGAAACTTGTGAACAATTAATAAGGGGATGAATATTTAACTTGTGTAGGTGGGCTAAATTTTCAGTTCCTCCTGGTGAGAAGTGACTTGATCATGAGACTCAGCCATATCCAGCAACCTGGACAAAGGAATCCATCTCTACCCAGACTCCTGTTTGGCTTTTTCCTAAATGTGTTAGGTTACCCTAAATTCTAACGGAGAGGGGCAAAGATTTGGGTTTTCTGCTTTGGAACCACAATTCACCTACATTAGATTCTATTTATATTCTAAACAGAAGCAAGGTTTCCAATTAGGTAAGGTCCATGTATCCAGTATGCACCCCAAGAATTAGACCAATCTCATCTGTCTTGTCCAAAGATTGATTTATTTACCAAGGCTGTTCTCTGAATCAAGGAAAAAAAAAAAAAAAAACCTGGAGCTTAATTAATAATAGGTGATTAATTTAATAGAAAGTAATAATTTTGCTTACCAACAACCAACCCTTTGGAGATCAATCTTCCTTACTAAGTAGACTGATCCTTTGACAATAGTTCATTGGTCTTTCTAGTTCAACAGGGCCCTCCAAGGCTAGTACTCCATTACCACTCAGAGTTAATTTCATGCCATAATGAAGCCTTAGAGCAGGGGTCCTCAAACTTTTTAAACAGGGGGCCAGTTCACTGTCCCTCAGACTGTTGGAAGGCCAGACTATAGTAAAAACAAAAACTTTTGTTTTGTGAACCTTTATATAAAGAAACTTCATAGCCCTGGGTGAGGGGGATAAACATCCTCAGCTGCTGCATCTGGCCTGCAGCCGTAGTTTGAGGACCCCTGCCTTAGAGTATGACTTTAAGTGAAAGGTAATTTTCAGCTACTAATATGTTAGCTAGTACACTTCTCTCACTTACATTAAGTAAATGCAGATGTTTTTATAATATGCAAGTTCTAAAAATTTGTCATGGTTTCTAACAGCAAGTGCACATAAACAGGAAAGGTGACTTTCATTCCCACACAATATAAGCTTCTTGAAGCAGTTGTGGTTTACTATGTCTCTACAGGGATCAAAAATATCTAGAAATACTCTTTTATCCTGTCAGCTATACCAGGGAAATTTTCTTGGTTCCCAAAACAACTCCTCCTGATATAGATTTTAGGGACACTAAACATTGACATTTCACAAATCAAAACAAAACTGTACAAATATTATAGGCCATAGTTATTGCTTACAGGCTCAGGAAATTGACTTATATTTGTCACGTTTTACTGGCACATAGTACTTAATCAAAGCAATAGAGCATCCCAAGTTCATCATTCTGACAAAATAAATGATATACATTCTTTTATGTGGCATCAAATGCTTTTGTTGGCAACACTGAAGTATTAAAAGAGAAAAGATTGTTATTATGCAAACTCAATATTTTATCAAATATGAAAACATACTTTTCTACCATGGTACCAATGTTTCTGCAGGCTTCTTCGGCTGCCTCTCTGTATGCAGGGTCAGGATGCGCAATTTTCACAAAATCAGCCTAATAAAAGGGAAAGAGAAACCAAAAGGGAATGATGATGGAAAATAACTTTCCAGGATTTAAAAACAGATAAAAATTTATATTTTAAAATGGTCATCCAGTAGTTTACATCTTCTATTTAGTTTAACCAATCTATTTTTTTCCCTCTAAATTGGTTTAATAAAGGCTGGTAGTAAGTATACTGTGCTCCAAAGAAAACATTTTTAGCTTATTTTCAGTTTGGCAGAAAAATCTTGTAACTCCAAAGAAATGTTTAAAAATTGCTTTTAATAAATTTAGATCTTTATCTAAAAATGTGAATTTGAAATAATTCTCTCTCCATGTGTGCATTTTCCTCTACTAGTTTATACCTATTAATTCAGTACCACAAAATAACCTTGCAAAGCAATAGTATTTGCAATATATATTAGAGCTAAGAAACTTCATCTGACAGTATAATTATATTCCTTTTCCTCTCTCATCTCAGCACTTTCTATATAGGACTTTTAGAATCTCCACTTTCAATCTGGGATTTCTATACTAATGCTATGAAGGGTTACAATGAATATATTCAGAACCTGATTAAATTATTTTTAATTTCTTCAAAAAGCTTAAAATGAAAGTGTAAGTGAAAAAAATTTAAGCTACTAGCCTTATAACAATTTTACTTTTAATAGAAACAAACTATTATCTCAGTAACTACAAAATGTTTTGTTAGGCTTTTCTTTGTGAAGGCAATGGTAATATCACATGCAATAAATGTATAAAATACAATCAACACAAGAGATAATAATCCATTTTAATGCACATAATTATGTAAATAAATATCACTGACATTCTTTTAATAGCAACAACAGAGTAGAATTAAAGTGCATAAAATGTTAATTAAGCAGAAATTTACAAAGTAATTTTTAATGGCCAAGTATAACATACTACAGGCAATATAACCTCTTTTAGTTAATAAAGAATGACAGCTCTTAAAACCAGAAGATGCCTTTTAAGCTAATCCAATCTTTTCATTTTACAGATGAGGGAACTGAGGCCCAGCAAGGTTAAGGGTCTTATACTAACTAGTACTTAGCATTAACAAGTACTTTGACATTAAAGAAAAACTTTATCCATTTAGCATAATGGTAGAAGAAATAAGGTAAATGAATCTGAATCCCCCCCCACACAAACACATCACTGCCTTATTATTTGAGAAATGGAATAATTCTGCCATTCTACATAACAAATTTAAGATATTAGTGGTATCATGGTACCATGGTATCAAGAGGAGTCAAACATAATTGAATTAGAACACAACTTAGTTCAATAAAACTACTCTTTTACAAGGACAACCTTACTGGCTGCTTTATAATGAAATATTTTTAAAAAATTTATTCAATAACAATCATATATACAAAATTCGGATGATCAAAATTTGTTCTGAGATTTCACATACTTTGAAACTGACATTTAGACAAGATAAAAGATTGAAAAGTAGCATTTTATTCTACAGTGAAGAGTAAGGAAAAAAAAGAATCAAAATGAACTTTAATGCAATCAAATGAAAGCAAACATCTGGGAAAAGTTAGTAAAATAAGCATGCTAAGAAACTATAAGTCCTTATTAGGCAGCAAACCAATTTCTCAACCAAATGCCAGTGCTGTCAACTCTTTAGTATTTCCAGAGAATTTTAAAGTAAGCAATATTTGCTTTCAAGTTTTTATTGATATAAGCAAGTTATGTGACAAAAGCATTTGATACTATGCAGTATTCATTTAATAACACTCATTCCATATACAGTTGATGAAAAATATTGTCCCTGCCCTGAAGGAGCTTACAATCTATTTTTTAAACTCAAAAGCAGACCTTTTAGCAAACTTAAAAATTTGCTCCAACCCCAGGAGATTTGGAGCAAGTGTATTCTGATCAGAGAGGTGATAGTACTTTAATATGACAGGAAGAAGGAAGCAGGAAAAGCAATAAACAGATAGGATGGGGAAGCTAAACAATTTTTGAAACTTTCCTAAGTCAGATCCTCACAGTATTTGCAAAAGGCTATGCTAAAAAATGGAAGTAAATACTTCTATTTGATGCAACCATAATATTCAAATGACAAAGAAAAAAAAAACAACAACAACAACAAAAAAAAAAACAGTCCAAGAACAAATACTGATAATCTTAAATGACCTAGCATTTTGGACCTGTGGCACCACTTCTTCACTCCAAAAATATGAATAAGAATTAAATCACATTTTTTGGTCCTGAGAAGTAAGTTATAAGTCAGAATAACACTATTAGAAGCAAAGAAGGCTTGTGTATCTACATCAATAAAAATAGGCTAAAGATACCCTTTTCAAAAATGTCAAATTTGATTTTAAAAACTTCATTCTAACGCAATACAAATGATCACTCATTTGCTCTTTCAAAAAAATTTCCTTTATATTTCTATGTATTATAAAGATGTTACTAAAGAGTTCCATGCAAGTCAACTTTTTTAATAAAATTTTATCTTAAAGGTAACAAAAAATTTTTTGACATAAAGGTATATAATTTCTTACAGTGTATATCTGTCATGAGAATAAGGGGTCTTCTAATGATGTCTTGTACATCTGCAATGCTAAATGTCAAGTTCCCTTAAAACAGTAAATACCTAGATTCTTTTTTTCATTGTCAATGTATTTTCAGCTGCACAATAAATGGTAAATATTCTTATAAGAATAATATCTGAGAATCTGCTTTTTTCCTCAAATACAATTTTCCAAATAGACATTTGTATACTGTAGTATATTAACACCACTACTGACAGAAAAAAAATAATTACAAATGTGGCTCAAATTAATTTTTTATTATTATTAAAGAGAAAAGTTCAAGCCTTAAAATAGATCTTACCAAATCTGCCACTTTGCACAAGGCATCTGAAAGCTGATCAAAGATATACACAGTTTGTGGTCCAGGTGGTGTAGCACATGCACTCTCTACTAGAGACTCAGTTTGTCTTAGGGCTTTTTCTTGTGCAACAAAAAATCCTTCAGGAGAACTTAGCTCTGGGACACCAAACAGACCCTAAAATTCAAAGAATATTTTCAATTTATGACCAAAATATGAAATATAAATTTTGTCAGTACTGTTTCCAAAGGCAATCCTATTTTCAGGTGCTTCATTCCATTATTTTATAACTATTATCACCTCCACATAAATACACTCACCTCATGCTAGAGAACAACAGCCTTACCTGAATTGTTCTACCCAAGTTAGATCAATTGGTATTTTTTGTAAAAAATCAAAGTTTTTAAATAAATAATTCTTTAAATAATTATTAATTAAAAATCAGATTTTTAATAATTAAATTAAATCCTCTGAATCTCCTTTTCTCTTGTAACATTCTATGCAAACCTTCAAACAAGAAGTTTTCTCAGATATCCTAATTTATGGACTCTCACTTCAGATACATTGCATTCTAATTCATAACTGAATAAAAATCCCCTCTACAAGATTCCCAATGTGTATGTAACCATGAAATGATGGGAAATCTACTAATGCCAAAGTAGCACAATGAGTACGTAATCATGAAATGATGGGGAATCTACTAATCCCAAAGCAGTCCACTGTACTTTTAAACCCACCTCTCAGTGAGCTTTTCATTATACTAAACCCAAATTTGACTCAAAAGCATCATCTCACTGCTTCTAGTTCTGTCCTCTAGGGCCAAACAGAATTAAATACCTTCCTCTTTCTCTTCCTTTTCTGAAAAACAATGAAAGTACATTCAAGTAATCTTTTCTACTTTAAGTTTTATAAATGAAAAACATTTAAAAAATCTGTAAACTTGTTTTTAATATCTGATCGTGAGCAACATTATTACTAATCTTGATCCTTAAAAATGCTTACATTTATAAATTACTTTGGAGTTACAATGTCTTTTGTATACATCACTTGATCCTCACTACAAGACAATGTAAGTTGTTTTATACTATGCCCCTTCTATGAGAAAACTGAAGGTCACAGAAGCTGGGTAAGTTGGTTAAGATCAGACTGAAATGCCAAAGGGAGTATTCAAACCCAGTCCAATTCTCTTTGGGATTCCCAAAGGACTGTCTATAAATTCTAGAAAGAATCCATTCCCTTACACAAGAATGAGTATTCGGCTTAAATCTCCATCTTCATAAAATAATTTTGCAATTTTTTTAATGCATTTATTAGGGAACACCATGCATTGTAATATACCTTTTTGTTTCCTCCACAGGGCTGCTAAGTAAAGCAGTGGATAGAGTGTAAGGCCTGGAGTCAGGAAGACCTTAGTTCAAAAATTTTGCCTCAAACACTTCCTAGTTGTGTGATCCTGAACAAGTAATTTAATCCTGTAAAATGAGCTTAAGGAAATGACAAATGAGTTGGCTACAAATGAAATGAATAACAAAAATGTCCTCTGTATCAGGAGTTCTTACACCTGTGTCACAGACCACATTTTCTCCCCCCCCATTATCCATCCAAAATTTATGGACCTCTTATAAGAATGTTTTTAAATAAATAAAATGAAATACATAGGATTGCAAAGGAAGTCAATTATAATGTAATTATTAAAATTTTTATTTAAAAACAATTTCATGAACTTCAGGATAAGAACTCCTACTCCAGTCTATACTTTTCTTGAGGCCATAGATTTTGATTTATTTGAATCTTGTACCTTTCCCAGTGTTTAAGACTTTTTTTTTTAATATGAAAAGCATCAGAGATGATTAGTGTTGAGTCTGCCCTCTCTCTAATATATTACAGCTCTTCTCCCCCCAATCCCATAGATGGTGTTTGAATGTTGTTTTAGTCAGAAAGTTAATCACTCTGCAAGTTAATGATAAACCTTCCTGAACTGAGAAACTCAGGAAGTTGATACTAAGGAAGTCAATATCCCTTCTAAGTGAGACATGAGGGATGGACTGAAGCTGGCATAGAATCCAGGATCACACAAGGGATGATGAGCAGGACTTTATCGAGGGACAATATTTTTAACAAAAATATAGACAGGGTTCTATTGAATTAGACAGACCTCAATGGAGGGCAAATGAGAAAACATGTAGAGTTACTCAGTATGAAGAAGCTCAGGGCTTTGCAGAGGTCTGCATCAGGAGAGGAAGTCCCTATACTCAGGAACTCTAAATTCATCCATCAGTTTGGAAAGTTGCTGTGTCTTGAACCAAATCCTCATAGCTTTACAAATTTCTAAGTTTAAGGTAGTAATCAGAGGACTATCTATCATTAGTAGATAAAGTAGATTTGAATAAGGAAGGCTTACCTAGAGAAAAATATAAGGAGAAAAAGGAAATATACTATAACATTTCAGAAAAGCATATGTTTATAGTTAGCAAGAACATTATTTAATCACATCTTGCATCTTGCAGTGATTTATATCTGATATCAATCAATTCTACCCTAATTTCACTTTCTAGAAACAAACTTCCTGAAAACTCTCTACCAATTGAGCCACCAAGGATCAATTAAGATCCAGCTCCTTAAACAGTCGTTCACCACCCCATATGTGGAGGTCATAAAATGATTTATTATCAACAAATTATGTTTTACATACCTATAGACCTAGGGTCACATAAAAATTTCTTGGGAGAAAAGGGGTCTCAAATGGAAAGTTTAAAAAGCCCTGACTTAAGATAGCTACTTTCCAACTCAAAGGATGTTATTTTATCCTTTGTGAGGGGCTTTCCTCCACTAAAGCATATCATAACATTCTTCACCTTAGCAGACAACTCACAAAATACCAGTGACTAAAATAATTCATGAACTGATGATCAGCCTTTTCACATTAAGTTGGGCTGATCAGTCCTATAATGTAAACCCTTCCTAGCTAACTATAAGATCTACCAGCATTCAGGGCTCCACTGACTGGTCTTCAAGAATCCATCAGGGCGAGCGTCATATAATAATGTCAATATGAGACAGCAGAATGGAACTTCAGTAGTTAATGGCTTGAGATTATCTATTAGTTAAAAAAGAAACCCTAGAAAAACAAAGGCATTCCCCATGATTCTTTATATCAGCCCTCTTCCCTATATTCTTTACTTGGGAGAAAATACTTAAAAGTCCTTTAGAATCTGTCTCCAGATGCAAATGAACTAATTTCCTACCAAATTGGACTGCTTCTTGCTGTTTTCGCCTAAGCAGTTCCCATGCCTGAAATGCTGCCAGCTTAGGAACCTCAAGAGTCCTTCCCGATCTCCCCATTTCTCCTCCAACTCCATAAATACTTTGTGTTCACTTTGCATATATCTTGTATTTAATTTTCTGTGAATGTTATATCCTGGCTTGACTAGGCCTCTTGCCAGGCACGTGACCCCCACACCGTCACCCCTTTGCACTTTCCCTATGAAAATGGGAATTACACATACTGCTGGGCTCACAGACATACTGTGAAGTCCCCGCTTTATAACTCTGCAATGCTGAGTGAATTGTCGTTCTTCCTTTCTTGTGTTACTTCACTCTGGTCCATGAATGCAATCCTGCTCTAAGAGTCAGGTGCAAGGTCTCCCTCTCCCCCTTTCCAAGTGGGTAAAAATTCCCAAACACCGTGAGCATCCAATCAAGCACCTCAGAGTCTCCCGATTTCCCTTTAGGAAAGGTGGAGATGGGGAAGAGATTAAAAATGAAAGATGCAGAAGGTCAAACCAAGAACGAACGGGGCTCCCCGGATAGACGGCTTGCCCGCAGCCCCGAGGAGCTCTCATTCAGGCAGAGGTAGAAGCAGATTTAGGGCTGCAAGGGTCTTAAAGAGTCACCGAGTCCCCATTTTGTTGAAGGGAAAACTGAGGCCCACAGGGGCGAAGTGGCTTGCCCAAGGTCACACAGGCAGGGACTGGCAGCGCAAGGGCGCCAATGGCTCACTCCCCACACAACGCTTTTCCCAAGCCGCCCCTCGAGGGCCGCTCACCCGGCGCTCTCCGAACAGCTTCTCACGCTCGGGCTGCGTTTTGACATTGAAGGCGGCTCCGACCGGAGACCAGCTGGTGCTGACCCGACGGAGGCCGCCGCCGCCGCCGCCGCCGCCTCGGATCTTTCTCAGCAGCCGCCAGGTTACCGGGCCCAAGCACCCCAGCCTCGGAGCCCTCAGCATGCTGAGCCCGGCAGCGCGCTGCCTGGCGCGCCGTCCTCCAGAGAGCGGCTCAAGTTCCTTCTGCCTAGGGCTCCGCTCCGCAGCCCGGCGGGCTTCTCCTAGGCGGCAGCCCCACGCGCGCCCGGCTCGCACGCCGCGCCGCGCCGCGCCGCGCCGCTACCGCCCACTTCCGGCTTCCGAGAGAGTCGCGAAGCGTGACGTCAGCACGCGAGCGGAGAAAAACACCCCACGCGCACCTCCTCGCCTCCCTTTTCCTGCGCTTTCGTGTGCACGACCCCGTGTGGCGGGAGTTAGAAACGGACAGAAAAAACTCATTAATTCCGCGGCTGCGAGCTTTTTTTTTTTTTTTTTTTTTTTGAGGGTAGGATAAATCAGGACCTCTTAAACCTTTTTTTCCTAGCGCTCCCTTAGAGAATTTTTAACGTGTCCCGGGATCTATAGGTGTATAGAATAGGTAGTCAAAAATTTATTGACAATAAACCGTGACTTATTTTAAAATAATTAATTCTTTGGCATACATATAATGTTACCATTTATTAAAGACAACAGGAAGTTTGCATATTCATGAGGTGAACGCGCTTGTTTATGTTTCCTCAAGAACTAAATAACAGCGGGACATTTGATAATGCAGGACGCAGAGATGCTGCTGTTGCCCTGGTTTCCAGATCACATTCAGCTGAGACTCCACGGGCGATGTGACTTACTTTTTACCCCAGTCAGGAAGCATCCCAAATTGTGTTCTCCTGGAGTAGTGTAGAGTCAGAGCCTACGGTTAATTTATCCATCCTGTCTCTTCTTTAAAGACATTCACAACAACCGCTGAGATAACCTTGATGGAACTTAGCTTACCCAGACTGTGTTATTACCAGAAATTAAGACAGTTGTAAACTCTATCAGCCCGTAATTGCATGAACAAAAAGGAAGTTAGCTTTCCCAGACTACCTCATAGGCATATCTTTAGAAATGATTGGGACCTGTTTTGCCCGGTACAGACCATTTAGCTCTTTGACCCTCTCTCTTGAGTTCCCATGTTTGCACTGGAGAAACCCCCACGGTTATCTTTCCCCTATAAAAGATCTCTTATGAGGAAGATTTTGCTAAGTTCCTTCCAAGACTAAGCCCACTAGGAGGTTCTCTCTCTGTCTCTGTCCGTCTCTCTCTCTCTGTGTATATATTTCTGTCTCTTTCTGTCTCTGTCCCTCTCTTTCTCTGTCTGTCTCTTTCTGTCTCTGTCCGTCTGTCTCTCTCTGTGTGTCTGTCTCTCTTTCTCTCTCTGTGTATATCTGTTTCTGTCTCTGTCCCTCTCTTTTTCTGTCTGTCCCTCTCTCTCTGTGTATATCTGTCTCTGTCTGTCTCTTTCTGTCTCTGTCTGTCTCTCTCTCTCTGTGTCTGTCTCTCTTTCTCTCTCTGTGTATATCTGTTTCTGTCTCTGTCCCTCTCTTTCTCTGTCTCTCTCTCTCTGTCTCTGTCCGTCTGTCTCTCTCTGTGTGTCTGTCTCTCTTTCTCTCTCTGTGTATATCTGTTTCTGTCTCTGTCCCTCTCTTTCTCTGTCTCTGTCTCTTTCTGTCTCCGTCTGTCTCTCTCTGCGTGTCTGTCTCTCTTTCTCTCTCTGTGTATATCTGTTTCTGTCTCTTTCTGTCTCTGTCCCTCTCTTTCTCTGTCTCTGTCTCTGTTTGTCTCTGTCTCTGTCTGTCTCTCTTTCTGTCTGTCTCTCTTTCTCTCTCTGTGTATATCTGTTTCTGTCTCTATCCCTCTCTTTCTCTGTCTCTGTCTCTTTCTGTCTCTGTCCGTCTGTCTCTCTCTGCGTGTCTGTCTCTCTTTCTCTCTCTGTGTATATCTGTTTCTGTCTCTTTCTGTCTCTGTCCCTCTCTTTCTCTGTCTCTGTCTCTGTTTGTCTCTGTCTCTGTCTGTCTCTCTTTCTGTCTGTCTCTCTTTCTCTCTCTCTGTGTATATCTGTTTCTGTCTCTGTCCCTCTCTTTCTCTGTCTCTGTCTCTTTCTATCTCTGTCCGTCTGTCTCTCTCTGTGTGTCTGTCTCTCTTTCTCTCTCTGTGTATATCTGTTTCTGTCTCTTTCTGTCTCTGTCCCTCTCTTTCTCTGTCTCTGTCTCTTTCTGTCTCTGTCTCTGTCTGTCTCTCTTTCTCTCTCTGTGTATATCTGTTTCTGTCTCTTTCTGTCTCTGTCCCTTGTGAAGATCGCGTATTTTAAATCAGCAGGAGTCAGGAATTCAGGTTAGGGGAAAATCGTCAGTCTTTATTCTCAGTGAAGAAGGATCAGAGGTGGAAGAGAATCGGCGATAGCAATGTGTGCAGCTGAGTCAAGAAGCTACCTAGACCAGCAGCCACACTACCAGCAGCTAGGAGTATGGAACCCAGGCCCAATCTCCCCTGCTTCTCTTCCTGTCTCTCTCTGCCTCCACCCACCAAAATCGCCATTTCCTATACAACACATCAGGACTTGCACAGAGAGTGGGTGGGGACCATTTTTTATCCAATCATGTATATTAATAGAGTATAGCCCAATTACTATTTAGCCTCATGTACTTGGGACCTCAGTGCATCAACTCAAACCTCAGCCCATTACAGTCCCTCTCTTTCTCTGTCTCTGTCTCTTTCTGTCTCTGTCTGTCTGTCTCTCTCTCTCTGTCTCTCTTTCTCTTTCTGTATATATCTATTTCTGTCTCTTTCTGTCTCTGTCTCTTTCTGTCTCTGTCCGTCTGTCTCTCTGTCTGTCTATCTCTCTCTGTATATATCTGTTTCTGTCTCTGTCCCTCTCTTTCTTTGTCTCTGTCTCTGTCCATCTCTCTTTCTCTGTCTGTCTCTCTTTCTCTCTCTGTGTATATCTCTTTCTGTGTCTGTCCCTCTCTTTCTCTGCCTCTCTGTGTGTATGTCTCTCTCGACTCTTTCATAGTGCCTTCCCTTTAGTGTCACCTTTCTCCTTACTTTGCCTAACTTTGCTTTGTTTGCTAAACTCCTATATGACTCTAACCTGCCAGTCAATCAATGGCTTACTCCCACCTCATGGAATATTTCCTTTCTCCTGGTTAGTTGTGTTTCCCTGGGGAACTTGTTTCTTCCCTTCTAATATGGTTTGCCACTCTTGGTGCCTATTTTATCGATTATTTTTGTCTGTAACCTTTCCCTCTAAATAAGCCTTCCTTTTGGCAAAGAGAATGGCCACTGTGAATTTGTCAAATGTTTATTTCAAACTATTTGCTACATCATATGGGGTGGTGGAGACCCACATTTTAAGAAGCTTTGGGATAGATCACTAGCTCAGTTTCAAGAGCCTTTTCAAGATTGACTTCAGAGTAAATGATTTACAAAGTGATAACACAGGAATTAGAAAAATGTTTTTGTGCTGCCTTCAAACATAATCAGAAAACGTCTACCCTTAAAAATTCATCAGAAGACCTTTCAAGGGCAGGTACGTGGTACAGTGGATTAGGTGCCAAGCCTGGAATCAAAAAGATTCATTTCCCTGAGTTCAGCTCTAGCCTCAGACACTTGGGAGCTGTGTGATCCTGGGCAAGTTCTTTAACTTGGGTTGTTCAGTTATTTCCATCCAGTCCAACTCTTTATGACGCCATTTGAGGTTTTCTTGACAAATATCCTAGAATAGTTTGCTATTTTTTCCTCCAGCTCATGTTACAGATGAAGAAAATGACACAGAGTTAAATGACTTGGCCGGAGTCTTACAGCCTATAAAGTGTTTGAGCTGAAGAATGAAATGGCAAGTCATTCAAATATGCCAAGAAAACTCCAAATGAGGTCAAAAGAGTCAGACCCGACCATTCATTCCATGTGTCTCTTCTCTTTCTCAGCCAAACTCCATCTAAAAATTGTATACACTAACTTCCTCCATTTCCTCACTCCTCAACCTTTTGCAATCTGGTTTCTAGTTTTCCAATCACTGCTCTTACCAATGATTAATGACGACTGTGAAAGATTTAGCTCCTTTAGTCAATATAATGATTCAAAACAATTTCAAAAGACTTATGATGAAAAATGCTATTCACTTCCTGAGAGAGAACTGATGAAGTTTATGCAGATACTGTTTTTTACTTTCCTTATTTTTTTCCTACTTTTTGGTCTGCAAAATATGTTTTCCATGATGTCACATGTATCACTTGGAAGGGAGGAAGATAATTTGGAACTTAAAAAAAAGAAAAGAAAAGAAAACTACCCATGATCTCTTAATTGGTAAATCAGACACTCTTTTTTTTTTTTTTTTTTTTTTTAAATCAGTTCTCATCCTTTTTAACTTAATCTGCAGCACTGAAAGTTGTTGACTACCTTTCTCTTCTGGAAACTTTGCCCTTTCTGAATTCTCATCACACTATTCTCTTCAACTTTACCTTCCATCTTTCTATCTACTTCTCATTTTTCTATACTGGCTCTTCATCTACATGCATTTAGTAGCATGGTGTTTCCCAAAATTCTTGTTTGGACTTTTTTTTTCTCTATACTCTTTCAGTTGATAATCTTATAAACCCTCATGGGTTCAACTATCATCTCTTTTAAAAATTATTCCTAGATCTATATAGCCATTAATAGTCTCTCCTGAAATACCAAATGCTAGTTGGGTAGTTTGAACTGGATGTCCCACTGGCATCTCAAACTCAATGTATCCAAACAAAATTCACTTTCCTCCTCCCCTTCAACACCCTTATTTCCTCCCTCTATGAATTTCCCTATTACTCTTGAGGAAATCAGGCAGTTAATCAACAAACATTTATTAAGGGCCCACTATGCAAAATGGGCCACTATTCTCAATGCAAAGCACTGAGAATATAAAGAAAGGCCAAAAAAAGGTACCTGCTTTCAAGGAGCTCCAAAATCTTCAGCTAATGGAGAAGACCATGCAACCAACTATGTACAACATTTCATATATATATATGTGTGTGTGTGTATATATATATATATATATATGCATATGTATATATATATATATATATATACACACACACACACACGTGCATGTATAGAATACATTGGAGTTAATCAAAAGAAGGAAGCAATTAGCATTAAAAGGGATCAAGAAAGACTTCTTATAGAAGACTTTTAACTGGGACTTGAAGGAAGCTGGGGAACCCAGGGAGCAGAAATAAGAAGGAAGAATATTCCCATCATGGCAGAAAGAAGCCAGGTTATAAAGGCTTTAAAAGCCAAATCGAGAATTTTATATTTCATCATAGAGGTAATAGGAAGCCATTGGAATATATTGAATAGCAGAAGTAACTTGCTGAAACTTGTGCTTTAGGAAGATCAATTTGACAACTGAGAGGAAGGTGGGCCTGAATGGAGAGAACCTTGAGGCTGGGGACCAATGCAAAGTCCAAGAGTGAGGTGATATGAAGGTGATGGCAGTATCAGAGTAGAGAAGGAGATATATATGAAAGATGTTATGAAGGTGAAATTGAAGGCCTTCTTAACAGATTGGCTATGGAAAATTAGAAAGCATGAGAAGTCATCAATAACAAGCAGTTTGCAAGCCTGCAAAATAGGAAAGATAGTGGTATCCTTAATGATCATCAGGAAAATTTGGAAGGTGGGAGGATTTCGGGAAGAAGATAATGAGTTTTGGAATTGTTGAGTTTAAAATAGTAATAGAACATCTAGTTTAAGATACCTAAAAGGTAGTTGAAGATTTGAAACTGGAGGTCAGCTAAGAGGCTGGGACAGGATAAATATATTTGAGCATCCTGAGGATAGATACAATTGAATCTATGGAAGTTGGTGAGATCATCAAGTGAAATAAAGGAAGAATAAAAGAAGGTCCAATATAGAGCCTTGTGGAAAATCAATGAGCATGGTCTGGAAGAGAATCTAACAAGAGAGATTGATGAGGAGTTAGAGAGGTATGAGGGGAACCAGAAGAGAATAGTGTCACAAAGACCTAATGAGAAAAGCATCTATATACTAATATATACATGTATACACACATATATTTAAAACCTTCAACTCGGGCTCATAAATTGTAAATTTCACTGTTCAGTTCTAAAAACAAGGATTGGACTAAACAGCTGAAATGCATCAAAAGCAAATAAAACAAAGACACTTTTGGCTTTTACATTTGACAAGAAACTTACTGTGTGTCTACACTGTTGGTAAAATTTATGGTTCTTCTATTCAGTTCTTTCTCCCCATAAATCTAATATCTCTTCTTTGACCTGGGATGTAACCAAAGGTCAAAAACTCAGATTTCTAGGAATTTCAGGTTGGGGAGGGGGAGAGAAGACAGATCTAAGACATTGAAGTTGCAAGTTCTTTTCAGGGAGAGGTCTTTGAAAGGAGATAAAGTCTGTGGGAAGATCAACATAGATTGATCATGTCTCTGTTCCCAGCTTCTATACTGTAGACCTTAGGTAATTTTCCTTTTTGTGAGATCTAGGATTTTACCTTGTCAACTGAGATATCATACTACCCATGGGAGAAGTTATTTATTCTGTGTATTATTTGGTATATTCTCATTTTCATACCTTTTCTGATTTCTGTTTGCTATAGACTTTTTTAATTGAGTTGATAAGCTATTTGCTCTGTGTGGTCTTTGTGTAACTGTTATTTAGTGGGAAGAGAGTTAAGTCTGGGATAGATAGCTTGGATCATTCCTTCCCTATTAAGCAATTAGGAATACAACTTGAACCTAAAAATTATTTTCTCTAGACTAAAAATATTTAGGAACAGCTAGATAGAACAATAGATAGAGCAAATGGATAACCTGAAATGACAATTCATCTTCCTGAGTTCAAATCTGGCCTCAGACACTTACTAATTGTCACCCTGGACAAGTCACTTAATCCTATTTGCCTCACTTTCTTTATCTGTAAAATGAATTGGAGAAAGAAATGGCAAACCATTCCAGCATCTTTGCCAAGAAAATCCCAAATGGGCTCACAAATGGGTTGTGTTCTGCTTTCTAGGGCCCCCAAGTTGGGGTGACAAAATGTACCGTGCTTTCTAGAGCTCCATATGCCATCTTAGTGGAGAAGTGATGAGGTGAGACTCCTGAGATTAGTGGAAATATGGAGTCTGTTTATTCCAAATTCTCTCCCCCTTTATATACCCTCATACCCTTATGTAACTAAAACATACCACATAAACTACTTGTGAGATCACATGAACAACTTGCTATTGTATGTAGTTTGCTACCTGGTATCACCCTGCTTCAATCACAACACAGGCTGTCACTGCCCCATGACTTCTCAGGAAGGCCAAGAGCCCTTAGGGGAGATGGGGAGTGGGGAGCCAAACCAGACAGGGTCAGCAGGTTCCCTCTGGGCTGAAGGGTCTTATACCTCATCCAATTTCCCCACTGACTGTGACCCTCTACACAAACAGTGGGACACAACTAAACAGCAATAACAACAATATTTAGGAAAGGTGACAGACATAATTTTAACATAGTTTCCCGTCTGAGAAGATCCCAGTAGTTAGCCTTATGACCCCAATTTTTTGCTCCTCTCTTGGTAAGAATCAAAGTCTCCCTTGGAGAAAAGTGAGTATATGAGATTCTGCAAATAACTATTGATATCTTCCTGTGAGTCACATCTAGACAGAACCATGTGGACATATATAACCTACATTTGTAACGCATATAGACACCCACTACATAAACATATGACAAGTTAAAATAGAAAATTCCCAGGAAGGTCAGCATCCTGAACTTGGTCTGCATAGAGGAAAGAAGCTATTTCAGTGTTTACTCATGAAATATAACCTTTACATTGGGATAAATCTGTTGTGAAGAGTTAGTTCCATTCCCCAGAGTAGTTAGGGAATAAATAGAATGTGAACCCCAAAACCTTATATCAACAAAAATCAAATGGTCACACTCATTCAACATGGTAATAGGTGTAGTAACTAGGGGTACATTTTATATGGGAATTCCTGAAACCCAGCTCAAAATTAAGGGATTGAGGAGGAAGAAGTTGACAATTACTCAGAACTATAGGCCACGAGTCTCTCTGGCTGTCTCTCTGTTATTAAACCAACCAAAGATGCTTTTAGGTCAATGAAAGTCATTTAATTAAACAGCAATGAAGAAAGAAATGGCAAGTCATTATACCTCAGTCACCTTGTAGACTAAGGTGCATCCCCCTTGGAATCTCACCTCTACCTCTGACTCTACTGCTTGATTTCCTGGGATTATCTGCTCATCTAACTGTGCAGTTAGACTGTGATCTGCTTTTCCGGCTGCTGCATTGTTGGGGTCTTCAGGGGTCTTTGGGGCTATTTTGTCTAGGTTGTTAAATAAGGAAACTACTGCTGTTACCGACTGGTTCTGCCTGAATTGTGGCTGCCTTGCCTTTTCCCTACCTGTTTTCCCAGATAACTACAACAGTTTTATTATATTTCAGACCCATAGACTACCACCCAGCAAAGCCCACAGACATTAAGGCTTTGAATTCAGTCAGTTCTCTGTGTTGTGATGAAAAAACTTCTTTGAAGAGCTAATATGTTTGCTAATGTTATTGATAATGGTAGTAGTGGTGGTCCTCCTTTTTCTTTGAAAAAGTCCAATGACCAAATACCTTAACTTTTTAGAGTGAGAGCTGCACAAATCAACAGCCTCACCCTCTCTTCCTATGTCATCAAAGTCCAGTGGTAAGACATGTCAGGAAGACAGCTGATGGCCCAAGATGCAGTGGATTATTTTGGAGTTATTGATGTCTGACCAAGCTCACTAACATTGGTGCAAAAAATATCCTCTCACTTTCACCTTTAATTATCAAGTTTGACAGAGATTTGTAAGGTTGCCAACTTTTGTTCTTTTCTCCCTATATAATAAAAGATCTGTGAAAAACTTACCTTGAAGATTCAATACATGATTATGAGGATAAATTATTAAAACATACTAGAGCCTTGTGGTTATTTTATGTAATTCTATTTATCTACAATACTGCCTACTTATTATATAATATTGCAGGGAAAGTATGCTTTGAAGTTGTTATGGTACTGTTTTATCAATGAACATGGGATACTTCAAAGTTTCTTTTTACTTCTTGTTAATGGTGATAACATGAATAACTTACTTTGTTAATACTCCACGATAATCTTGTATAGTTACTTGTAAATTGTGTTACTGACCTATTAAATTGTTCTTTGTGCTTTTTCTTAAGTTCCCTCTTGATCGCATGAGCATTTCAATGATATTTTATACACTGTTAAATGCTCTGTAGAATGCTTTACATTTTATTACAATTAGATGCAATATAGAAGACAGACTTGCAAGTTCCACAAAATTTTTTTCATTGGTTTCCATTCATCTTGTTTCATGGTAGTGCTTTGTGGTATCATTAGTAAATTGTTAATCACAGGGGTGTGTGTGTGTATGTGTTATGAGAGAGACAGAGAGAAACATTTGGACAGAAAGACAGAAACAGAGAGAAAGAGAGATGGAGATAAAAACAGATAATGTGACAGACAGAGCTAGAGCCAGAGAGAAAGAGAGAGACAAAGAGAAATAGAAACAGAGAGAGAGAGAGAGAGAGAGAGAGAGAGAGAGAGGTGAAGAGGGAAATGTGGGAAAAGAGGGAGAGAGAAAAAGATAGAGGAACACAAAAAATAAAACCAATATTTAGTTAGGACTTCTGTATTGGGATGGATGTTTTGCATCTATGAAATCAATTAGCAAGCAACTACCAAGGGCCTGAAAAAGTAGCCAAGGCATAGTTCTTCTAAGTAACTCTTAAAACAGCTCTAAGGTTTAGTCACAAGATGTAACTGTATGGAAAAGTCAGAAAACACATGAACCCAACTAGAGAAACTCTCAGTCTCAAATCACTTAACAGGATCTAAATGTCATTAATTATCATTAAACCAAGTTGATAATCTTTACTTCTTCCTTCCCACTAAAACTTATATAAATATGAATATAAAAAATAGATAAAACATATGAAGTTTTCAAATTATGGAAAAACAGAGTAAATTGTCCAAACACCTTTTTTGAGTATGTGTGTATATATATGTGTGCATATATATACACACACACACATATATATATGTTTAAAATATATATATGTTTATATATATTTTTATATATATATATATGTTTAAAAGAAAAAAGTGAGTCACATCATAAGCAGCGTTGGTTTGTGAAAGTTCAGAAAATGTCAATGAGCAGATACCTTACATAAATGACAATAGGCGACAATTGTGAAGGATTCTAAATTTATTCTTGGAAAAAAGTAATTGAAAGTTATAATCATTCTAAGAATTATCCTCCTGGTTTTGCCTCTTCACACATACTGGTACAGATTACAAACATCAGTACTATGTAGTAAAAAATCTGGAAACAAAGAAGGTGCCTATAAATCAAGTAATGGTTCTGAAAAAAATGTGGCATATGGTTATAATGGAATACTGTTGTGATATGAGAGTCGATGACTATTAGGAATTCAAAGAATCCTGCATAGATGTTTGTAAATGGAAATAGAAGGAAGCAGAACCAGGAGAACAACATACACAATGAATGCAATAATATAAACAAAAACACTTAAAGGCAGCCAAACTTTGAGGAAGTAAATATGAGCAATCTTGGCTTGAGAGAACAAATATTGAAACACATACACTTGTAGGCTTTTCTAGTTGACTAATCTCTAAATACAAGAAAGCCTGTGAATGTTGTGTCATCATCTGCATCAGCAAACAAGCCATTAAACTTTTCTCCTCCAGTCACTTGCATCCACACCTCATCCCCAAGCTTCAGTTCAAGGATTATACCCCCAGAGGCCTGGTCCTCATTACCATGATAGCCATCTTTAGTATGTAGCACTTTGACTCCGTTTTTAACTAAGGATACATTTATATTTCTGGAGAAAACAGTGATGTGGTAAGTGAAGTAATATATTCCATCAAAATGACAAGTGAATTTTCCATTAGTTGAATTATAATGATTCTGTTTGTTATAAATGATTTTATCAAACTTAATGGGCAAATTTGAAGAGGGAAATTTGGTGAACACAGTAAGGCCCACAGTAAAAGCACTTTTTGGTGAGATTGGGGGATCGCCAGTTTTCCCTTTTTCTCCACGATCCCCTTTCCAGCCCCGTATTCCTTGGATTCCTGGCTCACCTCTTGGTCCCATGGGACCAGTATCTCCTACAGGGCCTGGCATTCCAATAGGACCAACAGGGCCAGGCAAACCAATTTCTCCAGGTGGTCCAACTTCACCCTTTATCCCTTTTGGCCCAATTGGTCCCACATCACCCTTAGTTCCCTTTCGACCTTGTAGCCCGATTTCTCCTTTTTCACCTTTGTTTCCCATGGGACCAATAAATCCTTTTGGTCCATATTTCCCAGGCCATCCTCTCTGCCCTTGTTCACCTTTATTCCCTTTTGCTTCAACTTTTCCATCTGCTCCTAAGGAGGAGAATAAAGGAGGATTATTTGTGAAACATTTAGTTTTTTTAAAAGCCTCTATTTTTCTACTTAGAAGCAATGTTGCACAGGCGTAGATTTGGGGAGTACATATACATTCAATTCCATATTTGACACTTACTAGCTATAATGCTATTTAATAAGTTGTTTAACCTTTGATAGCTTCGATTTCCTCACCCATAAAATGGGAGTAGTACTCATACTATTCACACCAACAGGATGTGAAGAAAGTGCCTTACAAATCTAATGATAATACATAAATATAAACCCTCTGGGCCTAAAGCTGAAAAGAAGGAATTGCCTTAGAGAGAAGATTGGATTATCTTGGAAAAACTGAGTTTGGAAAGAATTTAGAGATCAGACCTTCTAAAGTCAAAAGGGGATTTCCTTAACAGTGTTGTTTCCTGGAAAAAGAAGAGGGGTAGCCTTAACTTCTTCATATAGAGAACAAAGTTAATGTTAGGGAGTAGGACAACAGATCTGTACCTTGCTAGATTCTCTATTACAATCAATGATTTAGATTATCAGGGATCCTCAAACTTTTTAAATAGGGGGCCAGTTCACTGTCCCTCAGACTGTTGGAGGACCGGGCTATAGTAAAAACAAAAACTTTGTTTTGTGGGCCTTTAAATAAAGAAACTTCATAGCCCTGGATGAGGGGGATAATTGTCCTCAGCTGCTGCATCTGGCCCACGGGCCGTAATTTGAGGATTCCTACATTTAGTGCAAGACCACTAAAAAAGGGAACTAATCCAAAATCTGTTTGTCTTCTAGGAGATAGGGGAATCTATACTGCAAGGGGCACAATAACCCTTGAGAGAAGATTGTGGAAGACTCTGCTAGAAATCTAAGGATACAGAAAAATGTGAAAAGGTTGCTATTATGGTAACTGTAAGTTCAGTTCCATTATGAGGAGAGTTGAAGGGCTATTCTGAATATCTTAGACCTTTTCTGTACTATTTGAGGATGCCCAAGAGCCCTTTGAATGCCTTATATATTCTCTGTTGGATTTTTTATGAACATATGTGAGGTATATGCTATATATTTTCTGAAGGATAAAAATAAAGACTGAACTATCCTATTTGCATATGTTACATTGAATGTTTGTACATGATTAAGGAAACTTTTGACTTACATTTGGTTAAACTTAAACATTGGCTATATTGAATCTATTTTTGGAGATTCCTTAGGAAAGGTGAAAAGAAGGGGAGAAAAATGTGATTTTTGGAGGCCCTACTTGAGTCCAGAGGCTTAGAATTTAGCGGGAAGGACTGGGTGGTTTGACTACATAAAGAAGAACAATAACACAATTCTTATCATTATGTTGCTAAAAAACCAATATGATAATATATGTAAACATAAGAATGATAATTATATTATGATAAAGGCAACTAGTTGGCACCATAGAGTACAGAGTGCTGGGCCTCAATTCAGGAAGATCCAAATTCATATCTCAGACACTGCCTAGCTGTGTGATCCTGGGCAAGTCACTTAACCTTATGTGCCTCAGTTTACTCATCTGTAAAATGAACTGGAGAAGGAAATACTTACTATTCTTTCACAGAATGCCCAAAAAAGGGTCATGAAGACTGGGACAAAATGAATAACAAACAAAACAAAAATTGTTATAGGACAATAGAGATCCAGAAAAAAAATCAGGAAAACTTGATAAAGATGGTGGGCTCTGAGCTCACCTTTGATGAAAAGGAAAATTTAAGCAGAATTTCTATCTAATGCATTATAGGTTTGAGGCAATACAGTGGCCACACCAATGAACATGGCCCAGAAAGTAATTAAGCAGTCAAGAATTTGTATATAGAAATGTTTTTATTCATATTTATCCTTTTTTTTGTAGATAGGGAAACTAAATTAGCAGCACAATTAAGTCACAACTTTTACTTTGTATTTAACTGCTTAGACTTTTAAATAGTATTGACTCTAAAAGGGATATACTCCTTTAAGCAAGAAAGAGAAGTCAACTGATATATACATATATACAATATATACTAAATTAGACTATCCCAAAATGCTTTGAATTCCTTTGAATGCCTACCATAATATAGTTTTATACATAGCAAATACCTATTCAATAAGTATAAGTGCTTACTATGTGCCAGCACTGTGCTAAGTGCATTAATTGAGAGTACAGGGTAAGGATATTTCTATGTTAGCAAAAATAATTTTCTGACCTCGTTCTCCTTTTTCTCCATTTATGCCATCTTTCCCTGGGCTCCCAGGAAGTCCTATTTCACCTATGAGGGGGGAAAGCACATAACTTTAGCAATGAGTTAGTCTCTTGAATTTAATTTAACTTTAGAACTAATCAATGTAGATAGATAGATAGATAGATAGATAGATACAGATATCCCTCAGTCTAGTCATGTTCTAATCTTTCTTTCAAAAACCTAGATATAGGAATATGGAAGCAAGGAATCATCAGGGCTCTATGTGCCATGTAGAAATAAAATAACAGTAAAGATTATGGAATAATTATCCCAAGAACCATCAATGTAGAATCCAGGAAATATGTTTAACCTGATTGCACCTGTATAACCTACATGAGATTGCCTGATGCCTTGGAGAGGTAGAGAGAGAAAGGAGGAAGGGAGAAAAGTTTGGAACTCAAAATCTTATGAAAAATGAATGTTGAAAACTATCTTTAGATATAATTTGAAAAATAAAATATTACCAAAAAAAAAAAAGATAGAATCTATTGGAGAGTAGGAAAGAAGTAGCAAATGTGTATGATTAAGCCACTAATGTACAACTGGAAATAATATTTTCTTGGGAACCACGGCAGTGCTACTATAAAATAATGTACACATAGTCAAATGATTGAAAACAAAGAATTTCCATCATTTTCCTTCCATTTCCCCCAGTCCTGTAGATTAGTAAAGGGGAACATTTATTTTTCTGCTGTTGAACTTTGGATGTATCACATATTCAAAGCCCTATAAATAAAAGGAAAAATTCTAAAAGGACCTTGTTTCAGAGATGAAAATTTCAAATAGGTCAGAAACATATTGGTCCTGGCTATTTCATTTTGCATTAACTCTAATACTTTAATGAAGAGGAGAAGCCACACAAAAATAAAATGAAACAACGACCAAACTTAAGGTAGTGACGGAGCAAATAAGAGCTATTGGCAGCAAGCATCTTGACTGGTGAAAATACAGTTACATTGAATCAATGGAATGAAGATGGAAGAGACTCTTATGGCAAAGAACTAGACCAATGCTAGCCAACTATCAGTGAGTATACATAGGGTCATAGTGTAAAGGATCAAACCTGTTGCTTGCCTTCATTGGAGCCCTAACCAGGGCTTTACTTTAAGTCACAAATACTGTGCATGTACCCAGGGAGGATTTGAACACCGGAAGGAAGGGAAACCTGAATTTTTCTTCTTGTGAAGTGGAACGCCTAGAGTAATACTATGAGTCTAGAGGACTGTACAAGTTTCTTTAGAAAAGAGGATACCAACAGAAAGAAGGGGAAGTTGTCTGAAGTGGCAGTCCTCTCTATATTACTGTGCTAAATAAAACGTGGTCTATGTTTAATGCCTTGTGATCCTGAGTGCAAGTAAAAGAGAGCTGATGGCCACTCTTTTCAGAAATATCATGTACTGAAAGTTTCAGGTGACATCTAGGAGAGGGAACATAAGCCAGATTAATGAGATAGATGATTTTATGGCCACTTTTCCCCCCTGGTATAGATTGCATCTGATAGTTAAAATCCCTATTTTCAACTGAATGATTTGTGTGAAGGCTCCTAAGGTGTGCTCAGGTCTTTCATTTCAGTACAGTAGTATAACAAAGAGTTATAATAAAATGTAAAAAACATTTTTATGGATTAAATCAGCAAGAGAGGCCACATGTTTGCCTGTTTTTGTTTGTTTGTTTGTTTTGTTTTGTTTTGTTTTATCAAAAAGTGATCAAACAAAAGCTAAGGAGCTCTTACATGACTGCCCATTCTGAAAAATGAATATTGAGTCTTCCATTCCTTCATTTTTGAAAGTAGAAGTAATATAGGGAGGGGTCCAGGTAGTATCGAAGCAGAAATGAAACACAAGTAGGGAAAGAATTGACTGCATTGACCCATCCTTCCCATTTTGGTGGATCTCCTAGAATACAAGCTCCCAGGTAAGTGTTCTAGAGAAGTATGACTGCAATAAGATACCTGTGTCCCCTTTGTCACCCTTTGCTCCATCTCGTCCATCCCTTCCAGGTAATCCATTATGCCCAGGATTCCCAGGAATGCCAGGATGCCCCTGCCTGCAGCTGTCCTGTGAGATGAGGTCTTCTGTGCTGACTCCAGCCACCAGTAGGAGCCACCAAATCCTCATAGCTTCAGGTGTGATCTAAAAAGAACCAAAGACAATTAACCAGGGAGGAAAACTTATTCTCCTGTGACAACAGCTCTATCCTTTACTCTTCTCACTTGGCACATGGTATTTAAAGGGCTCAAAGAGCTTGGAACCTAGGCTGATTTTGTGGTTCAAAATCAAAATAGAGAGGAGATAAGCTTGTCCTAACCAGGAAAAATGTATCTTTAGGGTTGGCCTATCATGGTAACAAAGGAAAGCCCCCAAGCAGAAGACAAAATCAAAAACAAAAACCTCTCTCCTTAGTACTAGAGCAGGCCTTCTTAATTTATTTTGTGTCATAATCCTCTTTAGCAATCCAGTGAGGCTTATGGACCCTTTTCAAGACAACATTTTTAACTACATAAAATAAATTACTTAGGATTAAAAAGGAAACAAGTTTATATTGAAAATTATCAAAATAGTTTTTAAAAATAAGCTCCTAGATCCTTCATTACAAACCACTTTTTAAAAGTAATTGCTTCCCCCCCCCCCCCAGAGGCCTTCTACTTTAAAAACATAAATGATCATAGTTGGCATTTACATGTTATTTAAACATTTGCAAAGTACTCATTAGATAAATTATCTCATTTGCTTCTTCCATAACAAAACTATCAGAAATGCCATGGCCAAAGAATTCATCACCTCATGAGTAGTTATTAGTGATAAAGTTCTATACACTTAGTTACATTGGTGCTCAAGCAAGCAGATACAGTCTGCTACCAGAATGACTTTCAAAGTCTTTCTATTATGGTTGAGAGAAAAATACACATACACACATATACTCTCTCTATGAAAGAAAGAGGAGAAGAAAGAGAAAAAGGAGGAGGAAAACAAACATATATTCAAGATTTATCCATTTAACATTTACACAGAGAAATAAATGCAAAATACTGTGGTGGGTGGATTGCTTGAAAAGACTGAAGAACATATTGATTTATTGAAGAACACATGCCAATTGCAAAGCACATCAGTATCAGGCCTCCTCAGCTTGGCACTAGAACTCAAATGTAAGAGGAGACAGATTTATATGCATCAAAAATATTAACAGACTATAAACCAGGATATAAAATTAAGAAATCTGACTACTAATTGAAGAAAATATTAGGAGTTTTCCAAGTCAGGAGGGGGAGAATGAACAGGTGGAATTCTCTAAAATCAGGAAAAAGTTTCCCACTCCCCCCAATTGTCTTCAATCAAAGGAACAACGAAACAGTAACTGAGTGACCATCACAGGGCCATTTTCCAGATAACACACAAGGATTGCTTGAGATGTATAATTGTGAGAAAAATTCTCACAATCTTTGGATCTGACTGAATTTCTGTTTAACGTAATCTAGGTCCTTTGTTAAGGATCTCTGTACAACAGGACAAGGTAATCCAGCTTCTCAATCACTCAAGGCTAGATTGAAACAACACAATAAAAGTTTCTCCCAATTCCCATAACTGAATAAACTTTTCTCATAAGACATAAATTGGCTAGAGCCATAATTAAATAGAAAATGAACTGAGCTACGTACAGAATTGTCACAAGATAAAAACAGTATGCTTCAAGAAATTTACCACAATCCATACAAAGGAAATACAAAGTAGGTTACAGTCTCTTGCAGGGTTTAAGTTGAACTTTGAAAGGAGTGAAGGATGTCAACAATCCAAAGGGAGGAGAAAGAACATTCCAGGTATAAGGGGTGGGGTATGAAGCAGGAAGATACAGAAGCAGAGGATGAAATGACTTATATATTGAACAACAAGAAGGTCAGTTTAGCTAGAACATGTGTATGAGAGTAACATAGCAGTCTAAAAAGACATGTATAATCAGATTGAGAAAGGCTTTAGATGCCAAATAAAGTTTACGTTTTATTATAAAATCAAAAGGGAGACATTCAAACTTCTTGAGCAAGGGAATGAAATGGTCAGAATTATACTTTAGGAATATTAACTTGACTTCTGTGTAGAGATTGGATTGGAGAAGGGAGAGATTAGAGGTAGGAAAATCTATTACCATCCTATTACAATGATCCAGGTGAGAGAGACAGAGAGGAGGGGGGAGAAGGAAGGAGGGAGAGAGAGACAAAGAGAGAGAGAAAAAGGGAGGGAGGGAAGGAGGAAGGGAAGGAGAGAGAGAGAAAGAGAAACTAGAGACCATGTGACTGACTGAAGAGAAGGAATGAACATAAGAGAATGGTAACTGAGAATGAAAGTTGAGGGATAGCCTAGATTTGAAGATGATTCCAAGACTTCAAACCTAATAGATTGGAAAGTATGATGATGCCCGTAATAAAAACAGGAAAATTGGGAAGAGGGGCAAGGTGCTTAAAGAAAAGAAGTTCTAATTCAGACATATTAAGTTTGGGGAGTCTAAAGTTCATCTACAATGATGAAGATGTCTAGTAAACTCTGATGTGGAGCTATTCATATATGAGGGCTAAATATATAGATGTGGCAGTTATCTGCATAGAAAAAATGTGTGTGTGTGTGTGTGTGTGTGTGTGAACTAGGTGATACAATGAATAGAGTATCAGGCTTTCAATCAAGAAAACTCATTTTCCTGAGTTCAAATCTGGTGTCATATACTTACAACTTTTGTGATCTTGGGCAAGTCACCTAAACCTGTTTGCCTCACTCTTCTCATCTATAAAATGAGCTAGAAAAGAAAATAGCCAATTGCCCCAGTATTTTTGCCAAGAAAACTCTAACAGGGTAACAAAGAATCAGATATGAGTGAAAAACAATTCTAAACAACAATAAATATATATGTGTGTATACATACATACATACATATATTAGATGTTATATTATGTTGTTTATATATTGTTACACACATGCTATATATCGTATAATATATAATACACATAACATATTGTGTTGGTTTATTATATTAAATGAATGTTATATATTACATGTTATATAATTATATATAATAAATATAGGTTATAATTGTACATGATACACTATTATAAATATAATTACATTAGTGTAAGTATATTATATATTATATTTATAATAGTACATTATATATAATTCATATTATACTATATTATATATTATACTTATAATAGTGTATTATAATAATAATGTATCATAATACATAATTATGTGTTATATAGATTATATATATACATACATATTATACATATGTACATATAGTTATCCCTTCCATATCTCAAAGGATAGTGCCCCTGCAATATGGAAAATCAGCACAATATACTTTGGTTCTCCTTACATACCAGAGAAGGAGTATAAATTATAGTAGTAAAAGAGAAAATCTGTTGAAATTAAACAACACTATCATCTATTTTATGCATTTCTGAGTTTCAAAACTTTTTATCTGTCATCTGAGGGCCTTCATACTTTGAGACTTCTGCAAAATTCCCCCCATATTCCTATTTAACTTCTCATGCCAATCTGAAACATACCAAGACTGCAGTGGGGAAAATTGCAAAAATTGCAATGTAGAGAGAGAGAGAGAAACTGAGAAGGGCATTCAAAGCATAGCTCTGAAGTATAATCATGTGGAACTTGGACATGATGATCTAGCAAAGGAGAGTTACGAATGGTCAGACAGGTAAAAAGAAGATTAAAAAATGAATAACGTCTCAAAATCTAAAGAGGAGAGGCTAGAGAGGGCTCATCTCAGGCCCTTCAGGAGTCAGAGACAGAGAGATAGAGATAAAGACAGTGACAGAAATAAGAGACAGAGAAAGAAAGAGACACACACACACATAGACAGAGAGACAGACAGAGAGACAGAGACAAACACAGAGACACAGAAAGATAAAGACAGAGACAGTGAGAGAGATTGACACAAAAAGAGAGAGAGAGAGAGAGAGAGAGAGAGAGAGAGAGAGAGAGAGAGAGAGTTTTTTTTTTTTTTTTTAACAGTGTCACATGCTGCAAAGTGATCAAGAATGACAAGACTGACAAAAGGCCTTTAGATTTAGCTGTTTGGACATCGTTGGCAACCTTGGAGACTGGTCTCAGTATGGTGATTGTGGGGGACGCATTCCTTAGGGTTGGGGAGTTAAGTAGGATATGAGGAAGTGGAGGATGAATGGAAAGTGGGAAGAAAAATCACTTTCTGTGAAGATTAATTTTACCTGCTTCTCAGTGCTGCTTAAGATATAGTTAAAAGTTTTCTTCTAAACGCATCTGGACTGTTGATTTCAAAAGGGATACTCTTAGCAGATAGCTTCCTGCTATTCATTTAATAATGACGTTGTAATGCATAGGGAAAAGCACTGGATTCAAAACCTGACTTTTCCATTTAGAACTTGCTATGTGAACTCAGGCAAGTCATTTGGCTTCCTATAGCCTTCTGCTTCCTTATCCTTATCTTGGATGAGGTGACCGATTTAAGTGTCACCTTGAACATTTTGTGAAATACGTGTGCATTTCGTTTGTACTTCATTTGTTCACATTTGCATGTATACAAAGCTGCCGCTAAGGTGGCCCTGTTCTCCTTCCCAGTATCCCACAGGCCCACTTTGTGAAAACTGTCTTCCCAACCTGAAGAAATCACTTTCTGGACCCTGCCCAAGCCTCCTCTGCAGCCTTAGGACACTGTCCAAGAGCCTCAGAATAATAACTGAGAGGCTGGCATGGGGAAGTGCACAGAACATTCCACAATCCAAATTCTGCATATTCAAAATTCAATTCAAAACCTGCATCACATCCTTGAGAACTGAGTGATCTTGTGTCTTTTAAAAATAAATCTCTCCTGATCTATAAAGTGATGATATGGGGTTTGAGGGATTTTAAGGTTCCTGGAAACTCTAAATCTTTGATTTTAAGATCATTTTTCTGCACCATCAATTGTTTGGAAAGGGATTTAAGCTCCATCTTGTGGAAAAAATAGAGCATAACAGGCACTGGTCAAATGCAAACAGTCCCATACTCTGCCTCAAAGTTATTTCTCTCCCCCCACTTTTTTTTTTTTTTTAAAGGAAATACAGATGTTTCCCATTAAAACCACATATTCATTTACCACTCAGGAAACTGGGCTGCAGTTTCTTAGAGCCAAGTTTCATGTATGATCCATATCAGTCTTTGTTTTCTAACTCAAAGTGACAGCACCCTGTAAATATCATCTGTCCATCAACCAACTTCCTTGAGTTTTTTTTTTTTAAATGAGAGACATTATGAGATTTATATTAACAAAAAAGACTCCCCAAATCATAATTGAGTGAAATTAAAACTAAGGCCATCTTATTCTCCAGAAAAAAAAAAAATCCACCACAGCCAATGTAATAACAAACACAAGTATAATCCATGCACCTACATGCTTCTCTTTGTTTTACTGCTGTTGTTTACCCTCAATGACCCATGAATCCTTGTAAATTAAGCTTCCCCTTAATACCTCACATATCTAACAAAAGAAACTGGGGGTAGGGATGGTAAGAGCTTACCCAAAGAGCATTTATTAGATATGGTGTTAAGCTCTCACACAAAATGACAAAAGGTCATTTGGAAAGTGGGGGCTCTTTTTCACTGGTCTCCAGAAGAGTCTTCTTCAGGGTAAATTAGGGTCTATATAACCCTTTGATCTCCCTCAACCATCCCCAGCACTTTCTTCAGTGAGGCTTCTAATTTTATTCTTTCAATTCTAGCATCCTTAATGGAAAAAAAGACAGGACTTGGTTTCACATACTAAAACTAGTAAATATCTCTGCTGGCACAAAGAAATCAGAATTGTTAACAGAATTTAATTAAGAAGGTTGACTGGTCATTTGTCAATCAGCCCATTATTTTAAAAGTGTCTATTGAGCATCCACTGAGCACATATTATTTGAGAGCATGTTTTAGAGAGCACAGTTACTGTCTTTCAGATGCTTACTACGAGAGCAAGACCGAAAACCAGAATAAGAACATACTGAGGTGGTTGATGAGTGGGTGGTGGCAGGAAGGCAGAGACTTGAAGAAATTTCCTGACAAACATAAGTCTTTAGCTGTGATGATCTCCTACCCCAGAAGATCTGGTATTGAGACTCCAGAAATAGTTGACAGGGACCCCCAAATTGAGTGTTATTTAATCTGTTATGTTGTCTCTAGAATTGACCCATTTGTCCCTTTAATAAGCTTCCTGAGTAACTCTGTCCTTCACTTTAGGCCTTGAATTTCCAAATGTCTGTCTTTTCTAGGGACAGATCTCACTTTTCCCTGGGGACATAATCACTTTTCTCTACCTAGTTTACTGAACATCCTAGGAAGGGAATTTGTTTCCTTTAATTCAGACTTAAACTTTTCCAACAGCTACAATTATTGGAACTAAATAAACTATAACAAGTTGCTCATCAAGTCAATTGATTAAGCATCCACTAAGTGCCAGGATCTAAGCTAAGTGCTGGAGATATGAAGACAGCCCCCCCCAAAATTTCCTGCTCTTAAAGATATCAAAGTTTAATGGCAGAAACAACATTCAATAAGAATAAGAAATAGAGAGGATGGGGGCAGCTGGGTGGTGCAGTGAATAGAGCACCAGCCCTGAAGTCAGTCAGGAGGACCTGAGTTCAAATACAGGAATCTATATGATCTCACTTCCTAGCTCTGTGACCCTGGGCAAGTCACTTAACCCCAACTACCTCAGCAAAAAAAATAAAAATAAAAATAAAGAGAGGATAAATGAGAGAAAATCAGAGAGAAGGCATTGACATTAAAGGAAGTTAGGAAAAGTTTCTTTGAGAAAGGATTACTTTATGGCAGCTAGATGGAGCAGTCCTGGAGTGCCAGTCCTGGAGTCAGGAAGACTCATCTTCCTTAGTTGAAATTAGACCTCAGTCATTTAGCCCTGTCTGCCTCAGTTTCCTCTCCTATAAAATGAGCTAGAGAAGGAAATAGCAAACCATACCAATATCTCTGCCAAGAAAACTCCAAATGAGGTCATAAAGAGTCAGTCATCACTGAAATAATTCAACAACCAAAGAATGACTTTAGTGAGGCAATATGGCAGAGTAAACAGAGAACTAGCCTATAGGCTGAGAGGAGTTGGGTTCAAGTCCCACTTCTGACCCTTCCTGGCTATGTGATCCTGAGCAAGTCACTCAATGTCAGTTTTCTGAGACTATAAATTGTAGAGGTGCCCTTATATTTGCAGAATATCAACAAAATCACAGGTTCCACTCCTAGCCCTATAAGAAATTGTATTCCCACTTCTTATATTTTATTTTACAAATCTGGAGCTAGAGTTTTAATGCTACTAGGAAATCATGTGTATCATGGATGTTAACATGAACATTTTAATATGCAGATTAATATAAACACATTGATTTCATGGCTCTCCTGCAAAGTGTTTTTTAGTTTCATTTTATCCCCTTTTCCACTTCAATTGAGCAGAGTTCTTTGCTCTGATAAGCATTGATAAGTCTTTCTACTTCTAGTTCCTAGACTCCTGTCTTTCTCTAGAAATGGTTCCAGGACACTGTCTGCCACAACTTTCATCCCTTGCATATCCCTATAGAAGCCAAATACTTTGTAAATCCAATAAGCAGTGAAATGTGGGTCTTTGGGGCCTAGATACAGCTGACTAAATTAAAACTGAATTGAAAAGAAATCCTCCCCTCTTCCTACACTTACCTCAAACCCAGTGTCCTAGGCGCTATATCCTCAGGTATCTGTACTGAGGAATCTGTAATCAAGCTAAATACAATCAAGGCTTCCTGTAACCTAAATTCCCCCGTGAAATATTACCAGGAAGGGGAGGGAACAGAATAAGTACAGGATGTTTTGTAAAATCATCCAAAATCAGGGACAGAGCTAAAATCAGGTAACATTTCCAATAGGAGTAACTTTATTTTTTCCTTAAAGAGTTAGCTTAAAGCTCAGAATAGAAGAGAAATACTCAAACGAAATAAACAAGACATTGAGATAGTCAAAAAATACTCCACTTTTGAAGCCTCTCTGGCAATTAGCAGGTTGCTTCTGCTCCAAACTGATTCTTGCTCCTAATTTTTTTTTTCTCTAAAAACTTGCCTATTTACTATTCTTTATACACAACTCTCTTGTCCCCCATGTCTTTGCCCTAGAAGTCATAGGTCCCATACTCCTCATCTTTGACTCTTAATTTCTTTGGCTTCTCTCAAGACTTAGTTCAAGAATCACTTTTTTGCAAAAGGCTTTTCCCAGCCCTTTCCAATTGCTAATGCCTTTTCCCGTGAGATCACTTTTCTTTTCTGTATATATCTTGCATGTTATTTACATATTTATTATCTTCATCAAAAAGTGAGTTCCTTGTGGGCAAAGCCCATTTTTTGCCTTTCTTTTTGTCTCTGGCATTTCCCACAGCTTATTCTTAATCACTGAATGAGTGCAGCCTCAGTCAAACTGAGACCTGTTGAAGACCATAGCTTAAAAAGGTCATTTTCCACTGCCTTGGGAGCATCTCTTGTTATCCTGATATGTATTGTGTCACTGGACCCAGATGGTTCTGGAGGGGAAAGTGAGGCAGGGGGCCTTGCCCAGTCCTCCCTCACTTAAATCCAATTCACTTGCATGTCATGGCATTCCCTCCCTGATGTCATGGTCCTTTTTTTCGAGAAAGGACAAACAAGAAGAAGTAGATACTTAATAAATGTTTATTGGTTAAAAATAAAATCACAGTCAAAGCACAAATTACAAAGCACAGTATTTTCACCTTGTTAATTTTTTTCTCCTTTTTTCCCTTTTGATATGATTTTTCTTGTGTAGGATGATGAATATAGAAATATGTTTAGAAGAATTGCATATGTTTAACCTATATGGGATTGTTTGCTGTCTTGAGGAGGGGAAGGAATAGATGAGAGACAAATTTGGAACACTAAGTTTTAGAAAGGTGAATGTTGAAAACTATTTTTGCATGTATTTAGAAATAAAAAAAACAAAATTAAAAAAAGAACAAAACCACATCCTTTTAGTAGGCAGGCCATTACATCTTCCTTATTGACTTTCTCACACATTCTTTGTTTTTCATTCTTTGAATTTATGTGTCACCACTGACACTTTTGTTTCCATGTTGGAGAAAGAGTTTTTGACAAAATCCAAAGAGGCTTTGATAAAAGTATTCTCAAATGTAATAGAGTTAAGGAGTGAACTTCTTTTGAACTGAGATTTTATAGGGTGGCTCATTCCTTATTTTTGTAGATAAGCTTTTAGAGCTACCCCTCCCTATCCTCTCCCTTACCCCAACATCTCAGTCCCCTAACCCTCAAGACATCCTTATTCCTAGAAGATTACTATGTTTTAAAGTCTGGGCATGATCACAAGTTTCTTTACAGTGGCATCAAATCACCCCCATTTCCAAATTCTTTTTTCATCTTTTGCAAGAGCATTGACTCTAGAGTCAGTAGTCCTGACTTCAAATCCTGTATGACCTTAGGCAAGAATCCTATAATTTCCCTAAGCCTCTGTTTCTTCTCCTGAAAAATAAGAAAGCTGGACTAGATGATCTCTAAGGTTCCTTCCAAACTTCTAGTATCTAGTGTCCTGTGAATTAATTAATTATCCTATTAACCAAAAAATGCTAAGACTTATTAAACTTACCACATGTAACATTTGCAAATTGCTTTGCCAATTTTCATTTATCAAAGAAGAAAATCAGTTGGGGATTACGATCTATGATTCACTATAAGGGACACTTTATCTTTCCTAGACTTTATGAACCAAAGGTTTTTAACATAGAATGTTTGTACTTACACGTATATGTTTGTATGTGCTAACTGGTCCTAATATCATTTTCCCCATGTCTCCAAAATCTCTCTGGGAAAAACTCCATTCACTCTCTGATCTTCTCTGTTAGGAGTCCTTTTTTTTATCACCTTCTAATGTCTGAGTGTTTCCTTTTGAAAGACAGTCTATTTTACCTTTTAGGACTTATTGGGGTGGACAGCAAGGAGGTACCGTGGATAGTGTGCTGAAAGTCAGGAAGACTCATCTTCCCAAGTTCAAATCTTGCCAAGTATTTGGCAAACTACTTACTAGTTGTGTGATCCTGGGTAAGTCACCTAACCCTGTTTGCCTCAGTTTCCTCATCTGTAAAATGATCTGAAAAAGTACTTTTGCCAGATAAATCCCAAATGGAGTTGTAAGAATTGGAAACAACTGAACAAGAACCCAACATGACCGAGTATGGAGTAATATATAATGAGCAATAGGCTCTGAATTGTTGAAAGTCCTGGGTCTGAATTTCTGATACTGTGTGATTTGGGGGAAATTATTTCTCTACATGTGTTTCTTCACCTTAAAATGGAGGTAATAATACTTACAATATCTAACTCAGAGAGTTGTCCTATGTGTTCTAAAAATGGAAGTCAACATGATAATCTAGAAGATACCACAGAGAATGAGAACCCATCCTTCTACACTAATTCATGGCAAACTATGCCAATTTACTTAGTTCTTTTGAGATATCAGATATTGGTCCTTATGTCTCCCATCTTATGATTAAATGGTGAGCTGCTTTTTAATACCCTCAAAATTAGGCAACCCTTTTACACAGCCTGTCAGCAATCCCCTAGATAAATATTAGCATCTGGGAAAACAAACTATTATGTGAATGGTGGGTATCATCCTCTATTCTCCTTCCTTCACTGCAACATAATAAATTTAATTTGCTATTTACCAGCCTTAAAGTGCTATGTAAATGCTGGCTATTATTACAATTATCAGTAAGTTTTCTTCATTCTTTACCTTCACTCATAAATATTGTTGCCACATTTTGTTCTTCTTTCTTTGACCAGAGTATACCTGTCTTTAATTGGCTACCCTGCTATTGTTCATTTTTTGTTCCAGTGCCCTCTATTGATCATCTCCCATGTATATCATTCTCTACTCTCATCCCTAGGTAGTCCTAGGCTTCTTTATTCAATTCAATAAATATTAATCTCAGACTCTATGCTAAGTCAGGATACTTGACTCAATTGCTACTCTCAAGCTGCTTATAACAGAAATAAATAGGATATTAGTTGTAATTGAATATAAGTGTTCAATGTATTATGGGAAATATGAAAGAGATGTCATTTTCAGTTGAGAGAGGTCAGAGAAAGCTGCTTTGAGTTTCATCTGAACTGGATTTTGAAAAGAGGAATTTCAAAAGGTGGAAAATGGGCAGAACTCATTCCAATTGTGAGTAAAACTATAGATACAGAAGAGGATGAGAATGGATCCATTTTAACTTTAAAATAGAAGTCATGAAAGAAAACAATTTGAGATAAAGTTAAAAGATAATCTGGAATCAGACTGGGTATTCTCTGAATGCTAGGATAAGTTTATGCTTTGGTAGGTAATGGGAGACCACAGAAAATTTTTAGATGGAATATTGCATACTGTATTCTTTAGCAAACCAAAAAATGGATTGCAGAAGGTAAAGAATGGAGAAAGCCTTCAGTTAGGAGATAATGAGCTGTCCGGATAAGACTTTGATGATAACAATGGGATAGAAAGTAAAGATTGGATGTGAAAAATATTTTCTTTCTCTTTCTTTTCTTTTCCCTCAACTCCATTTAGCAAGCTTCTTCAGTTTCTTTAATTCCATTTTTCAACTTCCTTTCAAACTGAGACTTTACTTCTTCCAGAAAAGTCATGTAAACAAAATATCTAAAAAGAAAAGAAATAGTTCTTGGCAAAATCAGGGAAATACCTTTCAAAAATTTCATCCTGTATTTTGAAAAAAAGAACTTATTTCTTATTAAAATTGCTGAAAACCAGCTTTACAAATTATTTTATTTTACCATACAGAAGCAAAATGACAGAAATGGTAGGCACACATCATTTACAAGAAATGAAATCATTTACATAAAACCACATCAAGAGAAAATAAATTTTATAATACAACACTTCAGTTCAAATATATAACCAAGTTCCAGCAATTCTGTACATCATACCTTAGCTGTCAACAGCTAATTCATCTGTTTTGAAGCCGTCACTTGATTTACATGGGCAACATCAATTCGATGTAAAATAATGAATTAACATTTACATGATAAAAGTTACAAAAAATACTTGACAAACTATGTAAGCAAGTTATACAGCTATACTAATATTTACACAGTGATAGTTGCTAAATTACAGAATCAGTTACAAGTAGGGCATTTCTTCAATATAAATGCTAATGCCTAGAAAAGGACAAGCGTTAGTTATGCCTAAGGAACTTGGGATCAAAAATTAAAGCAGTAGTCTTTTGCAAAGACAAATTACAGTTTATTTTCACCATTTTATTTTGAGCTCCCTCTTTCATTGTCTATTGGAAGAAAAAATCGGTGGCCAAGGGAAAATATAAGTTATTTGTACAATAATTTTAGAATAAAAAGTTTATAACTTGACACATTCAGTGACTAAGTGGTGCCTAATAAACTGGGAATTAGGTATATTTCTCCAGGTACTCCAATGTAGTATTGTATTTCAACCTATATATAAGGAGAAAATCTGGATTTAAAGACACCGGAAATAATGATTGTAACAAAAGCCCTCTGTGCCAGAGATCTATTTTCCCTGTTCCAAATCCCCCAAACCATCATCACATAAATCTAATAATCCTGCCCTAAACCTCAGCTAATTACCACTCTAATTTGAATCTATGGGTTTGTTAGTTGACATCATGAGAGATTTTGAGAAGGTTGATACATAGAATTGTCCACTTGGTAAAGTACCAGAAAATAGAATTTCCAGTAATGTTCAATAAATCTCAAATTTTGAATATAATATAGCATTCATTTTGCCATTGTTGCACAAGAAGAGAAATTTACTCAAGGTAAATGGTTTTTCATATATGAAAGAGCATTGTTCTTCTAAGTCAACATGAAATATTTGCTTTACAGACAAGGAACCTGTCTTTGCGTAATCTATGTATAACAAGACACGTCAGCACTCAGTATCATCATATGGTGGTGAAATGCTTTAGTTACCAAGTTGGGAAAAGAAAAAAAAAATCAGAAATTTACTAAAATCTAAAGCTGTATTATTGGAAGTTCCAAATATGTATCTGACAAATTGTATTTGCCTTTTTGTTGTTGTTCACAGTTCTCACCAAGAACTCTTTTTCCCTTACTAGGGTCTTGAAAATCACAACAACTATTTGAGCATTAGCTTGTATTCTTCTACAAGATGATTGGATATTTTTAATATGATAAATGGATCCCAGTAAAAGATTAAGTGACTTGTTTCTTGACATAGAAGTAATAAGGGGCAGAAGCCAAAACCTCTGGGCTCTTATTCAGGTTCTGCTCTTAGTTAATCACTTAACTTTTCTGGACCTGGAATTCCTTATCTGGAAAATGAGGCAGAACTGATATCAAAGGTACTTGCTTATTCTAAATTCTATTTCAAGCCTTTCTGTCAAAAGTTGTCATTTCAAAGGTCCTGCCCAATTATTTATCTAGTGAGTTCTGAAAATACATGAATAATAACATGATCTATAAGTGTAATTTCGAAGAAATATCTTTGACCAATGCAGGCCAGCATCTTCTCTACAATTTAAAAAGTCTTAGAGAGTTATCTACCTATTGAGAAATCATGTAACTAATATGTCAGAGGCAGGAGGACCCAAACCCAAGTCTTCTAGGATCTGAGGTCAATTCTCTATTCATTCTCATCCTCATGAGCAATAAAAAATGAAATGAAATGCATTAAAATATTTTGTTAATATCATTGAACACTTACTATATAATACAAAAGAATCTTGAATCTCTCCTCTGGATTGTTATTGGAGAAACTCATGTACATATAGTGAGACTTTTACTTTATCCAGAGAAGAAAATTTGGCAAATACAAAAGGATACACAATCCTTTCAATCCTTCTAGAAGTCAAACATATAATATTCAAAATTTAAGCCATATAAATCCAGGCTTAAGTGTGCTATCATCTTATTCTTTTTTGAAATATGAATCTTTGGGAGTGTTTGAAAACCCCTGATTATCTCAATAGGGTTCATCTAGGGAAAAAAGGCAGCCAAGTGATTCATACTCTGTTCAGATTCAGAGTTGGCACCATAACTTTATCTGATGGAAACAGATCTGTATTTGAATTGAAACTAGATTCAGTTAACCTATTCCCCAAATTCATTCTTTTCTATTTGGAAGACTATGAAGGTAGAGGACCTGGAAGTCAGTGTTTTGGATGCAGCTGGGTGTTAAAGCTTTGCAGAGAAAACATATTGGTTCATTGGTTCAGTTGATATTTAAAAAGAAACATTTACATTTTTTTTTAAAAATTGAATTTTCATTTACAAATGTAGCTCTGTCAAGTAATTTCACTGGGTACCCCAAGGCAATTCTGTCATATAACATGGAAGAACTGTTAAAAATTGCTAATTAATATGCATTCTATTTAGCATAGAAAGAGCATTACCAGTTATTGCTGATGGGTGCATCAAAGGCATGTTAAGTTTTCAAAATTCAATATTCTTTTTTAAAAAAAAGCTTGTTAATAAAAAGGCCAATCATACAAACACAATTAAAGCTGAAGTGTCTATTTTTTAGACACAGTGGCACAAATACTTACTGATAACTTTTTCTTAGCACCAGCTTCTACCTCAGGCTGACATAAGAGTCATTAATCAAAGTAATTATAAATACCAAGCAAGACCTCCTGCATATAAGCCATCAAAAGTAACATGTTAAGATAGTGAACAAATACCTTTTCATCAAAATTTTACATAAATGTCATAAATATCTGTTGAGGAGGCTTCAAATTCAATCTTCTTATAATTGCTCTTTCCCACCAGCTGGCCTCCTTTAGAAATTCTAGACTTAGTGAGGAAGAGGCTTTGAGAGCTACATTCGGAAAAATCTAAACCTAATGTTTGTCCTTAAGTCAATCTGCTTTTATTCTCAGACTATACCTGTTAGTAATAGTTGAGCAGTCTAACAAGAGCTCGTTACCATAAATATAATTTTAGAAAACAAATGCGTTAGTTATATAACATAAAGGTCTCTCCTCCAGTATGCTAAGAAAATAAAAGTGATAAACATTTTGAACCCCTTGAAGAGTCTGACATAAAAGATTTTTCAAAATGATTTTCCTAAAAATTCATATACTTATCTATAGATACCAGCTAGTGTATATCCTAGTTGGAAAAGTGGAGAAAGAAAAAGATAAATGCACCAAATTGATCATTTTCCATTTTTAATTTTTTTGTCATGGTCTCCTCAAAGAAAGATTAATTTTAAGAAATCTGTTCTCACTCTCATGAAGGAATGTGGAGGCTCAAGATCAAAACCTATTTCAAAAATCCAAGGGAATATTTCCCTTGGCCATTTAATACCTTTCTAGCTGAATGGGTATAATTTTGGAGTTTGTTTTATGAGAATGCATGGGAGAAAAAAAAAACTTCTGGAAGAAGTACATAAATATTTTACACATTCACATTATCATGATAAAAAAATGGAAATACTTATATTTTTACAAAACAGATTATATGTGACTGGAAGAAGGAGTCTCATAGGTTGAGTTGTAGGCAAGAATTGATTTCTTTGCTAAATTCTATTATACATGCAGGAGAATAGTTAATTTGAGGGAAAATGGACCTGGGTTTTCTTGACTTCTTTCCTTGAAAGCAGCAGGACCTTCTGAACACCTGGATTAAGTTCAAGTTATTAGTGCCATTTGATTCAATAGTAGCCTTGGTTTTTTTCCCCTCCTAGCCTGCAAGAGAAAGAGAATGAATTCCTCTCCATCACCATTTGGGAAATTTGGGAAAAGTACAGAAAATGAACAGGAAGATCCTTGGTCTTCTGCAGCAGTGAATGAGTGAGATAAGGTTAAACATATGCCTCAGTGAAAAGACAAAAGCTTCCCTTAGATCTTACTGAACACATGACAAGAAGAAAGATTTCAGTTCTATAGATGATTTCCCTCAAAACCAAGCATGGCATTGGGAATGTAACAGTGGTCCTCTAAAGCTGGTCATGCCTTGGGACAAGTTGAGAAAACAAGCCCTTGGATATTAACTTTTGAAACTGCAACTATTTCCCTGGCCACCAAAGAAGATGCTCATCATTAGCAAGGCTTGTTCAGCAGAAACAACACTTGCTTTAGAGCACGTCTCTGGTCAGTTCAGAGCCGGAAGAATATAAAGGGTTTCAATTCAACAAGCCATTATTAAGTGCCTATAACGTGCTAGGCTGTCTTATGACATCACATCATGACCTTCTTCTATCCTCCAAAAAGTTCCTGGCAGAAGGTGAGATGAAGTCACGGATGTCTATTAAAGGTGATCTTCAGCACTGGTTCCAAGAAAGATTTCAAAGAGGGGAAAAAAGAGCATGTCTCTTCTCCAACAGAGAGACTCCCCGCCAGCAGGGAGATAATTTTTTTTTTCATTTCTTGAATGGGGTGAATTTATTAAAGGTGTGCCAAAATAGAGATGGCTTTCTCTTAGGTTCTGCCAGGGCAAAAACTTGTTGTTGAGGAATGCTGGTAGGCACTGTGATGTGTCGTTGGTGGATAGGATGTAAGCTTTGGTGGGGGGGAGGCACAGAACATCCATTATAACCTAAAGCAGGAAAATGTAAAGAAGATCATTTAAGCATCATTTATAAATCAAAGTACAAAATACTAAAATCTCATTAATTCCCATAGCTACAATGATCACATCTGTGCAGATAACTCATACCTCCAACTCATCCTCTCACCCAGAACTTTAGAATCCTTTTTCAATTATATTCCAGATACCTGATGGTACCTCAGATTCAACACAGCCAAAACTGAGAATATTATTTTCATCTGTGAATCTCTCTCTGCCTCTAATTTCTCTCTTAATGATACAATTTCTGTCTTAACTATTTTGGTTTATAACCTAAAAGTTAAATTTTATTTTTACTCATTTTATATTCAACTAGTAGTTAAATTCATTGTATCACCTCTGTAATATCTTAACTATTCCCCACCCCTGACAGTCTCTCTACTCATCCAGACAGTATACTACTTCAGGCCTACATTAGTTTTCAACTATACTATTTTGTAATAGCTTCATGACCAATCTGACAGTCTCTTATCCATTCTTTCTCTTAGCCCATTCTTCATATTACTACACACATAATCTTAATTATTTTCTTTAATCATGTTATCTGTATTTTCAAAAAAAAAAACCTTAGTAGTAGCTCTACCAGAGACAGTAAAAAAAATTCCTTTAGTAATGGTCTTATTAAAGAAAATAAAAAATTTCAAATCTGAAACCAACTACCTTGTCCAACATTAGTTTACATTGCTCTTTGCCTATGCCCCAGCCTGAAGTAGTTCATTCCCATTCCTTCAAGTGCAAAAAAATTATACTTCTTATATAAAATATCTCCTGATTCCTCCTTCATTGTCCACTGCAAAATCATCATTCCTATTTCATAGTCCTAGTTTTATTGTGAATAATAAAAATATCTCAGTCCTATAGAAACTTTAATATTTATAAAGAAATTTTCATGTAAGATTCCCCCCAAAAATAGATAGGATAAGCATTATTAGCACTATTAAAAAAATGAGGAATTTGAGGTTCAGAGTGATAATATGACTTGCTCAAGGTGATACAGCTATCATTTTTCATTAAAAAGAACTTGAACTCAGGACTCCTAATTTCAAGATCAATAATTTTTCCTAGACCCTATCTCCCAAAACACCCTATCTGTTGTAAGGATCAAATGAGATGATATTTGCAAAATGGTTAGCATATAGTAGGTATTTTCTTCTGTTGACACCTCACTGTTTCTATGAACTCCATGAATAACAAAAAATATTATGCAATTCTTGTTTAGGGCGTATTATATGGCTTATATATAATGTAAAAAATTATGTTTTAAAAGAGTGTAAGAGTATGAAGACATTAACACCTCTTTAATTTATTCCTGGCAGTGACTTATTTTTATATACTTAATTCTTTTTTTAGACTGTAATTTGTAGTATGAGTCAGAATGTAGCCAATAAACCTACAGGAGACTGAAACTTTTATGATTTTCTCTTTATTGCAGAAAAGATATTATTGAGATGGCAATTCACCTGAATCTAGCATCCTGCACTATATCACTAATATTCTTTACTTCAGCCTAAGCAGAAAGAATGCTGGCATTCATCCTCTAAACAAAACTAGGAGAGCAGTAAGTAGTAGAAGGAGTAAGCTGGGAAGTTGTTAAGTGCATTCTGCAGAGTGTGTCCCCGCTACTTTATTGGAATATTTGAAGTCCAAGAGGAGGAGTGTATTCAAAGTCAACTATAGCATGATTTTAAAATCATCTATTATTTTGGATTACTTATTATTTCATGTTTTTTTTAATTTTCAAAACTGTTTTCCATTTATACAAATAGGTAGGAGCCAACTGCAAATACATATTTGTAACACCATTTTTCAATGTAACATTTTAAAATCTGGAATTTGTTTATGATAACTTACCTTTTGACTTTGTGTGATTTGTTTTTTGAGCATTTAACATAGCAAGTTTCTTTTGAGATTCTGATATTTCCATTCCTGTATTGAAAAGGGAAAAGAAAGAGAAAAAATGTATATGTATGTGAGAGAAATTGGTAATGAGAGAGAGAGAGAGAGAGAGAGAGAGAGAGAGAGAGAGAGAGAGAGAGAGAGAGAAAGGAGAATATTTTTTAACATACATGCAGAATCAACACATCTGTACAAGGATTATTTCATTTGTTCATCTATTCATCTAGCCATCCACCCATCTACCCACCCACTGATTCCTACATTTCTTCATATCTGAAATGAACTTCCTCTTCATCTTGTTCTATCAGAATCTTTTCCTTCAGTGCTGCATTCAAGTGCCTCCCCTCCATTAAGCCTTTCTAATTCATCCTATGAATTAGTGATTTCTGATTTCTCATATACTCTGGGAGAATTTTGTGTGAATCTCTTTTGCTCCTTTTATTTTCTACCTAATTTATTATTTTTTTAATTTAATTTATTTTTCCCAATTATACCCAAAGATAGTTTTCAACATTCACTTTTGTAACACTTTGAGTTTCAAATTTTTTTCCCTTCCTCCTTCCCAAGATAGAAAGCAATTTAATATAGATTATATGTGTACAATCATTTAAAACATTTCCATATTAGTCATGATGTGAAAGATCAAAAGAAAAAGGAAAAAACTGAGGAAGAAAAAACAAACCAAAAAAAAAAAAAAAGGTGGAAATAGTATGCTTCAATCTCCACAGTTTTTTTTTTCTGGATGCAGATGGCATTTTCCATCTTGAATCAAGGTATTGCTTAGAAAAGCTAAGTCTGTTACTGCTGATCATCATACAATCTTGCTTTTACTGTGTACAACGTTATTCTGGTTCTGCTCACTTCACTCACATCATCAGTTCTTGTAAGTCTTTCTACCGATTTATTATTCTTAAATGGGTTCATGTTGTATCCTCTTATTAGAACATGAGCTATTTGTTGGCAATATGCTTCAGTTTTGTCTGTATATCCTCAGAGTTTCACCCCATGCTTGGTACACAGAGACTTAATAAATATTTGACAAGTTGAATTTATTTCACTCTAATGAGGAAGGCCCCGATTAGCAGATTATGTCAATTACATAGAATTAGACTTGTTCTATACCCATGGGGTCTTGGCTCCCACTCAAGAATCTGTGATTTAATTTTGGGGGGGATCTTAACCTACATCAAATCCAGATCTCAAAGGCTGTGGGGGTACTGCCATAAAAAAAAACCCAACAACATTCTGACACAGCAGCTTCAGCCTAAAGTCAAGTACCTGATATAGCAGACACTGGGAAAATTGGAAGGCTAAAGAAAGACAAATGGTGATGATATGCTGAAAAGTAACTGGGGAACAGTGAAGGAAGGAACATTACATTAAGTGTAATATATAATGCATGGAGTCTAATCTTCATGAATGAAAGAGATGGGATAATGCACAGGTAGTTTTTGTCTGGTCTAAAATTGCACAGGCAGCAAACAAAACTTTAAAGAGCTTTGTGAAAATATCATTTAAAGGGAAATCATCCAACATAAGCTGGTACAGACCATATTTATAATTTGTCTCTTTCAGAATGATAATAATAATAATTCATCTTTATCTAGTAGTTTATGGTTTACAAAGCACTTTCCATTACAGTCACACTTGGAGGAAGAGAGGTCATATTTTACAAAGAGGGAACAAAAACTGAGTTCTAAATAATTTTCCTAGGGTCACCCAGTTATGAAGTGTCAGTACTGTTTTTTTTTTAAGTAGTAAACTTTTGAGAGTTTGAAGGTTTTTTCATTTCAAATTTGTGATTTTACCAATATAGCAAATTTCCACTAAAGAAATTCCAGCTAAAATCTCTCCTATAGGAAGCTTTCTCCAAGACCCCTTTTAATTTATATTAATTATCTCCTATTTATCCTGTATGTAGGTTGCTTTGCATATATTTGTGTGCATGTTGTCTCCCTCATCAGATTGTAATCTCGAGTTTAATGTGTTTATACTAGAAAAATAAGCAGGCATACTGACACTTAATAGGTGTACCACTCTGTAAAAAAGATTTGGTACATTTGGAAATACTTGTCCCTAGGAGGACAGATCCCTGAGAGACAGGATCAAGCTTCCTCTGTCTTGCTTATTCAGATACTAAATTTCCTTAGGTGACTTTTTTTTTTAATGCAATGGGTAAGATATAGTGAGTGCCCCTAGATTAATTGGAGGAGTTATCCATAAAGACATCAATCCTTTAGAGGAAGATGAAACTAGATTATTATAGTACATAGAGATTAATAGTGATTGGTGAACTATACAAACTCTCAGATTTGCCTCTTTTTGTATCCTCCAGCTTCACACAGTGTCTGGCGCATACCAGATGATTGATTGAATTTTCTTTAACCACAGTAGATTGACAAATGCTCTCCTATACAGTCTTTGAAACTTTTAGAGGCTGGGGAGTAGATGGTAGTGAGGAGACCGGGGCTTAAGTGACTTGTCTAGGGTCAGAAAGCCTATATGTCTACATTAGGGACAGCACCTGAATTTACATCTTCATGACTTTGATCAATGCCAGATCTCTATTTACTTTGCTTGACTGCCTTTCAGCAGCAGTTTTTCAATGAGACTGCTTGAGATTTATAGGGGTATAATGTATAGGATGGGAAAATAAGGTTAAGAGAGAACAAAGTGGAAAGTTCTTTAAATCTCAGAACAGAAAAACTTGTATGAACTGATGCAGAACGAAATGAGCAGAACTTAGACAACAATTTAAACAATAACAAAAATGTATACAACAACAGCAACAAAACTTTGACAAAATTAAAAATTCTTTTTATCTTGATAACCAACCATTATTCCAGAGGGCTGACAATGAAATGCACCACTCAGTTACTGAAAGGGAAGTGATGAACCTAAGGTACAGAATGAGATGCACATTTTTGGTTATGGTCAATTGTGAGAATTTATTTTTTCTGACTATGAAACTGTATTATGAGATTCTTTCTTCCTTTTTTTTCTTTCTCTCTTTTTCCTTCCTTCCTTCCTTCCTTCCTTCCTTCCTTCCTTCCTTCCTTCCTTCCTTCCTTCCTTCTTTGTTTCTTTAGCTGTGGAGAATATAAAGGAAAGGGACACTAGTGATAGATTAGTCAGAAAAAAAAAGAAAATGAAAGAGGGTCACTGAAGCATGTTTTAAAATAAGCACAGAAGAAGAGGCAGGCCAGAAAGAAAGGAAGTAGGACAGTTTCAATAATTATGTACCAAATATATACCTTTGAGGAAAAACCAACTAAACATAATAGATTACATATACAATAATCGTTTTTTCCTTCTGTTTTATATGTAGAAATGCTCATTTTATTTATTATTTGTTAAGTTTGGCATAAAAACAAATTATACTTGCAGAAGGAAACATACCAATAAAGATGAAAAATCTGAAAGGACTACTTAGCTCTTTGCTACTCACCCATTTCTTTGTCTTCCTTCACACGTCTCCTTTCATCAGCACAGGCTTGCAACCACCTGACTTTATCCTCTTGCTTTTTGGCACAAAACAAATACACCTCTTCTGTCGATTTATTGATGATCTTGAAAGCATTCTTTACATTGATATTATAGTCCTTGTCCCGCCCATCCTCGATATCCATCAGTTCCATTTCATCCATGTCAATTCGTCCTTTGTAGTACAACATGTCACGTCTGAGCAAGTCCTTTTTGCAGAACACAAGCTGATGGTCAAAAAGGAAGAAAGTTCTCTGCTGGCTCTTTCCTTGCTTTGTGATTCTGCTCAGTTCTCCTGAATGGATCAGTTCTGAACTGCGGTCTAAAATATTGAGCCCCTAAAGTGAAGGCAAAAAGTTTTATGTGTTTATACTGGACAAATAAACAAGCGTACTGACACTTAATAGATATACCACTCTGTAGGAAAGATTTGGTACATATGGAAATACTTGTCCCTAGGAGGACATATCCCTGAGAAACAAGATCAAGCATCCTCTGTCTTATTTGTTCAGATATTAAATTTCCTTAGGTATCTTATTTTTTTTAATGCAATGGTAAAATATGGTGATTTTTTAATGCAATGGTAAAATATCTAGATTAATTGGAGGAGTTATCCATTAAGACATCAATCCTTTAGATGAAGATGAAACTAGATTATTATAGTGCATAGAGATTAATAATGATTGGTGAACTATACAACCTCTCAAGAACATTAGGGGAGTCTGGAGGCCATTTAAAACTATCTATCTATCTATCTATCTATCTACCTACCTACCTACCTATTTCTTTCTTTTGTTCATCTGTTCATATATTTATTATTCATTTATTCATGTGTTTATATATATGTGTATGTTTACACACATACATACACACATACATGTATCTATGACGGCTTCTGTCTATCTTGCCTATACTGGAAGGGCAACAGTCACTCATTGGCCTGAACTCACCATTGATCGTAGCAATGGATTCTGAAATACTTCATTTCTGACAGAGATCAGTTACTTGTTTCAGGTTGTCTGGTGGCCCCTGCTCCCAAGAGTTCATCGATTCATTATCAGATTTAGTATAGCCACCTGATTGACTTTTGCTCACTATAGCTCAAAATTCCAGATTTCATTCAGTTCTCCAGCCTCACTAGCAGGGATTACAGAGGAGTGCTCCCATACCAGATAGGACTTGTGAATTCCATGGGGCAAAAGCACCATGATTTTAGAAAAAAATAGTTTTTCTATGGGATGATTCTCTGAGGAGAGAGAAGGCTATGAGAGAAACTAAGGGATGTAAAAAGATATCAATATTTTTTTTAAAAAAGAAAGAAAACCTAGATTTTTCTAAGCCAGATAAACATAAGGTTGTTATTGTTTGTCCTTCATTCTCAAAAAGGGCCATGACATCAGGGAGGTGATGCCATGACATGCAAGTGAATTGGACTTAAGTGAGGGAGGCTGTGCAAGGTCATCTGCCTCACTTAAACATAAGTTCATAAAATTGAATTTTTTTAAAAAACCCTCAGTCTTAGGAACTGAAGACCATAACAATTGATATTGAATCTAACAGCGAGGGCTAACAATGTATCACTCGGTGTCAAAGTCAAAATATTTCATCAGTGTTATGTATTCTCCCACCCTCAGGGTAGGATATACTCAAGGTATGAATACCTTGAAAGTTCAGGTTGTCGGTTTTTTGTCTTTGCAACTACTACTATTAGAGTAGATGAGTAACCTGAGCTAGTTTTTCTTAAAGCCTAGACTGATTGTTCCTTAAAAGTTACTGAAAGCATCCTAGAGATTTAATTGGTCTAGACGACTAAGATTTGAATCACTGAAGTGGCTTCTTGGTGGCCTGAGTACAAAAGCCAGTATGAGATGGCTCAGGAGCTTTTCTCTAGTCACTGATCTGCCCCTATGGCAAATGCATAGGTAGGGAAATTGTGCTTCTTGAATCAACCCTGTATTTTTAGGGAATGTCCTTTCCTTGCCATTGTTAATTTATTTTCCTTTTGCTATATGTTAGACATTCTAAAAGTGCCTCGTTATACTTCAATCCCAAATCTAAACTACTGCATCCTGAATCAGAAGTGTCCTACAGTATTTTCCCTAGTACCTAGAATAGCTATATAATAGTTTTAATAAATATTTAAGTTGATTTCAACTAAAAATAATGAATGAAAAATTATTTCAGCTCATCATAAAGAATACTCAACTTTCTAAAAAAAAAAGAAATTTAAAAGTTGATTTATTAGATAGTGGGGCCCTTCAACTAGAGTTTAAAATCTGGCTGGTGATAATATGGAAAAGTGATGTCAAAACCAAATAGAAACAGGAGCCATTAAATGGTATGTGAGGATTTCTCCATGTCACATATAAATTTAGAAAAACACATATTAATAATGTCATTGTTTTAATGTATTTTTATTAACTTTGTTAAATATCTCCTAATTATATTATAATCTCATTCAGGACCCATGTGGGAGTGTTGTGTGCTGCATTTTGGCCTATGTGTGTTTGACACTTCTGTTGTAGAGGATACTTATGTAATAGATACAGAGTTTGACATGATGAATAATGGTACAGTGGAAATACGTTGTCAGGAGAGATTTGGTTCAAACTTCAACTAAAATAATTAAGTATACAATTCTGAACAAATCATCTAACTTCTCTGAGCCCAAATTACTCCATCTGTAAAATAGGAATATCTACCTCACAGGTTTGATGTGATAACATTGTTTGGTAAACCTTCAAGTTCTGTGATTTTAGTGGCTGTTGTTATTGAGATCCATCCAAATCTGAAATTTTGCGATTTTGAATTTTTCTCAGATTCTTTATTTGTATAATGATGGTGATATTGGGGGAAGGAGGTGTCATGTAGAGAATTACTAAAGTCCCTTCTAATTTAGTATTTTTAAATTTGAATAATTTGAAGTTTCCATGCACCAGGTTGTATTAGAAAGAGTATTCTACCAATTCAATAAATACTCATTATGTTGCCCATACATTTAAGTCACTATTCTTGATGTCATGATGTTATGCCACAGTTCTCTCTTATTGTCCTGACTCAGTTTCCCCAATTATTCTGACTCAGTTTCCCTAATTGTTCTGCCTCGGTTTATAATTGTTCTGCTCAATCCTGCAAAGCCATCCCTCCCTCTTAATCAGAATATTTGATAAGAATAAAAGATCTTATATTTTAGAATATCAGAATGCCTCTCCCCATCCTAAGCTATCAGAATATCAGATACCATCTTATCAAGATGCCTCTCCCCATGTCCGGGGTGCTCCTCCTATTATGTCATCACCCTCTCTGGTGACTCACCCCACCCTGTCAGAGTCCCCACTCTCAGCACCCTGACTCTGCCCTGGCCTCAGTCTACCCCACGAGTCTGAGCCAATATATATACATCATTGAGAACTCTGATTGTTTGCTGGATTCTTGGAGACAATAGTCTCACTAAGCCCTGGGACCAAACCATGGATCCATTTGGTCCCAGTAAATCTCTCCTTTTTAAGTAAATTATTAAATACTCTTTAATCTCTAGCTTGCTTCAGTTTCTCCAACACTACAATGAATACAAATAGAACAGAATTTTGCTAGCTAAGAGTTTACAATACAGTCAGGAGTACAATATGGACATATAAATAACTACAGTGCAAAGTACTGTAGGAGTTACAGAGGAGGGAAAAATTACAACCATTAGGTATGGGGAATACAGAAAAAGCCTTTATGAAAAAGATAGTATTATTCAAGAGATGCATAAAGAACAGGCGGGAACAGCAATATGTGATGAAGGCATTTCAGGCAACATGAATAAATATGGGAAAACATGGTATATTTAAGGGACAGTGAGAAATCTATTTTGGGAAGGGAATAGAATGAATAGGGAGAGACAAGACTAGAAAGAGAGGTTGGGACAACATTGTTAAAAATATGACCTTGTAGAATCTGGTTTGTATTTGGTACATATGAGGAGCAGAAAGTTGTACAAAGGAGTGATATGGCTAGAAGGGTGCATTAGGAAGACTATTCTGGCAAGCAATTCTTTGCCAAAAAAATATCCATTTTTTAAACTACATTATTCTTCTGGTGATGCTTTTTGGCTATAAGTAATGTTAGATCATAATTTCCAAGGGGTTAACGCTGAAGGATAATGGAAGGTGGGTGGTAGGCCTAAATAGTTTATTTATAAACAATGAGTTGCATAGGAGAAGGGATATAAAGGATGTTATTAAAGCAATGTATGACTGGGGGGAAATGGGTTAGTGAGATAATAAGAATGTTCACTACTGACATTCATATAATCCAAAGATCTAGAGAAAGATTCTAATGTGTTGGGAAGACTGCCAGTGGCAATTAGAGAAGAACATGGCTGGGAGCTGCAAAAACTAGCCAGGGACAGAGAGGTTGCAGTCTATAATGGAGGGCATACCCACAATGATGAGATCCGAGATCCACTGAAGTAATGGAAAGAAACTGGCAGATATGTGCAAGATGAAGTAGTGTGGGATAAAGTCTGGAAGCAGGGAGATACTATTCAGCAAACTATTAACCCAGGCAAGTCAATGAAAGTCCTGAAATAGAGTGATGGCTGTGTGACCTGAATGCAAGTGATGCTCTGAAGGTAACCTGGAAACCGATTTGATTTAGAGAAAGTGGAGAAAAAGGAAGGAATGAAACCCACATGATGAGTGCCTGAGAGAGGTACCAGTAATAGAACCTCCTTTAGGCAAAAGACTAAACTATCAATGACCCCCAGACTCTGTTAGCTAGGTTGGAAAAGCCCATTTCCATTACAGGAATGAAAGGCCAATCAAAAACTCATTCTTGCCCATCTAAGCCACAGAATTCCCAAGCCAGACAAAACATGTTTAGTCTAAAAACAATTCTGGGGGTCTCAAATTGATCTGCCCTCAAGCAACATTTCTGCACTTCCAAAGTTCTGTCTGCAAGTTTAGACTGTGGTTTTCATTGAATAAATGATTAAGATGAGCAGAGGGACAAAGTTAATGCAAATAAAGCAACCAACTTTTACAACTCAATAAAAGGCTATTAAATATTTATACCATAAAAGATCAAAAATTAACAATAAATCACAGAATATAAAGTATGTCACCAGAAAAATAGACAGAGGAAGAGGACATGGGCAAATGGTAGCACTTACCTCCCAGCCCACAATGGATACTTGCCAGCGTGCTATCTTGTCTATACTTTCTAACTTGCGTTTACGCTCATTGATTAAGCACGCTACATTCTTCATGGTCTCATACGCTGCCTTTATATTGTTGTAATCACTGAAAAAAGGGAGGCGGATTTTAATAACAATATTATGCCAAGAAAAAAAAAACAACAGCTGCTAAGATAATCACCTAAGTTACCAAAGCTTAGTCACAGAAAGACTTTGGACCAAATGGCAAGTAAACCGTTACTGGGATTTTTTGTTTTGTTTTGTTTTGTGGTCAATCCTGAATAGACTATAGTCTGCAGACATTAAGTGAGCTGATTGGGAGACTGTAATTCAAAATCCTCACCCACAGAATGTATTCATTCATTAGCCAGAAAGCCACATGAATGAAAGTGAATTATACCCAGTAATAAGCTTTTTCACAAGCATGCATTTTTCTCCTCAAGAAAGAAAATCTGTTTTGTTTTGTTTTGTTTTTTTTGTTCTTCAATTCTGTTCTATTATGCAAAATACTTTCAAAATCTTCAATTCTTTAGGGGCAAAAATCCAACACTCAGCATCAGCAAGTAACTGATAAACTGATGAACAAGAATGAGATTGCTTTCTGCAATTTGGCACAGACATGCAAATGTTCATTTGACTCTATCTGTAAGCCTTAATTTACAGTGTCTCCTGTGCATTCTGGTCAAATGAAACTTAACTGGCTTCTCCCCAACCCGTTTCCAGTTTTTCTTGATACAATGGTGGAATAGAAAAGGCAATAATCTTGGAATCATAAGATATGAGCTTCAGTCCTGATCTTTACATTTGCTATATGGGTAACTCAGTTTTCTTATCTTCAATATGGGGATAACAACACTTATATAACCCATTTCACAGACCTGTGAGGAAAAAACATTTTGTATTATTTAAAACACTACATACATGAAAGTTAGTATCATTTTTCATTTGTACCACTTTATGAACAGCACAGGTTTTAGAAAAATGGACAATGGAATTCTAATCTGTATCCTCATTGTGCAATGGATTGAGATGGTTCATATTTTCAAATATTCTCTAATATTTTCAGATTGTACAAACACAGCTTTTAGATTCTTTCTAGGGACTAGAAGCCTTGGGGAAGTTGGATGGGAGAGGAAGAGGGGGAGCTAGATAGCCAATTCTATTGTCTATTTACAAACACAATAAACAGAACAGCTCTTGGGAAATCCCAAGCAATTTCCCACACAAAATAGGCACTGCAGTCAAGATAACTGGTTTTTGAGTGAAATCAGCACAAATACAGAAACAAACTTAGAGACCAAGACCAGAGAAGCAAGAAATTAAAAACAAAAAAGACAAAAGGAAGATACAGAAATTATCACAGCAATGACCAAAAAGGAGTTTTGTTTTTTTTCCTATAGTAATGAGGAAAAAAATGTAGAGGATTCATGTCTCGTGTCTAAGATCAGAAAAGTATCATATTTCAATTTTTTTTATTTTTATAATACTGACAGATAAACTTCCTAATCTGTTATTTGGTTATTTGGTACAGTAGAAACCACTCTAGGAGAGGAAACTTCATTTTTTTTTCCAAATAGGATTTTAAAATTTAGACAATATTATATAATACTAAATGATTCAGAAACAAGAATTTAAAATGCTTTCCTTCCTTCCTTCCTTCCTTCCTTCCTTCCTTTCTTTCTTTCTTCCTTCCTTCCTTCCTTTCTCCTCTCTCTCTCTCCCTCCTCCCTTCCTTCTTCCTCCCTCCCTCTCTTCCTTTGCTCACTTTTGGTAATAGATATCCCAGAATATCCCCCCTAATATCATTTTAGAAGCAGATATTCCAGAATATCAACTTATTATATCCTTCTAGGCGTTTTTTCTATAGTTTCCTTTTACTTTGCCATTCTGGAGAAGTTTCAATAATGAAAATTTGGCTAAACAGGAGGAACTTTCCTATAAACCCCTCAACTGTATTTTTCATTTGATAATTTGTTATTTTTCCAATGAATTATCTTTTTCCATAAGGAAAAAAATAAATGTGACATGACATGACAAGATTTTAAAATCAAACAATTCTGAAAGATTCAATATCAATCTTGATTCTAGAGGATCAGTGACAGAATCCTGGAGATACAAATTTTTAGACAGAGTCAATAGAGGAATTTGTTTTTTTTTTTTTTTACTCTGAATCTTTGCCACAATAGTTTTGTTTTTATTTTTTTACCCCATTGGAGGGAAAGAGGTAAGAGGGAGAAAACCCCGACTTTTTTGTTGTTGTTCAGTGAAAATCAATTAAATTATTTTTTTTAAGTATTGGTAGAACTCTTTCTCTTGCTATAAGCAAACTACTTCCCTTATTCCATGTTCTTTAAGTCATTTTTACATAAACTCTCACTTGATTACTGCTCTCCTTCAACTCAAAATTAATTTCAAGAAGGAGAGTATGGTAAGAGAGAAGATAAAAGAATCAGTCCCTTCTTTTGTATCTGGCAAAGCTATCCACTGAGAATAGTTAATTTGATTATTTTGATGGAGATAGTCCTTCAGAACTAAAGCTATTATGCTTTTGTGAGTAAGCATCCTATAGATACAATCCTTTCCCTCCCCACTCTTCTTACCACAGCCATAGAGGTTACACTATCAATGCCTAGTTATATTTGTTGGCTAAAGCACAAGGATTGGGAGGTCAAAGATAAGCGTTTGATTATTCCTTTCCTCCAATAAAAATTGTGCTTTCTGTGCTCTCTGTGATCTCAGAAACGTGTGCTTGGCTTGCTAGGAGAACCAAGGGAGAACTTGTATATGATTCAATAAAATTAACCCATTATTATTACTTAAAGGGAAAGCAACATTCTTGTCCCAATGTAGTGAAATGTCCTCCACTGGTGTGGCATGCTTTTTATAATTTGTGTGCTTTTTATGTCTGTGATTTCTGTTTTAAAGGGCTTTAAAGGGTAAAACATGAAAAGGTTTTGCTGTTATTAATTAACAAGACATATCTCTTTAGCTCCAAAAGGACAATGAAAACTCCAAGGACTTAAGGGAGGGAGCCAGAAATAGAAAAATAAATTTTTGAGAGAGAGAAAAACAGACAGATAGAGAGACAGACAGACAGAGAAAGAGAGAGACAGAAAGAGAGAGAGAGACAGAGAGACAAAGAGAGAGAAAGAGAGAGAGAGAGAGAGAGAGAGAGAGAAAGAGAGAGAATTCGTTCAGTTTAGTAGAAACTGAGCATCAGAAAATATGAACTTCTTAAACAGTCTGGAAAGCTCAATCAGTAATAACCTGGAGTGAGAATAAAATTGAGAACCAGAAAGTCTAGAAAACTCTCAAAGCAGACTAGTTCTAGAAAGATGCTTTTCAGGAAGATTGTCATAATCGTTTTGAACTAGGGAGGAAAGACAGATAAAGGTATCTAAATCTCAGAAAGAAATGCTCTCTTAGACTCTGTACCTACTCCTTATATCTTAATTACTTACCTACAGGTAGTTTATACCTTCATAATAGCTCAATATTTATAAGTAAGATTTATTGCAGTTAACATTGGTATAAACAAACATAGTAAGATATTGTAAAGATTGGTGGGGCTGTGGGAAAATAGACTATTAGATATTTGTTTAGACTACAGGCTAATAAAAATCTTTTGCAGTGTAATCTGGCAATAAACAATGAGTCATACTCATACCCTCTGACCCAATAATCCTTTTGCTGGGACTGTATCCTAAAAATATCATTTGAAGGGTGTTGGGGGGAAGATACCCTCTTGGTAGAATGATGAACTGGCACAACCATTGGAAAAAAATGTATTTGTAATTCTGAAGAAAAGTGATTTTTCTCTTTGGCCTAATACTCCCACTATTGAGCATGTACTCAAGAACATAAAAATACTGGCAATAACATTTTTGTAGTTAAAAAACTATTGAAAACAAAGGGGATTTAAGAATGGCTGAGTGAATTTTGATATATAAATGTAATCAAATATTATTGTATTACAAGAAACAAGAAATATGAACAAATGAAATTGGAAAGACTTATGTGAACTGATATAAAGAAAGGTGAATTAGGAGAACAATATACACAATGGTTAAATAATGTGGATGAAAATTACACAGCTAAAGTTATATTAAATGCAATGAACTGAAATACAATAGAAATACAATTGTGTTCCTAAAGATAGAAAGTAAAATGCTCTCTTCCAATGAGATGGGGCAGGAGAAGGGGAGAAAGGGAATGGGAGAGAGAATAGGACTATGGGTGTTGAATATATACATCTGATTGCCAAATTGATCATTGAGTAGGGAGAGGGGAGGTAGAAAATATAGAGAAATTACTATAATGTAAAATAATTTATATCTTCAACACATCTCTTTAAGAAGAAAAAAAAGACCTATCTATATAAAATATTCATAACTTTTTTTTTTTTTTTTTGGCTGAGGCGATTGAGGTTAAGTGACTTGCCCAGAGTAACATAGCTAGGAAATGTTAGATGTCTGAGGCCACATTTGAACTCAGGTCCTCCTGACTTCAGGCCTGGTACTCTATCCACTGCACCAACTAGCTGCCCCAATATGTATAACTTTTAAGAGGAAAAACTGTGACAATTGGTGGTCAAAATAGAGTATTATAATGGAGTATTATGGGACCATAAAATGAAGAAAATAAATAATACGAGGAAATATGAGAAAACTTAAAAGTAATATATGATCAGCAGAACCAGAATCATATAATTTATAATTATATTTTTAAAGAAAAAAGATCAATAGATCTTTATAAGTAAAAAATTATTGACTATGTATATTTGTTACAAGAACTTTGTTTTCTTTTCTTTTTTCTCAATGAAGTAGGGGTAGAGGAAAAGAAAATAGATTTCTCTTCATTAAAAAAAATTGAGGTGGGAAGGGGTACTCAGATGTGAAATATTGCATCTCCTTTCAGATGAGGTTACTGTATTATTCATTTTACTTAAATTTTTTACGTTATTTCAAGAGACTTCACAAAAAATAAGAATAATCTATAAATGTTAGTAATAGAAAACCAAAATACACCAATAGAAATTGCCAAAAAAAGATGAGTGCTCAAAAAAGTACAAACATATTATTTATTAGGTATGGACACAGAGCAAAAGTATTATTTTTGTTTTTGTTGTGATAATCTTTTTTTTTTTTTAATATTGTTGGGGGCAGCTAGATGGTGCAGTACCAGCCCTGAAGTCAGGAAGACCTGAGTTCAAATATGGCCTCAGACTTAACTTAACTCTTCCTAGCTGTGTGACTCTAGGGAAGTCACTTGACCCCAGTTGCCTCAGCAAAAACAAATAAATAAATAAAAATAAATAAATACTGCTTTAAATGTTAAAAGTTTTAGTTGGAGAGTTAATTTTTATTTGGTTTATTTGTTTCTTAATATTGTTGGCAATAATATTTATTAACAATAAATGAAAATTTAAAACCTTTGAGTATTAATCTAGGAGTGGATTGTTATATTCAGGGGATAAGGAACAGGGGCCAAGAGATGAAGGAGATCAGAATGTTCATTTATTTTACTCTATCTTTTCATATCTCCTGGAAGGGGGAATCATATCTCCTTTCTTAGCCCTCACAATGTTTTACAACTCTAATTACAAGGACTTTCAAAGTACTTCTTGCAATTTAAGTTCTTTTCTTCATGTTCTACATATTTCCTATAAATAACAGTGATCTTCAAATGATTGTATGAACATTTTTTGTTAACCTTGGATTTGGACAGAAATCCAAAAAAACTCTGGAAGCAGCCAATTGGTGCATTGGATAGTGTCAGACCTGGAATCAGGAAGACTCCTCTTCCTAAATTGAAATCAAGTCTCTGATAAGTCACAAGTCTGTGTGATTCTGGACAAGTCACTTCACCCAGTTTGCTTTATTTTCTTCATCTATAAAATGAGCTGGAGAAGGAAATGGTGAACCACTCCAGTATCTTTGCCAAAGAAACTCCAAATGGGATCATAAAGTGTCAGCTATGATTGAAAAATGACGTGACAAACCAATAAAATCTAAAAGTGCTTAAAATAGTTAAACAATAATAGCTAATATTTATATAGTGCTTTTTAAGGTTGCAAAGCACTTTTTTGATCCTCCTAACAATGCTGAAAAGCAGATACTATTATGATCTAAGTGACTTGCCTAGAATCACACAACTCAGTATCTGAGGCTGAATTTGAAGCCAGGTTTTCTTTCCAGATTTCAAGTCCAACATTCTAACAACTCAAACCCCTTGCTGCCTTTAATAAGTGACAAATAAATGATTATTCCTGAAGTAGTTCTCTAGTTTTCCATGTTTGCTCACCTGTGCTCTGGAGTGGTGTACTTTAACAACTCAGCTAGCTGCAGAGGGTATTTGCAAATCTTCTGAACAGGAGTAAGGAGAAACCCATCGATGGCTATGTCAATCATTTGCTGAAGCAGGCGGCAGGCTTCAAAGAAATGTCTATACTTGCCCTGCTTCATCAGGTTAGAAAGCTCCAGGCAGGCCCCAGGATGGTTGTTACAGTACTCAGAATAGATGGCAAAGCCTTCTTGCTGCAAACAAATGGCAGGATTGAATTACAAAGTTGGGGTACTAGGTCGAATAGATAAGGAACAAGGTGACTACATTGATGACTTTAATGGGTGTAATTAATCCTTTAAATAAGATGGCACAGTGGATAAAGTGCTGGGTAGGAAGGCCCATCTTTGGGACACTTACTAGTTGTGTGACCCTGGGTGGATCATTTAACCCTGTTTAACTCAGTTTCCTCATCTGTAAAATGAGCTGGAGAAGGAAATGGCAAATCAGCACAGTATCTTTGCACAGAAAACCCCAAATGGGATCATGAAAATGGGGACACGACTGAAGCAAATGGACAAGAAAGCACAGCTCTTTTATTTGCTACATGTGTGAGATGGGGGCAAGCCAACTTCTCATTTACATTTACTTCTCATAATAGGTTGTTTCCTTTCAACTCCAAATACTAGGATGCTATAAGCTTTTATACTGATAATTCCTATGTCTTCAGTTCTGACAACTCTCCAAAACTGTAGTGGATATGGTGATCTGAATGTAATCCCAATACATAAAACTCAGCATATTTGAAAATAAATACTTTATTTCTCCCTTAAAAATTGATTTCTCTCTTGGCTTCCTGAACTTTGCTAATGGTATTACTGTTCTTCCAGAAAGTTACTTTTAAACTTTGGGGTCATCTCTGAGTTCCTCATCTCTTTCTCTGATAGTCAAAACTTGATCCTTCCTTTGAAATCTTTTGCATCTATTCCTGTTTATTTCTTTTAAAATCATTCTAGTTCAGGACCCTATCTCCTCATGCCTAGACTCTTGGAATTGCCTCCTAAATGGTCACTCTACCTGAAATGTCTCTACATCATTTTATCATGTACAATATTATCGGATTAATTTTCCTAAAATACTGCTATTGATAGATCAGTACCCTATATTCCACAACTTTCAATCATCTACCAGATAAAGTCTAAATCTCCTTAATCTGTCATTGAAGGTCTCCCTAATTTTGCCCCAGGCTGTTTTCCAGTGTTATCTTTCACTACTCCAATACATGAACTTTGCTCCATTCAAACTAGTTTATTCAGTCTCTTGATTTGCCATATGTAGTATGTTTTCTCTCTCACTTGTTTGCCTCTAATTATACTATTCACCTCACCCTGACTATTCCTTCCTTAACCTCATTCACTCCAGCTGCTCAAATCCATTTGTCCTTCTTAAGTCTTATCTCAAAATATTTAGATAACATCTCTATTGAAAAAAAAATGAAAACAAAATATTGAAAAAAAAATTGAAAACACACACACACAAACCCTATAGTACATTTAATCAAAAGACTTGGCTGTCTAATTTGTTAACTATATAATTTTGGGAAAGTCTTCCCACCTATCTGGACATACTGAATATCAAACCATTCCTATATCTTTATCAAGAAAATCCCAAATAGGATCACAAAGAGTCAGACAACACTGAAATTATTAAATAACAAGACCTACCTCTGCAAAAACTTTATGACCATTTCAGCCAGAAGTGAGCTCTTCTCTCTTTAATTAAAGTACTTATTGTTTTATACCAATTGTTTGACATTGTTATATTATTATAATATATTATATGTATATAATTATATTATAATTTTATATTCTAAGGGATCTTTTCATTTATATAGACACTGAGGCTCGCAGTCCTTAAGAACAGGGACCATTCTCTTTCACAGTATCTACCACAGCATATAACACACATTCTCACAATTAATTAACTATTGATTAACTAATTTACAATTAATTCAAGGATAAATGAATTAACTGGTTTAAAGTTGGAATGGGCCATAGAAGTCATCCAGTACAACCTTATCATCTTACTGATGAACAAACTGAGGCCTAAAGATTAAGTGATTTACCCAGGGTCACACGATTAGTTATTGTTTGGGGCAGGAGTTGAATTCATTTTCCTACCCTATTAACCACTCCATGTAGATTTGGGATTACATGGTATTGTGAAAGTTGTCTGATTTAGAATGGCCCAAAGCCAGAAAAAGATCGAAATGTAATTAAGAAATGTTTAACAAAATAAATAAAAATACAATACAACATAGGTAATGTTAATTTGTCACTTTTTAAGTCAATATGTTGCTGGTAGGGATTTGTTATTATTTGAGTTTGATATTACCATTCTAATTCAGTGTCCCTTATTTCAAATGAGCAAACTGAAGTCTGAAAATATTAAGAGGCTCACCTAAGGTCACACAAATAAAAATTCAATGACTATATATTAGCAAGGTACAATCTTTCGAATGGGGGTGGAGAGCAATTATCACATTAATCTTTAGTTAGGGAGGACAGATTATTGTCCATCAAAAGTCTGGGCCAGATAATAAATTACTTAACTATATTAAAAACAGTTTTAGGAAACAGAATTTATAATTCATGTAGAGATAGAGTAAGTATAAGGAAGAATCATACACTCATGAATTAAAAGCAAGCTAGAACTCTAAGATTTTACATGTTTTTTGAAATGAGACAGAAGGGAGAAACCCCAATGCCAAAAATGTAATTATTTATGATTAAATATTGACCTACCACATGCTTCTTCGAGAAAATATCCAGAGATAACCACTCTATGGTTATATTTAACAGAAACTATTCCAAATGTGGCTCTATGATTTCTGAATTCACCAAGGTGGAAAAGTTTTTATTTATTTATTTTTAATGAATTCAAAGTATTTCATCAGATTTTTAAAAAAGTACTTCCTATAATTGTACCCTGTACAAGCTAATCATTGTATTTTTTTTAAATTATAGTTATATTCCATGAAAATATAATCACCTTCATAAATGAAAAAAGACTCTTCTTGGTAGAGTCAAACTTGGAAAATTACTAATCTTATTTTAATTAGGTAAATAACCACATACATGTTGAAGAAAGCAGGATCCTATTTCACTCAAATGAGGCTCTTCTTTATTGTATTGCTTCTCAAGATCTTTCAAGAATTTCCTTTGGAATTTGTAAATCTCTTCAATGTTTCCAAAAATGGTACCCAGTTGTGCAACAGTGAACATTCCTGTATGTTTGCGACACTGCCGAATATAGCCCTAAGGGAAAATAATGTATCTTTGATTAATTTCAAAAGCACTTCCATTTAAGTAACTCTTTTGTATATACCAACCCTTCAAGTCTCTAGGGAAGCCAGGATCTCTTTTCAACGTTTCTATTATAATACCATGTCCTCAAGTAGTAGGGAGCTCTTAAAAATTGTCACAAGTAATTACAGAAATGCAAAAAAAAAAAAAAAAAAAAAAAAAAGGCAAAGAAAATAATTTAAGGACGAGCATAAAAGTTTCATCTCAAATTCCTAAAGCAATTTGCTTGATTTCCAGAAAGGGAACTCACAATTTCTATAGTTATTTTTCTCTGAACTGTTCATCTTATCAGTCTTCTATGTCTAATTCTATTAAATAATACTTGTACAAAATTTGTCAGAATATAAAATGTCTTCCTTTTCTGAAGGGCCAGTTTAATGTTAGTACTCATGACAACCAAAAAGAATGAAGAAACAAGTGTTGATGTTGTCCAATTATTCCATCACTAAATTTAAAATTTATAAACATCATTTGTATTTGTAAACATCAGATATAGATCTTTAAGAATCAGACACGGAAGACTGATAGCCTAAGATAGCCTACGTGTCATATGGTCTATATTTGTCAGGGACAGCATTAGAATCCAAGTTTTCTTGGCTTCTGGTTCAATTCTTAATCCTCTATAGGCAACATTGTTTCTCATATAGTCAATATTTATTTCTAAGTTATATTACTGTATTACTTTATGCATTATTATTGACTGTCAGTTTATAAGGCCTTGTTTTTTTCTGCAATACATATTTTCCCTTCCCAAACACATAATTAAAGTTAAGTTCTTTTGACCATGTGCCAATTATTTATAAAGAAAAGCTGTTCTCATCAGCATGTCAAATATAAGCTAAGTATCATTCTATGCAACAGCTAAATCAGGCTGTAAATGGGCCAACTTGATCATCACAGCCATCTTCCATGGATTAATTGTCTCTGCAAGGTTAATAATGTGGTGGTCTACATCAATAGATAAGGTAGCTGAAATGATCAGATTCAGGTCTATTATATAATCCAGTTATTTTGATTGTATGGACTCAATTTTAAGTGCACCAGGTTTCCAAAAAAATGAAAAATCTGTTCACTGGTTGAAAAAAATATGATAACTAAGTGCATTACATGGAATAGGGTAATATATCAGGGCTCTAAAGAAAGGCTCATTATGTAGTGCTGCAATAAATATCGCTATAAATTATTATTTCCTAGATAATTAGATTTTCTTGTTGATATCCATTTACTTGGAGATAGTCTAATGATTTAGAATCTCATCAATAAATGAAATGACTAGATTCATCAATGGATGGCATCAAAATGGATCTTAGCAAACATTTGACACTTGAAAACAAACTATTTAATTTTTAAGAAAGCATTTACTATTTTTTTTTTAAAAAAAGAATACTGACCATTGTGGAATTCATTCACTCAAGAGGAAGGAGTTTTGGGTTTAATTTGGAATCAAAAAGGCTTGGGTTTCGGACCTCACACTGCCACTTTTTCGCAATAACTATATGTTATATATGATGCCTTGTTTTTTTCTCTGCAATACACATTTCTCACTCCCAAACCCATAATTAAAGAAAATTCTTTGTTCCAAATACTTTGTGTAAAGTAAAATCATGTGACAATCATTTATAAAGAAAAATAGTTTCTGATCAACAGGTCAAATACCAGCTAAGTAACATTCCATGTAGCAGGGAAGTCAGACTGAAGATGGGCCAGCTTGATTGTCTCAGCTGGCAAACAAGCCACTTCATCTCTGGGGATTTAAAACTTCTCTGTAAAATAAAGATTTGGAGTAGCATATATCTAAGATTCCTTTTAGCTTTAAAATGCCATAATCTTATAACACTATGAATAATTTTAGGAGTCCAGTTCTAAGATAAGTCAATGAATAGTGTACTTTAAAAAGGGATGTCTCCAATAAAAGCGATAACTCCTCAAAATAAGAAATCTTATGGCAACACTTGGTCTAATCACCTTAGGTAAAATTGAGTCTGAAAGATTTAATGGGGCCTACTAGTCTACCTCACAGATGTCTTTGAGATGCTTAATGTAGACTCGTTCAGTGTTCATGATCTCTTGTATAACATTGGTTCTCATCTGGTCTTTATTTTCTGAATGTTTCTGGCGGTGCTTCCCAGCATCTTCACCTTGCTCTTCACCTTGAGTACTGCTGGAATTCTCTGAGAGTTCTTCCTGATTGACTCGTAACTGCCATCAAAACAGAAGGAACAGCTGGCTTAGAGAAAAAGGTTGTCACAAAAATAAGAGCTATTTAATTTCTAATTCTCTGTGACAGTGAAAATAATTTAAGAAAATTGTTAGAAAGCACTATAATCAGCAAAGTTTTCTCTTACCTATGTTACAATGACAGTAACTGATACCAGGTACATTTGTAACCTAGGAAAATACAGCAGTAGTGTGAAGTCAGGGCCCATGTCATTGTCATTTCTTAGCAGTTTACCACACTTGGTAGGTACTTACTTGCTAAGGGTTTATTGAATAGAATTTCATATTTTCTATTATAATTATAATTTTAACTTGACTACAATTTTTTAAGCTAATCAAGTCATTGTTATTTAATTCCAGGAATTTTATGGACTGAAAATTATAAAAAAAAATTACGAAATATCCAAACCTAGGAACAATGACATTTGATAAAGTGTCCATTAATCTTTCTAGTACTTTTAAAAATTATTAGAGATAGATATGCCCCTCTTGACCACTAACAATAAGCAACGAAATTCCCTTCAGTTACCTCTGATGAATCTGACGTTCATATCACTCTTCTTATTTTTTCTGACAGGGCTTAGTATCCTCCAAGTTTTACTTAGGGTAGTTAATTTAACTCATTTAAGACATAGAGAATGGGGACTGGATCTGTGATTTCATTTATATAGGATGTTCCCTTTATCAACATAGTTTGGCACCATCTTTGCAATTTATGGCCTTAGAGATTTGTTTAGAACACTGAGAGTTCAAGTGATTTGCCCAGAATCACAACACTAGAGGTGGAATTTGAATTTTGGTCTTTCAGGGTCTGAGATCAGCTCTCTATTCATTATGCCATGTTAATATTTATTATGTACCTACTTGGTATAAGGTGCTATGTTACTCATCAACCTAATTTCTTTTCATCTAATTTCATTAATTTCATCTAATTTCTTTAGGTTTGTTCTGTTTGCCTCAGGAGGGCAGAAAGAGGAGCAATAAAGGGGGCAGAATTGGACTCAGTTTAAGGAAATATTTCCAAATGTAACCCTCATTGCAAAGCTTATTGGTGTGGGACTTTCTCCTTACTGGTGGAAATGAATTCCCTGCCCTGTGTAAGGAGCTGGGCAGAGTTGGAGACTATAGTTTTCTTTAGCTCTCTTCAAGACTGTTTAGAGCTTCGAGTTGATTCAAGTGCTCCTGGCTTTCAGCTTCAAGAGCTAAAGTAGAAGTGGCCAACACCACTTCAGGTCCCTGAAGGAAAAGACTTTGGGAAAGCATGAGAGAAGCTGGCAGTCTCCATCCTGTCTGTCTCCCAGACTGCCACACTAGAGACTTCAGGGAGTTTCCTTTTGATTGAGATCTAGAATTTTATCTCTTGTTTGAGCTGACTTACTTCATGTCCAATAGGGAAGTTTCATTACTCAGTATTGTATCCTATGTATATTCTCCAACGTATCTGTCCTCTAATTTCAGTCTTGCTACTATGTGGATAAAGAAGTTTCTTTGCTATTTACAGTGTGTTCATTGTAGAACTGTCAAACCTTAGATCTATACTTGGAATCCTTCTTGTCCCAAATAATGATACTATGATCAGGTTCAAGCTAACTTCAAATTGTTTCATCATTCAATTTATTTATAATTCCCTAAATTTATAATTTAATCCCTAAATATTTAAGGGAGCAGATAGATATAATTCTAAACCAATATCTCCTTTCTCTGAGGAGATAGAGTGACTTCTGGCCCTAACTTCTTGCTTCTCCCCATAGCGGGAATGAAAGTCTGCCTTGAAGAAGGGTGGGAGGAAAGGAGGCTAGAGATATCTCTTCTGCTTCCTTCTATGTCACACAACAACAGCCTTGCCAGAGTATGGGCTTTTCTACACTTGAAATCTTCCTTATTCTAACAACTGGAGTGATACAAAGGGCTTCCTTGCAAGGAAGTAGGTAGGTTCATCCTCACTGAAGATCTCTTCTAACAAATGATAGATGTTGCAGATACTGCAGAGAGATTCTTGTTCAAGTAAAAGGTAGGCTAGATTGCTTCTGAGGTCCCTCCCAGTTCTGAAAATCTGTTATTTTAATTCTGTCATCCAAAAATAGAAAATGGCATGTACTTACTCTGACAAAGCTAGCAGGAAACCAGGCTTCCTTCTCCTCATTCCTGCCCCACCACCAGTCCTTATTGGAGGCCTCCAGTACTTGGATGACATCTCCAGCTTTGAAGCCAAGCTCCTGATCATCCATGGTCACATGATCCCACAAAGCTTCTGCATAGACCACGTTGCCATCACTGATTAGCTGTATGGGAGACACAAACACACATTTAATTTTAAAAGCACTTAAAACTTCCTCAAATATAGGAGTCATACCCTACAGTACTCTTACATCCTCTAAATTAACTACTACTGTAGTGGATTTGTAATTAGTGGTTGTCTACAATAAGATTGGAGACCCTGTTTTTTATTTTGGCAGACTTGTGATTTTATTGGTACAGCAAATTCCTGGTAAGGAAACTTCTCTCTATCAATGCAGATTTGCAACTGCTTCTCAACTGAGCCTTAGAGAATCACTTGAGGGCAGCAAAAGATTAGATGGTTTCTCTTGGTTCATAGCCAGTCAATGTCAGAAATAGGAATTGAGGGTTCACCTGCCTCCAAGGCAGGTTCTGCGATCCATCAGACAACACTACCTCTTTGTCTATTATGATACAAAAGATTCCAGAAATAGTACAGGAAGAGTTTCTCATGTTCTCTTAAAGAATTTGTAAATCCAAAAATAGAAAAACCTCATTGATTTAGGGCCATAGATTATCTTAAATACAATGAAAAGTCTGGAAGTAAGCAAAAATGGGGTTGGAGCACCAAAAGAGATATAACAAAGTCCAAATCCATGTTTAAAATGTATCCAAAAGTATACATTTTATTTACAAAAGACCTCTTCAAGGAATTAACCAACTTGTCTTCAAAATGGATCAATATTTTAATAAATTTGGTTAAATGGTGTCTTAACCTCTAATAAATTAAAATGGGGCAAGGGGAAGGCATTGGCAGATAGGTAAAAAGAGAAAAGAAAAGAAGAGATAGCTGAAAATCTGATTGCAGAGAAATAAAAAAATGTTTTTAAAAATCAGTAATCATATGCAAAATGGGGATAAGAATAATACCTAACACATGGAGTTGTGAGGATCAAATAACATTTGTAAAATGTTTTATAAACTTTAAAGAATTGAATAATTGTTAGTGATTGTTATTGCTATTAACATCGCTCATCTGTAAAATTTGTGATAATAGCACTAACCTCTCAGAGTTGTTGTAAGGATAAAATGAGATATTTGTAAAGTGCTTTAGAAACTTTAAAGTGCTATAAAAATCATCATCATTACTTCTACTACTACTAAAGTATACTCAATATAATGACTACTATACACAATGACACCCTTGAATCATCAAGAAAAGATTTAATTATGTTTAGTGCAGAGCTGTTGTTGTTATTTCATTAGTGTTTGACTCTTCATGATCCCATTTTGGAGCTTTCTTGGCAAAAATACTGGAGTAACTTGCTTCTTCAGCTCACTTTACAGATAAGGAAACTGAGGCAAATAGTGTTAAGTGACTTGCCTGGGCTCTCATAGCTAATAAGTATTGAGGCCAGATTTGAATACATGAAGATGATTCCAAGCCCAGAGTTCTATCCACTGTTCAAGTATTCCTCTTAAATCCCTTTCCCCAAGTATATTTTATTTAAAAGATATGTATATGATATTTCTTGGGGAAATTTCAGGAGAATTTGTTCAAACAAACAATCAAAAATTTTTTTGGTATTTCAAAATCTAAGCTTTAGGTAACCAGAAAATTCCCTTAAGCATAGCACCCAGCTCATTTTGCAGCCAGGACTGGAAAATGAAATCTCACTGTCATAGGAGTTGTTTAGAAATCTTAATGTGATTACATGATTATAAAACCAGTGCAGGAAGAGTGAGATTCTGAACTGATGATGAATCTTAGAAGTACTTGGCAATTAAAGAATAAGATCCTTCCACAGTACCTCATTGATGGCTAACTGTTCTCCTCCAGGCTGTAAGTATCTGGGGCTAGCTTGACAAATCTCTTCATAACTGTAATCTTCCTCACTTCCATTGTCATCAACTAAGACAGATGACTCTGCTGCTCCATCTGTAGAAACTGAAACAAAAGTAGCCAAGGAAGAATGAATGATTCGCCAAAGAGAGCAATAACATGAAATCGCAGATGATATTTCTACCAAGGTTCAAAATAAAAGACAATTTGACTGATATTGTGAACAAGGGGGAAGGGAAGAAAAAGAAATAAAAGCATTTATAAAGCCATTCACCAAACTAAGCTCTTTCAACAAATATCTTATTTGATCCTCACAAAAACCTGTGAGGTAGCTTTATTATTATTCTTTACAGTCCAGGAAACTGAGGCAAATAGAGCTTACATGACTTTCCTAGAGTCACATAGCTAGTATCTGAGACCAAATTTATATCTAAGTAAAGATCACAATTTTTGAAATGAACTGATGCTGATAGTTTTCCTCTGTGAGAACCATATCATTGCAGGTGGTATATCTGATATTATAAAATTTGTTATTTTGTACATAAGAATTTTCCTGAAATTATATAGGATGAATCTTGACAGCCAAACTCCCAAAGTAATTATAATGAAATCCAAATGTGGAGAGTAATGTTTCCAAGTAATATGTTACTTAGCTTTAGGTAAACAAGGAAAGCCATTGGCAGACAACAAAATTGTATTCTTCAGATAAGACTTTTTATCTGAAAGGTTAAAGACTTCCCAAGATCAAAAAGGTAGTGAGTGAATACCACCTGAGAGAATGAGACTGGCTAGCTGTCTTTTCTCAAAGAGTTAATCCAAAATGAGAAAGCCTGGATTTAATGTTAGCTTATATCACCATTTCAAGAAATAGTCATTGCTGCTGCCTTCAAAGGGCTGAAGCAGAATGGTTGGCTGTCCCACTTTCACAGCACAGTGCCCTATTTTGTTACTGGGGACAGTAGGCCACTCCCACTAAAAGTTGTCCTGCTACAGAAAACAGGACTCTTTCGTTACAAAAGTTGAACCATTAGTTCAAGATGCTGACTTCCCTCTGTTCTACTAGGCTTTTCCTTCCATCTCCTTTCCGGGGAGAAGCATTCTGGCTATGTCCACCAGACCTAAGTATTTCATCCTACAGGTAGTCTGAATAAGCCATTTAAACCTCAACAAGCCTCGGTTATCCCCAATACCTTCTTTCCCTATTTTATAATGATATTTTCAAAGGAGCATTAAATTATTCTCCCACTCCATCAGCTGACACATATAAAACCTCTTTGAGCCCTAAAAATGTAAGATTCTGCTCCACATATAGTTCTTTCTTTAAGGAAATGGGTTTCTAGTAATTTTATATACAGAAGGAAGTATCTATTCTCCCAACCAGCTTTCAAAGACAAACACATTTGAAGTTGAAGTATGCTTGGAAAAACTGGAAAGAAATGGGAAAAGGTGGAGATTTTTTACTAGTAAAATAGCAATGAATACTGTTGACAACAATGGGATAACTCATTTGCAAATTTAAAATATTTTGCCAAACACAGAGGAGAACAAATGAATGACCAAGTAAAGTAATGCAGACAAAGTAAATTATATGGATTGTGAAAGACACAAAGCTGTAACCTCCTCTACAAAGAAGGAGGAAATAATAATTATAATAATAATATTTCCAAGGTGATTTATATACATTACCTCATTGATCCTCACAATAAGCTTAGAGGTAGGTGCTATTGTCATTCTCATTTTACAGAGAGGACACTAAGATAGAAAGAAATTATATGACTTTACCAGGGTCACAATATAGTATATGTCTGAGGTAGAATTAGAATGTATTGGAATTCAGGTTTTCCTAACTGCATGTCCTATAATTTATCCACTAATCTGCTTAGCTGCCTATATAAATTAATAATGACAAAAAATATGTATAAAAATTTAAACTTCCAGAATAAAAATGGTGTGCTGAAGCAGGAACATTTGTCTTACCTAACAGAGACTCTATTGTTATTTGTAAACCCTAATAGCTACCCTCAAAAACTTAGTAACTATTTTTAATTATTTTTATTTTCTTTAATTATTAAGCATTTATTTTCTCTCCCTCTCATGATTTCCCTACGACCCTACATAGAAAAAGAAAATTAAAAAAGGAAAAGGAAACCCATACAATAAATATGTATAGTGAACCAAAATAAATTCCTACTCTGACCATTCTGCACATGAAGTCTTTGGAATAACTATTAAAATGTACGTAGTACCCTGGGTTAGAAATCTACTTTGGCACTCTCAATTTTAAAGGGGAAACAAAATGCCGGGACCTTTTAACTTTCAGTAAATCCTGCTCTGCACTGTCTGGCACAAATGTTCTTTTCTTATCATATTTCAGTAGCAGTTAAAGCAAGAGTCTACCACATTCTGAAAGTTCAGGGGAAAAATCAGAACCCGGGCCTCCTTCTACAGGTAAAAGTATTGAAAATGACTTTTTCTTTCAAAGAACTATTACCCCAAGGGAAGGTCTCAGTTCTTAAACATTTGATTGTTAGGCTATTGCCATAGAAATTGATTTTTAAAATGTATGTGTGTAGATAGATAAATACATAATTTTTTTGAAGAAAATAAGCTAGAGGTAGCCATGAAAAACTAAGTCAATAAGAAGAAATCAAATGGCCAAGTTAATCTAGTATCATGGAGCTAAAAGGCACTTTAGTTTATCTTGCCATCTTTGGAGATTATATATGTCACTGTGACAAGAAAAGTGAGGCTCAGAAATTAAATGACTTGTAAGTATCAAGAGTAAAGTTTGAATCTGGGTCTTCTAACACTATATACTATGCTGATTCCCACTGGACTAAGATATCTCCAGATTTTTCATTTTTCCTTCTAAAATACAGATGAAAATGCTTTGGGTCTATAGACACAAAGTTCTAACAGAATATTTGTACCTGGCATAGCACAAATATAAAATCAGTCTACATATTAACTTGTTAAAGGAAAGCAAGGGAGTACTTGTTTCACTGAATTGGGCTAAAGAGATGGCTTTGCTTTATGACATATACACAGGTAGGGAGAGATCCATATGAGATTCCTTTTCTTAGTTGTATAGTTTGATCATTTGTGTCAGCAGGGGAGAACTGCTCTTAATACTTTCATGCATGAGCAGAAGAAAGAGAAAAAAAGGAAAGAAATAAGCATTTATTAAGTACCTACTATATGCCAGGAACTCTGCTAAGCATCTTATGAATAATATTTCATTTGATCCTCATAATAATCCTGAAAGGGAGGGACTATTAATATTACTCCCATTTTTACAGTTGAGGAAATTGAGGCAGACAGTGATTAAAAGACTTACTTAGGGACACACAGCTAATAAGTGTCTAAGACCAGATTTGAAATTAGGTCTTCCCAACTCCAGGCCCTGTGCTCTATCCAGTAGATAGATAGTAGTAGGTGGTACCTAACTGCCTTAGGTTCTTGCCAACAATCCTTCTTGGGGAGTTATCCAATATATTTATTATATATTAATACTGTAATCATTAGCTTATGGAGATAGTTCTAAGAATTTACAGGTCTTCAAAGCAACAACTGCCCAATGTAACAAGTAACAAAATATTATACTATTATATCCAATAGAACACAAGCTTCTTGAGGATATGAATTTTTTTTAAAATTTTCATCTTTGTCTTAGTGTCTAGCACATAATAAATTAAAAGTTACAATTCAATAAATGTTTTAGAAATTAGTATTTTTGTGTTCATGTGATTCCCACTAGAATTATGTATTTTATATTTTTGTGCTTCCCTATTTCCTTTGCTGATCACCCTTCTTTCTATGAACTAAGAATCTTCTCCCCACCTTACCATGCTGCCCTCTCTTGCCCAGCTATCTTCAAATTTAGAATATCTCAACAAGCTCATTCATTGTTATAGATTTAATAATACACATAACAGTTAAAGTTTACATAATGTTTCAAATTTTCCAAACACATTTCCTCAGAGATTGCAAAATTGTGAGGGAAGTTAGAGCTACCATTCTCATTTTACAAATTAAGAACATGACTTGCTTACAGTTGCTGCAAAGAGATGAAGTATCAGAGTTAGAATATGAATCCAGGCTTCTTGACCCCCAAGTTGAGGATACCTTTCACTACATCACCCCTCCTTGCACAATACAGATGATTCTCAAATCTTTATTTCCAGCTTGGATTTCTTACTTGTGCCTATAATTTCACCCAACTATAGGAAATCTACATTTGAAGGTCTTATAGTCGCCACAAATTTAAAATGTTCAGAACTAAACTTATTTTTGTCTTCCTTTCCTCTAGCCCATCCATCCCTAATTCTAACAAACTGGATCTTCTTATCAACTCTACCTTTTCTGTCAAGTAATCACCATTTTCTCAAATTTTCAGTCTAGGAATCATACTCCCCCTTTTTTTCTTTCCTTGTAGCTTTCAGCTGTTACTTCTTTTGTCAAAATGTTTTTTGGATTAACTCCTTCCTCTCCATTCTATTTCCATCATCTGCTACTTCTTAATCTAAACTCTTATTACCTCTTATCTAGAATACAAAAACCTTACCCAATGGGCCTCCCTGATTCTGCTCCTTCCCTTCCTACTCACTCTGCATTCTTCTTTCAGTCTAAAACACCACTTTCATTGTAATACTCTCAACAAAATCTACAATGGATCCCTCTTACATCAAGTCCAAAAGTTTCTGTCATTTAAGACTTTATATAATGTGGACCCACTTTGTTCATTCACTCACTCACTCATTCATATATATATGTGTGTGTGTGTGTGTGTGTGTATGTATGTATTTTTACTTATCCACTCATTCATTTATCCAAGTTTATTATTGAATGCCTACTATCTCCCAGGATTGTGTTAGACAATGGCAAAAAAGATCACTTTATATATAACCTACACAATTACTCCTCAATACCAGTCCTTCAGTAAAGCAAGTATTATAGTTACTTTTTCCTTTGTGTGAAATGTTTTCCCTCCATCAAAATCATTTAAATATCATCTATCTTTGAAGGTCTAGACTAAGTCTGATACCTTCCACATTGATCTTTCTCTTCTCTAAACTTCCTTCTCTAAATTCTAAACTTAATTCAACAAACATTAAAAGCCTAATATATTCAAGGTTCTATTGTAAGCCCTGAGGATACAAAGGTATTTGCCCTCAAAGAGTTTATATTCTACTGTGATATTTATCACTTAATCTAAAGTTGTTTTATGAACTTAATTTTTCTTCCTGTAAATAGGCTGTATTTTTCTTTAGAGCAGTAACTCTGTCTTAAACTCCTTATATATTCTTCCTAATATTCAGTAAAGTGCAAATCACAGACTTTCAAAGGATACTTATTGATTGATTCATGTACTCTGAAGTAACTATACTTCAATTTCCTCATCTGGAAATTAGAGCCAGCAATACTTCTTATGGGGATTCTATATAAGACAGAGCTTGTAGAATTTCCCACATGCACACACAAAATCACATTGTAAATAGTGAAGGAAGGGGATAGAGCATCAGATGATCATAATAAAATCATAATAAGCAATTTGGATAATACTTTCAGAATAAAGCTAAGGGAAAAGTATTTTTTAAATAATGACTGGAAAACATGTCTAACCAAAGTTAGTTTTTGTTGAAAATATTTAAAAATCCGCAAATTCTTGGTTAGACTCAATGCTAAAACAGAGTGTGAGAGAGTGTTTTCTTTCCTCTAAGTATTCTACCACAGTGGGCTTAAGATAATTCAGATTGTCACCTAAAACCTAAATTTTCTGATTAGTTCTTCCTTTTCTTTTAACAAATACATCCTCTTATGTGAAAATTCTGAGACAGAACCCTGTTTTGCTATGGAATAATCACCTAATTTCCATGATCCTAATAAAAATATTGATGGCACTTAAAAAAAATAACACTAAGACTCTTCATTAGGTCTCCTATACTGTGCTTTCCCATTTTCCACCTAGCTTTTTCACCACTGTTTCCCTCTCAATCATTCTTCTGCTTCCTCCCATTTTTTTTTTTTATTTATAGACATCATCCAAGATTTGTTTTCTTCATGTTTATTTACTTACTTGGTGAAGCTCATCTTTTCTTACTGTTGAAACTACAACTGATGTCTCTCAAGTCTACATTTTCAAGTCTAAAAAGTTTAAGTCAGCTTTAAGGAATACTTTTGGGTTTTGATGTTGTTGTTGTTATGAAATTGGAGAACAGTATAGTCTCTAATGTGAGCAGCAAGTCCCTCCTCATCTCCCAATCCTTTCCTTCCTAAAATTGTCAGGTGTTGTGAAGAATACCAGAATGAAGCATTTGAGACTACCCAAAATTTTGTCCCAATGAATTTGGAAACCATGCCAGCAGAATGTAATCATCCTATCAAAGGCTTTTGATCATCATTCCTAACAAATAAGACTTAATAGTAAAATAATAAGCATTTAAGGAGGTGTCCCAAAAGTTTTAGTGTAGTTTTAGGCTTTGATAGATTAAAACTGCACTAATACTTTTGGAATACCCTGTATAATGCTTTAGAATTTTCAAAATGTTTTATATAGGCATAGGTATAGAAAGAGCAATTTTGTACCATTAAATATGCAGGCAGTTATTTTCAAAAAAAATTTTTTTAAACTTAAAAAAAACAACAATTTAGGGTTAGATGACACAGTGGATAGAACATCGGTCCTGAAGTCAGGAGGACCTGAGTTCAAATCCAGCCTCAGGCATTTACCACATACTTGTTGTGTGACCCTGGGCAAATCACTTAATCCTAATTACTTTGCCCAAAACAACAACAGCAATAATATTGTTAAAAATGTTTTTGTTGTAATCATACCTTTTAAAAGTATATAAACCATTAAGTGACACATATTTAGAGGCCTTCTAACTTTCAAATCTCATGCTCTCTTCACTACTCCATTGCTGTAGGCTAAAATACCCAAACTATCCTGTTCTCATGAATTTGTTCCCATATATTTCACTTTATGGAATTACTTGTCTTCATATAAAACAATATAATATACCAGGCAGAGTGTTGGCATTGGAGTCTGGGAGGATTTGGATATGAATCCTGCTTCAGGCATTTATAATTTGTGACTTTGAACAAGTCATTTAATTCCTTAGAGCCGCAGTTTCTTCATCTCTAAAATGGGACTAATATTGCATACCTCTAAGAGTTATGTGAGGATCATATGAAATGATATATAAATATGTATATATGTCCATTATATATTTGTGTACACATATAACTATCTAGTTGTTTGTCTATCTATTATACTTTGCAAACCTCAAAACACGACTTAAATGTGAATTTATCATTATATGGCAATCAATAATAATAACTGGAATATTTTAGGACAGATTGTATGGAAACCAGAGGTGGCAAGCTCATTGCTAGCTAGCAAATTAACCAGATTATAACATAACTAGAAAATGTTAAATAAAATAAATAAAACACAATACAGATAATGTTAATTTGTGTTTTCCTAAGTCAATATACAGCTCTCAGGGAACCCTTTCTATTTAAGTTTAAAACCACTGGTATAAAGCATCTCTAGGTGTTAAAACAAAGTTATATCTGGAAATCAAAGAAACAAATAGGACCTAGTAATAGCTCATAATGGAAGTATGGGAATGACATGTCTACTAACATAATAGCAGCTAACATTTATATTATATAGTACTTTAAGATTTGCAAGGATTTAAGGGACAGCTAGCTGTCTCAGTGGATAAAACTTTGGATCTGGAGTCAGGAAGTCTCATCTTCATGAGATCATAATCTATGTCAGTGAGATCCCGACTAGCTGTGTGACCCTGGGCAAGTCATTTAACCTGTTTGCCTCAGTTTCCTGAGTTGGAGAAGACAATGGCAAACCACCAAAACTCTAAATGGGGGTCATGGAAAGTTGGATACAACTGAAAAGTGACTGAATAATAACAACAGAATTTTGCAAAACAATTTTTAAAATATTATCTTTTTTTATCCTCATGACAACCCTCTGAAATAGATACTATTATTATCCTCATTTTACATATGAAGAATCTGAGGCAGAGGACAAATATCTTGTACAATGTCACATAGTAAATGTCTGAGGAAAGATTTGAACACATATTTTCCTGACTCCAAGTCTAGAATTCTATCCATGATACCATCTGACTACTTCTGATAAGACCCAGTTTGTATATAGAATTTTATCTATATTATCTCCCCTGTGATTCTCACAAAAACCTAGGAGGGTAGGCACTGCAGGTATCATTATTACCCAGACTTAGTGAATTATCCAGTAACTTACATGTCTAGAAAGTGTGAACAGCAGAATTTAAGCCCAAGTTTCTCCTGGTTCCAAGTTCAGAGTTATTTCTATTACTTCATGTTACTTCTCAATAAGCATGATTCCATGTTCCCATACATAAGTTGTTGAATCTCTATGTTTCATCATTCTTCCATACTCTTAATAGTCTAACTTTTTTCTAAAGTTTAATAATGTGTCAAAAAATTCACTTTTAAATTTAATGATTGAAATCATTCCATTCAACCCAAATCATCTATCGCACATCCTGATTATGGCAAAATGAACCTCTCAGAGATCTAGAAAAATCTGTAAGACTCTTGAGCTGTCAGGAAAGTGCTTGTCTGCATTTGTGGAATTTCTTCAACAAAAAGTTCCTGAGTTAACCAAATCATTGATATTAGCTCTATTCCCTACCCTTACAGTCCTTCAAAAGAAATTCTTTCCAACATTTAACCATATGTGTGACTTTTTCCCAGGATCACCTTATAAACTTAGTACTTTCCTAGCTTTTGGATCAAGGTCATCACTGTTTTGTTTTGTTTTGTTTTTTCTGTTTTCATATGAAAGGAAGACTTTTGTGATCAAGTTTACTTTGTGAGCTAGATTCAATGAGGGTTCTTAACTTGGAGGGGTCCTTAAACTTTTTTTGATATATATTTTGATAACTTTATTTCTCCCTCTGCCAATATTTCCATATTAACCATGTTGCAAACACACACACAGAGACACACACACACATACACACACAATAAAAATAGAGTGAAAAAGGCATGCTTCAATATGTACTGGGTTCATTAATTCTATCTATGATAGCAGATAACATTTTCCACCATAGATTCTTTGGAATTATCTTGATCAAAGTAGCTAAGTCTTTCATAACTGATGCTTATTGCAATTCTGCTGCTACTGTCTACAATATTCTCCTAATTCTGCTCATTTCACTTTGCATCAACTCATATGGCTTCCCTAGTTTTTCTGAAACCATACTGCTCATCATTTCTTATAGAATAATTGTATTACATCACTATCATATATCACTTGTTTAGCCATTCCTCAATTTCTAATTCTTTGCCATTACAACAAAAAAAGCTGCTATAAATATTTTTAGGTCCCTTTCTCTTTTCTTTGATTTTTTTGGAAGTACTGTTATTGGGTCAAATAACATATACAGTTTTATAGTCCTTTGGATATAGCTCCAAATTATTCTCCTGAAGGATCAGTCAGACCAGTTCACAACTCCATCAACAATGCATTAATATCCCTCTTTTTCTACAACTACTCCCTCATTTGTCATTTTCCTTTTCTGTCATGTTAACCAATTTGATAAATGACATAGTGAGTTGTTTTAATTTATATTTCTACATACTCCAAAGAGTGATTTAGAGCTTTTTTAAAAAATGTGATAATTGATATTTGATAACTATATTCAAATATAATTGGTTTCCTTTGCAAGCTTATGTATTCTGTTTTTATTTTGAGAAGGGATATGTAGACTTCAGACTGCCAAAAATATCTATGACACAAAAAGAACTTCTGGGTTTGACTCACTCAGGATCTGGTTATTTTGTTCTTTTACATATTTGGGGTGTGTGTGTGTGTGTGTGTGTGTGTGTGTGTAATCCTGATACAAATACCTAAGAATGCTCATCTGTAAAATGGACTTACAGTAATCTTTGACTTAAAAAGGGTTCCCATATATAACACCCTGACAACTTACCTCAAGGGATATACAAAGCAGAGCATTTATTCAGTCTATTTCCTGATATTTTCAAGCCCAAAATATTCTATCTCTTTACAGCCTCCTCACTGCTTAGCTACCAAATCCTGATCTCAAACAACTTCCCTTGCCTAGCAATCTCTGGGATTTTACACACTGCTCTTCTCTGAAAGTGCTCCAAAAATTTCCTTACAGTCCCTTAGGCCCTCCCTCTATCCTAGTTCTGGCCATTTCCTAGAAGACTTAAATACAATCAAATTAGATTCTTTAAGAATTCACTTTAGAAAGTATTCTATATTCAGGGTACAATGATTTTTAGTTGTTAAATGAGTAAGACGTTTGCAGTTATTGCTATAAACAATCAGGCATCAGGCTGTTGGAGAAGAATGTTAAACTCTATTATAACATAGTTTCTGTTAGGAAATCAGATACAATTTACATTCCCATCACCTAAGAGCAGCTTTTCCAGGAATACATCTTTCTCTAAACTGAAGACTACCCAAAGCAATGTCTGCCAGTTATCTGCCCCAAATAGTGTTCCCAGTAGGGTCAATAGTCTTTAAAATATACTGGTCTCAAGAAAGTTCAGTGTATAAGAACAAAGAACTACAGCTCATCTGGTAATCTTAGTTGAGTCATCATTGGGAGAACTCTTTGGAACCAGGTTTGGTACACAAAGAAATCCTGGTATGTGTAAGGATTTACTGCGCAAAAGGGAAGGGTAATTCTAGAGAGCAAACCAGTTTTACTAAAGGCGTACAAAGCAAGAGACAGAAGATTTATTATGAAGTGACTCCTACATTCTTTTAGGAGAGCAACAGTACCTTAGAAACAGAAAGTAGATCAGCATCATTTATTTATTTAATTGTTCATTCACTCATTCACTTGTTTGTTGGCTAGTTTGTTTTACCAGGTGAGCAACTGTCAGACAGAAAGAAATGGAAACTATACCTTTATGGAGTAGAGTGGATTACTATAATCAAAAAGATCAAGTGGGAAATTTCAATTATGAAGAAACTTAACCTTGAAGAATTGAGAAAATGCACCTTCCTACATTCTTGGTAAGGGCAGAGGCCTATAGATGTGCAATATTGCATTTACTATCAAACATTGAAGAGGAGGTTGGTTTTGCTGAATTGATTTTTTTCCCTTTTCCTGTTTTTAATTTTTTGTTATCTGCCATAGCTTGTTAATTCCTCAAAAAGGCATGCTTTTTTAAATGTATAAAACAAAATGCACTAACAGAAAACAACTTATACTAAATTACAACTGTAAAGACTTAATTCTGACAAAGCTCTCGAAACTTCTAGGTCATTTTGATGTCTTATTTGAATGGCAAACAGGTTCTTGTTTTATCTTTAAGGCTTTCCACTCATGCTTAGGCAGTGTAGAAGTGAGTAGAGTTGTAATGGAAATTATAACTAGGGTGGGGGTAGGGCATAGGGGAAAAAAGGAAAAAAGAATACATTTAGAAATGTTGATCATGTTAAAAACAAAAGATATCTTTTAAAAAATATATCAGGATGAATAGAAGTCTGCTAATCAAAATGACCCAAAATACTCATAGAACATTAATCTCTTTTTCAGAATGTGTATGTGTGTATAACACACATATACAGAAAGAAAGAAAGACATTCACAACTCTTACACAACTGAGTTAGTCCTTTAGAGCAAGTCTGGTCACTACTCGTCTGGCAAAAAGAAGAAGCAGTATCATTTCCCTCCATTCTATTCAGTGTTGATAAAAGATTCCATACATAAGTGCTGAACAGTCTTATATTATTCATTTAATGAGTATGAGTATGAGTCAGTGGGAGCTCCTAGGACACCAAGGTTAAACACATCGAGCCAAGAACTATTGATGGAAAAACCAGAAGCTACTTCCTGGGTGTAAGTTAGGCTTGTGATTAAAAAGAAAAAATTAACCCTTTTAGTTTTCACCTTAAAAGTAAATAGATGAGCTAGTAGAATCAATAATATTCTGGTAATTTAAAACAAAAGATTTCATAACAAGCTCTTTAAACTAGGCTTTCAGACACAGTCAACAATCAATTGTTTATAATTTGGTTTTTTAAAAAATATTCATAACAAATGATTTTACAACAAAACAGAAATTCAATACAATATCCTAAAGGCAGTGTGAATTTCTCCACTTAAAAAAGAAAATAAATTGATCTTGTGAAATTTATGGATATCTCCCTAAATTTTTAAATTAAACTTAATTTATTACTTAAGTAATTTGAACTTTTTAAAGTCTCAATTCCAAATTACATATATAGAATTTTGGTATGTTATACATACATATTGCTAGGAAAATGTTTTTCTCTAGAGAAAAATGCAGAAGTATTAACCCATCCTTATCATCAATCAGGCAACAAAGTATCAATCAAAGATAAGAAAAAAAGCACATAATGTAATATCTACTCCTCTAAAAGGGCCCAATTCTGCCTTTAAGTTGTCGTATCTTTTACTTATTTCCACTAGTAAGAATTCAATGAACTCTAACAGATGCAATTAAAAATAAAAATAATAAATTTGCTTAATACTTCTTCTCCCAAGATTTTTTTAAAATCTGTTTTTTAAAAATTACCTTCCCTACTAATAGCATACTATGACAACTTTTAAATTATGCCTTTAATCATAATGCTAGATAAAGATAATGAAAATTGAGATAAAAATAATATTACAATTACTGAATATAAGTAGAATCACTTAAAATGTTAAATGTGTTAAAAATTAAATTTCAAACAACAGCAAACAGCTTAGACATCTCCTGTTTTCAAATACCATTTTTATATCTCAGCAATGAACTTCAAAAAGGGGTTTCAAACAGGGTACAAGAAATACCATGATAATAAAAGCTTTATCTGTTAATGATAACTGACTGTATAGTTCTGATTTTTAATGTCTCCTAGTTCATTCTACTACCTTACTAAATATTGTAAACTAAATAAAATTCTCTATACTTATCAATACTTGCTGTTCACTACTTAGAATAAATATTTGCAGAGAAGGATGGGCTTTTCTCTGCAGAGCTTAAAAACTTATACATGAAAACAAGAGAGAATGTAACGCTAAAAGAAAACACATTTTATTCAGCAACATAACAATGAATACATATATCATACTCTACTCACACATACCCATATGAAGACTTTCCAGGCTCCAAAAGCGTGCTATTTCCCCTCTGGCTACCATCTTGCTGTTTGAAAAACACATACAACATGTGGAGAAGGATTGCTTGGTTTTTACTAGATGAACCTCAGTCTTACAAGGATCTCGGAGAATCACAAAGGCTTTTAGCTAGTGAAACTGCAGAAATAGCTTATTCACTGCGTGGAGTTCCTATGTGTACATTCCAGGCCAGAGCCTACTTAGAAACTGACAGCTCACTTAGTGTTCAGTGTAGCTGGGAGTTGAATGACTCCAGTGACATCATGGGGTACCCTTAGGGAGGAAGTTCTAAAATGAGGCAAAATCTACAGATACCAAATGATAACATATTCCCACAAGCTGATTAGAGGTATTTAGCAACTCTGGAGAGACTGTGGTTTGTGGTGGAAGAAAAATACATTTGGTATTTTTAATAACAACTCTAAAACCTGGGTGAAACCTTTAAAACAGGTGTATCATTTCACAGGAGTTCAGCACAACAAAGGTTGCTCAGTTCAAGAGTGGAAGTTTAGGATTTCACACAACAGAATGACAAAAAAGTCAATCCTGACAATAATGCTTTGCAAATTGCAATTTCATGAAATTATTTTTTAAAGAAAATTTTGTTGTATTTAAAAGCTAACAATTAAAAAACAGTTTTCACATTCCTCTCTTTACCCTTATCCTTTTCCTCCTGTAACATTAAAAATGACCTGAATACTTGGTTATCATTACACCTCCACCCACTCACCGCCCATCATGTATGAAAACAATAGTAGCAATTAATTTAGCTATTCCTGCTCAGGGATCTTTCTTCAATAGTACATGTTCAGAAAAACCCTGGGGCACTTTTGTACATAACAACACAACACCCACAGAAATCATACGGCTTCTTATAGTACTGCTTCAGAATGAAAAAATAAATATTTCCATGAAATATTAATGCTGACTATTTTCTAGCCTTTAAAAACCTGTGGCTATGGAGAGAGCTTTTCCTATAGAGTCAGTGAAGTCTGCCATTATTTCCTGCTGAGAAAAGGTCTTTGAGGGGATCGATGCCTCAGTTCATCTAAGTAAGAATGGCATTTGTCTGAAGCCCCTCATCACCTTACAGTGACAAAATAAGGTGTGTGAAAATAAATAGAAAAGCAGGTCAGTCTTAGGAGAAATCTTTTCCTTCGGTCTCTTTGTGCTCATGTAAATGCTCCTTTTAGTGACTAAATGAAAATGCATTTTCTGAATGCTTACTACATGCTAAGCACGGAGACATGGGAAAAAAAGAATCCCTGCTCTCAAGGAGCTCACTTTCTAATAAGAAAAAACAACATATGGGAATAGTCCTGTGATCCTTAGGATGCAGTAACAAAGCAGAAGATAATTCATCTTTTCCAGTGATAAAATCATACTCATTTCTGATGGTAAATCATCTGATTGTCCTTTGGTAACAAAAGTTTTTGTTTCTGGGTCTTCAGTAATTGTGGATATTGAGGAGTTGGGGCTTCAGCACCTGCAGAAGGAGTCACTGGGGTTATGGGGATGATGGCTACTGATCATCCCTGCAGGGACTAGAAGGGGCCAGCAGGAGTCGACTGGAGGGGAATACTTTTTCTCATTTTTAGATAAATTTATGTTCCTGGAGAATGCACCTCTGTAAAGCTAAGCATATTATTCTGATTGCATGGGAACCACAGCTTTTGTCTCATCAGACACTATTAGAAACCAAATAAGTGGGTAAAGACAGTAAGAATTAAAATGTGGATACATATTTGGTAGTGTAGAATGGCCTAGACAGTGATGAGTTGAAGAGTGGGGAAAATAATGTGATAAAAGTAGAGAAAGTCTGTATATATTTTCTCCTTAAACAACTCTAAATTCTAGCAGTAAGAAAAGCTATAAGGAGATTTTTTTTGTTTCTTTTACTTTCTTGTTTATGGTCCCTGATGCACAGTAGGAATTTAATAAATGCTTGATTATCAGTATCTAAAATTCCTACCATCAATTGTTAATGCCATATAAGTTAAAGAATATAGCCTTCTTTTCTGTTACTCATCAATAAATTGAACTGTTTTGGTGGAAGCATAATTGGGGGAACGTTGTTTGGGGGGTATTTGTTAGGAAATATCTGCTACATGAAAAGAAAATATATTAATTTTTAAAATTTCCTATTATTGACCCTGTTGGTTTCCAAATGTATTGTAGTATCTGCTTATTCAGGCTCATCTTTTCCTTAGCATTCCTCTGTATTTTCTTACCAGGGACAGACTAGACGTGGGCCAGAAAACACAGTGAGTCAGGAGTAAACTCCCTTTAACCCTTAAGAGCAACATAGAGTAGAGAATTTAAAATCAAGAGAATAGGCCTCTTTACAACAAGCCTACCAGGCACACCAAGTGAGGAATGCCCAAGAGAAAGGCAGCAAGGAACTTGAGCCTCCTATGCATGGGCTTCTTATAGAGGTCAGATTCTTCTTGTGACAGAAACCCTCTCCTTTTTCTCGAGTATCTAGGAACATGGACTGGTAGTGCCTGAGCTGCTGGGGAGGCCATGGCTGTCTTGATACCACACAGACTTGCCAAAGTCCTGTCATAGAAGTTGGATATAAATGGCAGAGTACTCGATGGAAATGCCAGAGAAGGAAAGAGTGAAAAATTTCCCCTAGAAAACAAAAGATTGCTCCTGTCATTGAATCCTCTGAAAACCTACTTTCCAAGAGATTAGTGAATAGATTGGATGAATATTGATGAAAAGTTTTCTTCTTTTATTCTTCATTAGTTTTATAAATGGCATATCCCCCTGAAATGGATTTTCCTTAAAAGAGATTCAGGTGTGCTAGTGATATCCACATAAAGAGAGAGGTAAAAGAAGTAGAAATTGTTTTTGGATATTTATGGAAACATTGAAGTTGCTGGGAGTTTTGATATTTTAAATTCTAATTTCATTCAAGAAACTTTAATATACTAACATGCAATTTGACTGCTTTCTTTTGATCCCATTTTTTTATTTTGCTCAAGAGATAAGAATCTAAATGGAAATGGGGTCACATGTCTAGTGATGAAATGTTTTATATCAACAATTTTAAATTTTAAACTCTAGAATAAGCAAAGACAAAGTTAGGGAGGCCCTGGAAGACTAGACGTTCTTTCTAGCACATGAGCAGATATCTTAATTCTGTGCATGTGCAAAAAATGAGATCAAGAACTGGTAGCCTGAGCTTAAAGAGGCCCCTGGTGGTTCAATCTGAGATTGCATTGTGAAGGGCTATTTCAGGCCATACCCAGGCAGGTAAGCATGTGTGAGTATTGAAGATCATCCATATGTTTTGCCCATGTAATAGGGAAGGAAGAAGAAAATTACCAATAACATCAAGCAAGATGCCCTCACAGAAACATTCTCTTTTAGAGACAATCTGCTCCATCAAATTTCCTTATCACAGTATTAACACATAGTTCTCCCTTTCACTGTCTTTGGCTGTGTGTAGAAAAGGTGCCTTCTGATTTCTAAGAGGTTCCACTAAAAACAGAGATGTTGTCCCAGCACCAAAATAAGATTCTCATAAGGTTTAAGTTCTTATGACAAAAAGCCTCTTTAGCAAATCAGAAGATTTTTCCATATTTTTTTTAATGGTTTAAATTAGACATAACCTCAACAACAGTAATTCTCTTCTGATAGGTAAGGAGAAAAATGGCTGCTTAATACACCATTATCTAGCAAGAAGCATGGCAGGGATGAGAAATAAAGCCTTGTATTTTGTTTTTTAATTGAAGTCTAGATTTTATCAGACCAGTGTAAGAACTCTGAAATGATATCTTCAGCTCTGATAAAAGGAGTCTGGATATTTTCTTAATAAGACATTCTCCCTGGATAAGATAGCACTATATTATATCAGCAGAGACATTGAAGATACCAAAATTGATTGCTGGCAACACTGGGTGAATCAAGCAAAGGAATCAGTTCCATCTGAGAGTGAGAAGATCCAAATTACGCATTAATGTCATACATTTAGAAATCAGAGAGGACTTTGTTTTTAAATGCCAAAAAACAGATGGGATACTGTAATGAACATTTTCATTCAATAGGTGCAAAAGTTTAATTCTTTTGTTTTCTGGGAAGTGGCCCTATATTATATACTCTGTCCTATAGTGTAATCTCACTTTATAGCTAAGGGAAATGTTTTGAGTTCTAGCTGTGCTACTATCTTTTTCTTCTCAGATGTATATATAATCATGTATAAAACTATATTTATATATAATTATGTAAAAAACTATATAACTGTATAGTTATATACATACACACTTCTATTGATACACTTACCTACATATTTTGTTTTGAAGCCATCTAAGAAGAAAAGATAGTAGCACAGCTAGAACTCAAAACATTTCCCTTAGCTATAAAATGAGATTGCACTACAAGATTTCTAAGGTCTCTTCCTGTTCTGAAATGCCATGATTCTGTTATTCTAAGTACAATCTGGTGTAAGTATATTTTCACATGTGGTCATTTCCTGATCAGCAACAGAGGGATAATTGGCATCACAAGCAATCCATGTGCCTGGGGAGTTAAGTCAGTGGCTACAATGACCTAACTGATTCCCCTTTCCATTGCTGAAGAAAAAAAAAAAAAACTTCCTGTCACAAAGAAAGAGGGGACTTACTGCCCTAAAAGTTAATTAATAAGAACAACAATAAAAATCTATGTAATGTTTTAAAGTTTGCAAAGCGCTTTATAAATATTATTTGATCCTCACAACCATTATTAATCCTATTTTTCAGGTGATGAAACAGTTTGAGAGAGATTAAATTACTTTTCTAGAGTCACACAGCTTCTTCTAAGTGTCTGAAAATAGATCTAAACTCAGGGCTTCTTGACTGCAGGTCTTGTATTCTATCTAATTGCCTGAGACAAAGGGAGTTTGAGCCTTCCAAGTGTGTTTATACACTTGGTATATTCTTTGGGGTTACAGCATGGCAGTTGGATGGCACAGAGGATAGACCTGGCCAGGCCTGTAGTAATGAAGACAGCTCCATGAGTTCAAATCTGATCTCAGATATGTCCTAGTTGTGTGAACAACTAGTCATTTAACTCTGCTTCAGTTTCCTCATCTGTTAGGGGAGCCGGAGAAGGAAATTGCAAATCATTCCAGTATCTTTTTCAAGAAAACCTTAAATGGTATCAAAAAGAGTCAGGCATAACTGAAAATGACTGAACAACAATAATATAGTAGCTGGGCTAGTTGAAGCTTTGTTAAAATAACAGAATTATTATTTCTAGATCATAGGATTTAGAACTGGAAGAAATCTTAAAAGTTCACTTTCTTATTTTACAGATGAGAAAAATAAATTCTAGACTTAATTTTGGTCACAGAGATAATAAGTCTCAGAGCTGGGATCTGAACTGTAATGCTCAGACTCCAGATCTACTTTTGGCAATTCATTCTTACTACCAAATAGAATAGTACTTGAGTTGGCCAGCACTATAGCTAAACTTTAGAATGAAATGTTCTATTCTCTCAGTAGAGTCCCTTGCCCGCACGCAATAGTTAGGACCAAAATCTCATTCTCTATAATAGTAAGGTAGAAGCTAGGAAAAGAATTTTTCTTGGGGCAAAGTTCCCTAAGTGAACATTCCAAAGACTCCTAGCACCTAAGTGATCATTAGAGGTCATTATTACAGGACTAGCCTCATTCTCTATAATAGCGAAGCAGAATCTAGGAAAAGAATTTTTCTTGGGGCAAATTTCCCTAAATGAACATTCCAAAGACCCTTAGCATCTAAATGATCAGATCACTTATAACCTCATCAGAGGTCACTATTCCAGGACTAGCTTCTCTAGTGTTAGAATGAATCTGCTACATTAAGATTCTCAGCAATTAATCAAAATACAATCAGAGCTAAGGCAGAATGAAATAAGTAGAACCAGAAGAGCATAATACAAAATGATTACAGTAACAGAAAAGAAAAGATTCTCAAAAAGAAGTCAAATTCTGAGCAACAGTAATCACCAACTTTGGTTCTAAAGCACAGAGAGAAACACACACCTCTGAATAGAGATGGACTACAGGGATAGAATGCTGCAAAGTCTGGTCATCTTACTTAACTGTTGCTATTATAAGGGATAATTCAATTCTTAGGAGTAGGACATACATTCAGTCAGTTTTCAGGAATTTCTGACTCTTTGTGACCTCATTTGGGGGTTTTCTTGGCAAAGAGACTGGAGTGTTTTGTCCTTTTTATCTACAACTTCTTTTATGGATCAGGAAATTGAGGCAAACAGGATTAAGTGACTTACCCAGGATCACACAGCTAGCAAGTGTCTGAGACTGGATTTGAACTCAGGAAGATGAGTCTTCCTGATTCTCAGCCCAGTGTTCTATCCATTGCATCAATATAACCAGGAATTATTATGATGTATAACCAAAAGTCATCAATCAAACATTAAAAAATTATCAAATCATTATTAAAGCCCATTCACTTCTGTTACTATAATATTGGGCAACTGACTTAATTTTTTTGCACCTCAGTTTCCTCATCTGTAAAATGAAACTTGTACTAAGTGACTTCCTGCTCTAAATCTATAGTCCTTTCACATAATCCTATACCTTTCCAGCATATACAACACTATAACCATGCTATCTATTTATTCAACAAACATTATTTGAGAGAAGACCACTTTTCATCTGAACTGGGTGGCCTAACCACTCAAAAGTGGCTAAAGGCAGACTCTGCTCATTTCTTAATTTAACACCAAATGCTCAACAGTCACAGAAGTTCACCACAAAAGGGAGGGGATATATCAAGCATAGCATACAGGAAATGGAGTCAGTTTGAGAAATACTGTGAGAACCCATGCTTCCATTCCCCAGAATACACATGATAACTACTAAGTGGTTCCTGTTTGCTTGTTCTAAAACTATGCTTTTGAATTCTCAAGTGATGTAGACTTAAGCCCATGGTTTGGAATAATTTCCTCATTCTGCTCACCATCTTGGTTAAATTTGTCAACCTCCCTTATAACATGGTACCCTTAAATGAATATCATAATAATAATTAACATTTGTATGGTATCTATTCTGTGCCAGGCACTATGCTAAACATTTTACAGATATTTTTCTCTTTTTTGGTCCCCATCCTTAGAGGTAAATGCTATTATTAATCCCATCCTACATTTAAGCAAACTGAGGCAAAAATTAAGTGACTTGCCCAAGATCATATAACTTGTGTCTGAGATTGAATTCCAGGCTCAGAGTTCAATCCACTGCATCCCCTAGCTGCTGGACACAATTCCGTGAATGGTTCCTAACCAATCTAAGAGTTCAGTGGGAAAAATCCCTTGTTCTTCGGTCTTATCTTTGATGACTCCATGATTATATCAGTGTAGCCCTTCTACACACAAACTACTAAGACACAGTACAGTGCTCAATTTAGAGGAATTGATTTCCAATTCTAGTTCTGCCACTTACTATCAATAGGATTTTGAGTATGTCATTTGGTTTATCTAAGCCTCATTTTCCTGATTTGTCATAACAATAGGTAGCATTTATGTACCACTTTAAAGTTTTCAAAGCTCTTTACAAATATGTCTTTTTATCCTCTCAATAACCCTAGGAAGTAGGCAGTGCTATTATCCTAATTTTACAGAGGAGGAAACTGAGACAGAAAGAACAAATCTCTTAATGGGATTTCTTCTGGGTCACATAGCTAGTAAATGTATAAGACTGAATTTGAAGTCAGATCTTCCTGCCTCTAGGACCAGGAGTCTATTCATTGTGCCACCATGGATAAAATATAAATCCTTTAGACTGATATTTAAAACCATTCACAATCTGACTTTAGTCTACTTTTCCAGGCTTATTTTGTCTCAGCTCATCCCCTTCATATATTCTCTGATCTAGCCAATCTGGCCTACTTGCTATTCCCCAAAGCTGGAATGCCACCCCTGTTTCTGTGCCAAAATACAGACTATTCTCCATGTAATTTTCATTGCTATTTTCTGGAATCCTTGATTTTCTTTGAGACTAAGCTCATGTGGAACTTCCCACATTAAGGAATTCCTTTCCTAATTTCAAGTCTATTTTTTATCTGTCCTCAAACTCTTATGTATATATCTGTTTTTAATACCATGCATATATCTGTTTTTTAATTATTTTCTGATGTTAATTTCCTTCAGAAGAATGGAAGCTTTTTGAGGACAGGGACTTAATTGTTTTGTTTCAAGTACCCATCACAGCACTTTCTATATAATAGGTACATCAGTAATGCTTGCCAAATTGGATTGGAAGTTATAGAACCACTGTTTAGGAATAGATGGTCCAATAATAATTAACTAATAAAAGGCAGAGCTACTTAGCCTTCTTTTGTTACATCTCAAACAAGTGGTCATCCATTCTAGCTATCATCTGCTTGTTCAACATCTCAGTCTATATTGGTACTTAGCAAGTCACTGAAAAAAAGTTACTTTTGTAGTTCTATCTGCCATGAAATTTGTAAAAATTAAATTTTTTTCAATAAAAATCTCTTTTCTCTCTACCTCCTTTCCTATTAAAAAGAAAAGCAAAATTCTTACAACAAATATTCATAGTCAAGCAAAATAAATTTCTGTATTGGCTTTGTGCAAAAAAGGTGTCTTGTTCTGCACTCTAGGTACATCACCTTATGTAGAATATTTCAGCAATAGAATAGTTATGGAATAAGGATGCTAGATATATAGCATACTTTTTTTTAAACAAAAAGCATACATAATGAAAATCTGTGGTCTTAAACTCCAATGCTTTTTTCTGTTCTTGATTATATGGAAATACTTCTATTTGCTGATATTTGTCAAATTCAGAGTAACAATTAACTAAATTTTTTTTTGAAAAGATATAATTGTCCATACCCAAGTTTTTAGAAATTAACTAATTTGACAGATGATAAGACTGAGGCATTTAATCAATGCTTATTGATTGACTGACTTCCTATAGAATGTATTATGAGCATTGACAATAGTTTATAACCCATTTATTTTGGATTCAGTTAATTCAAAATACTGTTAAAATTTTATTTTTATTTAAAAAACCTTTCTAAGGCCACTGATAATAATTCACAACCCATCTAGTTTTGACTCATTTAAACTCAAAATGCTGTTTTAAAAAATTTATACTTATTTCAAAAACCCTTCACCTAATGCAAGGTTAACCTTTTCCCAAAGGCTAGAGCAAAACAGCACACTCAAACATCATCAAGAAAAGAAACTGTCTGATTCGTGTTCCTTTTAATATCCTTTTAAGTAAAACAGTTTTTGTACACAGAAATATTTCTTTAATGTCTTTACATTATTGAATGAGCATTATCCAAAAGATAAATGTGAATGAGTTACTACATACTATTACTTCAAAGTCAAAAATAGTTTTTAAAAAATATTTTTAAAACATACCCATTGCCAATTATAGAAGTTACCACCGCTTCACAAAGAATAAGATCGTGCAGCTATGTTCATTTCCAGGCACACAACAGAAAGTAACAAAATGAATTAGGTACAATGAGTAATTACCTTTCTCCATTTCATTCACTCCAGCAAGCAAAAGCATCTTTGAAGCACTTCATAAAGATATTCAAAGCCAAAGAATAGTTTTTTCCCCTTGTGGTTTTTTTGTTTTGTTTTGTTTTGTTTTTCCACATCTTGGTTCTTTCCTGAAATGTTAACCTTGGAATATTTCTCTGATTTCATGTGCTAGAGCGTCCCCAACAGTTTGAAGGAGTCATGTGCAAGTTAAAAGTGTAATAATTTGTTGCTATCCCCCTGATACTTAGTCCTTAAATCAGCAAAATAACTTCAGCCTATGAACAATGCACAATACTCTCTCTGTATGTCAGGATAAAATCAAGCCACAGAAAAGTGAGCTGTAAATATGGAAAGGAGTGCTACCCATTAATCACAATGCCCTAATTTTAACAATCAGGATCTTCAACACTACAAAGATCTTTAAAAATTCACAGTGCTTAAAATATTTTTTTAAAACAAAGCAACCATGTATGAGACCTGGAAGGAATAAGTCATCTTATTTAGGATTTTTCCTACACGAGCTGCTAACAGGTTCAATGAATTGTTGGGCAATGCTGGGCATGGAGTCAGCAACGCTCATCATCCTGAGTTCAAATCCAGCCTCAGACATTCACTGGCTGTGTGACTCTAAGCAAGTCACTTAACCCTGTTTGCCTGAGTTTTCTCCTTTGTAAAATGAACTGAAGAAAAGGCAAACCACTTCAGTATCTTTGCCAAGAACACCCCAAAATGGGGTCACAAATAGTCAGGCACAACTAAAAAATGAATGAACAAAAGTTTTCATGTAGAAGACAACTAAATTATTTGGAAGATAATAAGAATAAAAAGAAAACCACAAAAGTTTATACAATCTATTCCACCCATTCTGGACCTTCACATCAAAAAAGAAAGGTTTTATCTTTTCTTGCCCATCTTTTTTTTTTAATATTTAGAATCTTAATATTTTTTGTTGATGACAGAGAGGTAAAACTGCATCATCATCATCATCATAATTAGCATTTACATAATACTTTATGCTTTGCAAAATGCTTTACAAATACCACCTTGTTTGATTTTCTCAATAACTGGAGGAGGTGGGTACTGTTATTATCCTTGCTTTATAGAAGATGAAACTGAATCAGAAATTAAATGAGTTGCCCAAAATCACTGCTAATAAATCTGAAGCTGATCTGAACTTAGGTCTTCTGATTCCAGACCCAGAGTCTATCTGCTGTACCATCTAACTGTCCAGTGGATAGAGAACTGACCTCAGAGTCAGAAGTATCTGGGGCTTGCCTCTGATCCTGGCTGTCTGACCCTGGGCAAATCACTTAAGGTCTAGCCTTCAATCTGGGAACAAAGGCATCATCAAAGAAGAAGAGTTAGAAAAAGGAGAGGTAATTTCTTATAAGATACTTTGAAAAAATGAAACTTCATGATTTTGGACGAGTTATAATACCTCTTCATAGATAAGTGGGCCTTAGATCCTCATCTGTAAAGTATGACTAGATAGCCTCCAAGGTCCCTTCTTTATGGGAGAATGATATTATGAAAAAAGTGCATTCTTAAACATATTTTCTAAGATAAAATTTCTTTTAAAAAAGATTACTGATGCCTTTTGTTTTTGCAATCATTTTTAGAACTAGCTATTCTCCTTTACCTGCAGAATGAATGTTCCTTTATAAGAAAGAAAATAATTAAGAACAAATACGAGATCCAGTGACTTCATCTGACTAGAAATATTCTGCCTTAGTAATTTGTCCCCCTTCTCTCTACTTGAAGAGGAATATTATTTTCTTCTTGAACTTTTCTCCAGGGCATTATTGATTCTTCTCATATGATCACAGAGCTAGAACTGGAAAGAACATCAGACATTACTTGGTCCAACTCTGATTCTAAAGTCAGGCTTAAGTGATTTTAAAAACCCCACAATGTTATTGTTATTATGTATGTTGTTCTCTGAACTCTATTTATTTCACTCTGCATTAGTCTATAGAAATCCAAAATTAAATTTCTGTGCTGACAAAAGTCATCAGTGATTAAATTGACTAACATCTATCTAGTAATGAAAAATGTTAATAAGTTGGTGAATTACATATACTGTAAAGCATTTTAGAACTTTAAAGTGCTAAATAAATGCTATCACTATTACAACTATTACTATTTTTGTGATTTTGTTATTATTATTATTATTATATTATCCTTGAACTCCAAAATGGGACAAAGTATTGCATGATACGTTCATGGACACAGTAGCGAGAAACTGACTATAAGGTATTATGAGTTTCAGAACTTATTAAATAACTGTATTCAAAAATAGATAAGAACAGATTAATGACCATCTTCAGGAAGATCTCTAGTAAAAATGCCTCAGGAAATCTGCCCTTATCCCTGTGCAAATCAGCATTTTAATCAATTGATTAGATGAAGATATACACAACTTACTTACCAAATTTTCAGAGAACGTGATGCAGAATAACATTCTAAGCAGCAGAATCAGTACTAAAACATTCTTGGCAAGCTCAAATTATGTGCTGAATTTAAAAGGATAGATTTTGATAGGAATAAATGTACTATATATGGGTTCAAAACTCAATTATATAAAGATGACAGATACAGTGAGTTAATCAGTTAATAGTGTGGCGATATGAGAGGTTTAGTGGACTGCAAGTACAGATCAACATTCATAGTAGGTAATATATAGCATCCCTCTCTATCTCTGCCTTGCTTGTCTGTCTACACACCCATATACCCACACATATACAGAGAGATAGAGAAGGAGACAGAGAGACAGAGACAGAGACAGAGACAGAGAGGGAGAGAGAGAGAGGGAGAGAGAGAGAGAGAGAAAGAGAGAGAGAGAGAGAGAGAGAGAGAGAGAGAGAGAGTGTGTGTGTGCTATGGAGGAAAATAGTGAGTACTTACTGCCTTTGATGAATCAAATCAAATCAACAGATCCAGATCCATAAAAGGATGCTCCAAAATCTTATAAATGTGATTTTTGAACTACTATCTGTTATCTTTGAATGATTATGGTCAGTGGGTTTAGAAAACAGAAAACGCAGCAATTTTTAAAAGGGGTGGAAGGGAAGAAGAGTAATGAAATTCACAAATTACAGACCAATGGAATATAATTTTGAAACCTGGCAAAATTATAGACTATATTATTAAAGAAATAATTGGAGAACCTCTTTAAAAGAAAGCAGAGATCATAAAGAATAGTATCACTTAATTAAGAACAGATTATGCCACATTTACTTCATTTATTTTTTTGAAAGGTTTATTAGACAGATAGAACAGGGGAATGCTATAGTCATATTTATTCCAGTTTTTAACAAAATATTTGACAATGTCTCTTATGCTATGTGGAAAAGGAGAGATATGGGCTAGTCACACTCTCTGGTAGGTTTTACTGGCAGGCTGATTCTAAGCCTGGTAGGCTCTAAGAATAGGCATTAATGGTTCAAATAAGGCAATTGGGATTAAGTTACTTGCCCAGAGTCATACGACTACAACGTGTTAAGTGTCTGAGGCCAGATTTGAACACAGGTCCTCGACTCTAGGGTCAGTGCTCTATCCCCTGTGTCATCTAGCTGCCCCTCACTAGCAATTTGGAAGAAAGATTTTTGTTGAGCAGCTGCAGCTCTATGTTTAGCCCTGAGCTACTTAACATTGTTTTGTTTTGTTTTTTAACAAATTTTCATAAAGGTATAAACAACATTACTATCAAATTTTCAGAAAATAAAAAGCCAAGAAAGATAACAGAGTTGATATTCAAAAAAGATTTTAACAAGGTAAAATTTTGGATATAAATCTATTAAAATAAAATTTAATAGGGATAAATGTAGAATCTTAATATGTTTTCAAAAAATCAACTTGACAAATATAAAATGGGTAAGGTATAACTAGAAAAAAGTTCACTTGAAAATGATTCAGACCTACTAAGTTGCAAGTTCAATAGGAAGTAACAGTGATATGGAAGTATGCTAAAGCAACAGGCCTATTAAGAGAGGCTTTGTGTTCAAAATCAAGGAAGTGATAACTGCCTTATTTAGACTACAGCAGGAGTATTGCTTGTGGTTCTATATTTTAAAGAAAGATATTGGTAAACTGAAAAATATTCAGAAGAAGCAAAGAAAATAATGAAGAGTCTTAAGATTGTGCCATATACAGACTAGCTGAAGTAAACTGAGATATTGAACCTGGAGAAGAAGACTTGGTAGGGCACAATAGCTGATTTTAGGTAGTTGAAAAGTTGTGATGAAAACATATCAGACTAGTTCCGCTTGGAACCAAAGACCCAAATAACTTTCATCATGTCACTGAACTTGCTGATTCTCAGTTGCCTTATCTATAAAATGAATGAGAGTGGACTACACGGTCTCTGAACTTCTTTCCAGCTCTAAATCTATTGATATTCTGGTCTAAATGGCCTCTAAAATTACTTCCAAATTTGAGACTTTAAAATGAAAGATCAGATAAATTAAATGAATAGGACAAAGCTAGGAGCAATAGTAGAAATGGTGAAGGAAAGCAAACTTAAATTTGGGGTAGCTAGATGGGGCAATGGATACAGTGCGGGTCTAGAGTCAGGAAGACTCATCTTCATGAGTTCAAATCCAACCTCAGACACTACCTATGTGACCCTGGACAAGTTACTTTAATCCTGTTTGCCTCAGTTCCTTATCTATAAAATATATAGAGAAGAAAATGGCAAATCTTTGTCAAGAAAACTCCAAATCCAAATAGAGTCATGAAGAGTCAGATATGACTGAACAACAAAAAAAATCCTTATATTTGAGGTAAGGAATGATTTCCTAATATTTAGAGCTATTTAAAATTAAATGTGCTGCCCTTTCATTGGAGGTTCAAGTGAAGGTTGTATGACTATTAGAGTGGATTTTTTTTTCAGATATAAGTAAGACAACACTGCCTCTGCAGTCTTTTCTAGCTCTAAAGTTCTGTGGGTGAATGTGAGAGCTGGCTTCAAATATCTGAAGGATCATTACATGGAAGAAGATTTTAAGTGCTTTTTTTTTTGGCCCCAGAGAACAAAAAAAAAAGTAAAAGAAGATGTAGAAAGGCGAGCTTCAACAAGATATACTAAAAAAAAATTCCCAACAATTAAAATCTTTTAACAATTAAGTAGAAGGTTTATAAAAATAGTAAAGTCCTTATAAAGGGAGATCTTTGAAAAAAAGTCCAAGTCCTATCTCCTGTAGTACAAGATATCCTTCTGGCTTCTCTTGGATTTTAGTGTTCCTATCATCTTACCTCCAAATTATTTACTTATGTACATAGGTTTTCCCTGAACAGAAAGTAAATTTTTTATCCTTATATCCCTAACATACTTAGGGGACACTTAATTCTCTAGGAATATCATTTTCCTCATTTGTAAAGTGAGAGGGAATGGGCTAAGTGGCCCTGAGTTCTTCTCCAGCCTACTATCTATGATACTCTCTCTCTGTTTTGTTTGTTTTTGGGTTTTTTTGATAAATAAATGGCCTCAGAGAATACTTGCAAATCTAAAAAACTGTGAAATTGAAGTCAAGGAAGTAAAATGACATCTAAATTCACAAAGTCTATCAAAGGAGTAGTTTGGATTAAAATCTACATCTTCTATATCCAAGACCAATACATTTTCCACTATATGATGCTGCCTTAGTTTCAAAGGCAAAAAAATAAGCCAGTGACTGAACTTAGAATCTTCTGATTAAAAACCAAGTTCTTCATCCATTTGGCATTGTAAGCTGTTCTCTTAACCACTGATTGGCTATAGAAATCAACTCTAAGCCTTTTCTTCCTTTCCAGAGAATGACTCTGACGTTACTCTTCATTGCTCAAAAATGTTCATCTACTTCATCCATGTCTTTGCACTAACTGCACGTTATACCTTGAATGCTCTCACTCCTTCTGTCTCTCATGTTATTCTTTAAGTCTCCGGTAAATACCTTTTGCAAGGCACCTTTCTTTGTTCCCTTCAAAGCTTATGCCTTCCCTCTGAAATTACCTTCCTTTTATCAAAAATGTATCTTGTACATACACAGTTGTTTGCATGTTGACTTTTCCATTAGAATGTGAGTTCCTGGAGACAAGGAAATATTTTTACTTTTCTTTGTATCCTTGGCACTTAGCATGTGCCATGCACATAGTAGATGTTTAATAAAGGCTTGTTGATTTAACTTGACTAAATCTTCTCAATTCAATTCTAATGTTCAGTCTATTTTACCCAGCTGATTATCAAATGTTTTAAATGTGAAAGTTCAGAAGGATAAGATTTTTAAATGACTTTTTAAAAAGCTACATAAAGGGTAAAGTCATAATACTTTGAAAAAGAGTTGCCTCCTGATATTTCCTATGGTGCTTGCTAAGAGCTCCATGAAACTTACTATTAGATGTTCTCATCTGCCTTCTGCGTCCAACTCGATCCAGCCCAATAGGTGTGCTTTGGGAAAACGTGAATGGCCGAAACCGGGCAGAAACAGCTTTATATGGTGGCACTTGATGAGCTGGAACTGCGGGCCTGGTTACTGGCTACAAGAAGAAAGTGAAAGATTGTTATTAGTAATAATCAAAGATTCCCGGAAATTATAGTTCTTATAATCATTTTCACACAATACAGCCAAGATGAAGGTTCTCACCCTGAAGCTGATTACAGGTTTCAAACATCCTCCACCAAATGGTGTCAAAAACCTCAGCTGGCACTGAGTCTCCCCAGCACTTAAAAAGTCTCACTTCTTCAATTGTTTATAATCTGCTTTCACTTACATTCCATCATCTTTCAAACATGAATATAGTCTATGTCATTTATCATTTGTTTATAATACCAAGCAAAAGTACTATAGAGAAGAACAGAAAAAGAGAAGTACATGAAGGAAGCTTGTAGATTTCTCAAGATATTTCTCCACATAAATACAGAATAAGAAGTTAAGAAGATACTTTTTAAAGAACTTTCCTATCTTCCCCATCTCCCACCAAAAAAAGCTTCTAGTATCTGGAAAGTAGTCCAACTGATAATATCATGTCTCTTCTTCCAATAATTAAGTTAACTGACATGAAGTTTATTTAAAATGGAAGCAACTGGGATTTGTCTTTTCTAAATTTATATCAATTAAATCATTTCTTGAAGTGGTCATTCCCTCCCTAGAAACTAGATCTGCCATATTTAATTAGATTTTAAAATACACATTAAATTAGGGCAGGTTTGCCTCACAATTTCTTATATTGGGCAATTTAAAAGAAAATTTTTAAATAAGCTCATTCCCTCAACACTAGATTCCCTGACAAACTGTCTTTTTCATATATATATATATATATATATATATATACATACCATACACACATATATACATATATACCCCCACACACATTATATATATAGATATACATATGCCTATATATTTATAACATATTATATATAAATACATGTATATTATACAAAGTATTTTATATAGTATATAAAATGTTATATGCTTCTATATATTTAAAGTAGGCTTAGCTACCAAGTTTTAATCTGTACCAAATTTTTTTTCAAAATTAGTATTATTTTGACAGGTTCTATGACTACTGACTCTTATTGGAGTAGGAAAACTCTGCCATGAATTGGCAACTGCTGTGCAATTTATAATCTAAGAGAATAGCCTGAGGCAATGAAAAAATAAGTAACTTGCCTAGGGTCACCCAGTTAGTGCATCAGAGTTATCATTTGATTTCTGGCTTTATGATGTCTCAACAGAGCCCCCCTACTCACTATTTAACACTGCCTCTTTGAGAGCAAAATTTTTAAATAAGACTAAAGAATTTCAACATGAACAAACTCTTCACCTCATTTTTTTTAAGTTCTTAATGTTAAGAATTTAAAGTTTGCAAGTTAAAACTAATCTTCAACTGCAATTAATATTAGATAATAGGTTTAACAGATAAAATTTATATTCTTTTTAGAATTTTTCATCTTTATCAACACTGTAAGTGTCTGAGACAAAGTGCACACCTCATACTTCACTACCTTTCTCCCCAGTACCCAGTACAGGTCTAAGCAATTATCAGATAATTAAATCCGGCTGACTGGTTTTCTGATATAGGCCAATAGGACCAATAGTAGAATTTTAACCAATGAATAAACCACTGGAAATTGGCAATGTGGCTGGAGAAGTGATTAAGGAAGCATATTACAGAAAATTCTATTTCCTATCATAAAAAATATCTAATTGTCTTCATTTTCTCCCTGTCTTTATATATCAAAAATAAGCAATTTTTTTCCAGTAAGAGATTTAACTTTTGTCACTTTCAAATTATTTATTACTACATAATTCAGATTATTACTACATAAGATACTGCAGGACTTTCTCAGTTTACATGTATCAAAAATAATTTACTATCCCAAAGAGAGAAAGAACATTAGTGAAAGGCATCCAGAGGTCAGAATAGTTAGTTTTAATTAGAATATGTCTTCAGACAAAGTCAGGAAGAGAAGGCTGAAAGCAGCTGACATCACATTTGGGGAAAACAGAAGAAAGGAGAAATATCCTGTTTATTTTACAGCTTGGAGACAAAGGCCAGGAGGCTGAAGAAGCACTGGGGCTTGTTGACTTTGGAAGAAGCACATCAGATCTTACTTGGGTCAGAAGATTTTCTATTTCTTCCCTCTGGTTGTTCCCATAGAAGCTGACCCCACCTATCACAGAAATGGGTCTTCTTTTTCGGCATCCTTTTGAATAGCCCAAAGAAACATTTTGGTCAGAAGTGTCAGAGGAGGCCCCATTCTGCTGGTTTCCTCCATCCACAGAGTCCAATTTTTGGGTTTCCATGGCAACTGAGTCTTCAGGAATGGAGAAGCTTCTGCTTGTCAACTGACTGTAATCGGAGAGGGGCCTAGGTCGAGATCTTTTTCCAGAACCCCATCTTCTCCTTGTGACTCTTTGTGGCTCGGTCTTTTCTTCATCCTGGGAGGAAGACTTCCTCCACTGTTCATCAGTAACAACCTTTTCAAATGTGAACAAGTTAAGTGAGCTTAAATGTCTATAGAAAAAATTAAAGCAAAATGAAACATCCCCTTCCCATGCCATCAACCCTCTTTTAAAAAACCCTCGATTTATTTTATTATATTTTTAAAGTGTCATTTTTGTACTGAAAGACATGACTAAGACACAAACTAAAATAAATTAGTCCAATTTTAGTTTCAGGCTGAATTAAAACCATAACTTAACCTAGAGTCATTAGCTAGAAGGACTAGCCAGTGATATCTGTGATTAAAAAAACAGTAAGTTGTTTTTTTGGTTTTTTTTTTTTTTTTTTAAAGCCCTACTGCTAATATGCTGAAGGACCATGCTGATTGGACCATCATTTATCTAAGCTGCAATATTCAGCCTAAATTTATGAAACAATAGACTAATCTAAGAAAATATTGTTCAGCTGGTAGAAGAAACGAGTTTATAATATAACAGGTATTTTAGGAAGATTAAGTACAACACTCAAGTAGCAATATGACAAACAAGTTAAGTGTTCTCAAGTAAGAAAGCTCTGGGTTCAAGGCCCAACTTCTGATACATATTGTTCCTATGGGCAAACCACTTTTAATAATCAAGAAACTTTCTTAAATTTGCAAATTTCAGAACAATAATAGCTCACATTTACATAGCCCTTACATTATTCCAGGTACTGTGTTAAGCACTTTACAATTAGTAACTCATTAAGATCGCTATCTCACTTGATCCACACAACAACAATGGAAGGTAGATGCTAATTATTATTCCTGTTTTAAAGATAAAGAAATTGAGACAGAGATTAAGTGACTAGCCCAGTTTCAAAGTTAGTGTCTGAGGCTGCATTTGAACTCAAATCTTCCTCACTCCAGGCCCTCCCCAGCTGCTCCAAGAAATGCTGTTGATCCACACTGAGAGGTGGAGTTTGCTCATAACTCTATTCCCATGAAATCACATGTATAGGCCAAAAAAATGCAAGGCTACTTTAGGAGTCAGTAGTGTGAAATGTATTTATCAGTGACTGCTCAATGGCAGTGTGACATCAGGATGTCACTAAACTTGTCAGTTTTATCTGTAAAACCAGAGATATGAATTAGGTAAACGCTAAAACTTATTCCAAATCAAGATTCTATGATTCTTAGATAATTATTTCCTAAATATTTAAAGCACTCATTCACTTTACTTGATCCTCTTAAAGATGAGATAGAATAACTATTTCCGAGGACTAACCCCCTGATTTACATCATAGGTTTGCTTCTGGACTTAATTTTTACTTCTTTTTAAAGATCTAACTCCTCCTCTACACAGTTTTAGGTCCAGAGGATCAGAGACTTAAAATAGAAGAAACCTCAGAGTTCATGCAATCCATTCCTCTCATTTACAGATGAGGAAATAGATTTTTGAAGAGATTAATGGCTTGCCCAAATTCTCACAGGTAATGAGTGGCAAAGGTGGCATTTAAACATAAAGCCTATAATACCAAAGTCTACTATCTTTCCCCGATAGAGTTAAGGACTTACCCTTATTATAACAGGCACTTTAGAGAAAAGCAAAATAAGTATGTCCTTACATAACACATACTAATGCACTCATTATGTAATACTGATTGTTATAGTTATCTATATTTAAGTCATACCCAACAAAATTGTAATCTCCAAAAGAGTAGGGGACAGTGTAATGGAAACATTGCATTTTTCCTAGCATTTGGCTTTGCACATAGAGTAAGCAATGAACAATTCTTTATTCAATGAATGGTGTTTGGATATATCTCCTGCAATATGAGGGCTGAGTTTAGGTCAGCTATATTAGGGATGTTAATAAAAGGTGTCAGCCACAGTATGGGTGATAGGAAGACAGATCAGAATGCACAGGAAGCAAAGATATCACATCATATGGGCACGTCTATCTAACTTTCTTCCTACTACTTCTGTAGATACAAAATAAGGAGTGAGAGAGCAAGAACTATCCGGGTCTTGGGGGAAGGGAACAAGAGAGCATCTAGGAAATCAAATGATAGACAGAGGGGATCGGGGTTTATAGAAGCCTTCTCTAGGTCAGGGATTCCCCAACCTAAAGGACAGAATTGTGATAAATTTCCAAACTTAGCAGTCCTGACTACGTTGGAATGAGTGGGTCCAGAATTGAGAAGATTAAAGGGTAGCAAGTAAGTAGAGTTTACAAGTTTACCTTTCAGTTTTTTATTTTCCCTTCAAAACATTAAGAAAACAAACAAACAAAAAAATATAACAACCAGTGGCATTCAGAAGCCAGGGCAGTGGAAGCCTATCCCACTTTCTCAGTGGTATATTTTATAAGGTGGAAGAAAAGCTTAGAGACTTTAAAACCATCAGGAATGAAAAAGAGAGTGGGATAGAGAAGCCCCTGAGATCAGATTCCAACCAGCCCAAAATAATGATAAATTTCCTTTTTTTGTTATTCTTATGCAAAAAGGAGTCAGATTTTCTTCACCAAAGCTGAAAAATAAGGAAATAGATTTAGGAAAACAATAAGGCAGTTTAGCTGTGCAGGTAACAAATCCTTCAGAGGACTCAAACACATTCCAGGAAATGATCTCACCTCAGTAATGCCATGTATTCCCCAAAGCAGGGAAATCAAATACCACCACCAGCAGCGATTGGATTAATCTTTTAAATGCAATATACCTCAAATCTCGGCCATTGTCCATGCACAGGTGGTACTTTAAAAAGCCCACTTGATGCCTCTGCCTAAACCTGCAGCTCATTTTTGTAAATTCTTCCGGTATGGCTGCAAAGGTAAACAGCAGTCGGCGTTTTAGAGCCCACAACAAAATTAATTTACAGGAAAATAAGTGTAAGGTTTAAAAGTCTGTTTAATTTCTAATCCAAGTACTGAAGGAAAAAAATCGCTCTGATTTCAGTTAGCACTAACGATTTCAGTCCTGTCAAAAAGAAATAGACTTGGAAGACATGAGAACCTTGAACCATTTTCAAAAAGTAAACAACTTTAGCCAAGTTTATCTAGTTCAGGAAAAAGAAAAAAAGAAAGAAAGAAAACTACCTAAACCTAATCTCAGCAAGAAAGATTTCCATTCTGGATTCTATTTTGAACTTCTTGGAAAGTGTTAAAGAAACACAAACAAATCTTACCCCCCAAAGAAGCCATATTGACCTACCTCTGAGTCTGCCACTGGTAAGGGTTGTCCACATACACACTGGAAGAGCAAACAGTTGATCACAACCATATTTTTAGAGGCTTTAAAAAAATAAAGCTCTTTGCTCTTAAAACAATCCTACTGAGAATGAAAACAGGCCTCTTCCCATGGTTGGCTGGGTCCTTTGACCAAGGTTTCTGGCAGCTCCCGGGAGAATTGCAGGAGAGCATAGATGCACTCTTAAATAGCCAATTCACACCCAAGTCATAAACTTTAGTAAACAGCCTCTCCAGGGAGTCACTGCCTGGTTAACTCTTGCTTGACCGATCTCAACACACTCTTCCCATTCATTTTCACTCTACTGATCTCTTTCTACTGGGATTTCTGTTCACATTGGTCATCAGTTTTAATATCTTCCTTCAAAGCAGGGATTCTTAATCTGAGATCCATAAACCACCCTCATGGGAATCCATGAATAAATTTCAGGGGAGAATCCATGAATTTGGAGAGCAAAAAACATTTTTATTTCAATATAATTGATTTCCTTTATAATACTATTTTGTGATATTTAAAAACATTACACTGCTTAGCACAGGACCTGGCACATAGGAGCTTAATGATTGATTTGAGAAAGCCACAGGCTTTACAAGACTGATTTAAAGAAAAAAAAAATCATGAAAAGTGAAGATGGTCTAGCAATTCCGCAGAAAGCCTACAGACATTCATAATTCATTCTAGGAATGTTGCATAATGAATTTTATATAAAATAGCTTTCCTAAATTGAGACCCAAATCATCATTAAAGAGAAAAATAGCAAATATTTAGAGGAGAGAGGTGTTGTTAAAGGGATGCAGATGAGGTATCTATTGTTATTCAGTAAGATCTGAACATATTTTTCAAACTGTGAAATTGATCTTAGACTAAATTAATAGAGTAGTGCTGTCCAGAAGAAGAAAGTCCTACACTCTAGTCAAACCACATCTGCAATCCCACATTCAACCCTGGCCAGAATATTTTTAAAGCTCTAGAATGAAAGACTTGAGAATGTGCCTTCCATAGATAGATCACTGCTAGATATGAATGGGATAAAGATAATGGACAATGGGGGAAGGGGGAAGTAATGCTACTCATTTACTCTGTTTCTTTTCTCTGTCAAGGAGAGAACTAAAAAGGACAAGATAGAAACAGGACAGAAACAGATAGTACAAAGTACTCAAGATTATTAGGGAGATAGTAAGACATTATATCTTGTTTTTGATGAGTTCAAGCTAAAAGGCTTGACAACATCTACAGAGAGGAAGCCATCACATCTCCTAAAGCTCCACTTATATGGAGATAAGTTGAAGGAAGTGAGGATGTTAACTCTAGGAAAAAAAAAATTTTTTTTGGCAGGGGGAGCATGAAAGCAACTTTCAAGTACCTTAAGATCTACTGTGTAAAAGAAATTTAGATTTGTTCTGTTTGAACTAAGAGCAATAGGTGGGATTTGCAGAAGCAAACTTAGACTTAATGTAAGTAGACGTGTCCTAACAATTAGAGCTTGCTAAAACTAGAATGGGTTATATCATGAGCTGGTGGTTTGTTAATCCTCACAAGAAACCTAAAAGCATAAGTTTAAAGATAGTGAGTATTCCTTTTCCATTAGAGGTTGGGCAAGTGGTTGCTGGGTCCCTTCTGACTTATTCTATGACTGTACAAATCTTTTTGTGTATAGGGGGAGGGGGAGATTGCAATTGGAATTAAGTGACTTGTCCCGTTTACACAGATAAAAAGTGATAAGCATCTGAGACCACATTTGAATTCAGGTCCCCCTGACTCCAAGGCAGGTGCTCTGTCCACTGCACCATCTAGCTGTCCAATTTTGTAATTCTTTAGACAAGAGGAGAACATGTGATCATTTTTAAACAGGAAAGTAACCAGAAGCTTTGCATTAGGAAGGTTAACTCTGTTAGGAATGGAATGGATAGGATAAGAAAAAAGTTGGAAGTGGGGAGACTAGTTAGGAAGCTGAGAGAACACAAAGACTTAGACCAAGAAAGTAACAATAACAGACTTATACAAAAGGAAAAGGATTCATAGGATAACATGCTGGTAGAACTTGTCTATACAATAGCTCTCCCTCATGCCTGAAATGTTCACTATTCTTACCTTCACTGTCTTGGTTCCCTGGCTACCTTCAAGACCTCAGTTGGTAATATTTGAACTCACAGAGAATTTTCCACTTCTTTTAATACCCATTTATGGAACCTATTACTAGTTTACTGTGTGTTATACTTAATTGGAATGATCATTCATAAACAACTGTTTTTGTCTAAGGTTTAGTTCATTGCTTTCTTCTATTTAGCTTTTCTTATATTTAAATTTCTTCTCTTAAAGTAGCTTATCTATATATGTTTTATATGCCATCCTAAGTTGCAAATATCTTGATGACAATATCAAACAATATCTAGCAGAGTGCCTAACACAAGGTTTTAAGCAAAGAAAGCACTGAAGATTGGGGTAAATTAACAAACACAATATTTCTGTGCTATTTAGAAAGCACTGTCACATAGATAGTCTTACTTTTTTTTTCCCACTTAAATTTATTCTATAAGGTTGACAGGACAAGATAGGTATGGCTGTTCCCATTTTGCAGATAAGGAAACTGAGGGTCATGGAGGTTAAGTGACCTGTGATAGGAAGTAGTACAGCTAGAATTACAATTACTCTTCTGAATCTAGTTCAGTGCTAATCTTTGGCTTTAAGATTATGACCTTATATGACTCAGGCCAATTCCTAACACTAGTGATGGAGAGAGCCACTTGCATACAAAAAAAGGACTGTCAGGATTGAATGTGGATCATAACATAGTATTTTTACCTTTTTTGTTATTATTTGCTTGCTTTTTGTTTTCTTTCTCATTTTTTTTCCTTTTTGATCTAATTTTTCTTGTGCAGCATGATAGATGTGGAAATATGTATAGAAGAATTGTACATGGATCACTTGTTATCTAGGGGAGAGAGGGAAGGGAAGGAGAAAAATTTGGAACACAAGGTTTTGCAAGTGTAAATGTTGAAAACTATCTTTGCATATATTTTTAAAATAAAAAGCTACAATTAAAAGAAAAGATTGTGACCTTATGTTAGTGACAGAACTAGTACTTTATGTCTCAATGCTTCTGACTCCCAACCCAGAGCTTTTTAAATGGATAATAATGAAAATAATAACAATAAAACAGTTAACATATAGCATTTACTGTGTGTCAGGCACTGTGCTAAGTACTTTACAAATATGATCTCATTTGATCCTCATAAAAACCCTGGGAGACAGATGCTATTATTATTCCTATTTTTACATATGGTAAAATTGAAGCAGAGATTAAATGATTTGCCTAGGGTCACATGGCTAGCAAGTATTTGAGGTCAAATTTGAATTCAAATCATGCGACTCCAGGGCCCATAGTCTATCAACCATACTACCTAATCAACCCTCAATCACACTGCCTTTTTAATACTAATGTGTAGTCTTTAAGATTGGGTATCTAGATGGTGCAGTGGATAGAATACCAGGCCTGAAGCCAGGAAGATTCATTTTCCTGAATTCAAATATAGTTTCAGACACTCATTAGCTATATGATCCTCAGCAAGTCACTTAGCCCTATTTGCCTCAGTTTCCTCACCTGTAAAGTGAGCTGGAGAAGGAAATGTCGAATCACTTCAGTGTCTTTATCAAGAAAACCTCAAATGGAGGTCATGAAAAGTCAGAAAAGCTGATAAATACTGAACGAAAACAAAAAAGTCTTCAAGAGCACTTAGAGAGAAGGAGGTAGAGGAGGGAAATGAACTAAACCTTAACAGAACATCTGCTAAAATAGGTCCTGTTGCACATTAATGTTCCCCCAAAGCCAATTTGGTAATGATTAAAATATTGTGAAGCATGATTCATTGAGTCAGTTCCCAGATCAATAAATCTTCCCTTTCATATCAAGGATCATCCAGAATTAGAGGTGAATGCCATCATTAAACTTTCCCAGGTCCATTCTCAAAACCTCTGATTGGCCCCCAATTAAACAGGCCTCTTTTCAAAATTTGTTATTGTTTAGTCATTTCAGTCATGCTTGACTATTTAGGATCCCATTTGGGGTCTTCTTGGCAAAAACACTGGGGTGGTTTGTCATCTCCTTTCTCCAGCCCATTTTATAATGAGGAAACTGAGGCAAATAGAGTTAAGTGATTTGCCCAGGCTCCCTCAAATAGTAAATGTCTTAGGTCAAATTTGAACATCCCACTCTATTCACTGTCACCTAGTTACTACTTTTTTTAGATATCTATCTTTATCTTGTTGTATATAAGCACAGAAGAATTTCAATCTCAGCTAAGGTTTTAAAAAATCAATTTACAAAAGGTGTTCTATAACTAAAATGCTTATCTCTGATAAGCCCTTTGCTATATTTCTGGAACTCTGCTTTTTGATACATAATCTAAACCTTTAACCTACATTTACCCTATGGTTTCCCCCCAAGTAGAATGTAAACTCCTGGAGGGTGTAGTACATGGAAAAAACATAGGATTTGAAGTCAGCAGATCTATAGTGAAATCCTGCTTCTGTCACTCACTACCTATTTGATTTGGGGCAAGTCCCTTAATTTCTTTAAGGTTCAGGTTGTTCATCTGTAAAAACGAAGAGATTGGAGCAGATGGCATCTAAGACCCTTTTTAGCTCTATGACTTTATAACTGGCTCATTTTTTTTCCTTTGTATTCCTAATGCCTAGGACAGTAATTGGTATATAGCAGGCTTTTAATGATGTTAACTGAATTGAATCAGTTTGTGTTGCTAGAATTATAAAACTAAAGACTTTTTAAAATGTTCTCCTCTAAGTCCTGTGTAAATAGCATTACCTATTAGTAAAAATATTTTCAGTGTTACTTTTTCAGATTTCCAAGAAACCAAAAAAAAAAAAAAAATCCCAAAAAGTTTTATAATCAGGAAGGCTATGGCCTTGAATCTTGTCTTTAAGGAGCAATGAGTCATTTATTAAAAATGCTTGGACAATTAATGTTTATCTCCCTTGACAGAGACAAGTTAAGTCATCTCTACAAATAATTGGGAAATATAGTAATGGTATCACACTCTTCAACTGTCCTTGAATGTCAAAAGGACAAATTCAAAATAAATCCTATATTGTGTAATTAGGCCACTTAGCAAAAAAAGTACAAACATTGAGGCTTAAAACCCTTAGTTCCTTTAGTACAATGCTAAGAACTAATAGGCTTTTTCATATACTTGAATTGAATTCAGTATGAGGAGGGAAACATTTGTGCTCTTTTGGGAGCAAAATACAATGAAGGTTTCAGGTCTGGGAAAAAGAACTGTACAATTCACTAAGACTAACTATTTAAATGAAGGTGCCTTTCTCTTCCTCTGAACCTACTGGCATTATTCTCATGAGACCCATAATCCCCAAATGATTAATCTTGCTCTACATTATAGGTGTACTTTATTTTTCTGAATAATTCAAGATTAGATCACCAATTGGTTAACAAAAGATCTCAGAGAATTAACAGGTCTCTAACCCTTATATATTACTCAAAGGCTAAAAGTATCAATTCTGAAAGCTGCTCACCCTGATTTCTTTGTGTTCAGAATTGTGTATCTGGAATAATTAACTACCTAGCAAATATTTACAACTTGATATTCTATGGCTACCTCCTCCAAACAAATGTGAAAATAGTAAATACATTGAAAGGCTTACCTTGTTGAGAAACAAGTATATGTGAAAGTCAATTGAATTCAATAAACATTTATTGAACATTACAGAGGCAGCCCAGCATAGGAGATAAAGAGCTGGTCTTAAGAGTCAGGAAAACTAGAGCTACAGAAAGCAAACCTAAGCCCTCTTCTATTACTGATTATAATTGATTATATTATTTATAAAACAAATTTTGGAGAATTGTGAGAAGATGGCAGAATAGGTCAGAAAATTCCAGGTTCTCCAGATTTCTCTCTCTCTCTCTCTCTCTCTCTCTCTTCTCTCTCTCTCTCTCTCTCACACACACACACACACACACACACTCTAAAACTGGGTCTCAAGGGTAATTTATTATATATACTTTCCTGAAATGAAAATTTATTGTTACATATTTTGAATCCTCCCCATGTTTTTCTAGGCACATGACAACTGTTTTTGTTTTTGGTTTCTTTTTCTGTCTTTCTTTTTCTATTTTGTTTTTTTCTTATTTCACATTTATGTTTTAAATAAATACATTAAAAATAAATTCGAAAGGAAGTGTGATGAATTTATGTTTATTTGCTGTTCCTTTTCTACAATCAAATTATTTAAGACAACTAAAAAGGAAATATTCTAGAATTTTTAAAAATTCAAATGCATCAGAAATTCATTCTTTTTAATCCACATTTTTCATATGATACACTGACATTGTTGATCATCCCTCTCTAGAGTTTTACACAGTTCTCTCTTATTTCTGTTATCTATATGATCACCCCCTGCCCCCCACCCTGTTGAATCTATGACTGCTGAGTCATAGTTTTTAGTTCATGCTGCAAGTGTGTAGTCCAAGACTCTCTTCTGGGTTCTCTTTTTTTTCCCCACTCCGATTTGCAACTTTAATCACATTTGACTCTTCCTTCTCCTTTACATCTCAATATTCAATCAACTGTCATACCTTGTTAATTCTACCTTCCCAACATCTCTCAAATCCATCCCCTTTCTCTATTCATCATCCCAATTCAGGCCTGCAAAAATCCTTGCCTAAGAATGAGGAGACCACTGTGTACACAAAGAAATACTGTATGATGATCAACAAGTGGCTCACCTATTCTCAGCAACACAAAGATCCAAGACAATTCCAATGGATTTAGTATGAAAATTGATATCCACCACCAGGGAAAGAGCTGATGGTGTCTGAATGTAGATCAAAGCATATTTTAAAAACTTTTTTTTGGTTTATGTTTTCTTTTGCAACTTGATTAATACAAACCATGTTTTGCATAACTGAATATGAATAATCTTTATCAAACTGCTTGCCATCTCTGAGAGGGAGGAGGTAAGAGAAGAAGGGAGAGAATTTGGAATTCAATTTTTCTTTGATGTTTAAAATTGTTTTCATATATAATTAAGAAAAAAATTAAATTCTCTTTCCTAGATTATTGCTCCTAATTGTGTCTCTTTGCCTCCAGTCTGTCCCCTCTCCACACAATTGCCAAAATAATGTACCTAAAGCATATTTTTTGGCCCTGACATTTCCCTGCTCAAAAAGTTCTACTGGTTTTCCTATCCAAAGTCATCAACAAGCATTTATTAAACACCTACTATGTGAAAGGCACTGTGCTAAAAACTGGGGATACAAAGAGAGACAAAAACAGTCCCTAACCTCAAGGAGCTCATAATCTAACTCAGAAGACAACATGCAAACAACTACTTAGAAACAAAATGTATACAGGATGCACTGGACATAATCTCAGAGGAAAGGCATTAACATTGATCAGAAAAGGCTTCTTGTAGAAGGTATGATTTTAGCTGAAATTTGAGGGAAGTCGGGAGGCAGAGATGACAGAGAGAATTACCAATCTCTGGTAAGCATCATTTTGCAGCAAAATGCTGCAGGGACAAGCAGCAAAAAAGCATCATTTTGCAAATGGGATACTATGTGTAGAGGCTAGAAGTGGGGGAGAGGAAAGGGGCCACTGTTGCTGAGTCACAGATTGTGTGGAAAAGAATAAAAAGACTAGAAAAGTTAGAAGGAATAAAGAGCTTTAAAAGCTGAAGAGATGATTTCCTATTTGATTATGGAAGTAACAAAGAGCTACTGGAGTTTAATTTAATAGGGAAATAATATGGGCAGACCCATTCTTTAGGAAAATCATTCTGATAGCTGAGGGGAAGCTGAGGGCAATGGCAATAGTCCAGGCATGAGGTGATGAACTTTTCAGTATCAGAAGAGAGAAGGAGGCCCTATCCAAGAGATGCTATGAAGTCAGAATCTGACAATATTGGACTGGAATAGGGGAGTAAGAGAGTGAGTGATGAGTTAAGGATGACACACAGGATGACACAAATCTAGGTAACTTGAAAGATAGAAGTACTCTCAGCAATAATACAAAATTTAGGAAAAGGGAAGGGCTTGGAAAGAAAGAGAAGTTCAATTCTGGACAGGTTGAGCTTCAAATATTTATAGGACAGCCAAGATTCTAGGAGCCACATACCATATGGCTCTAGTGTGATTTTTCAGATATATAACATACCACTCCTCTCACTTACTCTACTTTCTACCAGACTACTTGCTATTCCTCAAACACTATGTTATCCCAACCCCCACTCCCTCTTCATTGATCCTTTCTAAATTCCATGTCTTAGAATGACTTGCTTTCTGTAAAACTCAGTTCAAATGCCACCTCTTTTCCTGTTACTTCTGCTGCTATTCTCTCCAAATGCAATATTACTTTGTATATATTATAAATATATTGTGTACATGTTGTTTCATCTGATAAAATAGAAGGTCCCTGATGATGGGAGTTGTTGTTTTTGACTTTGTGTCTCCATCTTTAAGACCTCTCAGAGCATCTGGCATGAAGTAAGAAGCTAACAAATGCTTCATGATTGACTGGATATAGGTATAGAACCTTTGGAATATTTGCAATGATTTAAATTGTACTATTTTCATGGGGGACAGAATGTATGGAAGGGTGTGAAAAAGAAAAGATTGTCACTGCATGTGAGGAAATAAGAAGGAGGGATACAGTTTGGGTAGAGATTGAAAAGTGAATGTCAAAGTTGTTAAAAACAAGTGTTTATTATATAACAAAGACCTGAAAGTTCCTGTTGACACAATGTAAGCAACAAAATGCATTTTTAACAATTCTGAGCCCTGAGTCTCATTCTAAAACTGGTGACGGGCAGCATATTCAGCTGGTTCCAGGATGGGAAGGGAGTTACTACCCCTACACCACATGAAAGAGGAGAAAAAAAATAAGGACACAAGGCTTTCTTTTCCAGACTGATTTATATTGAGGGCATTTGGATTGCAGTTCTTTCCCCTATTATCACTGTGCCTGAGCACAATCAAGGTCTATTTTATCACAAATATTTGGATCTTTCCAATGCAGCAGATATGGTTCCTAAAAGGCTCTAAATAAACTGAACTTGGCAGAATGATATAGTAAAAAATAAAGGAATTGTGGATTTTTTCCTGAGTTTAGACATTTATGCAAAACTAAAACTATGGATCTTGATCCCACATTGAAGTCATGTAACTGAACATGAGAGTTGTGAAAAATATGGTAATAGTAAAAAATATCAAAATTTCCACCAAAATTTAATCCTTTTTGTAAAAATAAAAAAGCACAGTCATCTCATTAGTATGCAAATCTGTTTTCATCTTTAATAAATGGTAACATTATATGTGTACCATTTATTTTAAAATAAATTTCTTTACAACTTATCAGTAAATGTTTTATTTGTATAACTATTTATATACCTAAATAGCTGGGTTCATATAAAAAGTTCTCAGGTAAAAAGGAGTCATGAGTGCAGCCCTGGTGTAGAGAATAGAGTGATTCAGTTGGGATCAAGAAGATCTGAATTTGAGTCTTGTTTAAATGGGATAACATATGTAAAATATTTGCAAACCTTAAAAAACTATAAATGTGAATTAGTATTATTGTTAATTAAGGTAGTTGAACTAGATCAGAGGTGTCAGACATGTGGTCCACTGGCAATATGGGGCCCATGACTTTCCTAAGTGTGCCTAAACAAGATTAAAGCATAATTGTTAAATGTTTAACAAAATAAATAAAAATACAATAAAGTATACATAAAGTTAATTTGTAGCTTTCTTAAGTCGATATGCAACCCACAGGAATCATAAGGTATAGTTTAGAGGCCCCCCATTTCTATTTGAATTTGACAACACTGGTCCAGATAATCCCTAAGAACTAATTTCTTTTATTCTATTTCTAATCTAAATTCTAATCTAATTTCTTTTATTCAATGTCTGCATGGTGCATGAGAGATGATGACTCTTTATTCTTTTTTCTTAATACTTCCTTTTTTTTTTTTAAGTCTACATTTCAGTTAATAATTGTTTTAAGACATTTGCCTTAGACACAGCCTGAGGAAAGTACCAAAGGTGACAGAGAATAATTTAAGAGGGGAAAAGGCAAAGGTTAAAGAAAGTAAAATTCATTGATGTTTGAAAAGGAAAAATAGAGATGACTCTAAGAAAATAATGACCTTCAGCTTCTTTTACGTTTTGTCTTCTTTGGGGGAATATTCACTAGTCACATAGAGATTTCTCACCGCTTTTTAAGCCTGATAAAATCCAGTTCACAAAAAGAAACCCCTTTATATTCATGTAGATTGTTGATTACATTAGGATTGTCACAAAGGCTACTTGGATTCAATGTCAGCATCATTTTATTTAAAATCCAAGCTGTAGCTTCTTTTCTATTAACACTAAGGAACATAAGAACTTGACTTTTTTTGTCCTCTGTTTCAAAAATAGTTTGAACTTAAAATAGGCAAAATGACATGGGACACATTTAAAGTAAAACTGCTACAAGTCTCTTCCCTCTCTCATTCAGTTGCCAAAGTGATATTCCTAAAGCACTGGTCTACCATGTCACCCTGCAACTCAATAAACTCCCTTGCTTTATCCCCCTCTCCTCATTGCTATTCCTTGAACAAGACCTTCTATCTCTCATCTCTAGACATTTTCTTTGGCTGTCCCTCATGCCTGCGATGTTTTCCCTTCACATCCCTGATTCCTGGCTTCCCTCACTTCCTTCAAGTCCCAACTAAAATCTCACCTTCTACAAGAAGCCTTTCCCAATCCTTCTGAATTCTTGGTCTTCCTTCTGTTAATTATTTCCTATTTATCTTATATATAGTTTGTTTGTACAGCTCTCCTCCATTCAATTATGAGCTCCTTGAGATCAGGTAATGTTTTGCTGCTTTGTACATAGTAAACACTTAATAAATGATTACTGTATAACTCAATTTAGAAAATCGTCCAGTATTTTAAGAAGAGTTTTGGCAACATGTGTGGGCACTTTTTGGCTGTATCTGATCCAGAGAGGTATGTTCTGCTTTCTAGCAATAAGTCCTTTTATTCCACATCAGAAATTCCCCAGCCATTAGGAATCAAGGTGGTCTTCCTATTACATTTCAAATCAGGGACTTTTTCTCAATGTTTGGGCATTAGTCGTCAGACTTGTTGGTACCAGACTCACACACATAGTAGGTGACAGCACCATACCATCATAAGCAGAGCCAACCATTTCAACACCTGCTCTGGGATTGTAATATGTTCAGTGTGGGGCTGTAGAAATAGTGTTATTCATGAAAACCTAAACTATTTGTAACTTTGGGGGGATCAGGATATTTAGAGCCAAATTCTTTATATATATATATACACATTTTCAGTTTTTTAGTATTTTTCACATGTTGAGTTTATCAGGGGCAACATACATTTGGTTTTAGATTGTAATTGTTAGGACTATGAATGGCTGGGAATAAACACTGGAATTACAAAGAATAGCTAAAGTTCCATTCTAATGGAGAAATTATCATGAAAACAACCAAATACATACAAGCTATTGACAAGATAAATTAGGAAATAATTCACTAAGGAAAGGCAATAGAATTAAGGGAGATCTGGAAAGACTTCCTTTAGAAGGTGGGGCTTTGAGATCTGAAAGAAGCTAGGAAAGTCAGGAGGTAGACTAAGAGAGAGAAAGAGGATATTACTTACAGTCAGTAAAAAGGCCCAGAGTTAGGAGATGCATTTTTTTTTTTTTTTTTTTTTTTTTTAAGGAATAGCAAAGAAGTTGCTGTAAATGGACTGCAAAGTACATGAAGAAAAAGAGGTTAAGGTATAAGAAAACAAGATTCTCTCAATCTACATGTACAAAAATATTTATAGCAGCAATTTTTGTGGTGACAAAGAATTGGAAATTGAGGGGATGCCCATAAATTGGGGAATGGCTGAAAAAGCTGTGGTGTGTAATTGCAATGGAATACTATTGTGTCATATAAAATTATGAGTAGGTGGATTTCAGAAAAACTCAGAAACTTATTTGAACTGATGCTGAGTGAAGTGAGTAGAACCAGGAGAATGTTGTACACAGTAACAGTAACTTTTGTACTATGATTAACAACTCTTCTCAACAATACAATGATTCAAAAAAATTGCAAGATACTCATGATAAAAAATGGTGTCCACAGAAAAATAACTGAGTCTGAATGCAGACTGAAGCATACTATTTTCAGTTTGTTTTTTCTTTCCAACTTCTTTCACAATGTGACTAATGTGGAAATACGTTTTTAATTTAATTTTAATTATGTTAATTGCACACATATAACATATCAGATTTCTTGCCATCTTGGGGAAGGAGGAGAGGAATGAGGGAATGAGGAAGAGAGAGAGAAATTTGGAACTCAAAATCTTATGAAAAATGAATGTTGAAAATTGCCTTTACATGTAATCAGAAAAAAACAAAATACTATTAAACTTAAAAAAATAATAATAACAAAGAGGGACAACTAGGTGGTGCAGTGGATAGAGCACCAGCCCTGAAGTCAGAGGACCTGAGTTCAAATCAGGTTTCAGACACTTAACACTTCCCAGCTATGTGACCCTGGGCAAGTCACTTAACCCCAATTGCCTCAGCAAAAAATAAATAAATAAAATAAAATAATGACAAAGAAAAGAAAAAGATTTTCCTTAGCCTTCCCACTCTATAAGATAAAGCAGGATTTTAAAAAAATTACAAATTCACAAAGCCAATTGATATTGAATCACTGACCATAATTGCATATATTACTACACTGACTAGAACTATATGAATAGTATATGACTTTCTTATTTTGGCTGATATATACTTTGGACAACTTCAGATTATGTCATGGAATATTACTTATAGTTTATTGAATATGCTAATTATCCTTATAAAAATCTGGGCAATAGGCTACTGAGTAAGAAAATAATCCCCTATCATAACATAGTTTCCATGGGAAATTACATTCAACGTCATTTCAACAAATAGTCCTCATCTCCAGGAATATAATTGATAAAGCACAATGTGAAATGAGAATTTTTAAAAATGTCCTTCTAAGTCATATAATGCTTCATCAGGTTCACAGAACCATAAGCTTGGAGCTGGGAGGCCCTTTATTCCATCTTTTTCTTTTCCTGAAGCCTAGAATGATTAAATGACAGGCCCAGTATCACACTGATCTAGACTCCAACTCAGGTCCTATAACTTCAAATTCACAGCCCTTTCTATTACTTCTCTGAATGTACAAATGTGTCAGGTTCATAATAATTATTGAGAGTTAGTGTTTTTAAAGGTCATAATTATTGAACTCCAAAACAAAAATACCTTTACATTTTTAACTGGAAAAAGAAACTTTTCAGTTAACATTTTAATAGCAAATATACCATTACTGAAAAATTTGAAGAAGTCAAATACTTTGTAGTAATTAAATATTTTTTTGAATATACTTGATGATTTTTTTCAATATAGTCTATGTACTTAGTGAACTGAGGCTTCCACAAATCTTTTTTTCTTTTTGACTATAACTTTTTATGCTAATAATAACAAAATACAGACTGAAAGAAAGTTGTGTGAACAGTCCATTAATTCTCAATCATATATAAAGCACTCTGAAAAGAGATGTACTCTTTTCAACCTTACTACTTTGGTTGGGCTACAGGAAATATTGCAAAATATTGAAATTTCTGAGAGGAAGTCATGAGAACAGATGATTAAGCCCATTGAAAAAAGAAATTCTGGCTTCCTAAAGAAAGGGCATGAAATAAAAGGGTATTTTTAAAAATGACTAATTTGAAAGAATTCTATAGTAACACAGACTTGGGCAATCTTTCTAATAGATCTTTGAGGATTATTAAAGTAGGGGTGCTTTGGCTACTTTTGGTTCTGCTAACTTTGAACCAAATCTATGAAACTTTCTTGGTGAAACTGTGTGTTTCTAAAAACAACAAGTTTTTAACTCAAATAATTCAAGGCATAAAAATAGGACCGTCTGGAAATCATTCAGCAGCTAATCTTCCCAACTATAATGTAAGCTCTTTGTGGACAGGGACTGTTTTCACCTTTTTATCTCTAAAGCTTATTATAGTACCTGGTACATGTTAGGCACATGCCTTGAATTATACTTACATGCATATTTCATCCACATCCCTTAAAGGCAGGATCTTCAGCTTATCAGTTTGTCTTCTCCACACTACCATAATAATAATTATGAATGCGCAGAGTGGCTATGCCTGTCAATAGCCTTATTAAATTACAGCTTTAGAATGGGAAGGGACAGTACCACCCTTTGTTTGAACCCACTCAAATTTAGGCTATACCATATCAAGTAAGGGTCCATCCCATCTTTACTTGGAGATCTCCACTAATAGGAACCCATATCCTCCTGGACCACTTCATTCCACTTTTGGACAACTCTAATTGTCAAGAAATTATTCCTTATATCAAGTATAAATTTGTTCTTTTTTGCAACTTCCACTCAGTTCTCTTAATTTTGTCTTCTGGGAAGGGGGGCAAACAGAATTAGTAGAATCCTTCTTCCACATTATAGTTGTTGAAGTCTTGACAATAAATATGACACACTACCTAAGTCTTCCTTTGTAATCTTAGCATACACTATCTCTGAAGATAGTTTTCCTCTACCAACAATTAAACAAAAGACCATAAACCTAAGATAACAAAACTACAGCCTTAAAGCTGGAAGTGACCTTGAAAATCAATTCCAAACCTCTCATTTTACAGATAAAAAAACTAAGGCCCAGAGAGAAGTAATTTCCCCAAATTACATATATATTATAACATAGCATGGTGTCTGGCACATAGCAGACTTCTTTCATACATGCTAGTTGGCTCATTGATCGCCAGATTGACTACAACATAAACTCAAAGTTTTCCATGGTTATCCTCAGGACACCTTCCATTGTCAACGTCTTTTCTAAATGTTGTGCTGCCAAACTGAAGACAGTACTCCGGATGTGCTTTGATCTCGGCAGGGCAAAATACAGTAGGATTTAATCTTATCTACTTAGAAGCCAAAATTGTACACTGATAAAATTAGAAAGAAATAGTTAATGATACTTCATTTTCTACATTTCTTCACTGTTTTGAAGTGGTGACTTTACTTACATCTAAAGTATCATTTCATTACTCTAAATTTACTCCCAAAGGTAAGGTATTATTAGTGTTTAAAAAGAGAATCCTAGGATCTAAAGATCTTAAGATCAACCAAGCTAAGAGACAAAGACATTGGTCATAAGGTGGTAATAATTTCCATAAACTATGGTAAATCAAGAAATCAGAAAACCAGTGTATATGCATGGGGGAACTGAGATCCATATTGGTGGAGGGAGTATATCCACATTGATAAATCACAATTATTTTAAATTAGTTAAATAAACACTCTATACTAAAGAACTTTAGGCTTCCTCAACTCAGATTAATGGATTCCCCACCTAGATCTCACAAAAATTTTGTTTTGTATTCCACAAATATACTTGTATATTACTCTGTGTAATGCTTTGTATTATAAATATCATTATATATTATATTTCTCCCATTCCCATTTAAGTTCCAGGAGTATAGCAGCCGTATCTTATTGAACTCTACCAGAACCTCCACCATCCTATGTACAGAATAGATACTTAAGAAATGTTCATTGAATTGAATGATCTCTGTCTAGAATATGGCAGGAACCTTTAATCTGGTCTCCTAGCTTCTAATCTCTCCTCTGACCTAAAGCACGACTAAGATGATAAGTAATTCTCTTGTTCAAAAACTTTCAATGGCTACCTATTGCCTGCCAAATAAAATCTAAACTCTAGTTTGTCATTTAAAGCTCTCTACAGGCTGATCCCTATTTACTTCTCCAGTCTTATCTCCCACTAATATCCTGAAATTCAGTCAAACTGAACTATAAACTTTTATCTAAGCACGCCCCATGCTTTCCTATATCTGACTTTGCTCATTACAATTGCATTGCCTTGGACACCCTCCTCCACAGCTACCTCTTAAAACATTGCTTGTTCTTTAAGTCCCAGATAAAATGTTATTTTTTGCAAGAATTTTTTTTTTTCTTGACCCTTGATCAAAAGAGAACTCTGAAAAGTAGGAGCTCTGTATTCATGTTTCTCTTCAGGCATTTACCACATCCTTCCTTGAGTTATACTTACGTGTGTGTGTGTGTGTGTGTGTGTGAGAGAGAGAGAGAGAGAGAGAGAGAGAGAGAGAGAGAGAGAGAGAGAGAGAGCATATGTATACTGCTTTTTTTTTCTTTTCTTTTTTTTTTTTTTTTTTTTTTTTTTTTTTTTTTTGCTGAGGAAATTGGGGTTAAGTGATCTGCCCAGGGTAATACAGCTAGGGTGTTAAGTGTCAACTGCTTTTTATATTAAAATCCATCCAAATCATTTTGAGAATCTTGTGGTGTTCTCTTACATAATTGATGATGCACAACTGGAAAAGGGTTGAGAATCACTAATCTTTGAGCCAACAGTAAGCAAGGCCAATGGGTCAAAAGATCTTAGAAGCAAAAGTAATCTCAATCAATAGCATTTATTAAGTGCCTATAATATACCAGTGAGGATATAAGTGCAAAGAAGGAAACAACCCTTTCCTCTCATGTTACAAGTGAGAAAACTGAAACTGCGTTTGTCTTGACCAAAACTGCACACTTTTTAGTGTTTGAGTCAGGAATGGATCCCAACTCTATTGCTACTATATTCCACAATGGTCTCTCTTTAGTGTGAGCATCCAGATCACTAAACTTGAAATCTTTAGCTGAAAAACTAAACATTTGCCCTGTGCCAAAAAGTAAAGTGAAACGTGAATCATTCCCAGCATTTCTAGAATACTTTGGATTAGCCAAAGACTTTAGGAATCATTAACTACTAAATACATATAAACACCCATGAAGCTAGTTTCCCAATATCAATGACTAAATATACCATCATAGATTTAAAGCTAGAAGGGATCTTGTACATGATCGACTCCAACCCTCTCAGTTTGCAAATAAAAAACTGAGGTCCACAGAAGTGATGTTACTTCCCCAGTCACATACTTATCCTAAATTTCCAGGGTTGGAACTTGAACTCAAACTTATTCCAAATCTAGTATTGGATATACTGTACTATTTTTTTCTTAAGCAAAAAAATTGTGTGATTTGCCCTATAAATAAAAATAAAAAAGAAAGTCAGGATTAAAACTTAATTTCGTGGTTCTTAACGTTTACAATGTAAGGAAGGCAGCTGGGAAAATTATTCTAATAATATAATTTACCACTAGGTGGCAGGAGATTAGCATGAATCTATCTACAGACTTCCATTACACTAGAAGATTATTGCTTTAAAGCTCAGTGACCTTAGAGATCTATTTGTCCATCCTTTATCTCCACCCCACCCTCGTTTTACAGAAAAGAAAACTGAGGTACAGAGAAGTGACTTGCCCAATTTTGCATACATTATAAGTGACAGCCTGTTGTAGAAACGTAAGATTTTAGAGCTGGACAGGAACAATTTAATCTCATTTTATAGGCAGCAAAATTGAGTCCCAAAGGATTCACTGATCGACAGTGAATGAATAGCAGAATTAGCCTTACAATTCAGACCTCCTAATGTGATTTGTCTTCTTTCCATTAACTTTTAGTCTCTCATGAAGAAATATGCAAATAAGATGAGTGATTGGAATAGACTCAACAAGAGAATAACTGAGTATTTCTCTAAAGAATATATATGTCTGCAACAATACATCTCTGATTTTTCAGGATATTCCCAATTTCAAAAAAACCGAAATATACTTTTCATAAATTTTTGTAAAAACACTCTTTTTAGACTATAGTCCTGATTTCTGGTTCAAAAAATACAGTCATTACTACCATATTCTTACTTGAAGTTTTCACATTTGGAGAAATTAGGGAGAGAACAGCATTGACCTATATAGACCTTATACTAGTATTATCAGAATTTTCACTGCTCTCTTTGTGGCAATAAGTTCAAAACCCATTTTCTGCCCTGAGGAGGTGTTTTGGTATAAACGGGGTCAATCTTGAACCGTTTCTCAAAAGAAATCACAGAAACCCCAAGCACCTCTTGAGCCATCCTCGGCACAGAAGATGTCTGACAAGCCAAGTCACTTTCGTGGCAAATACAGATTAATCTTAATGTGCTCCTGGGAACTGCAATCTGGCCCAGGGTCTCTCAGCTTAGTCTCACAACCCCTCTGACCCATCCTAGAGAGTCCCTGGGGATGACTTTGAATCTTTTGGAGCTGCCCTCTATTACAATGGTTTCCATATTTATACATACTATCCTTAGAGATGAGACAAAACTAGAGTAATCTCCAGGGTTCAATGGAAAGGAAAACATTTTTCTAGGCAGTCTTTTCCATGATAGAAACCAATTTACGCCTGTCTAGTATCCTAGAGCGACAGATGAAAACCAATATACAATAAACATGCATGGTGGCACTTTTATGTTTCTTGGCTACATAAGGAAATATTACTGAGCATATTTCAATGTGAATATTATACAGTTTTGTACAGTGAAAGTGATACTGACAGAATGTGCTGAATTGTTAGGCTAAAGTGATTTTGGAAAGAACATCTCTTTGCAAACTTGATAGGTATTATTTGAGACAATACATAAGATTTCTACATTAATCATACAAAGCAAAAATACTATAAAAGTTTCTCCTGAAACATCAGCTAATCATTGACAGGTTTTTAATTGTATACAATGTGTGCCATTAATTTCTCATGGGAAAAAATTAAAACACTTTCCAGCTCAAAATCTTAAGAAATGAAGAGATGAAATCTAAAGAGATGAAAGGATAAAAAAGATGAGGAAATGAAATGTGTGGTCAGCTGGGGAAAAATCTCTGCATCAAACATGTCCAATAAGGATCTGATAGAAATATATGGCAAAAACGCAAATATATAAGAACCAAGAAACATTTCCTAGTATCAACAATTGTGAACAATTATAACAACCATATGGAGGAGTGTTCTAAATCACTAATAATAAGAATAATGCCAATTAAAACAATTCTGAATTTTCACCACACAATCAGCAAACTGGCAAAGATAACAGGATGGGAATGGTCACTTCTGGAGGGGTATGGAAAGAAAGGCACACTGATTCAGCACTTAACCCAGTACCTAGCACAGAATAGGTGCTTAATAAATGTTTAGTCATTGACTTAAGTAAAATGTTATTAGTTGATTTATAAATTGGTCCAATCATTCTGGAAAGTAATATGGAATTATGTTAAGAAAGTGATCAATGTGTTTATATCTTACAAATGATTGGGTGACAGAGAGATATACATTACACAAAAAGGTCAAAGATAGAAAGAAAAGTCCAATGAAACACTAAATAGTAGTAAAAACAAAATAGATGACCATAACTTAGGGGATGCTAAATGTGCTGAGATACATGATTGCAACCGAATATTCCTGTGTTGTGGTAAATGATGAATATGAAGAATACAGGGAGATAAGGGATTACTTAAATTCTTTGACACAAATGAAGAAAGAATCAGGAAAAAACACAATGACTACAACAACATGAATGGAGGAACAACAGACAAGGAACACTGTCATTATCATGTTCAAGCTTGGTTCTGGAGACAAGATATGAAAATGTAAATGGGAAACTATGGATGTAGAATGCTGTTTAAAAAGGCAGATTTCATTACTGTATTGAGTAGAAACACTTTAAAAAATTTTTTTGTCATAAGGGATGGCTCTCTGAATGAGAGAAGAAAAACAATATTGTCAAATAAAAGTAATATAAAAAACAAAAAAAATCAATAAGATTTTTTAAAGAGTATATAATAATATTAAATGGAATAGAGGCCCTTCTCAAGAATGTGATTAATGATACTATAAGTTAATTCATTCTTCATAGAGCAATTTTATAGAAGAGAAAGGATTACTTGTTTAATTGCTACTTAACAGCTAGATATTTGAAAACAAATTAGCAAATGCCATTTCCACTAATATCCATTCCAACAACAAACTTCTCTGAAGATGCAGGATCAGCACAAAGTCACTAACATAAGAGAATCCTCTCTCATGTGAAATGGCGGTAACTCTGTTAGCTAGCTGGCAGTGTTTACAACCACTGACAAAAATGAAATAACCAGGTAACACTTTCCAAAACCAACTCTGTTTTTTCTTACCTCTTCCTTCCTCTCCTCTGGACTGGTGGCTAAATTGAGGCTCAGCTGGGAGTGGCTGCTAATACCACTATCTTCATTACCATCATCATAATACACTGTTTTCACTGATTCCTGGAAGGACACTGGACTTCTCCCCTTTGGGGCAGGCACCTCTGCTCGCTCTTCACTTTCCATTGAGCTCAGAGACAACGTGCTATGGGTGTTTGGACAATGGAAATTCATATTGTACTTGGCATTTTCTGAAACAGGGCTCTGAGGTTTGGGGGCAGTGGGCCGAGGAGGCGTGCTAGGATGATCCAATTCACATGCAGACTGGCTAGTATTTTTTGGTTTATCAGAGTCTTTGATAAATGCTTTTAGAGCAGTGGGGCTTGATGAGGAACTGTCAGCAGACTGACGGACACATCCTGATGTCTGGAGGGGTTTGGCTTTGGGCAACATCTTTGTTTCAATGTCTGTATCAGTGCGCTGAGAAGTGTTTGGACTCAGGCTAGGAATTACTGCAAAGGAAGACTCCACATTGCATACTGGGGATGTACTCCTCTTTCGGTCATGTTCCGTATTGGTAGAAACACGACGGGAATAATCATCATGTAGTTGGCTGTTGAGCTGTACTCTTTGGTTTAGCTCACTTGGGGATGATGCCCCACTCTTAGGAGGCTCTCTCTTCCAAGCAGCATCAGCAACGTTACTTACAAGTTTCAAAACGCGATCAAAATCCTTGGCTCTTATTGGACTCTTCCAGCGTTTTGACCTCCTCTCCAGTCCATTAGTTTTATCTGAGTCAGTGGGAGAACTTAGTGTCCTTTGGATTTCATGTTTCTCATTTGTCACTTTAAGGTCGGTGAGGTTTGAGGTGGACTTCCGCTTGAAAGAACTTTTCCTCAGAAAGTTCAAGTTGTCTGTACTCTTGCTTCTCCTGTAGATAATACGGTTATTTTCAGAGTTTTTCACTAAAATTTCACAGACTTTGGGCTCTTGGATGATGGGTGACAGAGGTCTCCCACAGAGCTGGGAGCCAGAATACTTATCAGAGTCCAGTAAGTTAATGCGGCCGATACCATAGGCTCTCCTGATGCTCCTTGACCTGTGAGTATTCCTCAGGAAGGTATCATCATTTTCTTCTGGGTCAGAACAATCTGATAACCCCCCATCCACTGCCTTATGGAAATCATTTAGCTGTCCTGCACAAGAATACCTGCTAGTTTGGACACTTGTCACAGCACCATTGGGAATGTGTTTTCCCAAGTCATTTTCTGAAGCATCCTCATTTAAAACATCTGGGTCCTCCCGACTCTGAATTCCTTGAAGAACTGAGGACTTGAGTTTTTTAAATGATCCCATTTTTCTAAAGGAAGATAGAGCATTCCAAGTTGAAGAATTGCCCATAAGAATCATTGAGCGAGGCCTTTCTGCATTGCAACTACTCCTCTTCCTAGTGGCAGAGAAAAGGCGCATGAGTTTGGAAGGGCTGAGCTTCTCTTCCTGGGCTTCTGAATCACTGTTGTTAGAGCTCTTACACACCCCATTCTGACAGGAAGAATTAATGACTGTTCTGGTCTCAACTGGTTCCATAACTACATGGGCAGTAGTAGGGCTATTCCCAAAGCCATTTTGGACTGTTGTCATGTTCTCAAGGCTGGAGGCACGAGGAGAAGGGACATCATAATTCACATCCACGGTCCAACTTTCAGCAGCTTCCCAAAGAGTAGGTCGTTCATCATTAGCACTTCCTGGAGCCTCATATTCACACTGATTGTATCTATTTAGATCTTTGGTAGAAGGCACCACCTATATTAAAAAGATAATAATAATTTAGCCATTTGTTCCTCCACTGGAAACTCCATAGCAAACTAGAATGAAGGGTTTTGCTTGATATTTTTGAGATATCGCTTGTTTTGCCCTCTTCTGCTCCCTTTAAAATGTCCTGTTGTTTATAGAAATAGCTGTTCTTAGGTTTTATCCTTCTATAAAACTGTAAGGGCATGGATGGTTTCTTAAATAAATTTTGTATCTCCTCAGTACCTAGTAACATGCCTTGCACACAGATGGTGTTTAATTAAATGCAGGCTGAATGAATAACTGATATTATGATGATAAGAATGCTTTAAGTTGTACAATGGATAGAGTTCTGGATCTGAAGTCAAGAAAACTTGAATTCAAATCCAGACTCAGATACTCACTAGCTGTGTGACACTGGGCAAGTCACTAACTTCTGATTTTCCATATTATCTCCAAAATGGAGATAATAATAGCACCTACTTCCCTATACTGTTGTGAGGATAAAATGAGATCGTATCTGTAAAGTACTTCGCAAAATACAAAATACCATATAAACACTAGATATCATCAGTATCCTGTCAATCAGGCAACACTTTGTAGGGCAAATTGCAGGAAGAAAAAGTACAGGCAGGTAATCTATCTAAGAAGCAACTGCAAACAGCCAACCATGAAGGACTCAAATTAAGCTGGTGGCAAGAAGAATAGTACAAAATGCAAAAGATAGCATTGCAAATGAGGACTCCTAAGAACTTGGTAACTTATTAGATATGGGAGACAAAGGAAATAGAAGAGGCAAAAGTAACTGGGTGACTAAGAGAATAATGGTAGCTGTAACATAAATTTTTCTTTAACTGTAAGACATTTGCCTTATATTTGAACTGGCTTATTACATGCTAGAAATGTTCCCTCTTCTCCCTTCTGCTTCATGAAATCTCTCATTTCCCTTCAGACTCAACTCAAGCCACACATTCTCCTCAACTTCTCTCCTGAATTTATTTTACACTTATTCTGAATATAGTTCTTTAATGATCATAAGGAAAAACTGCATTCATATGGTATTTTAAAGTTTTCAAAGCCTTTACTTATATTATCTCATTTGATCCTCACAACAACCTGGTGAAGAAGATGCTATTATTATTTTTAGTTTATACATAGGGGTGCCAACAGAAATAAAGGATTTGTATGATTCACATTGCTAGTAAGGGATTGAAGTGGGATTTCAACTCCAGTCTTTCCGACTCCAAGTATGGCACTCTATCCCTGTACCCCAAAGTATATAATATTGATAGTTCCATGGGCATTGTTCCAAGTATCATTGTTCCATGAGAGCAGGGATTGTGCCAATTTTTGTTTTTTACACACATGCCACCCAGTATGGTTGCTGGTCCATTAAAAGTGCTTAAAAATGCTGATTGACTATTGGATGGATGATGTAGGGAAGGAGAACAATCACTGAAGAACAGAAAATGGGGAAAATTGATACACTTAGGGCCATGGTCTTTAGAAAAGATATCTCTCTGTTCAACCCTGCTGAGAGCAGAAAGAGAACCTGAGACCAGTAGTTTTAGGAAGAAGCATAGGTGAAGGTCAGTCACTTTGGAGGACATCTCATTTCACCTCTTGGAAGGGTAAGATCAAGTCCTACCTGGTTTTTCTTCCCATAATGGTGTTTGGGTAATGGATATTTGGGGGAATCTCAGTGACAAGACAGCCCTATTCAGTTGGATTTGATTTAGGGATGAGGTTTCACAGCCTCTCTTCATCTCCATTTATAGTAAGACAGCTTTAAGTAATAACAGGCAGTCTTAGTCCGTGTGCCCAAGTAATTTTACAAATTATCACAATTTTTTCAAGATATCATTTTCTCAATTGCTGGGTTAACTAAAACAAATTCAGAAATTCTAAGTTCCTAATTAGGGCAAATTAATTTTAGAACACTAGTTATTTGCTACATAGTTTATGCTACTTTACCTCATGAATGCTGAAAAAGGAAACCAAAAAAGAAAGCAAATAAGACAAGAGGCACTTTTACTGGAATTTCTGAATTATGTCCTATGTTCCATTATTCACAACTAATCTTTTGACCTCCACTAAATAATGAGTCCATAATTCAATCAGTGATTGTGTAGACAGTTCTGTGAGTTATGGGAAACCAGCCAGAAAAATTTATGCACAGAACCACAAGAATGAATTTTAGATTATGGAATATGGAAAAGTGGATTGTCTTAAAGTTGCATTTTACTGAGCTATGAATTTTAGACTATAACAAGGCTTCTTAGTGGCATGGAGAATTTCTTGAAAATAACTATCAGATTTTTTTAAACAAATGCTTATTTTGGAACTTTAAATCCATTAATGTAAGAGGTTTAATGTCCATGTGACAAGGAAGGAGATTATCTAACATACAATTCAAATAGATTACAGGAAATGAGACACTGGGTAGAGAGATTACAAATTGAGTAATGTCAAAGTAACAAAAACATGGTGTATTAGATTTGTATCAGAAGTCCTGGATTTGAACCCTGGCCCTAATACTTACTTGCCACAAGATGCTGGGCAAATCATTGAGCATCTCTGAATTTCAGTTTCCTCATCTGTAAATATGGATATAATAACCTTAAATTTATTTAAGGCAACTCTAACTTCTCTTGTGACCTCCATTCTCACATTTTCAATTGCTTAATGGGCTGCTCATACTAGATTTTCTGTTGTTGCTGTTAAGTCATTTCAGTCATGTCCTATTTTTTAGAACCCCATTTTTGGTTTTCTTTGCAAAGACTGGAATGTTTTCCCATTTCCTTCTCCAGTTCATTTTATAGGTCAGAAAACTGAGGCAAACAGGATTAAGTGATATGTCCAGGGTCACAGGAAGTGTCTGAGGCCACATTTGAACTCAGGAAGATAAGTCTTGATTCCAGTCCTGGGACTCTCTATTGCACTATCTCACTGCCTTGAATGTCCTCAAAATATCTTAAATTTAGCATGTCCAAAACTGAACTTATTGTATTTTCCCTAAAACCTTCCCTTCTTTCAAACTTTCCTCATTGTCAAAAGCACCTCCAAGTGACCAAGGGGCACAATGTGGATGTCATTCTCATACCCTCATCCTCTCTTACCCAGCCCCCTTGCCCAATCTGATTGCAAATCTACTTTCTATCTTCACAATATCACACAAAGACATCTTCTCCTGTCACTATCCTTCTTAAAGGCCCCCATCATCTCCCACCTGGACTATCACACTAGTCTGCTACTTGATTTCCATGCCTCAAATCTTTTCCTACTATTCCTATCAGCTATCAAAGTGATCTTCCATGTCACTCTCCAACTCAATCAACCCAAGTGGTTTTCTATTACCTCCAAGGTCAAATATATTTGACTTGAATATGCTTGGCTTTTAAGCCCTTCATATTCTAGTCTTCTTTCTCTCCTCCATGTAATATGTGGACACTGCCCTCCTTTCTCTACCTCACACACAAAAGTCCATTTACGAAACTCTATGCATTTTCACCAACTTCCCTCATGCCTAGATTCTCTTCCTATTCTTCTCTATTTCTGGCTTTCTTCAAAACTAAGCTAAAATCCCAATATATGTAAGAAAACTTTCCTAAGGATTCCTTAATCTGTGTGTTTTCCTTCTGAGATTATATACAGTTTATTATATATGAGGGCAGTTAAGTGACATAATAGATAAATCACTGAGCCTAAAGTCAAGAAGATCTGAGTTCAAATCTATGTGATACTGGGGAAGTCACTTCACCCCATGTGTCTCACTTCCTCACCTGTTAAATGAATTGGAGATGAAAATGGCAAACCACTCCAGTATCTTTAACAAGAAAACTCCAAATGAGATCATGAAGAATTGGACACTATTCAACAACAATATCCTCTATATCTCCTCTACTTACTTTTTCTCTTCCATTAGATTGTGAAGCTCCCTAAGAATAGAGACAATGATTTTGTTTTACATTGTATTCCTCAGTACTAAGCAAAGTGCCTGGCAAATAGTATGTGATCAAAAGATTCTTGCTGACTATCTATCTCTACCTATTTCTGATGATTATTATAAGGAAAGTCCTTTGTGAACTTCAGAGAGCTGTAGATACATAAACTGTGATTACTCTTCTTCTAATCATATAGTTCCTCGCCTTTTAGGTTTAGAAGTTGAATTAAGGTCAGATTCCCTAACTGGGAAGTTTTGAGAAAGGAAATTCTCAGATAGGCATTAGGTTAGATTACCTCTGAAGAACCCTTCTAACTCTGGTATTCTGATGAATTTCTAGGGACTCTAAAGGAAAAGGCATTTTATCATTTAAAAAAACATAACAAAAGCCTGAGATTTAGAGTTGGAAGGGTTCTAAGGCTTCATCTGGTCTAACCCCATCCTTTTATAGATGAGGCCCAGAAAAATCAAGAAGGCAAGAAGACATCTCCAAGATCACACAGGGATTTGCAATTTACTAGATGTATGTACTATTGGGGCAGATAACATACCCTCTGAGCCATAGTTTCCTTACCCATAAAATAGGAGTTTGACCTAGACAACCTCAAAGGTCTCTTCCAACATATAAGTATGGTTTGGCTAATTGGGATTTCCTACCTCTCTTTCCTTCTTCCCATATAGATTTACAGTTTTAGAATGTGAGAATAGTCAAGGAATTGATTTTAATTTCTCTCATTTAAAATGTGTTCTTTTAGTTAAAATGACATTTACATATTATTTTATGAGGTCTCTTTACAGTATTTGGCACAAAAACCTAATTTGGGTGATACACAAAGGCAGCATATAATGATGCCATTAATAAAAAAAGAAAGTGGTTTCCAGGAACTCATTCAAGACCAGGGCTCCCCTTACTCACCACCCACTTAAGCCAAGCTATTCAATCTGGTCAAACATTATTTATAGCTTACTTTGTTAAAAATTAGTGCTGTTATGGTGCTCCTATTCTGGAGACATTACATATACACAAAATGAAGAAGAGATTTTGTGCATAACAGAAGACGTTAGCATTTTTGGGTAAACTGAGCACTTCCTGTTGCTAACTATAAAACTGTGTACTTCATCTCATCCAGCAACTCAGAAAAGTAAATTGGTCAAAAGGACCCAGCAGATTGGTAAAAGAGGTAAAATATGGAGGGAAAAGAAGTGGGAAAATTTTAAACATTTCTCAGTCTGCATCAATATCTCTTCATAGAATTCTCAGCCTCTCAGGAAGGAATGATCCTTCAGTCCTGTCAGGAAAAATTTCTCATCCTTTTTTCTCCTGCCCATTAAAAAGTACTACCAGAAACGTCCATTAGATCATATCCAAGTGAATGTGCCCAAGGGGGCAGCTAGGTGGCACAGTGGATAGAGTATTGCGCCTAAAATCAAGGAGACTCATCTTCATGAGTTCAAATCCAGCCCCAGACACTTATTAGCTGTGTAGCCCTAGGCAAGTCGCTTAACCTTGTTTACCTCAGTTTCCTCATTTGTAAAATGAGTTGAAGAAGGAAATGGAAAACCCTACAGTATCTTTGCCAAGAAAAAACTCCAAATGAGATCATAGAGAATTTGAAACAACTGAACAACAACAAAAAATGACTACCTCATTTGGTCATGTTGAGAATTTTCACTTTTTTTTTTTAATTCATAGGATCATTAATTTAAAGCTTGAAGAGATTTCAGAGGTTACCTAGTTCAATTCCCCCAGTTAACAGTTCAGGCAATAAAAATTTATTATGTGAGCTAAGGCTAGAAATTAACTCGGGTCTAATGCTCTTACCACTGTACCACCTAACAACCTACTCCAAGTTTGCTCTCTATCCATTGTGCTTTTAAGTTAATTTTGCCCTAATATAAGAAAGAAGAATTCAATAGGATGCCTTAAGACATTCCTTGCCTGAAACCTAAACATTAAAGACTTCTGCATGGGCCATTAGGTGCTAAGAATCTTTCATTCTCTTACATACTATGGGCTCTAGGCTTTATACATATTATAGATGAAGAAACTGAGGCAAATAGGATTAAGTGACTTGTCCAGAGTCACATAGCTATACTAACACCCACAAAAAAGTACTCCTCAATAAATTAAAAAAAAAACAATCCACAAAAATCTAAATTTCTAAAAACATATTTGTGATTTCATAGAATTTCAATTTGGAAAAGACCTTCAAGATTCTCTAGTCCAAGCTCTTCATTTTATAGAAGTCTAGAAAAATAAAATAACTTGCTAGTCAAACATTATTAAAATGGCTACTTATTAATAACTAGAATAATAATAAGTACTATAAGTAATAATTGCTAGCAATTATATAGAACTTACTGTGTGCCAGGCACAATGCTAAGTGATTCACAATTATCTCATTTGATCCTCACAATATCTCTAGGAGATAGGGGTTGTTATTATCCCCATTTTACAGATGAGGAAACTGAGGCAAACAAAGATTAAATGATTTGTCAAAAATGCAACAGTATGTCTGAGCTGAATTTTAATTCAGGTCATGCTGCTGGTTAGTAAAATGGATAGAGTATGGGACCTGGAGTCAGGAAGTTATTTTTGTGACTTCAAAGATGGCCTTAGACACTTATTAGCTATGTGACTTTGGACAAGTCACTTAATCCTATTTGCCTCAGTTTCCTCATCTATAAAATTGAGCTGGAGAAGGAAATGGCAAACACTCCAGTTTCTTTGCCAAGCAAACATCAAATGGGGTCATGCTGAAACAATTGAACAACAACTTCCTGACTCTAAGCCATTGTGTTCTATCCATTGGGCCACCTAAGCTGCTAAGGTTTACAAATTGGTTTGAATAGATTATCTATTAAGAAAACTCACAAAAACTTTAGGAGTTGGATATTAAAAGCATTACTACTTTTGAAGATGAAGAAAGTGACTTTCAGTAAAAATCTGCAACTTGCCTATGTTTTCACAAAAGGCAAGATTTGAATCCAGATCTCTCTTACATCTAAGTCCAGTGCTCTTTCTACATACCATAAAGTCTGCTCTCTATATATATCAACATAAATTACAAAAGGGAACTGCAGAAAGGTCCAGAATAGTGTAGAGAGTATAAGCTTGAATATAGATATTCAATGACTAGTGCTCTCCTTCCACTCCTATCTCCCCATGCCCCAAACAGTTCGTTCACAAATAAATAACCACCAGCCTGCAAGGCAGAGAAAATGTACAGCTAATGCCTTTATGATATTAAAACTCACCAAGACCCAAGATAAATCACAAATGAAAGGCAGGGAGGAAATTAGCCTTGGAGCACAAAAGAAAAGAATCCTGGGAAGAGGTAAAAGTTGGCTGAGCAAGGTGATAAAATGCCTGAGAAATCTGGATCAGAGTGGAGAGCTACTCTTGAGATAGGGAGCAAATTGCCTGAGGTTCAGTTTGACCTAAATGGGGACAAGAATGAATATGAGCTACAACTATTTATTAGCCAGAGGTTTTTAGGCAAAATATTTCTAGGATAGAATTGGCCATAAGAGACTGGATAAAGAGGCATTCAGGAACACAAGATCCTATGGAATCCCTCTCCTAAATTATAATCTACATTTCTTGGATCTATTTTACTAAACCTATATATAGCCTTCCCCCTGATGAATACTCTTATCTTTAGTAAAGTTACCTTTGCTGCGTTAAACACAATTAACTTGAAGCTATAATGTTGTTGTTATTGTTGTTATTTTTACTTTTCAACTTATGATTGGTCCAGGATTAGAGCTGAAAAACCAACCCCCTCATTTTATGAAAAAGTAAACAGACCTGGGGATGTGGAGTGATTTGGCCCAAGGCCTTATATGGTGAATCCAGATCATTTTACTCCAAAATCCAGCAATCTTTGAATTGTGCCATGTTGCTACCAGGACAGTAGTTAGAGTATCAGACTTAGAGTCAGACTTATCTTCTTGAGTTCAAATCCAGCCTCAGACACTTAGTATCTGTGTGATCCTGGTCAAGTCACTCTAACTCTGCCTCAGTTTCCTCATCTGTAAAATGAGCTGGCAAGGGAAATCTTTGCCAAAAAATAATGGGATCACAAAGAATCAGGTAAAACATGTTGCCTCTAATGACAACAGGAAAGGCTGAGCTAAAGCAACCCTAAAGTCGTGGGGTGGTGATCTAAGGAATGACAAGGATATCAGAGAGCTTGATATCTCATCAAAAACAACCTTTCTTTCTGTTCAGAGGATAGAAGCAGCAGTTGAGACACAGCCAGTCACAGAGGCAGCTAGGGAGAGAAGTCTGGAAACCTTGAAAATACAGCAACTATAAACAGCCTGGTTTCTGAATGAGTCAGAGGTAGCCTGTAAATTCCAATCCTCTACAGTAGAGGCCATTTAGACACAAAAAAAGTCAAACTGTGCTTAGTACTGAAAACTTAATGGTGAGGCAAATAGAATAAACAGTTATTCAGCTTCTTCTCTGTGGGGGACAAGAGTAAGAAGGGTTGAGATAAAGAAGGAAAGTATCAACATCATGGATTTGTTTTTTTTTTTTTTCTCTCCTTATCTTCTTCTTTTATTATTGTTATTCTGAACTTTGTAAATATCCATAAACATAAACATTTCCACATACAAAGAAAATAAAGGATTATCTACAAAAATGTGAACCATTATTAAATATAGATTATTTATTTTTTATAACTATATATTGATGGAGATATGGTTAGAAGAACTGCACATGTCTGATCTACATCAGATTGCTTGCTGTCTTGGAGATCCAGGGAGAAAAATTAGGAACACAATGTTTTGCACAGATGAATGTTGAAAACTATCTTTTCATTATTAAAAAAAAAAAAAAACTATTTTTGCTGTTACAAAAAAAAAAAAAGAAAACAAGTATATATTGAATTTGATCCAATCCTTACTTATGTCTCTTTCTGCTCTTCTATATATTTTTAAATGTTTCATTGATATTTTCTTACTTCTCTATAGTTATGTACTATTCTCCATGATCACTTTTCCCCTTCTCCATAAGAAACCTCCCTTGTGAAGAGAGAAAATTTGGAACTCAAAAATTTTTTTTTCAATGAATGTTTAAAAATCTTCTTTCTATGTTACTAAGGAAATATGAAATATTAAAAAAAAAACCTCTTTTGCACAAGTAGAGCCAAGCAAAACAAATTTATACATTGGTTGCATCTGAAAAGTCATGTCTCTTTCTGCACCTACAATCAAATTTTTTGCCAAAAGAAGGAAGCAGACTTCAATATTGTTGTTCAGGAGTTAGGATAGATCACTTCATTGATCAGAGTCTTTAAGTCTTTCATAGTTGCTTTTCTTTACAATATTATTATTATGAAAAACTATTCTCCTCTGCATCAGTTCCTACAAGTCTTTCCAAGTTTCTCTTTTGCCATTTTTTACACAGCAATATTCCATTACAGTCACATGCCACAATGTATTTAGCCATTCCCCAACTGAGGGAATTTTGTTTTGTTTTGTTCTTTGCTACAACAAAAATTGCTGCTATAAATATTTTTAGACATAGAGATCCTTACCCTGTCTTTCATCTTTGTTTGGAATATTTACCTATATGGAGTTCAGTGACTTTCAGAGTGAAGTTTCAGTTTACTTTCCAGAATGACACAACATTGACTTTTATAAATTAAAATCATGTTCATATTTTATTTCTCTTCTACTTGCAGGAAAGTGAGCTATTTTCCTGATTCCTATGTTTTCCTTTAAAAGTTGTTTTTTGAAGGCTTTCTTTACATTTTTATTATTGTTGTTACTACAGTCAGAGTTTGGAAACTCAATCTTGTAAAGTAGACTAATGCTTACATTACTTTGAATAACCTGAGCTATTACTAACACATTCAGGGGGGCATAAAATTCAATTTTCCCTTGACCCCACTGCTTTACAAGTCAGAAATGTGATAGTTTTGTTTTTTTTTTTTTTAAACAGCTTGACAGTGGAGTGAATGTTTCCTAGGGAGATAACTTCCTTGAATTCAATTTAAGGTGAAGGTGCTAACTACTTCCTGTGGAGAAACTGTTTGCCTCCTTAGTTTCTTCCCAGTTCCCTGAGGTTTAACAATCATCCCTACCCATCTATTATTTAGAGATAATAAAACGTGCTAGTATTCACTTTTGCTTGGGATCAGAAAATATTAAAAATGAAATACAAATCAGGGAAAGGGTCTCCTGCCTTACTTCTATTCATATCAATAAATTTGAAAACTATGATTTTTTTTTTTTTTGCAATCATGAATATCTAACTAAGGAAGAGAGGAAGACTATTAACAAGATGGGAAGTTACAAATTTCTTTTTTTGGAAAATCATTCATTTCTTGCAATATAAAAAAATCACAAAATAGTGCTTTATGTTTGCATGACTAACTAATCTATTAAAGTTGGTGAAGAGGCAAAGAGAAAGGAAACTCAATAATTAGCACTATAATTCATTCAGTTAATTACCATGACTCATGAGAAATGGAAAGTGTGGGACTAAGCCAGAAGAATAGCCAGGGTTCAGGTAAAAGAGAATTTTAAATGTTGGGCTAAGAAAGTAAATAATAATGAGAAATACCACTTAACCGTACTATATATCTCAGCTAAATTTATATGTCACTGAGAGCAAAATTGTTTTTTCTTCAATTTCCCCATTCTTCTAGAATGTTCCACTCTCTCTGTCACCATATCCCTGACTTTGAATGTTTGCAATATCGATTTAAAGGGGGGGGGGGGGGGGAACCTTTGGCTATGGTTTAACTAACATTAACTGTAAAAGAAGAGAAAAACCAAAAAAAAAAAAAAAAAAAGCCAGATCTGGGTCAAAACATGCACACACATACACACACACTCCCATGGATGATTATATATGTGAATATAATCCTGATTGTATATTTTCCCCTTAATGCTTATTAGCTATGCATGTGAAAACAGTGAAAGCAGTTGGGAAGCTGAAGTTTTGGCTGTTCTCCCAACATGGCAACTGTGATTTGAGATTTAGAAAGCTGAGTTTTAGCTCTAACAATCTTTTTTTGTGAGAGGAAGAGAATGCCTTTGAGCATCTTATGTCTTTCTGCATAGAATTTATAGGAAAGACAGTTGAAGAGCTTTATTCTTATGTCATTTCCTCCTTTTCTGGAAAAAAAAAAAACAGGATGGTTATCTTGGCACTGATATTTGTTCTTTGGATATATCACCTTAACATGTCAAACAGGTTTGTTGGATAGTGAATAAATGCATGAGGTTTTTTGGTTTTTTTTAAAGGCCTGAATTCAGTGTTAGCTCTTCAGAGTTTTATATATTCAAAAGTCACAGAATAATATCTTTATCAACTACCTTCTCACTTCCTATCTCCATTCATTCAACAAGCATTTACTACACTGGACTATGTCCTTCTGAAAAAAGTCAAAGATGATCAGTATTTCATCTTTATTTCAAAGCAGAGACACCTCAAACAAAAATCTCCTCAAATTTTGTTTTATGTCTTTGAAGTATTTTATAAACTTTACATAATGAAATGTATTTTTTTTATATGAAAAAGATAGAGTTTGACGGGTGGGTGGGAGGTTGTTTGTTTATTTTTAAGAGAAAAAGAATTAGAAGGAAGTTCATGGGCACCCCAAATAGACTGCTTATGGGGGACGTAAAGAGGGACAACATGCTATGAGGTATAATGATATAATGATATAATAATGATTGGACAGATTTCAGTTTGAGTCACTCAAGAAAGCTCTTGCTTCAATGAGTCTGTGATATCATTCATGTGTTCTGGAAAGAAAAAACAAGAAACTTACATATTTGCCCTCTTTAAACTGGCCAATGAAGTATTTATCTTTCTTTGACCTATTCTGGTACAGTGGAAAGACACACTGGACTTAGCACCCTAAGGACCTGGATTTAAATTCCAACTCCACTATTTATTTACTATTTAAAACTAGGATAAGTCATTTCATCTATAGGAATCTGTTTCTCAATTGGCAAAGTAACAATGATAATAATAATCAGCATTTACTTAGTGCTTTATGATTTGCAAAATCCTTTACAAATGTTTTCTCACCCTATTCTCTCAAAATCCTCATTTTATAGTTGAAGAAATTGAATCAGACAAGAATTAAGTTCCTTGTCCAGGATGACACATTGTAAGTGTTAGGGAACAGATCTGAACTCAAGTTTTCTTAACTATAGGTCCAACATTCTATCCATTTCACCACCTAGCAAGGTGTTATTATAAATAAGCAAAAAAAGCCAGATTCAGAAAGATTAGGTGACTTCCCTGCCCAGGATGATACAACTAGCAAAGGTCTGAATGAAGGCTTCCTGGGATTCCAATCCAGCTATTCCTGATTCTAATTCTAGTGCTTGGAATATCTCAAATAAGGATGTGGCCTAGTTTCTTGCTCGTTGATTTTATAGGTAGAGAAAATGAAGAATACAAAAATAAAAGGACATTTCTTGTTGCCAGTATCAGAGAACAACTTACAAGCTGGGTTGAGAGATGGCATCTAACATATCCTAAATCAGAGTGCAGTGCTCTAGACAACTGAGGTATCTACCACTCATGGATTCTATTGGCCAACTACCTTCATTCCCACCAACTGTCCCTTCCCCCTATATTTCTCTAACCACAAGGTTCCAAGAAGACAAAAGAGATCAAATTATTAACTTTAAGGAGAACGTGTCACAGCTATAGTGGCCAATTTCCCATTATAATAAAAGACAAAATATTTGTTCTCTGTATGCCATAAATACAGGGAAGCTATATTGTTTTCCAAACAAATGCAGAAAATGAAACTCTTCTAAAGAACAGTATTAAGTATCAGCCATTGTACTGTGCTTCCCAAAGTCTTAGAGAAATAAAAAATAAACTTAGAAACGTGACACATAATCCCACACTACTGCCTGTTCCTTTTTTTTAAAAAGTTATTTTATTGTAACTTTTTATTTATAAAACATATGCATGAATAATTGACCCCTGTAAAATCTTCAGCTCCAAATTTCTCCCTCCTTCTCCCTACCTTCTCCCCTAGATAACAGGTAGTCCAATACATGTTAAATATGTTAAAAATATATATTAAATCCAACATATGTATACATATTTATACAGTTATCTTGCTGCACAAGAAAAATTGGATCAAGAAGAAAAAAAGAAAAAAAACATGAGAAAGAAAACAAAAATGCAAGCAAACAACAAGAGAAAAAGTGAAAATGCTATGTTGTGTTCCACACTCAGTTCCCATAGTCCTCTCTCTGGGTATAGATGGCTCTCTTCATTATTGAACAACTGGAACTGGTTTGAATCATCTCATTGTTGAAGAGAGCCACATCCATCAGAACTGATCATTGTATGGTATTGCTGTTGCCATGTACAATAATCTCCTGGTTCTGCTCATTTCACTTAGCATCAGTTCATATAAGTCTTTCCAGGCCTTTCTGAAATCATCTGTTGACTACCACTTGTTCTAAGAAGGACTCTGAAAAGCATATGGGAATACACAATCTAACTAAAGCAATAAGAGATTCAGTTGGTTTTAATGTTATTTTATAATAATATATTTGAATCACATATAGAATTGTGAGTTATTTGGTTATTGAAACCCCTATTTTCCTAAGATTTTGTTAGTTTATACTTATACTAGTTGGGCAAATCCATAAAGAATCCTATTGTCTAAGTGCTTTACAAATAACATCTTATTTGATCCTTACAATAACTCTGGGAGACAGTTGCTATTATTAACTTCACTTTACAGTCAAAGAAGAAGAAACTGAGGCAAAAAGAGATTAAGCAACTTACTCAGAATCCTAAAGCTATTAAGTCTCTCAGGCCAGTTTTGACTTCTAATCTTTTGGACACCAAGCCCAACACTCTCTGTATTGTACCAATTGGCTGCCTTTTTTATATGCCTGGTACTTAAAGGCAAAAATGCATCCCTAGCATCATAGAGCTCATAGTCTAATGAGGGAGACAACATGTAAACAACTCTGTATATGCATGAACTAGATGAAAGAAGATAGCGTGTTAAGGGGGCTCAGTAGATAGGGTGTCAAACCTGAAGTCAGGTAGACTCATCTTCCTAAATTCAAATCTGGCCTCAAGTACTTACTGTGTGACCTGGACAAGTCCCTTAACTCTGTTTGCCTCAGTTTTCCCCTCTGTAAAATGAGCTGGAGAAGGAATGGTGAACCACTCCAGTATCTTTGCCAAGAAAATCACAAATGCGGTCAAGAAGAGTCAGACAGGAATGAATAACAACTGAATAACAACAAAGATGAAAGGTACCTCAGGAGGAAGGCACTAGCAGCAGTGGGGGTGGGGTGAGGAAGAAACAAGAGGGGATCCTGTAGAGTGTGAATTGAACTAGGTTTTAAGGAAAATCAAGGAAACCAGTTGGCAGAAGTAATGGAAGAGAGAATTCCAAGCAAGAGGATAGCCAATGAGAAAGCATGTAAATTGGAGGATTTACTATTGTGTTCAAGGAAAGGCAAGAAAAGCCAATGTTGGTGGATCACAGTTTATAGGGAGAAGTAAAAAGCCAGATTGTGAAGAGTTTTAAATATCAAATTAAGAATTCTATGTTTGATCCTGTCAGTATTGGTGAGCCACTGAAGATTACTGAGAGTGGGGAGATTATATGTTCACACTTGCACCATAAAAAACAGCTTTTGCAACTGAGTGAGGGGTGGATTAGAGTAGGGAGATAATTGAGGCAGAGACCAGCAAAATACTTCAACAATGCAGGCACTGATTACTATAGTTAGAGTATAATCTAGGGCTGAGGAGTGGAAAGGAGAGGTGTTGTGAAGGCAGATAAGACAAAACTTGGCAAGAATAATCTCCCCGAGGAGAGGAATAATAGTCCCTAATCACCTCAGTCTTTATATCTCCATTTTTGTTGTTGTTCAGTCATGTCCACCTCTTCCTGACTTCATTTAGGGTTTTCTTAGCAAAGATATCAAATTGATTTGCCTTTTCTTCATTTTATAGATGAGGAAACTAAGGCAAACAGGAATAACTGACTTGTCCTCGGTTACACTGCTGACAACTGTGAGGTCAGATTTGAATTCAGGAAGATGAGTCTGACTCCAAGCCCAGCACTCAATCCGATGTATCACCTAGCTGCCCCAAAATGGCTAGTAATGCTTTAAAGCTTGCAGATATTATCTCACATGATCCTCCCAATAACACTGAGAAGTAGGGTTGTTATCCTTATTTTAAATAGGAAGCGGAGGCAGGCAAAAATTATATGATTTGCCAGGATCACACAGCTAATAAGTGTTTTAGAAAGGATTTCCTGACACCAAGACCCAGTTATTGAACCACTAAGTGCCTGCTAATAGGCATTTAAAAATTCCTTGTTGATTTGCTATATATGAAGAATATTGAAGCAAACTGTCAAATTTGCCTATCTTAGATAAGAAAGGGTACTATTAGCACATGTAGTATAAATAAAATATAAGATATCATAGGACTTAAAGGTAGAAAGGTCATTATGGAATATCTAATCAGCCTTCCTTGTCACAAGGGTCACAAAGACAATGGGATGAAAAGTGGAGATTTAAACCCAGGTCTTTGGCTTCTAAAACAATGTTCTTTCAGGGAAGCTCTAGACTTTAGAAAAGCAGTTCTCGAGATTTTGGGTTTTTCTTTACCCTCTCAAAAATTATTGAGACCTTTCCCCAAGAGCTCTTGTTTATATGGAAGATAGATATAGATAAATATATAGATACAAATATTTATCATAGTAGAAATTGAAACTCATAAACTTTTAAGGTATTTATTAATTCATGTAAAATAACAATAATAAAACACATTTATACATAAATAACATGTAAAAATGAAAAACTGCTATCTTTTCCAAAGGAAAAAATTTAGTGAGAATGACATCATTTTACAAGAGGTTTTTGCAAACCTCTTTAACGTTTGGTTTAGTAGAAGACAGATGGATTCTAGTATCTGCTTTCTGCATTCAAACTGTTGCAATATGTTGTTTTGATTGAAATATATGAAGAAAATCTGGCCTCACACAGATATGTAGTGGGAAGGAGGAGGAGTATTTTAATAGGCAAATAAAATCATAGTGTTACTATGAAAATAGTTTTGACCCAGAGGACTCCTTGAAAGGGCTTACAGGACCCACAGTGGGCCATTCCCCTCCTCCACCATGCCCCAATACATTTTGAGAGTCACTAGTCTGCTGTGATATGTATGGGTACCCTGCTATAAGTAGAGACACTCTGAAATTTAGCACTTATATTTTGCTCTTATGACTTCTGGCAATGAAGATTATTAGCTAAGCACTCTAAAAATAGAAGGCTCCTAATATTTATCGCTTACCTCCTTTCACCAACAAAAGGATTTAGGGGCTTCTGGGGAAATATCATGAGACAGTGTAAAGAATACTAAATTTAGAGTGGCTTCACCTCTTAGCTGTCACTAGTTGAATGGCTTATATAAATCCTGTCATCTCTCTAAGCATCAGTTTTTTTTTTTTTAATTTACCAAAGCAGGATAATATCTATTCTATTATAAAAGATTATTGGTAGAAAAGGACTTTCTTTGTAAATCTTAAAGACCTATGGATCCACCAATTGAAGCACAGCTGAACAAGTTTTGATATATAAATGTAATAGAATATTCTTCTACTAGAAGAAATGATGAGCAGGCAAATTTCACTTGGAAAGATTTACATGAACTGATGCTGAGTGAAATGAGCAGAACCAGAACAACAGCAACTGCAACATTGTGCAATGATCAACTATGAGTGATTTAGCAATACAATGATCTAAGACAATTCCAAAAAACTTTAGGTAAAATGCCATCTACATCCAGAGAAAGAATTATAGTCAATGTTTTAGTCAAAGTACACTACTTTCACTTTTTAAAATTTGTTTTTTCTTTCTTGAGGTATTTCCTTTTTGTTCTGATTCTTCTTTCCCAATATGACTAATATGGAAATATGTTTAATATGATTGAACATGTATAACCTATATCAGATCGCTTGCTGTCTTGGGGAGGGGAGGTAAGGGAGAGAGAAAAATTGGGAACTCAAAATTTTATAAAAATGAATGTTGAAAACTATCTTTACATAATTGGAAAAAAATACCATTAAGTGAAAAAAAAAAGAAAGAACTATAAAAATATGTGTTGCTGTTCTCTTTATACTATTCTCTTATGATTAGGGCAAACCTCTTTGTCCATTCCTGTGTTATTCTTTGGAAGCAAAATATCTGATACAACATTATTTTATTATGGTATTGAGCATGCCAGATACCTATATTCACAAATTCCAAATCATTACATCAGCTACAAAGTTTTTTGCCTATTTCTGTCAAGCAACATTTTTAGAATCAAAGAATATGAAAGGTAGAAAGCCTTGGGAAATTATTTATTTTAATCTTTTTATTTTACAGGTGAGGAAACAGACCCAAAGAATTTTAAAATCTTTAATATGCCATTTAATCTCCCTGAATCTCACTTTTCTCATCTGCAAAATGAGAATAATAATACTTACATTACCTTTGTCACAGATGATGCAAAGAAAATACATTGTAAATCTTAACACATTATATAAATATTTCGGGATGAAAAGGGGTAAGGAATTTATAATTTGGTATTGGGAACTCTTGATGAGAAACATTTTTTGTTTTGTTTTGTTTTTAATTGATGCAGGTAGAGATCCAAAGAAGAAGGGTTAGGGGAAAAAAAAAATCCAGCATTCTTCCCATTCCCTGGGATTTTAGTCAATCTGTAAACAATATTCATTAACTGCAACAACAGACTTGAGGTAGCATAAGAATAAATAGAATTCCTAGGGTAAACTGAGAGAGAGGAAGCACAGCTTTATGGAAAGGGCCCTACCCTCAAAGACAATAAGCCCTGGTTGGGTTCAAATCTCATCTATAACACATATTATCTGTATGATTCTAAACAAATAACATAATCTTCCAGGGAACTCTCTAAATCCTTAATTTGAAGATAAGTTATGGAATTACACTGGTAAAGATTTCCTCATCTGGTAGTTTACCATTTATCAGTTAAATCACAGTCCCTATCTCTATGGTTCCCTGCAATGAAGCCTGATATGGGTTTTTGGGTTCATTTGGACTGCTGTTTAAATAAATTAATGAATCAGAAGAAGATTCAATAGCAAAGATTATTATCATGAAGTATGTAAGGGAAGCAAATAATTTTAGATCTGAAAGAGGATTCAAATGTAATTTATTCCAATATCTTCATTTCACAGATGAGGAAACTGACCTAGAGAGACTTACATAAATTGTTCTAAATTGCTCAGTTTGTAGCTAAACTAAAATGAGAATGTGAGTCTATCACTTTACATAATTTCTTAGTAGATCATGCTAACATTCTTTGGACTGTCTGTGACACAATTTATATTCAGAACAAACTTGCTCCTATATCATAATGATACTTTTTATGAGTATCAGTAAATGGAATGGAGGAGGGGAAAGGAGACAAAAGCCTGAAGGGTTATAAAGTATACAATTCATTCATACAATTATTAATTAAGGAAGAAAATAGGTATTTATTAAATGTCTGTTATATCAGTATGGTGTAAGAGTGGGAGTAGGGAAAGGAATAAGCATTTAAAAAGCACCCACTACATGTCAGGTACTTCAGTAATCACTTCTTACAAATATTATCTCATTTGATCCTCACACCCTGGGAAGTAGTTGCTATTGGAAACTGAGGCAAGAAGAGGTTAAGTTACTTGGCAAGAATCACAAGGCTGGATTTGAATTCATTATCCTTACTTCAAATCTAGTGCTCTATCCATCAGCTGTACCTATTTAAGTGACTACTTTGTTTAAGCACAATAAATGTAAAGAAGAAAATAAAATTATGCTATCCCTGAGGGAAGATGTATACATTCTACTGAGAGAAAAAAACAGGCTTGGTGATAAAAATCGAATCTATGATTCCACATGTATAGGGAGCCCTTAAGAGAGGAAACTTCCTCTCCCAAGCAAGTCAGTACAATCTTTGTAATTAATAATGGTCTCAGAAAATTATGAGGATCACTGAAAGGGGAAGTGATATAACCAGGATTACAAAGAGAGGTTGTGTCAGTTAGTCAACAAACATTTTGTTGTTGTTTTTGTTCAATTGTTTTCAGTCCTGTCCTATTCCTTATGAAGCTATTCCAGGTTTTCTTGGCAAAGATACTGGATGATCTGCCATTTCCTTCTCTATTTTACAGATGAGGAAATTGAGGCAAACAAGATCACACAGCTAGTAAGTGTCTGAGGCCGGATTTTACCAAAGGAAGATAAGTCTTCATGATTCCAGGCCCAGAACTCTATCCACTGTGCCACTTAGGTGTCTTGATCCAATATAACTTTTCATTTTACAGAGGAGAAAACTGAGGCAGAAAGGGTTAAGTGACTTGCTCAGGATCACACAGCTATCTGAAATCAAATATGAATTGAGGTCTTCCTCAAAAACCTGGTGCTTTATCCACTTTATCCACTGTACTACCTTCCTGCCATAGACATAAACACACACACACACACACACACACACACACACACAAAATCAACATTTACTTTGTGCCAGGCACTGTGTTAAAAGCTGTGACAGAAAGAAAAGGGAAAAAATCTCTGTCTCAGAGGAGCTTGGTTTTATAAGGGGATACATTCAAACCACTATGTAGATACAAAATATATACAAGAAAAATCAGAGGGAAGACACTAATATCACACAAAAGAAATGCAAAGTAATTGGGGAAGAGGGAAAAGGAAGGATGAAGGCACTAGTAACTGGGCTGAGAAAAAAAGGTAATGGAAATGGGAAAGTAGGAAGCTGTGAGGTGGAAGAATCAAGACAACAGGTCTGCTTTTAAGAATAAAAATGTGCAGATTATATGAATTATATATGTTATATTTTATCCTGAGGTTAAAAAAAAAAGAACAACAAAAAGAAAACAAACAAAAAAACAGCTTTCAAATTCCCTGTCCAAGAGGCCCTGCTACACAATGCCAGAGGCAAAAAGGGGCAAGGAAAATATGGAACCTTCCTTGTATTTCAAAAAGAATCCCTGAGTATTAATGGGATTAGAAACTACAGTGACATTACTCACTGGGCTGACCTAATTGCTAAAGGAGATCTTGGAAACGATTTGTCTCACTGCATGTTTGTCTGGATTATTGAGGATAAAAAAGAGAGGCTGTTTAATGACTGAAGGAAAGCATAGTTGGAGTAGAATTTGCTCTCCTGACCCAACTCCAGCCTCATTATTTCTTCAAGGTTGAAAATCAAGGGGAAATCTACTTCATAGAGTTTTTGCTAACATCAAGACAAGTGCTTGGACATATTCAACACATATAGGACTGCTTGCCATCTAGGGGAGGGGGTGGAGGGAGAGAGGGGAAAAATTGGAACAAAAGTGAGTGCTTGGGATAATGTTGTAAAAAAATTACCCTGGCATGGGTTCTTTCAATAAAAAGTTATTATAAAAAAAAAAAAAAGAAAGAAAAAAAGAAAGAAAGAATTTTATGCAGAAAAAAAAAAAGACAAGTGCCTGGCACCCATACAATACATAATGACTGACTGATTGATATAGACTATTTAATTGTGTAGGGATTATTGTTCTCTGATGAAATTATCACACACAAACACATATTGGTACATATATAAATCCATGTATATGTGTCAGTACATAAGCAAATCTGTATACTATATGTATATTAGTCATATGTTGAAGATTGGATCTCAGTGCTTCCTCTTTGAAAAGCTCATAACTCACTCCTACATGTTAAGCTATGCAATGGATAGAGCTTTAGCCCTAAAAGAATATGAAAGACCTTGAATACAAATCCAGCCTTAGATATTTACTTTGTGATGCTAGAAAAATCACTTAATCTGTTTGCATCAGTTTCCTTATTTATAAGACTAATAGTAATAGTACTAATTTACTAAAGTAAAAGTAATAATAGTACCCACTGCTAATGATTGTTGGGAAGATCTAATTAAAAAAAAATTGTAAAAAGTGCTCAGTACAACTCCTGGCACATAGTATAGGATTTATATAAATATAAATGTTAGCCATCATTATTATAATTATTATCCATAAATGTTAGCCATCATTATTATAATTATTATCTAGCCTCAGACTATTAGCTGTTTGACCTTGAGGAAGTCACCTTCTTGCCTCAGTTTCCTCAAGTTTAAGATGGGGTTCATAAAAAAACCTGGATAGCTCTATGTAGTACAAAAGGTACAGCTCTGGACCCAATCAGGAAAACTTCAGTTCAAATCCAACCCCAGACACTTACTAGCTGTGTGACTGTGCAAATCACTTAATATTGTTTGCCTGAGCTTCCTCATCTGTAAATGGGCTGTAGAAGGAAATGGCAAACCACTTCAATATCATTGCCAAGAAAACACAAAATTGGGACACCAAGGTGACTCTATGGACAGAGCGCCAGCCATGGAGTCAGGAAGACATCAGTTCAAATTTAGCCTCAGAAACTTGACACTTACTAGTTGTGGGGCCCTAAAGCAAATGACTTAACCCCAGTTGCCACATACACAAAAAAGAAAAGAATGAAAACCCCAAAATGAAGTCAATGAGAGTCAACAATGACTGAACAATTCCCTGCTAAGCAAAGCCTACCACCTCATGAAGTAGCCTTTCCATTTTTGAGTAAGTTTAATTTTAGGAAGTTTTTCCTTTACATCATGCCCAAATGCCTTATATCAATCATCTACCATACAAAAATATAAAATGTTTTATTTATATGCTTTTAATTCTAACAACACAGATATGCAGTGTATTTCAAGTTTTGCAAAACATTTTGCCTATACATAATTGTTATTCAAATAATACTTTGAAGTGAGTGGCTATTACCATCAACATTTTAAAGATTAGGAAACTGAGGCTCAGCAGAATAAGCAATCTGCCCAAGGCCACATAGCTAGTAAGCATCTGAAATGGGATTCAAAACTAGGACTTCCTGACCACAGGTCCAAAGTTCTATCCACATTACACTAATGGTAAAAATAAACAGATAAATAAGTAAATAATTCTCTGCCCCATATTCTCACATAGTGAGCAGGAGGGAAGTTGAAAATGGACTCCATCCCACATTCTTCCTTATACTAATGTCTTTTTTTCAACCTGATCTAAAATAATTTTATTCCTCTATACCACAATTGCTTCAATATGATGATTAGGTTAAACTAGAATATATCTCAGGTCTCTTCTGGGGGAAACCTCTCCCCTGACCCCCCAGAATTTTATCAGTTTAAAAATAAAAAACTACTTTTTTAGGACTCTGCTAGGAAACAACATTTTACACTAAATTCAAGTATGTTTCATTACTAAGGTTGAGTCAGACTTTAATGCAAATATGCACATTGGTGTGCTGCTGTCATTCCATTTTATGGATACATTTTGTGTCAGATTTTATTCATTTCCCTGTTGGGATTATTAAATTACAAGACTACTGTGCCTTGTCAAGTCATTAAAATTAATTGAACTACTGAGAACAGACCCCCTTCCTTCCTCCCTCCCTCTCCCTCAGAACAGTAGCTTCTATTTTTTAAGAATTCTTTGGGAAGCAAATTTATAGTGAAAAGAAAGGTTAAGTATGAGCTGAAACCAGAATAACCCATAAAGATGCCAAGAAACACACTTCATTCTTTGTACATTCTTCTACATAATGCAGCTTCCTCTCAAGATTCTCTCTTCCTAATTACTTAAATTCTGCTCTTACTGATATATGATACATATATTGTATTTCTTCTTTCCCCTTGTCCAGTCCCTATCCCTCTGACTGCAGAGGAAAAGACATGATAAACTTGAGGAAAAGAGTATAATGGTCTCATTAATTCTAATTCTCATAGAAAGGATGAATGGTCTTACTCCACATTTATATATTTCATTTAAAAACTTACATAGATAGCCACAATTTCTGGGTAAAATAAACTTTATTGTGATTTAAGAGCAAGAAAAATACTCTATCAACAAATCTTCCAAAATGCAAATTTTAGGATTTGGAGTATAAAGTACTTCTGAGATATAGCATTAGGATCCCAGTTGGTTTTCTGTAAGATTTTTACTGCTACAGAAAGCATCTCACTGGGGCCCTTCCTTTCCTGGCTATTCTGAATGTACCAAAAGCAATAATCTGGAACCAACTATATCCCAGAATTATGTAGTCTCCTAGGGATGACAGAATTTTGTCTTAGGGCTCTAACTTCCCTGTAGTTGACAAGTGTCAATATGTCATAGCTATAATTGACTAGTCCATAGTGATTATGCCTTTGTTTCTATTACTGTCTCCCACATAGTGATTCATTTACTTAAATCATAATTGTTTACCGAGGGCTCTTAGAATACTACTACTACTACTACTAATAAAATCTATTAATATTAGTAAAGTGATATTGCTCCAGTATTAATTCACTTTTGCAAAGCTAACTTTCAAAGCAAAACAAAACCAAACATTTCTTTAAAGTCTTCTTTGATGCTAACAGAGTCTCTGTGAGGGCAGTTAATTTTTTTTTTAAATTAAACCTAAAATAATTTAGCATTTCATTACTGTTATTATTTCATGCATTAAATTTCTCTTCCTTTCTACCTTGTGAGTCTCTTACATTTCTTTCATATCTTCCAAAGCACCTAGTTTACTATGATAGCAGGTTCTCCATAAATACCTGTTGATGTACTAAACAGATGTGTCAATACATAATCTCCCAGTGTTATTTCAACAAAAACTTAAATGTAAGGACTTCTTTCTCTCTGTCTGCCTCTCTCTCCTACCTTCCTTTCCTCTCCCTCTCCCTCCTCCCCAATGTTAATGCTTTGTTAATGCCGCTTAAAATATCCCATTTCTATGACTCTTATACTAACTATCCCATTAATAGTATCTTCCTTCTACTCTTCCATCCAACTATACACCAGCTTCTCAAATAAGACATCGAATGCTTAAAAGGTTGCATAAAATCTTCATCTTGTCTACAAAGCAGATCCATAAGTCACTAAACTAGAAATTCCTAGAAGACAAGAAGAATTATGTCAACAAAGCTGAACCTTTTATTTGCATTTTGGGCAATTAGGGCAATTTATGTTTAGGGTAAACTATTTTAATCAACAAAATTAAAATTATTAAAGAGATAAAATAAATGGCCTACTGATACCCACAATCTAACTCATCTCTTGTTTATTATCCTGAAATCACTCTTTCAACAATTAATAATAGCTAGCTTTAAGGTTTACAAAGCACTTTACAGAAATTTTTTTTTAACCTTATAACTAACAACTCTATGGGGTAGATACTATTATTATCCCTATTTTACAAATAAGGAAACTGAATCAGGTGAAAATTAAGTTACTTGCCCAGTCACCAGCTAGTAACTGCATAAAACTGTTTGAATATAGGTTTTCTTGATTCCAGGTCCAGGAATCCATGCACTGTTGCACCTAGATTTCACTACAGCTCATACAGTTGATTGATTGGTCATCCCCTAAATATGACAAATTCCCAAATCTTACCAAATTGCAAATCTCTGAATCGTTTCAATTCTAAGACTCCCACTTTTTGTCTTCTCCAATAAAATATTAGAGACCAGTTCATGACTCACTCATGCCAACAAACTATTTATTATTAGGATACTGTCAAAAATCCAATACAGGTAAGAAACAATGAGAGAAGTGATGAATCCTGCAGAATGTTTAGCAAAGAAGATCATCTTTCATGTATATGACAAAAAAGTAAAGACTACTTTTTTCAGCAGTATTTCCCCCCCCAAATACATGCAAAGATAGTTTTCAGTATTTATCTTTGCAAAACTTTATCTTCCAAAAATAAAGTTATCCCTATCTCTACTTCCTTCTTCCTCCCTTTCTAAGACAACATGCAATCTAATATAAGTTAAACATGTACAATTCTTCTAAACATATTTCCATATTCTTCATGATTTGCAAGAAAAATCAGATTAAAAGAGAAAAAAATAAGCAAAAAAACCCAAGCAAACATTAAAAAAATACTATGCTTTGATCCATATTCAGTCTCTAAAGTTCAAGTCTAAGAGAAGGATGGCACTTTACATTCCAAATTTATTGGAATTCCCTTGAATCAATGCTGATCATCACACAATCTTGTTGTTACTATGTACAATGTTCTCTTGATTTTGCTCACTTCACTTAACATCAGGTCATGTAACTCTTTGCAGGCTTTTCTGAAACCAGCTTGCTCATCATTTTTTATGGAATAATATTTCATTATATTCACATACCATCATTTACTCAGCCATTCTCCAACTAATGGACATTTACTCAATTTCCAATTCCTTGCCATTACAAAAAGTGCTACTATAAATATTTTTGCACCTGCGGTACTTTTCCCTCTCTTACAATCTCAGTAAAGGCTATTTAAGGTTCACAAAACAGTAAGAAAAAATTAGGGGCAGTTTGTAAATATTTTAATCAGGTACAAACAGGAAGTTAGGTGGAGTTGTGGATAGTACCAAGCATGGAGTCAGAAAAAACCTGAGTTCAAATCGAGTCTCAGACACTTGGTGGGAGGGGCACGGGGGGGGGGGGGGAAGGGGGGAGGGAGGAAGAGGGGAATTTTCTCTGTAGAAACAACGTATAAAAAAGGCAGAGAAGCAGAAGGGAGCAATTTGAGATTAGGTGCAATGGGGTCCATATGGGACATCTAATTCTATGGAGCTGAACTAGGAAGAATAGTAGATGTAAAATGAAATGAGTTAAGTCCAGTTTATAAAGAAAGGAAGCTGGAGGAGTTTGGTACTCTACCCTCCAGATCTCTAACCAGAGGGCAGAGGAGGCTGAAGGAGATGAGAATTAGGTAAAAGAAGAGGGGACTCTTTGAGGAGTAATCAGGTATTATTCAAGATATTTAGTCACTTTCTCCTTTGTCTAGATTTATGTTGCTATTGTTGAATCTTCCTTCTGTCTATTGATTCCAGTCTGTTTCTTGACATCAGTTTGGCAAACTTAACTCCTCTGTTCCTTACTTCAGTGCTTATGGTACAGAGTGCATCTAATTTTTATTTTTTATTCCACTGTCCTTCATGCATTTTATTTTCCATTCACACTAGTCTGCTTGCTATTCTATGCATATGACTGCTTCATTGTGCAGCAACTTTGAACCTGGCAATGGAAATTCCTCATAGGGAACTCCCTAAACCTATCTAAAGATACTGGTCAGAAATGAATATATTGGACTCTCCAGTTAACTAGTTGGTTAGTTTAGAAGTTATCTTTGTCATGTATATTTTTTCTTTAATGTCTCAAAGTATACATATTTGGTGGCTCCTTTTCAGATTATAAAACTTTGCTTCCCCAAAGGCAAAATTCAACCAATAAACATTTATTAAGTATTAAATAAACAGACACCATGTATTCAAATACAAATAATTAAACAATTCTTTCTCTTAATGAACTTATAAATGAAAACACTATTGCAAAAATCAAAAGAGTGATGTGGAGAGCGTGGGGGAGATGGAGTAATGTGCGTGGTAATTACCAAGCCTTTGGTTATAGTGCTTTCTCAACACAGTACAAATTATTTGATTAGAATATTGTTCAGTTTTCAAATATCAACTTTGATTCATATTTGAAATGAACACATCTGGCCTTAATCATCTAGCAGGACTGGTCAGTCAGGAAGTATTTTCTAAAAGATCACAGGGCACACAGCTTATTTATTGACCACAGGGAGATAAATGTTCAGCTCAAGGTGTTCACTAGTGTCATAGAAGATGCCTTTTATAAAATTCTAAGAAAAATATTGCCTATTTACAATAAGATTCTCCGAATATGACAACATTCTCAGACAACATTGTGCTAGTTGCACCAAACCCCAGAACATTTCAAAGCTTCTTCAGCAAAATGCTCAACACCATGAAATAAAATGGTTTAACACAAGAACTCAAACGGGAGCAACAAAGTGAATGTAACTTGCATATTGCACTATCAAATAATAAGGATTTATTGAATACCTACAATGTTCCAGGCCTTGGACTGTGCAAAGCATGGAAACCATCTATACAAAACAACTTTAGGTTCAAATACAAGCTTATATAAAATCCTTCACAATCTGGTTCCTAACTATATTTCTAGGCTTACAGCAGTACTTATCAAACTTTTTTGTCTCAGTATCCTCTGATACTTTAAAAAAAATTTTGAGAACCTAATCCTCATGAGTTTTTGTATATATGAGGTTTTACTATCAATTTGCCATATTACAAATTAAAATATTTTAGTCTTAATTCGTATACTTTTAATTAATTAATTAATTTGTTAATTTCATTACTATGAAAACAGATTCACTGAAAGGCTGAGAATTGCTACCTCATAGAATCTCTCATGTCTGTGTCTTTGGAAGTTATTCTCTATTCCTGGAATAAGTTCCTTTTTACTTCTATTTTGAATTCCTAGCCTTTTCCCCAAGTTCTGTTCAAATACCACTTCCTACACATGATTTTCCTGAGCTTCTCTTCCCCTTCCCATTACATTGTCTTTATCTTTTTTTATATACTCAAATGCTTTCACTTTGTGCTCCCCAATAACATATCAGCTGCAGAAGGGTAGAGAATGTTTTATTTTTCTCTTTGTTACTTCAGAACCTAGGAAGTGTCTGGAATATAGCAGATATTTAACAAAATCTCATTCATTGACTATGATAGAATGTCATGAATATGAAACAACAGGGCAGCAAGTTTGGCTAGACTGTGAAGGGAGTAATATATAAAAAGCCTAGGAAAATAGGTTGGAGTCAAGTTAAAGCAAAGGCTTTAAATGCCCACCAGAGAAGCAAGTATTTGATCTTAGTGGTAACAGGGATCCACTGGAGCTAATTGAACAGAGGAGTAACATTGTCAGACCTGTGTTTTAAGAATATCAATTTGCCAGCATTTTGCTTATAGCATTTATCATAGATTACCCAATCAATCCGCCATGTCAATCTGCCAAGTGTACTTGGCCTTGCCTCTCCTACCAGACTATTAATTCCTTGAGGGCAGCAATTGATTCGTACTCACCCTTTTGTCAAATGGGCAAGTGACTGCCACATAGTCCACTCTCAGCAAATAGATTTATCATAAGAGTTAGAATATAAAGGTAATTTAGAAATAATCTAATCTAAAACACCCATTTTACAAATGAGGAAACAGAAGCCTGAGAAGTTCAATGAAATGCCCAAGACCACAACAAGTGTCAGAGCTTAGATTCCAACCACGTTCTCCAATTCTAAATTCAATGCTTATTGAAGTTAGATAGTTTGTGTTTAGAAGTGATCCTCAAATTGGCTGAAGGCCACTACTTATCTTGGTTGAAGACTACTACCACACTTAAAACTGTACTTTTCTACAAGGACCTTTCATTTTCTCTTATATAACCATGATTCCCCACCTCTCCCACTAGTTATATATTGATAAAGATAGCTTAGAGTTAAATTTAAATGAAATATCCCTAGAATTCAGTTACTGAACAACCAAGAGTTCTACGTACTAGATATCTGGCTGTACCAGTCACTGAGAGTGAAATTTTGGAGGGGAGATGATTCTATATTAGCAAAATAATTATAGTATACTACTAATTCCTTATTTCCTTCACCGAATCTCAAGAGATGGAAGAGATATTCAAGTCAGGTAGTCCATATTGTACCAGAATAAGAATTTCCCTTACAATACATCTGGCAAGTGTTCATTCAACTTTTTTTTAAAAGACTTCCATTGAGGAGGACAACATCAAGTCCCAAGAAGTCTATTCTGTTTTTTTGAATAGCTGTTATTATTTAGGAAATTTTTCCTTATTATCTTTTCAACTAGACTCAGGGGGTCTCACTTTTGCCCTCTGGGATACAAGCAGAACAAAATCTATCTCTTTTCCAAGTGACTTCTCTAAGTACTTTAAGATAGTCTTTCCCTTCCCCAAATCTCTCTTCTCTAGGTTAACTACATTCCTGGTTCTCTCAAGCACCCCAGTAGATTTATTAATATGTTAAATATGTCCTCTTGGAGATAAATAATATGGAGTTTGTTTTTGTTGGGATTTTTTAATATCTTAAGCATTCTGCATTCCTGTGGATAGCAACACATTGACTATAGGATGATAGCTGATTCTCTACATGCAATTTTGGAGAAAGCTGGTGATTTCCTTATAAAAATAATATAAAAATAAATTTAAAAAATAGATCCCAATGTTAACTGGAACAGTTTCTTTGCAGGGAAAGTCTTTTTGCTGCTATGGCTCAATTACATTTGCCCAAACTTACATCTATATGTTTGACCTATGTTAGATTTCTTTCAAATAAAGCAATTAAATGTTACTTGTATAAGAAAGTTTTCTTGCTAAATTATCTGACTAGGACTTCCTGACAGAGAAGCTCACTATTTCTCATCATGCCTTTCCTCTTCCTTCCCCACTCTGTCCCTCCCGACTTTGATTGATTATTTAAATAATTCCAGCACCTGGATATTTTGTAAAACATATCCACAGCATGTCCCTGGAGGAGTGGTATTCACCATTCAAAATGCAGTGCTCTATCTCTACTAGAGACAAGGGAACACCTTCATGTTAGAAATGCAAGTAACTCCCTGAGTTACACATCTGATCTCTCAACATTACATCTAGCTAATGCACTAGGTGAAAAAAAATGGTAGGGATAATGATTTCATTAGTATAGGGAGCTTCCTGGGAAGGAGTTCAATCAATCCAGGTCAGTACCTTCTGTGCAACTCAGTCTTAGAGGGCTGCCTAAAACACTAAGAAATTAAGTGATTTGGGTCCCACAGACAATATGTATTGGAATGTGCATTTAAACCTTGATCTTTGAGGCTGTAGCAATCCCTTTTTACAAATTATATCTTGCTTTCTGATTTCCTTCACAGGCTAACTGTACAATATTTTGGAGTCCGATTCTTTTTGTACAGCAAAATAATGGTTTGGACATGTATACTTATTTTGTATTTAATTTATACTCTAATATATTTAATATGTATTGGTCATCTTGCCATCTGGGGAGGAGGGTGAGGGGAAGGAGGAGAAAAATTGGAACAAAAGGTTTGGCAATTGTCAGTGCTGTAAAATTACCCATGCATATAACTTGTAAATAAAAAGCTATTAAAATTAAAAAAAACCAAATTATATCTTGCTACTTCTTACATAAATATCACCAATCAAAAGCAGAACATGGCTGTCATTTATTTTGCTAATAAATTTTTAAGTACTGTATCTTTTGTTTTTGTTCTATATGAAGTATATCTTTAGTTTGCAAAAATGGGGCTTATGTCTTTTTTCATACTATTGGTTTTTATTCATTTTTGAAAATTTTATATAGCTACATTTACTTGTCTACTAAAAGTTCCCTAACTAGCTAGTGTTAATAGGCTTTGTTTTTCTATCCTACCTTAATTTTATACCAAATGAACTACAGTAAAAAGGGAGAGAAGAAGCTTTTCTTTTCCCTATACTCCTTTCATCAATGGAGAAGTGAGTAATCAACAAAGCCTTTTGGTTCTAGAACCATTAACCAAGACTGGAACTTGTGAGGCTGATGATCAATCACCACTGGAAACTTCAAGTACATCATCACTCAAAAAACCAATGTGTACAACACTAGGAAGATACATGGTTAGATAATAAAATAATAATATCATAGTGATATGTCGCAGAAAGATCACTGGACAAGAAATTGGGGGATATGAATTCCAATCATAGCACTGTCACTAAATTAGTCATGTGACTGTGGCTAAGTCACTTTTAACCTCAGTTTCCTTATCTGTAAAATTAAGATACTAGGTAAGAGATCTTCTAGGATAACTTTTGGAAAAAATGGAGAAAGGAGCTTTCCACTCTTAAGATTTTATGATTTATTATAATTTTAATAATAATAATACTTTGATTTAGTGACCAAGTAGCATGCAGTGCAGCTGCAGTTGGAATGCACCTGATAAAGTCAACAAAACACTGGGTCTGAAGTCAGGATAGACCTCGATTCAAATATGGTTTCACAAATTAGCTATTGATCCTGGGAAAGTCACTTTGCTTCAGGTTCTCATCAGGAAAAATTGGGAATAATTTATAGCTCCTATCTTCCAAGGTTTTTGTGAGGATCAAATGAGATGATAATTATAAAGTGCTTGGTGTATAGTAAGCGTTATATAAACATTAGCTATTATCAACAAGAAAAATCCCATTTATTAATTTCTTTTTATATAAATTTGCTCAATTATTAACTTTTGCTCTGGGGGAAGAAAAAACTCCAGGTCACCTATTATGCTAAATGAGAATCATGGTTAAAACTTCCAAAATGAAATTGACATTACTTTTGGGGGAAGAAAAAACTCCAGGTCACCTATTATGCTAAATGAGAATCATGGTTAAAACTTCCAAAATGAAATTGACATTACTTGAGGCAAAATATCAATACATGTGTTAACTCAGTAATCACACACTTAATGTTGTTAACATTGATTTACTATCCATAACAGCCAGAGATCTCAAAAAGCAGTGAATCTTAACTTATTTTAGCCTCTTAAAATTTACACTCCTTTAATTCTTCTGCAAAAGTTTATTTCCTGTAAAATGGCTCTTTGGGGAGTATTAATACCATATTAATAGCATTCCATTAAATGGGTCAGGATTTTAGAAACTTCACCATCTATCCTTTTCCTCAATCCCAGAAAAAGAGACAGAAAACAGACAAAATGTCCAATGAAGATAATTCTAAATGAATTGTGTTGGTCATAAAGTATTCTGTAACAGAAACTTTTACTTTTTATTGCAAACACATTTGACAATTTAGTACCTTCATCTGCATTTACTAGGACTATCACCCAGCTGCTTAAATGAAAAGGTTTCATTGTCTATTCTTATAGAAATACAATGACAGCACAAGTCCAAGTCAGAAACAGTAATATTTCAATGCAATCTTCAAGTGTCTCTTGGACACTTACTTAAAACGACATTCACCATTTTTCTAGAAATACCAGATATATTAGTTCTAAAGGTAGTAAAAGGCAATCCCCAGCCTTAGCAATAGCTTAGCAAAAATCAACATCTCTAAGGTGTAAAAGTGCAGGAATTCCTTTTTTTGTACTTCCATTGTTGATGTCCCATGGAGAGAATTATAGGATAATAGATTCCTCTTTAACCATGGACTGCTTAAAGCAAATAAAAGAGTTATGGATTCATAAAAACCTACATAGACACACATAATACCTTTTAAGACCTTTCCATGGCTTATTAATATGAAATCACGTAGTTGGTGTGATTTTTCCCCCCTTTAAGTTAGGTTGCTCAGTGGGAGTGAAATGCAGAACATGAAATTATCAGGGCTCTGAACTTTGCCCCAATGCTACAGAACACAAAAAAAAGACCAGTGTGATTTGCAGGTACTGACTGTTGCCTGGCATTAAGTTAATGTATAACAAGTTACACATGAGAGAAGAAAAAATCATTTCAGTTAAATACCCACTTAGAAAAATTTAAAAGAGCAAAAAGTCAGTTTCATTTGGAATTCATCTTACAAAAATGCTTTCGAGTTTGTCAATTTCAGTGATTTTCCCTCAGCTTTCAGACTGAGGGACTTGGTTTATCATGGCTGATACCACAAATGACCAATAGATTAAGAACAAAGTAACATACTGGGCTTATATCCCAAAGAGATCTTAAAGAAGGGAAAGAGATCTATATGTGTAAGAATGTTTGTGGCAGCCCTGTTTGTAGTGGCCAGAAACTGGAAACTGAGTGGATGCCCATCAATTGGAGAATGGCTGAATAAGTTATGGTATATGAATGTTATGGAATATTATCGTTCGGTAAGAAATGACCAGCAAGATGATTTCAGAAAGACCTGGAGAGACTTACATGAACTGATGCCGAGTGAAATGAGCAGGACCAGGAGATCATTTTATATTTCAACAACAATACTATATGAAGATCAATTCTGATGGACGTGGCCATCTTCAACATTGAAATGAACCAACAGTTCCAATAGAGCAATAATGAATTGAACCAGCAAAAGAACGCTGGGAAATGAGTATGAACCACTATATAGAATTCCCAATCCCTCTATTTTTGTCCACCTGCATTTTTGATTTTCTTCACAAGTTAATTGTACACTATTTCAAAGTTTGATTCTTTTTGTACAGCAAAATAACTGTATGTTCATATATACATTTATTGTATTTAATATATACTTTAACATATTCAACATGTATTGGTCAACCTGCCATCTGGGGGAGGGAGTGGAGAGAAAGAGAGGAAAAATTGGAATAAAAAGTTTTGCAATTGTCAGTGCTGAAAAATTACCCATGCATATATCTTGTAAATAAAAAGCTATAATAATAAAAATAAAAAAGAACAAAGTAACACACCTTTGGCTATGGGAACAACAAACTTAGTTCTTTAATAAGATGGGAAAAAAAACATGATTCGATAGCTCTCTGAGAATTTATTGTTGTTTCATCAATTTCAGTTGTGTTTGATTCTTCATGATTCTCTTTGGGCTTGGGAAAAATATTGAAGTGGTTTGCCATTTCCTTCTTCAACTCATTTTACAGATGAGGAAACTGAGGCAAAAAAGTAACTTGCCTAGAGTCACACAGCTAGTAAAGCATAAAGAATAAAACAAAACCTATAATGTTTGTGTACTTGATTTAGAATTTAGAATTTGGTAATTATTATTTCACTCATCATTTATAGGAATTGGTATACCTATTCTCAAGTTAAGGTTATGGAAACTGGTGAAAAGGGGCAGCACAGATTTTAGATGAAGCCTTGGACTTGAGTCCAGTGAAAACCTAGATTTGAATTCCATCTTAGTAGTAGAGCTTTCCAGAGATAATAATTAATCTTTTTCTTCACATTTAAATAGAAATAACTACAACTGACTTCACAGAGTTGTGGTGCAGATTAAACAATAATAATAGGATTTATACAGCACAAAAAGGTTTGCAAAGTTTTGTATATATGTTATCTCACTTGACTCTCCCAACAATCCTTTTAAGATGGTACTATTATCCCCATTTTTCAGATGAGGAAATGGAAGCTGAGAGGTTAAGGGATTTATCAAGGGTCACAGAGTGAATAATTGTCTGAAGTAGGAGTCAAACTCAGGCCTTCCTGACTCTAAGTTTATGATTCTACCCTCTGTACCACCTAGTTACATCTGGCATGAGTAATTATGTAAAATATTTTGGAAACCTTAGCGCCCTAAATAAATGTAAATTATTATTATAGGACAGTTGGACAATTAACTTGAAATCATACTGGGACCAATGACAGACTTGGGACTAGGATTTCCTCCAAGTTTAAAAAAAGACACATGTCTTTTCTACTTATATTCAGACAAGTTATCCCACCTCTACAAATTTCATTAATTTTGCATGTGAAAAATGGCATAAAATGATGCCAGGACTCTCTGGTTCTTCCTTATAGACATCTGAGCAAAGACACTATGGAAACACATATTTTTAAAACCTTTTTTTTTTTTTTTTTTAATTACACTCACATGTTTGGAAAACTGAAATATTTTCTTTTCTTGCCAGGTATCATTTTGCAGTTCCAACTTCTTTTGGCTTAAGGGGCAGTTTCTAGGGAAGTAGATCAGGAAGTTTGTGTTCATTGTAATTGATTTTACATTTCAAAAGCACAATTCTAAATCAGCCTTAGAGAACCACTACAGAAACACCAATTAAAGGCTTACAATTCATTTTAGAAAGTCAAGCCACAAGAAACCACTAAAAGAAAAGAGTCTGAGAATAAAACTATCCCACTATGTTTTTGCTATTTAGTCTAGCCTCTCACAACATCCTTACTAAAAGAGCATTAAGCTTAGCTGGCAATAATTTATCCTAAATCCATACTGATGCAAGCAAGTAAAATACAAACTAGCTAAATAAAATAATACTAGTAGAGCAAATGTATCTGATATTTAAGATTTTAAAAGATTATTTTCACATCCCTGCAAAATAGGTGTAAGTTTTATCCTTCCCATTTTACTGTCAAAGAAATTGAGGCTGAGAGATTACCTAACATTGATAGTTACACAGCCAGTGTCTGCCACCTCCTCTGCAGCATTAGACATCTCGTGTAATCTCTCTATGCCTCAGTTTAAAAGAGTTCAACTGACAACAGTTTGTCTAAATTTTATGGTAGGCTATGGGGGCAGATAGGTTGGTATAATGGAAAAAGCATCGACTATGGATCACAAGTCCTGGGTTCAGATAATGCCTTTTATGTTCTCACTGTAAGACCTGAGACAAACACTAAACCTTTCTCAGCCTCTGAGTCCTCATCTATAAAATGAGGGTTTGGGAGTAAATGACCTCTAAAGTCCCTTTTGGCTCTTCAGATCTTATATGTATAAGGGATATAAGAACATTGCTGTGAAAAAGATGCCCATCCCAAAGGGATCAATGAAATTAAGTGCTCTCTATGAGGTATCATCAGTCAGCCATGAAGCCATCAGGCTATCAGCTAGCTACCTGTGATGTCACTCAAATGCACAGTAGGTAATATTTGATTTTGGATTCATCAGTTTCAGTTAATGGGCTATGTTTTATTTACCTGGCCTGATTAATGATGTGGAATAATGCAGTAAGTTTCTAAAATAGATAAAATCAATACAGTCAAATATGCTTAACCCTATCAAAAGTAGAGGAGCTATCTGGAATAGAGTTGTTAGGAAATTAAATACCATACTTCAGTTCAGATGAACATATAAAATCTTAGCACAGAAGGAAATTCAAGAGGTTATCTAATCAACCTAGTTCACCAGGAAATCAGGACCAGCCCAGCATGGACATCTTAACCATTTGCCCTGTTCTTGCCTGTACTGTTCCATCTTCCTAATAGTGATCCTACTAACAAGACTTCTAAAAACAATTCTTCCCTTCCCCTACTTCCAATTAAGCCATTTAGCTCTAGCACTCAACCCTGTTTGGTTGAACAGTGAGTGAGCCAACACTCACCCATTATATTATTAGATGCAACATAGTATTACAGAAAGGAGAAACAGTAGCTCTGTAGGTCTTGGGTTTAAATCCTTTCTTTAATATTTACTACCATTATCCCTTTGGGAAAAACCACTTATCTTTCTTGAAACTCAGTTTCCTCATTTGTAGATAAAATGAAGGCTAATAGTACCTATCTATCAAGATTGTTGTGAGGTCATTATGAAATATTTTTTAAAAAATATTATTTTTTGGCACATAATAGGTACTATATAAATTCTATTATTAGTATTATTTAGCAAACATTATATGAGTCCTTACTTTATGGAAGGCACTGTGTTAAAATAAAAAAATATATTTGACAAATTCGACGAATGTTCTTTTTTAGGTACCAGAGGTACAGCAAGGATCAAGCAGCCAGCTGGAAATATGGGATCTAAAGGCTATTCTAAAAATTTCCACTCAAAGTAACTGCGAGATTTAAACAGCAAAATGAAAGAAAGAAACCTACTTAGAGTCAAGTCAAAACAAGAAGCATTCGTTAAGGGCCTACTATATACCTGGCTAAGGGCTGAAGGCACTTCAAAAGTTCAAAAATGTGCCATTTGTGGCACTGATATCCAATCTCACCTAAATAGCAATAACAGAAACGAATGGTAAATAAGACACGTCATTGCTTGAGTTTGTTGGTGGGACAAGGAGCAACCTGGAATGCAGCCTGGGCTTATCATCCATGCATGATAACTTGTTTAACACAGAAATGTGTTAAAAGAATGACAGCTTGCATTCAAAACATTAAAGTTAAACCACAGTGAGGTGAGCAGGCTTAGTTGAGAGTCATATTTTGGAACTGAGCCAGTGCCCAGTATGTTTAAACTGTCCTTGGACTTCTTTAGTTCAATTAATCAACCAAACTGGGTTTCCTGGGAAAATAACATGTTTGTGTGATCTGAAGAACAGATATCAAAGGGAAGCGATGATGTCATGGAGAGATACTGAAGCAACAAATTAATGTGTACTTTATATGGTAACCCTGACTTGCAGGCACCCTTTACAGATATACTGGATTCTGTTATCCAGAGTTACAGATCTTAGAACTGGAAGTGACCACAGAAGGAAGCTACTCCTGCAATATTCAACTCCCCTTTAACAATGAAAAAACTATAAGGCTCAGAGCATAGAATTTGCCCAGCAAATATTAAGTAGCAGAGAAAGTGTTTAAACTTGAATCTAAACCCAGAACACTTCCTACTATATACTATTACCTTTATAACATTTTAAGAGTAAACCAAATAAACATGGGCAATGTTGTGGATGCTGGTTTGTTTTGTTTTTGTTTTTGTTTTTTTGGCAAAGTGAAAATAAAATCTCTTCATAATTGATCCTTGATCACCATGGTTTTAATTTCAACAGTAGGCCTATGTGTATACAATTCCCTTTAAGCAGTACATGTAACTCATAAATTATGTTTAAATCTAATTTTTGCACATTAAATTTTCAGTGCTTTAATGAACTGCTATATAGAGGAAATATGATTATCCTTTTATAGCAACAATAGTCACCTCCTCAATGATCTGACTTTTAGGCTGTGATTATATATATCGGATTGAAAAATAATGACCATACAAATTCTTTTTTCTCAATTTCTTCTTGTATAATAATAAGATGAATCCCTCATAAGGTTCTGAGGAGTATTCCTATTACCTCAAATATTTTCAAATATTTAGAAATTTAGATTAGTATGTTGAGGAGCAGCTAGGTTAGATAATGGATAGAGTACCAAATCTGGAATCAGGAAAATTCATATTTGTGAGTTTAAAGCTGGCCTCAGACATTAGCAGTGTGACTCTTAATCCTGTTTGCCTCAGTTTCCTCATCTGTAAAATGAGCTAGCAAAGGAAATGTCAAACCACTCCCATGTCTTAGCCAAGAAAACTCCAAAATGGGGTATGAAGAATTAATACAACTGAAATGACTGAACAACAATAAAAGGTTTTTTAAAACAATGCATTCTCCTCTGACTGGATTCACATCAAGCCCTCTAATAATCACCTTTTAAAGTAGCCATTTGTATTTCTGGTCAGAGATGTTGAAGTTGTGCTTTAAAGTGAATAAATAAATCACATAATCTATGTTTTTCATTGGTAATCCATTTCTCTACTTTAGGACTCATTAAACTAATGCTTAAATAATTATTTACTTGATAAACTTCAAGTTAATTAGTCCATTAAACACTCAATAAGAATAAGAAAAACAATTTAGACAATATTAAACCAGTTTTTCACCTACATTGGACACATCTATGGTTCAGTGGATCTCCCCCTTATTTGTTGAGTAACAATTCCTTTTTTTAGTTTCTATATCTAAGAAGAAAGCTAACCTTCTTCATAATGCTATCCCAATCAACAGTAAACTTCTAATCCCTCCTCTCTTATTGGTCAATGAAGGCCTTCTCTTGGTATTTCTCATGTCCAATATTGATCTTTTTTTAATTGTAGTCCAGTCAATGAGAACAGTGTGCCCTATCCCTCCCCATTTACCTTGTGCTCCTTCTCTTTAAAACAACAGCTTTTCATATGAACTGATGCAAAGTCCATCAGAACCAAGGAAAACAACATATACAATGACTACAATATGCAAACAGAAAGAGCTCCAACAAAACAATGAAAAATGGATACTATCAAATTATAATGACCGAACTAGGCCCAAAAAAGAGGTAACCTGATGTGCTCTCCCTTTTTTGAAGAAGTGTGGGAATATGGATATGGAACATTATATAGAAATGTCAAATTTGGTTTGATGAATTGCCTTTCTCCCTCTTGCCACACCCTTCTTTTTTTCATTTTTTTATTTTAAGGGATGACTCTTTGGTTGGAGGAAGGAGTATATATGGAGAAAAAGAGATAAGATGAAAACAAAAGCACAAGTCTGAAGTCCCTATACTGTTCCCTCACCACTTCCTCCTTCTTCCTCTTCATTGGGACTTATCTTCATGTATTTGGTCTCTCTTAAAGCTCTCCTAAAAGATATCTTTTCTATTGTTTATTCGAATCTGAATTCTGCTAGAGGCTAATGATAATTATTAGACCTGCTTTATGATAGGAGAATTAGAAGCACAAGAAGGAAAAATAACTTTTTCAAATTCACAGGAGAGCCAGGGATAGAAGCCAGGATGTCTGACTTCCACAATAGACTGCCCTTCCCTGCAATCAGTGAGCACCCACCGCTGTTTATAATTATCAGCACTTTGCACCTTTTCCACGAAAGTACTCTTTGTACTTCATTCTTATAACCCTCCTGTGGTTAGCTTGCTGTGCAGCCAGCAAAATGGTAAGATATGGATCTTATTATGTGTTATAAAACAATATGGGATAAAGCTCAATTTATAGCCTATCTATCCTCACTTCTCTCTCACAGAAGTAGTAGGTGATGCTGAAGCTTTAGAATTGAGGCCATTACAAGGCTGCTTTTTAACGAAATTTTTAAATAATATAGAATGTTAGAATTGAAAGACTTTAAGAGATTACTCTGTCCAATGCTATCATTTTACAAAGGAGAGAGGAGAGGTTCACGAAGAGGGATAAATTTGCCAGAGGTCATTTAGCTAGTTAATTGTAAAGACAGGCCTAGACCCTCCGACCTTAATGATATTTTCCTAGTGCTATAACCGGTCTTTAACTCTACTGCTAATGATACATAATTGCCCTTTATGTTCCTTGGTGCCACAGACTGGAGATTGGAACCATCAAGGCAACTAGAGGGTGAGAAATTTTTCTTGCTTTAAATTCTGTCAAGCTGTGAGAGCCTTGAAAATGTAATACTACCTAGAAACATGCACAGTTAACAGAAACAACCATTTGAAATATGCTTCCAGATTTAGATCAATGCAAATATCAACACAATTCCAGAGGTCTAACAACTAAATATGTCATTCACCTCCTGATAGAAAAGAGAGAGACTCAAGATATATAGTATAGCATTACCATGTCTATGAAATTTGTTTTGCTTGATTTGTTGTTTAGGTTCTGTCCTACTCTTTGTGACTGCATTTGGGATTTTCTTGGCAGAATTACTGGAAGGATTTGCTATTTCCTTTTCCACTTTATTTTAGAGGAGGAAATGGAGGCAAACAGGATTAAGTGATTTGTTCAGGATCATACAGCTAGTAAATGTCTGAGGCTGAATTTGAATTCAGGTCTTTCAGATTTCAGGTCCCTTGCTCTATCCACTTTACTACTTACCTGCCCCTAGTTGCTTGACTGACTTAAGTATTTTTATTCATTCTAGAGTTTTGTTTTTCTTTTTGTTTTAATCTGGAATGGATGAAAATGGAGTTAGTCATTTAAAAAAGAAAAAGAAATTCACCGAAACTTTTTATTTTTAAGTACAATGATAAGAAGGGGTCAAAAAGAAGTGTGTCAACAAGGACAGCTTTGAAAGTTACCTGTTGAATTTGTTAGTTTTTTTTTTAAAGCAATTTGTATATAAGATATTCACAGTTTCGTGCCCAGTCCTCTTTTTTTTTTTTTTTTCTGTTGTTCTACATATGTGGAAATATTAGTTTCATTTGGTGTTTGTTAAGTTCAGAATTTTAAGAAAGTTATATATATATATATATATATATGAAATTAGTTTCTGCACAATTTCATCCAGATTCCAAAATTCCCCTTCATATATTGAAGGGAAATATTGAATTGCCTTCCTGGGGTGTTTATAACTGGTGACATAATCATGAAGCTTTCTGCAAAATCCAGTGCTAAACTACTTAAGCATCTACTCCTTCAGCTATTAAACGAGAACCACACTCTTCTGTTTAGAAGAAATAGTAAGCTCTGGGTTTAAGAGATTTCTTTTATCCTCTCTTAACAATGATGAAAGTGTTTCCCAAATCCTTTTGCTTGACATGGAAGTAAAAACCAGAGAGATACAGTTGTTCCCTTTTAGCATTACAAGGGCCCAGGAACCCTCTTGCCAGACCAGATCTTGTTTGCACAATGTCCTCTTTTCCCCAACCTGATCTGCACAGATACCTACTATCTTCCTTTCAGGAAAGCAATCTACTTAGCATAAATTTTTTTTTTTAAAATATCCACTCTCTAAGCAACAGAGGGGCACTGTGTGGAGGAATGCAATTTGCCAATTGATAGCTCTTAAAACTTCTGCAAAGACAACTTTCCAGGAAAGTCTATAAAACTTGTTATTTTCCTGTTTCCCATAAAGTTTCATCCTCCTTTCTTCACAGGTTTCCAATTCCAGAAGCAAATTAAAAAGGAAAGCTGATTAGTTGCACAGACTTAAAACAAACAAAACTACTTTATCCTGTCTTTCAGAAGCCACCAAAAAATATGGTCATTTAGTTATGGTATCCCTTGCCCTGCCCCTCTGTCAGCATCATCATGAACTAAAAGATGGAGTATTAGAACTACTAGCCTATCCCCCTTATAACAGAATTAGTATTGTTGCTGTCAGCTAATGAGATTCATCAAGTATGATCTACTTTGTCTGAAGCCTTGGGGATACAGACAAAAATGAAGTTTTGATTGCCCCATCTGATCTCCTGGAATGCTCCTGGAGTGTCAGTTTATATTACTCAATCAGATTGGCTAGATGTAGAGAAAAGAAATAGAAGAGTTACTTTATAGATAGGAAAACTACTTCTTAGAGGAAGATATTCTAATCAGCACCTAAGACACATAGTGGGTGCTCAACAAATGTTTGCTGAATATTCTCTCTGCAGATGTAATATATTTTCTAAATAAAGAATCTTGTATCTTTGGTCCTAGATAGAAATATGAAATATATGTGTGTCTTACATTCATATAATTCAGATGGCAGTAGAACAGGTATCTATTACCTTATTTATACACATCATCATTTACAGGGTTTTATTGCCTTGGGAGAAATGAGGACTTCAGGAGACTATTTAGAGCTAGCTGTGTGACCCTGGGCAAGTCACTTAACTAACACTTGCTTCAGTTTCCTCATCTGTAAAATGGGGCTTATATTACCTACCTCCTAGGATTAATATGAGAATAAAATGAAATAATATGTATAAAACACTTTGCAAATCTCAAAATACCATATATATGTTAATGGTTATTATTAATAAAGATACAGGTTTCCCTACCTCTTCTCGGCCTTTAAAAGGCATAAGATTGTTTTTTTTTTTCTTTTTTTAAAGAATACATTTTCATGTTCTCAATACTGCTTTATTTGTTTCAAGGCATATTATTTCATTTAGCACTTATTTTTCAAGTGAAACTAGCATACTATTATACAAATAGGGCATGATATCTTCTATATTGATTATCAATCAATCAACAAACATTGAGTGCTTAGTGTGTCTAGTGTCATGCTAAGCATTGCTGATACAAAGACAAAAATGATACAGTACCTCTCTTCAAGGAGTCTACATTCTTTTCTTCTTTTTTTTATTATAACTTTTTATTAACAGTACATATGTGTGGGTAATATTTTACAACATTATGCCTTGCACTCACTTCTGTTCCAACTTTTCCCTTCCCTCCCTTCATCCCTTACCCCAGATGGCAAGCAGTCCTAGATACAATATATGTGTGCAGAACCGAACAGTTCTCCTGTTGCACAGGAAGAATTGGGTTCAGAAGGTAAAAATAACCTGAGAAGAAAAACAAAAATGCAAACAGTTCACACTCATTTCCCAGTGTTCCTTCTCTGGGTGTAGCTGATTCTGTCCATCATTGATCAATTGGAACTTAATTAGATCTTCCCTTTGTTGAAGATATCCACTTCCATCAGAATACATCCTCATACAGTATTGTTGTTGAAGTATATAATGATCAAGGAGTCTACATTCTAATGGGGGTGACAACTTGAGGATATATACAAAATATACACATAATAAATTCAAGGTATTTGAGAAAGGGTGGATAAGGCACTAGCACCTGGGGAAGGTAATTAGGAAAAATGTGATATAGAACACGGCACTTGGCTAAACCTTGAAAGAAACCAGAAAGTTTAAGAGATAGAGAAGAGGAGGAAAACATTTCAGCAGATAGAAGAACTCTAAAAGATTTTTAAGTGTGGATTTCTTTCTTCCTAACCACAGAAACGCAGCACATAAATCCAAGAACTCACAAAGAGAAAAAGATGAGAGGAGCATACCTATTATAACAGATATGATAAGGACAGTGAAAGGGAACCTATGATGTGAAAGCTAAAGTTTTTTTAAAATGGTAAAATGAAATAACTTATAAATGTGAGGGCCACAGTTTAAGTTTGGGAAAATTAAAAGTTAAATTTTGCCCCTGAAGGCTCTAAAGATCATGGAACAAATCAGTTAAAAGCATGTTACATGCAACTTTCCATCTATTCTTTAAATTAGTTGATTCCTTCCTTTAAGAATAAAATACATTTTCTCATTTTAAAAACATTTTTCTACTTGTGAAACATAACTGGTTGCAGACTTTTTGAAGGCATTAATGTGACCATTATCTCTTTTACTTCAAGAGAAGTAGGAAGGGATATTATTTCAGAAACATTCATGGAACATTTGAGCAAGAACAATTCCTTTGAATCGCTGTATTTCTAAACCTATTCAGCTTATACCCTCCCATGGGTAACATGAGTAATGGTGGTAAGGCAATACAATGGCAGCCAGTCTTTATGATAATACTAGCTACTTGTATGCTGGAGATATAAAAGAATTCCTAATGGTACTTTAGTTTAGTAATTGGAAGGCAAAAAAAAAAAAAAAAAATACACTATGTTCATTCTTTCATGCTTCCAGTATATATTTAAATGTACTAGAGAAAATCAGATAGTGAGAATTAATTATTTTGCATGTTTTGTGACACCATAAAATGGTGGGGGAAAAAACCTTTGAATTTACATTTTCTTTTCTGGGAAAAAACAATAAACTAATCTATTAATTTAACATGTATCTCATTTTTAAAAAACTGGCTGCACAATTAATTTGATCATATTAATGTCTGACTCTTGTAGAAAAGACAATATGAAATCTGCAGATCAAAACATCGATGTCATAATTTTCCCACAGTTTTTAAAAATGAAAAAGGTTGATATTGTTCTAAATCAGCTAATTCTAACAGTCCCACATTCACTGAATTTTATTAGCTCAAATATGAATGTTATTCAGGATCATTTTATTTGAGTTAAAAAATATCTGTTGGGCTAAAATGTAGCCCCTAAATATGAATGTGGTGAATTTTCTTCAAATATTTTAGTAGAACTATATTATAGTCTTCCTTTGATGTGTCTGTGGCATAGAAGAGACCATGGAATCTCAGAAGATTGTCAAAAGCAGAGTAACAGTTTGGCAGGGTTAGAAGACCTGGAAAGGCTTCAAGAGGGAACCCAGCAGTGACTGATGTTTGCTGTCCAAAAGACCAGCCTAACTAAACTTCAGAAGATAGCACAGTAGAAAGAGTTCTGCATATAAAATCAGAGTTCCTGAGTTCAGATTCCAGTTCTGTCATTTAATAGTGATGTGACCATGAACAAAACACTTAACTTTTCTAGACTTTAGTGTTCTTATTTGTAAGAGTCCAATCAGATCAGGGCATTTTAAAAATTTCCTTCCATTTCTACATCCAAGTGAATATAAATGAAGAGAAGCTCATCATTAGACTAATCAAAAATTGATGAAAGATGGGGGAAAGGGGGATTTGGCCACAACAAATTAGTACACCATCTATTGAGTGATAAAAGGGTTATGATCTGCATTGTTGGAGGGGTTAGCCACACCAACAAAATCACTGATTCAGAAGTACAAAAGTATATTACTAGGTAGCTACCTACCTTTGTATAAAACACAAAGATTTTTCTACTATAAAAATTCTTTGAAAGAATAATTGGAAAAAAAAGTTTAAAGATACCTAGATTCTGAAAGATTTATCAGTTGCTTCAGACAAATCTCTAAATTGCTTTGTCTCTAAATTCTAGATTTCATGTGTTTGTGGATACTCTAGAAAATTAGCATTCAATGTCACCATGATTCCATAAAAGATTTTTCTAACTACAATAAAATGACTAGGTCACCTAACAGCAAAGATTGCCATTATCTATTTCTTTATTTTAAAGTTTGTGCTTTATGCAGAAATGCTAGAATGGATGAGATTATGGACCATTGTCGCTATTCACAGATCATAGTATACATTTTACATGCTTTTTAAACTCTACAACAATATTGGGTTCATTATCATGTTTCACTTGTCTTGTGAAGAAATAAGGGATTACCAACACATCTAAAACATAGCCAGCACAAGGGCATAGAAATGAAGTAGAAATAGAAGTAGAAAACTTGGGTGTCTGGAAAGATGATGGTGACATCAAAAGAAACAGAGGAATTTGCAAGACAAAATGGATTGGGAAGGGACAAAGATGGACTTAATATTGGACACGTTGATTTTTGAGATGCCCATAGGATAAGCATCGAACAATGTAATATGGCTAGGAACTTCTAGCACACAAATCAACTCATTGTGTACTAAGTCATGGCAACCTTCTTTTGAAGCTACTTCCTACAGTCATGAGGAAAAGACAACCCTATATAAAACCACAGATTTCACAAGCAGTGGTAATACTTAAATCAAAAGAATCTATACATTCCATGTGCATTGATTTACAGGACAAAGGAGCACACCCAGGAAGGACAATTAGCTGTAATTAAGGCCATTAAGTATTGATTAAAGTGAAAAACTATTGAATTCACAGAATCCAAAATTGGAAGGAACTGAAAAGTCATCTACTCCCAATCTAAATCTAAAGAGGAATCCCTGCTACATTTCCTAAAATGAAAGAAGACCTTTCATTCCTCCTTTTACAAAATAATAACAGAGAGAGAGAATCAAAGAATGTTCAAATTAAAACAACAACAAACAAAACAAACAAAAAATGTTAGAGATCAAGTAGTCTTCATTTGACAGACATGGAAATTAACCAGCCAGATTAAGTGATTTGTTTAGTCATACAGGTAAAAAGTAGCAATCAGGACTAAAATTCTAATTTTTAATTCAATCAACATTTTACCATACTCTATAGCATTTCCTTTGCACTGGTAATTCCTCCATACCTAGAATGTTTTCTTTGTCTCAATCTCTTAAAATCCCTATCTAACTTCAATAATCAGATCAAGAATTAGTATAAGAGGTGTCTTCTGGTCTCTTTAACTACTAGAGGAAGCCACTATTTACCTATTTGCTTTGTTACCAAATCATTTACCTATTTATTTACATGTTGTCTCCTCAATTAAAATATGAGTTTCTTCGGGGAGCTAGGTAGCACAGTGGATAGAGCACCACCTCTGAAGTCAGAAGGACCTGAGTTCAATTATGACAGATACTTAATACTTCCTAGCTGTATGACTTTAGGCAAGTCACTTAACTCCAACTGCCTTGACAAAAATAAATAACATGAGTTTCTTGAGGGAACAGGTCCATTTTTTAAAAATTCCCAACGCTTAGCACTTTAGTGACTGAGAAAAAGTAAAAATTTAATAAATGCTTGCTTATGACTGACTGACACAGATTTATAAAGGTACCAGGATCAGAACTCAGTCTTACGTCTCCTGGTTCATTAACTACAAACATTTTTAGACCTCCCCCTCCCTTCCCACTGGATCCAGGTGAAAATGAAATAAAGGTTTCTCTTTGGAGTTTGGACAGATTTGTAACCTCAGTATTAGGTCTATGTCTCCTAGGTTTAGAACCTTGATTTTATCTATGATTTCTCATTCTCTCTCTCCTCCCAATATGCAATCAAATGCCAAATCTTTTCATTTCTACGTCTACAATATCTCTTGTATTGAACTCCTTTCCATTCAAATAGGTACTTAGAGGTCCATCATCTCTCATCTAGATTATTGCAACTGGCCTCCTAACTGGTCTCTGCCTCAATTCTCATATTCTATATTAATGTCAATATGATTTTCCTTAATTACAGATATATGATCATGTCACCTCCCTATTCAACAAACTCCAGTGGCTCTTGGCAAAATAAAAACTCTTCTATTTAGCTTTTAAAACTATCACAACCTATCTTTCTATTCTTATTAGACATTATTCCCTCTCCTGCACTCTAAAATTCAGCCAAACTGGTGTTCTCTCTTTTTCTTATACACATTTCATTTCCACATTTCACGCCTTTTTCCTGTCTAACATTCATTCCTGGTAAGAATTTCTTCCTTATCTCCATGTCAGAACCCTTTTCTTCCTTCAAAAGCCAGCTCAAGCAATACCTTTTATATAAAACCATTCCTGAGATGCACAACTGCCAATATCCTTCCTCCCAAACTCCCTTGTATTTCTTCACTTTATATTTATTTATATTTCTCCTATTTTTCAGCATATATTTACCTATTTGTCTTCCTCAACAGAATATAATTTCCTTACAATTAAGGATTATTTCATTCTTTGTATTTGGATCGTGTACTTACCATACTTCCTGGGACATAAAAGATATTTTAAAAACTCTAATGCAAAGTTTGGCCCCAAAGATGATTTATGTAAAGATATCTCCCCTCATTCCTTTGCATAAGCAGGAGATCCACAGGTATGAAACAATACATAGAATGTCAGATTTTTTTCAATGAAGTGAATAGACTAATTTTTTTCTCTTTTTCCTCTTTAAAGAAAAAAAACTTTGTTCTAAGAGAACATTCTCTCTAGAGGGATAGAGGGAGAAATTAGTCAATATAAAAATGTCAATTAAAATTAATTTAGAAGCATAGATGTTTGTTGATTAATTTTTCTCTACAAGGTGCTTCTTCCTAAATTGCCTCCTAATTTCAGGATTACAGGCCAGTAAATTAAATAAGCACACACACACACACACACACACACACACACACACAAATCTTCACCCCCTGGTTCCTTCTCTGAAACCATCTCCCTACTCACTGCTTTGAAATTTCCTTCTTTCCACCTTCTATCAAAACACTGCCTTATTTCTGTCTTTTTCCTTTCCCCATGACTTGAGGATCCCCAGGTCACACACCCTCCAATGGCAATTACTGCTTTGTCACTTAGCACATTTGTTCATACCATTCCCTAACTCTGGGAAATGCCACGTATCTCCACACTACAGCAGCCAGCTCCACTCCCAATCTCTCAAGGCCTTGCTCAAATGCCTACTTCACAAAGTCTTCCCAGAAGCTTTCAGGCAGAATTGATTGATCCCTGCATCCTACAAATTCACTTTTGCTTTTTAGGCACTTGCTCTTCAGTGATCCCTTCCACATCTGTTGCATTATAACAGATCAGGATAAGAAATTAAATGGGAATTTGGGGGAGTTTTATAGAAATTGCAGATGATACAAGAAGGCCGGCCAGCAGACTACACAGAGCCCACAACCAAATACTTAGCCTAAATCTTACACAAGAAGATCCCTTAAATGCCCCATAAAAGAAAAAATTGTAAACTTTTTTAGTATGAAAGGAGGGTCAAAAAATTTTGTGAGGATTTTCCATGGGGGCTCTGTGGGGGGGGAAAAAAGATAATTTTGGATAGCAGCTGGGGGAAATCAAAAAAATTTTAATGTAGAAGATGGTATTTGATTTGAGCCCTAAATTAAAAAGCCAGGGATTTTAAAGTAGGAGGCCTTAATGTTTCAAGTCAATATTTATTTATTTGGTGTATATCCTGTATGGTTTATTCATGAATATGTATCTCTCTAGCTGTCTCACTTTAGTACTTATATTCCAAACTTGCTGACTATTTCTCTGTGCCCTGCACATAGTAGAACCTAAATAAATTACTAGTGAATGAGTGAACTGGCTCCTTGAAGAAAGACATTGACATACTGGTACTGATGAGTTCATTGGAAGGACTAACTCTTCCTCCATCTCTTCCAGGAAAGATATGTATTATATATGTACATATACATACATATATAATACATATTTTAAAGGAGTGATCTTAATGACTGAAAATTTCAGTCCACATAAGAATGCATTTCGATGCAATTAGATTAGTGGGGAATGAATTTGGGGGGAATTAGGATCTTATGACAGACACCATTCAAAATACAGCAGATATATAGTCATTTGCTTGACCATCATCATTTTCGAAACATAAGTCTACAAAGCACCTTTACAATAATCCTATGAAGTAGTGTATTATTACTGCCACTTTGCAGATGAGGAAAATTAATGAGCTCAAACTTATGAATGCATTGTCCAAAATTACACAATTAGCTGGCATATGAGTTAAGATAGCCAAGTCCATTGCTATCCAGTTTTCATACTACATTTGGGCCTGTCTCGCTTCAGGGCATGAAGGTATCTATAACTTTTCAGTCAAGTTTACAGAGGCCCAGATTAAAAGGAAAGTGTTTTCTCTAATTTAGGCTTTTAGTTATTGAATGTTAAAATTGAAAGAGATCTTTAAACTAGCCAATTTACCAAAAGAGAAACACAGAAGTACTATCCAAGGAAGGGGAAAGAGGCACTATGGTCTCTGTGTGGGGAAGTTTCAGACCTAAATCTAGATTCTGGCTTTGCCATTTACTGGCTAGGCAACTTTGTGCAAATCATAGCTACCATATATAAGTGAAGGTGTGGGACTGAACAGTTCTTTCAGCTCTGACCATTTTTATAAAGAAGACATGCAAATCCTTCAGCAAGATTCACTATATATCTAGATATTCACTACAAATATATGCATTTATACATATAAATATATGCATATTATATATAAATACATGCATTTATTTATATAAATATATGCATGTATCTTATGCATTTATTTAAATGCTAGGACTAAATTTGAACTTAGAGTACTTAAATCTAAAGTCAGGAAGATTTTTATACCTAATCTCTAAAGACATCTAGTCAAACTTCATTTTACAGCTAAGGAAACTGAGGCCCAAAGAGATGACATGGCTGGCTCAAACTAATAAGAAACCTAAAATTTTAACCAAAATTCTCTTACTCCAAATTCATGTTCTTTCCACAATATTAGCTAACATTTATATAGTGTCTTAAATTCTGCATACAAATTTGCATTAAAGTTTATTATCTCATTTGACAACAACCCTAGAAGCACATACTACTATGACTCTCCATTTAACAGATGAGAGAAAACTGAAACATAAATGACTTGCCCAGGATCACACAGCAAATAAGCATCTAAGATACTTAAACTAAGTACCTAAACTCAGGTCTTCTTGACATCCCATCTCTATTCTGCATCAGTTAGTCAGTATAGATAGATACAGAAGCCATCTTTTTTCATTCTGTTCCATTACTTCCAACACCCTCAAGCATCTTCTGGGACACAAAGTCTAAGTGAGCATGATTTTGTAATAGAGCAGGAAACGGACTAGACCTTTAATATATATGCTTAAAGCTTATTCAATTTTTGTCAATATTCAAATCAAATGAATGGCTTAAAGGTAAAGCAGAAGCATAACCTCCAATGATTTAAAAGGCTGTTTTATCTGAGGAATTCAGCAGAAAGGAGCTATATTTATCCTCCCAGATGAAGAAATACAAATCAAATTATTCACATCACTTATTTTAAAATCAACGTTTATCTGTGTGTATATGTGCATGTATGTTTACATATATAGACACAAATGTCTATATATACATATGGGTAGGTATGTATGCATAAATGAATATATATATACATATATATGCTGTCTACCAAAAGCAATATGAATTTATTCTTTTATCTATTTATGACACTTTTTTTCTTTCTAGAGCATTTCCATTTTTTTGAATTGCAATTTCTGCAGTTTTGTCTTCTTATGTCTTAAGATTTGTCTCAAAAAGTGCTCCTAAAAACAATACTGTATTTTGTTTTTGTTTTTTAATCTCTGAAAGAAACCTAAAAAATTCTTTCAATTAGGAGATTTGTTTTTCTTTTTCATGTCACAAAGGGAGTGTATTGAATTTCACAGTTAAAATAATGGTTTGAGAAACCTGGGTTTCATTTATCAATCTACTATAAATTACAATATGAAGTAATGGGATGAACATTAGGCTTGGAGTAGGGACAATCTGGATTCAAATCCTGCCTTAGACTTTTTTCTGGCTACATGATCTTGGGTAAATCACTTAATCTCTCAGTGATTTGAGTTTAATCATTTATAAAATGATGCGGCTTTTGAAGGTCTTTTCCAGTTCTAAATATGATTGACAAAGGAGTTACAGGATAGAGCAGTAGACCTGGAGGCTGGATGACCTGAATTCAAATCATGCTTTAGACACTTCCTAGCTATATGACATTCAGAAAATTACTTAACTTCCCTGAGTCTCAGTTTCCAAATCTGTAGAATGAGGATTATTATAGCATCTACTTCCCAGGATTTTTGTGAATATCTAATAATTTGCAAAGAGCTTTGAAAACCCTAAAACACTGATCAAAACTATCTGTTGTTGTTGTTGTTATTATTTTAGGATTCCTAAAATCTTGGGGGCATTGAAGACACCAGAAGTTATTCAGTACAAAACAGAAATCAAGTGCCACTTAATTTCTTAGGCTTAATAGAAAGTGCTAAGCATTTTCAAAAAAACAAACAAACAAACAAACAAAAAAAACCCAAATGATTATTAAGGCACCATAGGATTCAAACGATGATTTCAATATATAAATTTCCTAGTGTTATTGCTCAGTTATGTCTGATTCTTCTCATGGGATTTTCTTGGCAAAAATTTTGGAGTAGTTCTTCAGCTCATTTTACAGATTAAAAAACTGAGGTAAACAAGGTTAAATGGCTGGGGTGGGGGAAAGTGGGGAGGTCACAGGAGCTAGGAATTGTCTAAGGCTGAATTTGAACTCAGGATAAGGAGTCTTCCTGACACAGGCCCATAACTCTATTCACTACTCCTCCTTCTATCAGTGCAGACCAGCAATTGCTTTGTAACTTATCTTCTAGTTGGTAGGGGAATGAACCACAGAGAGTTAAAGTGACTTGCTTCAATTACCCAGCCTTTACGTTTGAGAAAGGACTTAAATTCAGACCTCTCTGCCTCTAAGGCTAGTTCTCAGTCTGTTACCTCAGGCAGCCTCTCAAAAGCTATAATTTACTTGCTCAGTTACCATAGCCAGTTCCTCCTAAGAGACTCACTAACCAAGTAAAGCCCAATATACAGCTGTCTCTCTTTTGTTTCCTGTGGCCAGAAGGGGCAATATTGTCCATGAGGGAGCAGGAGATAACTGAAAAGTTTGAATAATTGACAGTCAGTTTAGCCTGTGCCTCCTGGGGCTTTCTGGAGATACCATGCATTAGGATTTTCCCTCTCCCAGGAAAAGAATAAATACATGTTATCTTCCAGAAATCCCAGGGGGGGAAAAAGACCTCAGAGATTTCAATTAAGAGAAATAAAAGATCGAAGGCAAGTTGCTGACTAGTTAAAACTGTGGTAAACAAGTCATCTTTGGGGGGGGGGGGGGCGGCAAAGAACTATGTCATAGCAAAGCTGAATCTTAGTTCTCTCTAACAAGAGATTCTAAACTATGGAAGTAAGTTACTATATTAAAGTGGGAAAAAAAATGCTGGTGGGATACAGTAGAGGGCCTGATAGCCACACCACTGAATAATTGCAAATAAATACACTGGGCTTCTTCTTCTTCTTCTTCTTCTTTTTTTTAAAGTGTTTTCTGTTCTAAACAGCATTATCAAAATCCTTAAGTAGATATCTGAAGGAAAATAGGTGACTGAAAAGGGGTTAGTGAGAGCCAGGAACCTAGAAAATGGGAAAGAACAGAGAAGGAAAAGTGGAAGGAAAAAAAAAATAGGAGGGAAAATATTGAAACAAGGTGTGGTTTAGGATAAAGCAACAGGCTGAACAGTGTAAATGATTACATGGGAGGAGTTAGCAAAAAAGATTAAAGGGACTGGGGGGATTGGTTTGGGAAGGAATAATTGGGGTGGAGGAAGAATCAGACAAACCAGGGTATATGATGCAGGACTAAAGAACAGTTAAACTGGGAGCAGGAGGAAAGAAAGCCAAAGGCAATAAATAGGAAATCCATTGAAAACAAAAACACTTTTTGTAGAGGGGCAGTTGCAGAAAGATGTAAAAGGCACAAATACTAACAATGATAAGGGTGGCCATGGGGAAGACAACAATATTCTTGGGAGGGAAGGGGAGAGAAAGAAAATGGAAGAGAGAAGGGAACAGCCCAGCAAACATGGGGGGTACTTAATTAAAAGGAGAGTGGAGCATAAATGAGAAAGTCTGAAAGACAGCAGTGGAGAAAGCAGAGGGGAAATGAATATAGGCTGGAAAAGCAATGGGGAGAGATTTTTTGTTTGGAATGTGATAGAATGGAAAAGCAATGGTATTTGGCGAAGTGCCAAGGAAATATAGGAGAAAATAGTGAGCAGAATAAAGGACAAGGGTATGAATGTGAGCAAATCAAGTAGAAAATAAATTCAAATTTTTATCATCATTATCACCATTCCTAGAAGTGTGGTATAATGGACATAGAACCCTGGAGTCAGGCTATATTCCAGACCAGTTTCTGACTAATAGGGATTGTGTGATTTGGGGCAGAAAAATTTAAGACTGGAAGTCACAAAGCAAATGCCCATATACATTGATAGGAGTTCTTCACCAGGGGCTCTGAATCTTGATGAAATCCCAGGTACTATTTTTTTTTTATCATATTATTAAAAATATTCAAAGAATCGGTTACTTCATCAAAGTATTATTTCCTGCCACCAAATCAGATGCAACCAAGGAAAGAAGTTGCTTGAAATATCTTATAACTTTAGAAAGTCACAATCTCTCTGGGAATCATATCTGTAAAAATGAGGGGATTGGACTAGATGGCTTTCTGAAATTCCCTGGAGGTCTAGAAATCTATAATCCTATAATTTCAAGTTCATACTGCTAGTAAACTAAGAGGCAGGCTTTGAACTCAACTCTTCCTGACTCCAAACCCATTATTATTGTGTTAAAAAACTAACCCCAACCAGTAAAGTTTTTATTTTGTTTTTGTTCTGGGCACAGTCCCAGGCGATTTAACTTTGCACAGTCAAGTGGCTGCTCAGCCAGCAGATCACCTGAGGTCCCCCTGACCTTGGCGGCAATGTTAAGCTTGGTATTTTGCTTTGGGTTATATAGCAATCTTCCCATCTCACACAGAAAAACTGGACTAACTTCACCAGCTTATTTTCTTCAGATAACAGAAGAGTATGTCCCTCTGTCCCCCTTACTTTCCCCCGAAATAGGAACCTTACTAGAGTCTGGAAGAGAGGGGGAGGGGACAACGCCTTTAGAAGCCAAGCTCTCCCACGTTCTACCCAGTATCTCAGGGCAGTGACACCACGGAGGTCCCCAGCGTTAGGGGAGGCCCGTCTGACCCCAGTTATTCAGTAAGTGTCGGCCTCTGCTCCCAGTTTCCCACCATTTAGAAGACAAAGAGGAGAAAAGCAGCCACAACTAAACAGCAAAGCTGGAGAGAAGTTTTCAAGCTCCCCCTTCCCAACCTTCCAGGCAGCCCCCCCAGGTCAGAGAAAGTTTATGGATGGCGGATTCTAGAGCTGGAGAGAAGTTTTATCACAATCGCTAAGAAATCAATCGGGTCTAGAGCAAGCTGACGCTTCACAGCACATCAAACTATTTCAGTCCCTGCTTTTGCAAGACTTTTCTATGGGCGAGCGGGAAAGGGGGAGAAGCAAAGGCAGCACACAGCAAGGAGGTGCAAAGCGCCTGCCGAACAAACAGGTGGCCAGGAGGACTAGACAGCACCTTAGAAGCCGCCAGAAGGGTGGAGCATCTGCTTTATCTTTCGATCTAAACCGTCTTAATTCCCCCAGGTCTCCCAGCTCTTCCAATCAAAAATCCATATATTAGTGAGCTAAGTGAAAGCGGATGAATGGGTAAGGGAGGCATGCACCCAGACTGCACAGAAATAGCCGGATGGTGTCAGTTCACTGGAAAGGAGTCGAACAGGAATGAATTAATTATTCATTGTTAGTTCAACCTTACCTCTTCGCAGAGCCCCCAAAGAAACTTCCATCAAACCACACAAGCCAGAGGACGATATTAGGGTTTAGATTCAGTGGCAGTTCCTAAAAGACAGAAAATCCCCAAAGCGGTTCCATGCCATCCCAATGCACGCACAGGCGCTGCCGTAGCTTTCAGTAGTTCCCTTCCCGAGCCCGAGTGGAAGAGGACCGCTCAGGGTTTCCCAAGCAAAGCTGCAAGCTGAATGTTGGGCGGCCTACGGGGCCCGGGCGCCCTCGCACCAATCAGGGGCCTCTGTGCTTCCCACCGCCGGCCAAGGGGCGGGGCGGCTGCCTAAGAAAGAACCGAGCCAAGCGGCAGGGAGAAATAACTAGCTGCCTTCAGATTTGGTGGCCCCCGCGCTCCCCGCAGCGCATCCAGCCGGCCGCAGGGAGGAGAAAGGAGCCGGCCTCTCCCGTTGACATAGTAACCGCCCCTAACTTTTCACCCGAGCAACTCTTAACGATGAGGGTTGCAGGGGGAGTTCACTCCGGGCTAAGGCAGCAAAGCTAGGTTTTCTCTTGGCTTTGCCTGTTTGGCACCCGGGGAAAAGGAAAGGGTGGGTAGGTTTAAATCTCCTGATTTCCCCGGAGGCCAAGGACCGTGTCTCGTCTGGAGTATTTCTCTGATCCAAAGTTAAAGGGCTCCTGAGCTTTCTCTGTGATGAGCAATGTCCAAACATTATTGTGTGTACGAGCCCCAGTCTACATACATAAACATAACACGCATAAAGACAGATGTATATACGTATAAACATATGCACACATTCTATTTAACGAATGCATTCATGTATTTGAATATAGTGTAAATCAAAGCTTGTTCTGTGGATTCACATGTGTATATATACAGATAAATGTACATGTGTAGATATATAGATCCATCTTTTTATATCTATCTGTATAAAGGTAAACCGAGATGGAGAAAAAGATGAGATACATAGTTGCTAAGTAAAATGTTATCTATGGTAAACTCACAATATATTTCTTGGTTACACAAATTCCAGTAATTCTAATTAATAAGCATTTATTATCTACTAAATACCAAGTATTGTGCTGGGCACTGGGAATACACAAGTCAAAAAGAAAGGAAAGAAAGAGAAAGAAAGGAAAAGAAAGAAAGGTAAAAGAAAGAGAAAGGAGAAAAAAGAAAGAAAAAGAAAGAAGAAAAGAAAGAATGAAAAAAGAAAAGAAACAGACCCTATTCTCATGGAATTTCATTATCTGGAAGAAACCTAGGATTTTCATATTACTACAAAATAAATACAAGGTATGTTTTGGGGATAGAGGGCAACAACATCTTGGGAGGAATCAGAAAGAAATCATGTAGAAGGTGTCTGAAGGAAGATCTAAAATAAATAAGAATGTGACATTCACCTATAGATATGTAAAGAGTATTCTAAATTATCTAAAAAGTTTTAAATGAGTATAAAAATTAGGGAAATAATATGTACAGACCATGTCTTCAAATACCTTGTTTGGTATGTACTTTGAACATTAAAAATATTTCTGCTTGACAATCTCCTGAATTTTAAACAATTACTGAAATCTTAATTACTTATAAGTGTAATAATTCTTTAACAATTTTATTGATTTCCAAAGTTATTTTTCTTTTTTATGTTAAACATGGTAGAAATATGTTAAATCCAATATATGTATATGTATTTATATAATTATCTTGCTGTATAAAAAAATCACATCAAACCAGAAAAAAATGATGAAGAAAATAAAATGCAAACAAACAACAAAAAGAATGAGAATGCTATGTTGTGAACCACACTCAGTTCCCACAGTCCTCTCTCTGGGTATAGATGACTCTTTTGATCACAAGACCACTGGAACTGGTCTGGATCATCTCATTGTTGAAGAGAGCCACAACCATCAGAATTGATCATCATATAATATTGCTATTGCCATATACAATAATCTCCTGGTTCTGCTCACTTCATTCAGCATCAATTCATGTAAGTGTCTCCAGGCCTCTCTGAAATCATCCTGCTCATCATTTCTTACAGAACAATAATATTCCATAACATTCATATACTATAACTTATTCAGCCATTCTCCAACTGATGGGCATCCACTTAGTTTCCAGTTTCTTACCACTACAAAAAGAACTGCCGCAAACATTTTTGTACATGTGGGTCCCTTTCCCAGTGATTTTTTTTCATGTAAAAATCCAAATCTATTTTTTTCCAGGGCTACACTATCTGCCCCTGAAGAGTACTTGGGAGCCATGATCAATTCTTCTAGTAGAGAGGGCTGACACCTGTTCCATTTGTCTTTTTTTCTACTCCAGTGCCTAGCCAGTACATTGTGAACATACTATTGGAAGAAGTTAATCTTTTCAGTCTTGACATTTTTCACTATAAACAAAGCTAGAAGACAAAAGTAATTTGTAACTTTATGGAAGAGTGGCTTACAGGCCAATGAAGGAATTGTACCCAACCCAAGAGAGGTATCGGATGGCTGTGAGCAAGCTGCACATCAGAGACATGTGAGCAGGTGCACACAACAAAGAAGAAATTTCACAAAAGTTCATCAGAGAACTAGGTGAAGGGAATAGTCGAGTAAGAGTGAGAAACAACTAAGAAGCAGCAGATGTTTCATGAAATATAAAGAGAACTCAAGGAAGGCTACCAATAAGTTGGGTAGAGACTCTGTGGTAGATTTGTGAGAGAAATGGATGAAACTCGTACAGCACAGACAGGCACGGATATCATTGGAGAAGCCGCTTCATTTCTGTAAATCTCAGTTTCTTTATCTATAAAATATTAGCATCTAGGATCTTTTCCAGGTTTGTCTTTGATCCGATAATGGTTTGTAACCTGTATTATTGGAAAGACCATAACATAGCACAAAGTTGCATAGTATTGATGCTGAAGAGTATGAATACTTAACATTGTACCTTAACGACTTTATGCCTATTTGCTTGTTCTGTGGTAGGATTACTAGAGTAAGAGTCAAGAAAGTTTGATTATAGTCTATGTGTCATCCAGCTGTGTCACCTTAGGTAAGTCATATCAAATATCAATATTTCACTATAAAATAAAAAAGTTGACTAATTATTCTCTAATATTCTATGGTGATTGTTTCTGGATGTGATTCAAAGAACTGTTTTTGAATAAGGAAAACAACAACAAAATCCCAAATCCCCATTACTAAAAGATACTGATCTTTCTTTATTGACCCCTAAGGCTGTCAGCTAGCACTCAAAGAGGTTCTTAGAACTAGAAAAGACCTTAAAGATTTTTCAGTCCAGGAGTTGTTAACCTTTATGCCCTCATGCTCCCTACTGGTGCAATCTAAAAATTTATTTTCCAGAATAATGTTTTAAAATAAGAAGATAAAATGCAAGAAATGCTAGATTTCAGTCTGAGGTTAGTGAAAATAAGAATGTAATTTTTTTTCCCATTCAAGTTCATAGACTCCCTGTAATCTACCAACAGATCCTCTTGGGAATCCATTGACCCCAGGCTAAGAACCAACCAATCTAGTCCAACTGGTTAATTTTACAGACAATGAAGCAATTTTCTAACAAACTTAAGATGAGCAATATTACCCCACAGCCAGAAATAGTGCAATGCAATTCAATGCAACAACATTTTTGTGGCTCTTATTGCATTCAGAGTGCTGTGCCAAATGTTAGAGAGGGTACAAAGTTTTGGGTAATTCTTGCCATGTATGAGTTTAGTAGGCAAACAACATAAATAACTACAATAGAGAATACATATATGTTTTACTGAGTTAAAACAAAATTACCTGAGGACTTAAAGAAGAGAAAATTTGTAATTATTAGTATCCAAGGAAGGCTTCATGGAGGTAATGTCTTTTAAATATGACCTTTAGGGCACAGCTAGGTGGCAGCTAGGTGGCGCAGTGGACAGAGCACCAGCCCTAAAGTCAGGAGGACAGACACTTTAACACTTCCTAGCTGTGTGACCCTGAGCAAGTCACTTAACCCCAATTGCCTCAGATAGATAGATAGATAGATAGATGATAAATATAGATATAGATATAGATAACTTTTAAGAATAGATTAAAAACCAGGCAAAGAGAGGGGGAAGGCATTTCAGAAATAGGGAATAGCCTGAACAAAGGGATAGAAGGTGTAAAAATGTAGGATGCATTGTGTTTGGGAAGATTTGGAGAAGGTGGAAGGAAACATTTCAGTTTGATTAAAGAATACACTTGAAGGAGGCGAGTATTAATAAAATGTCTGGAAAAAGTAAATGACATCAGATTTTAGAGAGCCTTGAATGCTAAGCAAAGAATTTTGAATTTTGTAAGCATAGGCAAACATTTAATAAATACTTGTTGAATTGAATTTTTTATTTAACAAATAGCTGAAGCAGAATTTGGACCTAAGTTATCCTGAATCTAAGGCTAGCATTCTATTTACAACAATGCTCTAGAAAATGAAGTGGATTAGAGAGGAACTTAATAAACTCCAATATTGACATATGAATTTGAAATACTTTAAAAGATTGCCCAAAGGAAAGATTTTACATGATGCAAAGTGAAGTAAAGCAGAACCAGAAGATTTTACAGTTACAGTAATATTATATGATGAACTATGAGTTAACTATTTGCAGCAATACAATGATCCAAGATAATCTCAAAGGATTCATGATGAAAAATAAACATACTATTTTCTCTTTCTCTTTCTTCCTTTCTTCTTTCTTTATAATGTTCTTTTTTTATTATCATTTCTCCTACTTAATTCCTTATTCATAATATGTTGTAGTCTATTTGTACCCTTTGGGCAATTTTTTAAAATGACATTTTATTTTTCCTTAATTACATGTTAAAATTATTTTACCAGTTTTTAAAATAAGTTTTGAGTTCCATATTTTATCCCTCTTTTACTCCCTTCCTCCTCCCTGTAATAGTAAGCAATTTGATGTAGATTATTACAGATGAATGTTGAGGGAGAAGGAAGAAAGGAAAGAAAATACCCCAGTTCAAAAGCAAAAGAGATGAATTTCAAGTAGGGGACGATACGGGAAAACTTCATGGGAATGGTTGTGTTTGAGTTGGGGATTGCAAAATATTCTTTTTTAATTTAATATTTATTTATTTTAAACTTAAAAAAAATTTTTGAGTTCCAAATTCTCTCTCCCACCCACCCCTCTGCCCACGCAATGAGAAGACAATCAATATGTTTTCAGTTATACATGTTAAATCTTATAACATGTGAAACCATGTTTAAAAAAAAACAAGGAAATTAAAATTAAAGCAATCATACTTCAATTCATACTCAAAGTTCATTTTTTTTTTCTCTCTGGAGATGGTTAGTATTTTTCATCACGAGTCCTTTGGAATTGCCTTGGATCATTATCTTGATCTAAGTAGTTAAATCTTTCACAGTGGATATCATCACATATTGCTGTTAGTATACACACTGTTCTCCTGGTTTAGCTTACTTCACTTTGCCTCAACATTTGTAAATCTTCCCAGGTTTTTTTTTTAAACTGTCCCACTTGTCACTTCTTATAGTATTCCATCACAATTTTATACCACAATTTGTTTAACCAAATTCAATTTGATGAATATTCCCTTAATTTCCAATATTTGTACAGTTAGGTAGAATTTTAACAAATAGAAAAGAGGGCATTTCAGGCATAGGACATTTTGACTAAAGAGCCCAAAGCAAAAAAGTATGGAGAATGTTCAGGGAAAGACAAGTAGTCTCAAGTTGACTAGATGGAAATTATGTTTGAGAGAGGAGAGACACAGGTGAAGGTTGAAGTCAGGGTTTCATCAGAGTTCTCCCCCAACCTCCTGCAAATAGCTTTAAATAATGGCTCTAAATAAATTTTACAGTGGGAGAACCCACAAAAAGTTGAAGTGGAACAATTTTCCAGTTAAAGGCAGCTTGCAAGTTTGGTATCAGGGTGGATCTGGAGTGTAATCCCAGCACAGGCCAGTGTAGACTATGCCAATATATTCTGGGCACACTAGAGTATGAGGGGACTGAACTGAATAAACAGTGGTGGCAGCAAGACAATGACTAATGCAGTGACAGCAGTGGCTTCTGGAGATCTCAGACTGGGGAGGGTAGGGACAAAACAGCTGGTCAGAGGGAGATTGCAGAGACTCTTTGCTGGCACTGAGGCAAGAAAGACTCTGTTGTTTTGCTCATCCTCAGATCTAGCTAGTAGTGCCTATTCACAGTACAGGCCCCTAGAAGGAACTCCATAAACAGCTGCACAAAATCCCTGAATTTTAGGACATTGTATCTTCTACTCTGGAACGAGAGCCCTACTTTAACAAAGGGTTAAATGTCAAGTAATAGACTGAAAAATGAACAAACAACAGAAAAAGATTCAGACCATAGAAAGCTACAATGGTGACAAGAAAGATCAAAATACACACTTAGAAGATGATAAAGTCAAAGCTCTTATAACCAAAGCCTCTAAGAAAAACAAGAACTGGTCTCAGGTCATAGAAGAGTTCAAAAGGGATTTTGAAAATAAAGTAAGAGAAGTAGAGAAAAAATTGGGAAGAGAAGTGAGTGGTGCAAAAGGAAATATAAAAAGTTTATGAGGAGGAGAATGCCTTAAAAAGCAAAATTGGCCAAATTAGTTGGAAAGGACCTATAAAAGCTTTAAGGAAAATAATTCCTTAAAAATTAGAATTGAACAAATGAAAGTTAATGATTTTATGAGAAATCAAGATACAATAAAACAAAACCAAAAGAATGGAAAAATAGAAAAAAAAAAGTGTGAAATATCTCATCAGAAAAACAACTGACCTAGAAAATAGATCCAGGAGAGATGATTTAAAATTTATTGGCCTACCTGAAATCCATGATAAAAAAAAAGTGCCTAGACATCATCTTTCAGGAAATTATCAAGGAAAACTATCCTGATATTCTAGAATCAAAGGGTAAATCACCTTCTGAGATTCCAGAATGAAAACTTTCAAGAATATTAGAGCCCAAATTCAGCAACTCTAAGGTCAAGGAAGAAATACTGTAAACATCCAGAAACAATTCAAGTATATTGGAACAACAGTCAAACTAACACATAAAATTTAGAAGCTTCTACATTAAAGGACTGAATGGAGCTAGGATTCCAACTAAAAATCACCTATCCAGCAAAAGTAAGTATAATCCTTTTTTTTTTTTTTTTATTTTTTTTTTTTTTATTTTTTTATTTAATAGCCTTTTATTTACAGGATTTATACATGGGTAACTTTACAGCATTAACAATTGCCAAACCTCTTGTTCCAATTTTTTCACCTCTTACCCCCCCCACCCCCTCCCCTAGATGGCAGGATGACCAGTAGATGTTAAATATATTAAAATATAACTTAGATACACAATAAGTATACATGACCAAAACATTATTTTGCTGTACAAAAAGAATCAGACTCTGAATTATTGTACAATTAGCTTGTGAAGGAAATCAAAAATGCATGTGTGCATAAATATAGGGATTGGGAATTTAATGTAATGGTTTTTAGTCATCTCCCAGAGTTATTTTTCTGGGCATAGCTAGCTCAGTTCATTACTGCTCCATTAGAAATGATTTGGTTGATCTCGTTGCTGAGGATGGCCTGATCCATCAGAACTGGTCATCATCTAGTATTGTTGTTGAAGTATATAATGATCTCCTGGTCCTGCTCATTTCACTCAGCATCAGTTCGTGTAAGTCTCTCCAGGCCTTTCTGAAATCATCCTGTTGGTCATTTCTTACAGAACAGTAATATTCCATAATTTTCATATACCGCAATTTATTCAGCCATTCTCCAACTGATGGACATCCATTCAGTTTCCAGTTTCTAGCCACTACAAAAAGGGCTGCCACAAACATTCGTGCACATACAGGTCCCTTTCCCTTCTTGATAATCTCTTTGGGATATAATCCCAGTAGTAACACTGCTGGATCAAAGGGTATGCACAGTTTGATAAAAAAGTAAGTATAATCCTAAAGGAAAAAAGGTGAATATTCAATAAATAGAGAACTTTCAAGCATTCATAATGAAAAGATCAGAGCTGAATAGAAAATTTGATTTTCAAATATAAGATTCAGGAGAAACATGAGGAGGTAATTAAGAAAGGAAAATCATAAGGGACTTAAGGTTTATGTGTTTCCATCCCTACATGGGAAGATGATACTAATAACTCATAAAAATTTTCTCATAAAAATTTATGACAGTTAGAAAGAGTGTATATGTATGCAGATATAGATATAGATATAGCTACATATATGTGTATGTGTATATATATATATGTATATATATGTATATATATATAAAGAGAGGGAACAGGTATGAATTGAATATGAAGGGATAATATTTAAATGAAATAAAATAAAGGGATGAGAGAGAAATGTACTAGAAGAAACAGAAAGGGAGAGGTAGAGTAATATAAATTAGTTACCATAAAAGAGACAAGAAAATGCTTTTACAGTTGAGATGAAGGGAGGAAGGGGAGATGGAATGAATGAAACTTGTGCTCATCAGCATTGGCTCAAAGAGGAAATAACATACATACTCAATATGGGTACAGAAATCTGTCTTAATAGGAGGGGAAAGGGATATAAGAAATAGGGATGGTGATAGAAGAGAAAGTATATTGGGAGGAAGGTCTGGTCAGAAGCAAAATACTTTTGAAGAAAAAAGGGTAAAAAAGAGAATAGAATAAATGAGAGGGATACAGTTAACAATAGTAATTATGAAAAAAATTGAAGCAAGTTTCTCTTATGAAGGCCTCATTTTTCGAACAGGAAACTGTGTCAAATATATATTTTTTAAAAAGTCATGATAAATGATCAAAATATATGAATTATGCCCAAAGGGCTATAAAATTATGCATGCCATTTGACCTAACAATACTACTAATAGGCATGAATCCAAAAGATAATTTTTTAAAAAAGAAAAAGAACTTATATGGACAAAAATGTTAATAGCAACTCTCTTCTCGGGGCAAAAATTGGAAATTAAAGGAATGCCCATCAATTGGTGAATGACTGAATAAACTGCATATGTGATTATGATGAGCTATAAGAAATGATGAGCAAAATTATTTCAGAAAAACTTGTAAGTCCCCCATGAGCTCAGGCAAAGTGAAATATACTGTGTACATGGTGATAGCAAAGTTGTGGGATAATCAGCTACAAGTGACTTTGGTATTCTCAACAACAATGATCCAATACTACTCTGAAAGACTTATGATGAAAATGCTTTCTATATCAAGAGAAAGTTCTGATTGTGTCTGAATACAGTCTGAAGCATACTTTTTTCCTTCAGGGCTTTTTTTTGGGGGGGGGGAAGAGATCTATGTTTTCTTTTGCAAAATGACTTTTATGGAAATATTTTGCATAATCTCAAATATGCCTTCTCAGATGGGGGAGGGAAGTATAAGGAGAAAGGGAGAGACTCTGGAACTCAAAGTTTTAAAAATAAATGTAAAAAAGTTGTTTTGCATATAACTGGGGAAAATAAAAACATTTAAACATGGAAAAAAAAAGAGAGGAAAGAAAAATTAGGATGAAAAGATAGACTAGAGATAGATAATGAAGGGCCTTGAATGACCAGATAATTAATTTAGGCTACTCAAGATTTTTGAGCAATGGAACAAAAAATCACAAGTGTTTCAAGAAAATGATGGAATTTTCTAAAATGGATTAGAAAAGATGAAGATTATTGCACATATATAATCTATATCAAATTGTTTATTGTCTTGGGGAGAAGTAAAGGAAAGGAAAGAGGGAGAAAATTTTGGAACTTAAAATTTTATAAAAAAGTAAATATCAACAGTTGAATTTACACATAATTGGGGAAAATAAAATTATCATTAAAAAAAAGAAGGGCCCTTGGGGTTTATCTTTACCTGGAGACTATGCATAATAATTGTAATAAAAGATAACTGCTTTCAATATATTTTATAAAAGAAAAGATGAAGATTAGAATGGGTAGATAAATTAAGAGATAGCTTTAATAGTTTATGGCACAGATTGTTAAACCACTTTAGTAGTCTAGTAAAGTCTATGAATAGTATTTTTTTTAAATTAAAGCTTTTTTATTTTCAAAATATATACATGGATAATCTTTGATATTCACCCCTACAAAATCCTGTGTTCTAATTTTTTCCCTCTCTTCCCCTCCTTCTCCATTTTGGCAAGTGTCCAATATATGTTAAACATTTGTAATGAATAGTATTTTTAAAAGCATAAAACAAAACACTAAGGATTTCAAAGATTACCAATTATATTGAAATCCAATTATCAGAATATTTAAAAATAAAAGTTTACAGACTCTAGGTTAAAAATCTTCGGTTGAGGGCTAGGTAAAATAAAAAGGAGAGATTGAACTACAGTGATGGCAGTAAAAGTAGAAGAATAGGTATAAACTAAAGAATTTGGGTAAATCAAGTTAGCTTAAAAAGCACTTTGGTCACAACACCCCCTGTGAGGTGGGTATACATGTAATATACTATTGCTATTTTCTAAAATAGGAAACAGACTCAGAGGAGTTAAGTGAAGATTCAGGTCCCAACTCTGCTGTGGAACTTTGGAAAAATTATTTAACCTCATTCTCTAATCTGTAAAATTGGCATTTTTCTTTTCATTACCTGCTTCACAAGATTGTTGAGCAAATTAAATGAGAAGACCTTTTAAAATCATGTCAGTTATAATCCTTCACAAGTTTAGCAAGCAAAGACCTAGAACAGCCTTTGTGGGATCACTAATGAGCTGCTCTTACACTGTGGTAGCCCCAGACAGCACAAAACTTCCTAGGGGATGCACAGTGGGCTATAAGCAAGATGACAGTAGGTTACCAGAGCACCCAGCAATTATTTTCACATTATATTGTATTATACCCACGTTGCTTCACTCACTAGATGGATTACAGATACCCAAGAGTAATAAAGTGAGAGTAAGATTGAGGGGGACTCCAGCAACAGGCTCTGTGGGCAAGAGCTCTGGCTGCCCTTGAGGTAACAGGAACCTGGTATTTAAAAGAAAAGATATATTTAAGCAAACAACAAGGTTAAAAGGACAGTGAGATTAGAGTATTCCTTCTGGAGATTGCTCTTACCCCTAACTCCCTGCTTTGAGACATGTTTCCTGTGCCACTTTTTTTGGTTGTTATGTCATTTCAGTTGTGTCTAACTCTTCATAAACCTATTTGGGGTTTTCTTGGTAAAGATACTAGGCTGATTTGCCATTTCCTTTTCTACTTCATTTTACAGATGAGGAAATTGAGGCAAACAGGGTGAAGTGATAGTCCCAAGATCACACAGTTAATAAGCATCTGAGTATAAATTTGAACTCAAATAGAGGAGTCTTCCTGATTCCAGGCTCAGCACTCTATTTTGACACTGTGCCATTTAGCTTCTCTGTACCACTTTTAGCTATTTCTAAGTAGATAAGTGGACTTACCCTGTTTATAAAAAAAAATACACAATATATAAATGAGAATGGACAAACCCGATTATTAAGTTTTTTAGGAAGGGAAGTACATAAGCATTTATATGTATAATGTTTCTCTGACCAGTCTGTCCAAATCTATAAAGCAGCAAAGATCTTTTCTTACTCTTTGTCACAATAGACAAGCATTGTCCATTGTGGCTCCTTTTCTATAACTGCCAAAGAGGAAGCTAGTCAACAATCAAGTCACCTGAAATTCAAGTACATTCCAGCCATTTCCAAACTGTGTCACCTGTAGTCTATCCATCCTACCCCTATTTTTCCCTTCGGAACTTGGATTCTAGCATGAGACCCTGGCTTTCACTTCATTTTGAGCAGAACTAGACCATCATACCATTTTTAAGGTATATTCAAAGTATGTCACTAGAATGGCATACTATACCCATACTGTCTAGCCTTATTTTAAGCTTCTCTTTTTGTGTAATCTTTATTGAAATCCAAGTTCTTGAAGTTAAAGAACTTTCTTGTTTGCTTGTATTTGTATGCCCAATGCTTAAGACAGTGTTTGGTATACAGTAAGTATTTAATATACACTTTTCTGTTCATTTATTCATTCATTTAATTTAATCTTGAATGTTAAACAAGGTTAGACTTGGTTAATACTTGAATAGGAATATCTGGTTCTTTAGGCTTTAAGAGGCAGAGAATGGTACAATGAAAAAAGAATATTGCACTCAGAGTCGGGGTACATAAGTTCTAATTCTCTCTCTAATACTTATTAGCTTGAGCAAATCACTTAACCTCAATGAACCTCATTTCCTCATCCTTAAAATGAGGGGATAGGAGGAGATAGCACATTATATTTGAGGAGCAGCAAGGAGGGTAGTGTCTCTGGATGCAGAATACATCATGGGGAACAAGTATAAGAAAACTAGAAATATAGGAGGGAGCCAGGGTGCAAAGGGCTTCAGATGCCAGGATATTTTATATTGGATTTTAGAAGTAATAGGGAGTCACTAGAATTTATTGAATGAGGGAGAGGAAGTGGTTTGGATAGATCCGCATTTTAGGAAGATTAATTTGACAATTGATTGGAGTATGATTAGAGAAGAGACTTAAGGTGAAGAAACCAATCAGCAGGATATTGCAATAGGTATGGGGTGACCAAAGCCTGCACCACAGTGGTGGCAGGGTCAGAGAGGGAATGGCTACATAGAAGAGATAAAGCCATTAAGAGAACAACCAGACCTATTGACTTCTCTAGTGCTATACTTTCCCTGGCAAGAGCAGAAGAACCTGGACTCTTATCACCTCCTTGCCAGATTATAATAAAGTGGAGAGTATAATAGTATGCTACTGAAAAATAAGCAATAAGCAAAACAAAATTAGTCTTATTAACCCACATAATCTCAGGTCCATAGATGAGATACCCACCCTAAAGAGGCTCAAAGGGAGAAAATTATTGTAAAAATTCAAAGAGTTAATAAACAAACTCAAACTCAAATCTGCCAGCTCCAAAAATCAATTCTTTTTCTTAAATTGAACTTTACACAATATACTTCCCTAAAATTACATTTATTTCCTTTCTCCATTTAAGCATGTGCTGGAATAACATGTTTACTTTTGTCTTAAAACTTCCAACACCAAGCACACGACTAGCACAGTCATGATATTTGTCAAATGAATATTTTTCAGTTTATTGATTATGAAGGCATTCCCTCCATGACCCTAGAGGAGAGAATAAGGCTGATGACTGTACAACTCTACTTCACTTAAATCCAATTTACTTGCAAGTCAAGATATTGCCCTCCTGGTTTGGTCCTCTTTGAGAAAGAAGGATCAACAACAAGAAGAAACAGGCTCCAAATTTCTTCATCTCATGTGATTTTTGCCCATATTATAGGATGGATTTTCCATAAAAGGTCCTACTCAAAATGTCTTCCATATAGGCATTTATATATTTTATGGATACCAGTGCAGAATTCAGACAATCCATCTATCATTTCTCATTCTTTTCACATGAACAGGCCATGTGCTTTCCAGATCATAAATTTGCTTGATTATATCCCTCAAACCCAGCTTTTTAAAATACTCAGTTTCATAGAAAATTATTTTTGATAATTTAAGTGTTAAATAATAATATGACAATATTATTTAACATTCTATCCCCAAAATATGTTAAGCACCATAAAGAACTGGAAAAAAGATAGTTCCTGCAATCATGAAGTTTATATTCCAAATTATTCTAAGTGGATTAAATCTCTAACATGAATTTTGGCAATTTGTTACTGACATCTGATCATTCCATCAAAAGTGTTCTCTCCAGAGTTATCAAAGATCTCTTAATTGACAAATCCAATGACCTTTTTTAAATTTTTAGCTTTTTGACCTCTTCTGCAACTTATTTTGTCAATCACTATCTCTTCCATAATGTCTTCTTCTCCCTAGGTTTCCAGGACATCACTTTTTCCTGGTTCTTCTATCTGACCACTCCTTCTGTTTCCTTTGCTAGATTTTCATCCAGATACTCCCTCTAACTCTAGGTTACTTTGGTTTCTGTTCTGGGCCTTCTCTTTCCTCTAAATTACTTCACATGGTGATCTCATCAGCTATCATGCATTTAATTTCCAATTCTATACTGATAACCCTCAAATCCTGCCCCATACTTCACTGCTGATTTTCAGTATTACATCTCTTACAGACACCTTGAGTTGGATGTCCAATAGACATCTTGAACTCAGCATTTCATTATCTTTGCCCCAATATCCCTTCTTAACCTTTTTTATTATTTCAGAGGACACCACCATTCTCTGAGTTTCATAGACTTAAAACTTAGGTATCGTCCTTAAGTCTTCACTATCTCTCTCCCTTCCGCCCACTCAGCACTACTTTAGTGCTGGCTTTCCTGGATTATTTTAATAGTAGATCAGTGGATTTGCCTTCCCTGAGTCTCTTTCCAATCTAATCTGTCCTTTATTCAGCTAACAAAGAGATTTTCCTATAGCCTATTTCCTATCATGTTATCCCCTTATTCAGTCAACATCAGTGGCTCCCTATCACCTTCAAGATCAAATACAGAATATTTTTATTCTTTTTATTCTCCCTACCTCCCTCCAGTCTCTTATACCTTACTTCTGACACTCTTCAATGCAATGACACTGGCCTTCTTGCTATTCCATGAAAAAAATACTCCATCTTTTGGCTCCTGGCATTTTCTCTGTCTGTGACCATGCTTGGAATATTCTGCTTCCTCCTCTCTACCTACCAGCTTCCTTAAAATCTTAACAAAATCCAGTCTTCTATAGGAAGACTTTTCCAGCTTCTTAATTCCAGTGTGCTCACTCTTTTAATTATTTCCTATTTATTCCATCTATAGCTTGTTTTTGCTTTTTATTTGTTTATTGTCTTTCATTTCACATTAGATTGTAATCTCCTTGAGGGACAGGATTGTCTACTTTGATTTTTTTTTCTGTATTCTCTACTCTTACTATGTGCTTAGCACATAGTAAGTGCTTAATAAATTTTGATTGATTGACTGGTTTCCTTTCCTAATAAATAGACCAGTCAAACAAAGACATACCATCTATTTCAAATAATTGAAAAATGATTGACTCATACCAGTAAGTTGGGTGGACCTGGCTTTCAGTTCTGATCATATTCAATCATTCTGAAATCTTATTTAATCCATTCATCCTGTTTCCTATCTCTGCAGAAACTCTTACTCACTTTAAGGTGAAAGGTGAGCACTAGGATAGAAAAGGTGATTAATTATTTACTTACAAGTGGATGTCTAGTGATGGAGAACATGTTTGGCTATCTGTACTACAAACAATCAGATAGTAGAACCATTTAAAACAGTCAAGCTTTAAAGCCTTTTACAAACTGGACCATTCATGAATGGATTCTCCAAATAAACTGTAGAACCATCTTGGAAATGGTATAAGAATGAATTCCTGTTAGAATTTAGGATAACATTATTTTAGATTCAAGAAAAGCAAGGAGCAAGGATACCCCAACCAAAGCTATCACAAGACTTGAGAAAAGAATATGGCAACTCATATGATTGATTGCATTATTTCAGATTTACAAAATATCTTCTGTTCAGACTTCAAAATTAATGATAATTACACATAGCAAGCCATTTCCCTAGGATTTCAGTTTTCATATTTTCTGTTTGTTCTTTCCCAGTAAAGATTTCCAGAAAGCAAGAGATTTTTCCTAAAAGATCAGATAGGATTTCTGTGATGACCACACTAACACCCAGGATACTTTAGAATCAGCCGGAATCAGGATAAGCAAAAGTCCTTAGTCTTTATTCTTAGTCTTTAGATGCAGGCTTGAATTGGATGGAAGCAGAATCTCCACGATTTCCTTCTTCCTCGTCTACTGCCAACGTGATTCTGGCTAGTGTTACTCCACCCCCTAGTCCCTCCTACAATTCTCTGTATACACCAATTATCGAGCCACCACAGGATAGTGGAAAAGGCCATTTTCCAAGCATATGCCCATAGAGTATTGTCCAATTGGTAGTTAGCTTCAAGTGCTCGGCTGTCCTGACCTCAGTGCATCAACTCAAGAGTTTCAGCCCTCTACAGATTTCAGCTACCAAAATGGAGAAAATGCACATGCTTTAGCGCATTGCCCTCTCTGTTGTTTTTTATTCTTTTTGACTGTTATATTGTTGTATCTGACTCAGGATGTGTTTATTCTCTTGGACATATTACCATGAAACATGCCTTGTTTTGCATGTGTTCTAAGATATGTATATAACTTTTAATGTCTTCAGTTTTTTCTTCCCATCTACCTTAACATAAATTGGTATTGTATTTGTTATACATCTATGTTTGTCTAGGGTAGGCCAGAACAATAGAAGGACAGTTTGCCATGGATTAAATATAATCCACATTATACATATTATATTAGTACAAGTATAATAGAGCTTTGAGAAATGAATGGCATCATGGGATTTCTAGTTCAAAAGGTTACATTTTCTCTTCTAGCCCTGGGAATAATTTGAGATTATGGAGACTTTTGAGCCAGAAGATAGAATTGAATCAAGTTCCTGATCTCTTAAAAGGAAACACAAAGGATTTGAGAGAGAAAGACTGAAAGGAAGGAGTGAAAAAAATCTGTGGCACAAGGGCAATACATGAAAGGAGAAAAAACTATTGACTTAAGTTGTGGCAGAAAAAGGTTATGAGGATCAACAGTCCCCATGTCAGAGAAAGAAAAAAGCTGAAGTTATTACCAGTTGAATCTACTGTTTCAAGAACTGAGGAAAAGTACATGAAAATGTCTGTTTTCTTCCCAACTACCTTTCCATTAAGAGACATTGTAATATATTTTCCCCAGTTTTATCCTATTTCTGGTAACCTAATTTTTCACTTTAACCATAAAAAATCCAGAGATTAAAAATAAACATGAATTTAAATTAGGACTTCTCTAATGAGTAATTGTTAAGAATTTTCCTAACTAGAGGTTCTGAGCTATTGTGATTATAATTCTAATTTTTCATCAAATATAAACTTCATAAAGAATAGAGAAGCGGACTGTATGGATCTGAGAGATCATTATTTTGTTTCAAGATTTAAAAAAAAAAACTATTACTGTAACAGATACAGCTGATTAAATCCCAAGGGACAAATGGAGTCGGGATGGGACTCCAAGAGGGAGACTCCCTCTAAGAGGGAGATGAATATTAGAAGGGTCAAATAGCCAACTGCATCCTCAAAAAAATTCCAGCATGTCCACATCATGTCCACAATGACCAATGTTATACAAGAATTATAAAAGCCTACTTTGAAGACTTAAGAACACTTTTAATGAACCTAATCACAAAGCTTGTTTGACAAAGAAGTGCAGAAGAGAAGGTGAGGATTGAGGGTGGGATAGAAAAACAATGAGGCCTTAAATAAAAAAGATACATAACAATTTCTGTAGAGAATGAGGGCATCATTGAACTTCAGAATGGAAAAGGACATCAGGAATCATAGAATTCAACCTATACCTGAAAAAGAACTTCTAAACATATGTAACAGCTCTTTAGCCCTTCAGGAACTTCTCTAATAACAGAGAACCCACTATTTCCTAAAGTAGCCCAAGCTGCTTTTAATTTAATGATTTTTTTTATAAATAAGGGTTGTATAAAAGGATTGCTACACTGAAGTGAGAGTTCAGTTGGGGAGAGGGTAGTATGAGTTTTTAGAAGATTCATTCAACACAGTTCAATCATTTACTCCATGAGATTGTTTAAACTACCTAAGATTGAGGGTTATACTGGGAATCATAAGAAAATGCAGAAGAAAAGGAATTTAGGGATGGAGAAGAGTACAACATTTAAATGGATGTCTGGGTAGGGAAGCAAGTGAGTCCAGAGAAATGTAATGACTAAAAATTTAGAGAGGCATTAAAAATCTGGTAATCATAATAAAGATAAAAAACATGTTTTGGAGAAATGAAGAAAAGAGAAAGAACAAGAGTTTATAATAAAGGAAATTTCAGAGTTCATGATTTTGGAGATAATTTTTTGTTTGTTTTTGGGTTAGGCAATTGGGGTTAAGTGACTTGATCAGAATCACATAGCTAGTATTAAGTGTCTGAGGCTGGATTTGAACTCAGGTTCTCCTGACTCCAGAACTAGTGCTCTATCCACTGTACCATCTAGCTGCCCCAATAAAAAAATTTTTAATTAATTTTTTCAATCAATAAAAAGATGCCTTCTCCTTCTCCCACTACAACTCCCTCCCCACCCTCCTATCATCAAGAAAGAAAAAGAAAAACAAACACGTATAGTCAAGCAAAACAATTTCCAGCATTGACCATGTCCAAAAATAAGTCTTTTTAATTTTTTTTATTATTATAGCTTTTTGTTTATAAGATATATGCATGGGTAATTTTTCAGCATTGACCCTTGCAAAACCTTCTGTTCCAACTTTTCCCCTCCTTCCTTCCATCCCTTCCCCTAGATGTCAGGTAGACCCCATACATGTTAAATATGTTAAAGTATTATGTTACATATAATACATATTTACATATCCATACAGTTATTTTGCTGCACAAGAAAAATTGGACTTAGAAATAAGGTAAAAACAACCTGAGAAGGACATCAAAAATGCAAGCGGATAAAAACAGAGGGAGTAGAAATGCTATGTTGTGGTTCATTCTCATTTCCCAGAGTTCTTTTGCTGGGTATAGCTGGTTCTCTTCATTGTTGAACAAATGGAACTGATTTGGTTCATCTTGTTGTTGAAGAGAGCCACGTCCATCAGAATTGATAATCATATAGTATTGTTGTTGAAGTATATAATGATCTCCTCGTCCTGCTCATTTCACTCGGCATCAGTTCATATAAGTCTCTCCAGGTCTTTCTGAAATCATCCTGCTGGTCATTTCTTACAGAACAATAATATTCCATAACATTCATATACCACAACTTATTCAGCCATTCTCCAATTGATGGGCATCCATTCAATTTCCAGTTTCTAGCCACTACAAAAAGGACTGCCATAAACATTTTTGCACATACAAGTCTCTTTCCCTTCTTTAAGATCTCTTTGGGATATAAGCCCAGTAGTAATACTGCTGGATCAAAGCCTTTGACTGGTAAAATGTTTTCCCAGTTTATTGATTCCCTTCTAATCTTGTATGCATTAGTTTTGTTTGTACAAAAGCTTTTTAATTTGATATAATCAAAGTTTTCTATTTTGTGATCAGTAATGATCTCTAGTTTTTCTTTGGTCACAAATTCCTTCCTCCTCCACAGGTCTGAGAGGTAAACTATCCTATGTTCTTCTAATTTATCAAAAATATGTCTTAATCTGTCATCAATCAGTAGTTCTTTAAATCATGAGTGGTCACTGAATTAGTTAAGCAAAGTTTCTTAAGTCTCTCAAAACCTTTCTTTGTCTTTTTAATGTTGTAAGTGTATCATTTATTTCCTTGGTTCTGCTCACTTAAGTGCATTAGTTCAGTACTTTCTAGTTTTTGTTTTTTTGATCCTGTCTTCTTTATCATTTTTCTGATAGCCTTGAAGATGGAAAATTTTCAAATGATAATGAGATTGTAGGTGGTTGAAAAAGAGTAGAGATGGAGGCTGTAGGAGTTGTGGAGCTCAGGAAACTCTGAAGACAGAGTGTTAGAAGTTGTTGTTTGTCCTTCATTTTTGAAAGGACAAATGACCTCATAGGATAATGTCTTAATTCAGGCATGAACTGGATTTAAGTGAGGCAGAGCAGCACAAAATTATCAACCTCATTCTCTCTTTCCTATCTAAGGGACTTATCTAAGTTCTGTGATAAGACTATATCAGGATAACTGGTGATGGCCCAGAATGCAATGGATGATTTGGGCATCTTCAAGAATGTTAGAAGTATCACCAATGGAAAACTCAAAAAAAATAAGTGATCCTAGAATTGTCTTGGAGATAGCCCCTGCAATGTAACAGTTGAGGAAACTGAGGGTCAGCTCCTGTAACTCTCAAACCAGAGTTTTTGCCATTGTCCAGTTCCTATAATAAACCAATAGCAGTTCCTAAAAATAGTTAACAAGTATGTAGCTATGACACAATGAAAAGATCCACAATGGGTTTGGAGAAGAGAATGGAAACTCCAGGCTTGTGACCTGAGGTCAATTTTGAGAAGAAACTTAGAAAAGAAAAAGCTTTTAAAAAAAGATCAAGAGGTTTTAAGGCAGGAATAGCACAGGTGAGTTTACCAAAAAAAACATGTGCTACTTGAAAAGAAGTCAATGGTTCAAAGTAGTTCTGTGCCCCAAATTTGGGGGGGGGGGAATCACTGACCTAGAGAATTGGCAGCTATAAGGGCCCCTGGGAGCAATTTGAGGCCTTAGGTCAGTCAAGCAGAAAATACCCTGCTTTTACATTGAACAATAGTGTTGAGAGCTCTGTTGGGACACACATACAAAATATACATACGTGTGTGTGTGTGTGTGTATACACACACACACACACATATATATATATATATACATACATACATATACATATGTGTATGTAATTTATTTATTTAGTATTGTAAATTGGAGGCAAGTACCAGTTTGGAGACTATTCTAGTCTACCCTTCTTCCCAGAGCTTTCTTCAATCTCAAAAAATGCAGTATTTTATAGTGGGAAAAGTGTTGGATTTGGAATCTGAAAGGCTATGGTTCTAATTCCACCTTTGATACTTATTAGTTGGTGACCCAGGACAAATCAAGGACACTCTGCACTTGTTCCTAACAGAGAGAAGGGATTGGACTCAGTTCCTAAGAAGCTTTCTAACTTGTAATCCGAAAGTGAAAACAATGTAGAACAGAGAGAAAAGCCCTTGATTTGAAATCAGAGCATCTGGGTCTGATTCTCAGTTCTGTTACTTCCTTACCATGTGGCTCTGAGCAGATCCCACAAGCCTTCTGAGTCTCAATGTCTTGTAACATGAGTTGGAGTGAATAATTTCTAAGACCTCTGCCAGCTTTAAATCTGAATCCATGAAACAAAGAAATACATTATGAAGGATAACAGAGAAGGAAATATAGACTGACTGTCCTCCAACCCTGCTGCTACGTGAAAGCTGCTCCAGAAGCTTGTCTCAGATGGCAGACCTTCTGTTCCCATCCAGTAAAAACATGGACAATTTGTGTTTCATTTTGCTTTTTCTGGCAAATACCAGAGTGTTTATAAGTTGTGACTTCAGGCTACTAGAAATTTTATTTTTAAAAAAAGACTCTTCGTTACATTAGAGAGCCAGCCCTTAAGGCAACAAGTATTTTAAAACAATATTAGGGGATTTTTATCTTATTTTCAATAATGCCAGAAAACAGGAAATTGGTAGCAGTGATTGCCATGCAAATATTAGTCAAATATAACCTTTATGACACTCTCCACAGTATAGGAGCAAATTCTGAAGATTAAAATACTGGCAGATTAAAATACTGGTATACATTTTCAAAAGCTTCTTTATCTCCCCTCCCTGAAATAGAGCTAATTAACTGTCCCCCATTGCACTGTGACTTTCTTTAGAGATAGGACTGTGGTTTGACTCTTTTTGTATCCCCAGTGTTAAGCACAATACAGTAAGGGTTAAATGACTTGTCCATAATCATACAGCTAGCAAATGTCTGAGGCTAAATTTGAACTCAGTTCTCCATGACTCTAGTTATGATTCATTCCTTTTTTATTGTTATTTATCAATTATAATACAATAAATAATATAGTACAAGTACTATTATACAATAGTACAATTTGTATGGCAAGGAACTCTTGTCATCAGCAATGAAATTAAAGTACAATATAGAATGTAAGTTCTTAGAAAGCAAGAACTGTGCTCATTTTGTCTTTGTATTTATGGTGCTGAATGTACAATGTAGTACATATAGAAACACAAGTAAATGTTGAATTGAACTTATTGCTTAATAATTTCTTTTTGAGGCAATTGGGATTAAGTGACTTGGCCAGGACTAACACAGCTAGGATTGTGTTAAATATTTGAGGCCACATTTGAACTCAGGTCATCCTGACTCCTGGACTACTGTCTTATCCACCATTCCATCAAGCTGCTCCAAATAGTACTGGTTCCAAAACTTACACTTAAAGTTGTGTAACTCTGATAAAGTGATTTCAATTTTTCTGAGCTTTGATTTCCTCATTCACAAATTTGGGACAATAATACTATGGCACTACCTAACTTTTAGGGCTATTGAGATTTTATTAGAGTTAGGACTTAGTTGGACTTGACCAATTTCAGACTCACTTTCTGGCTTTCAAACCCCTCTAGAACAGGACTATTTAACCTTTCCTGGTGTCATGTCCAATGAAGCCTATGGGTGGGTCCCATCTCAGAAAAATGTTTTTAAATGCATAAAACAAATTACGTAGGATTACAAAGGAAAAGAATTATACTAAAAGTATAAAAAATGTTTTTAAGGAAATGACCAACAGGATGATTTCAGAAAGGCCTGGAGAGACTTACACGAACTGATGCTGAGTGAAATGAGCAGGACCAGGAGATCATTATATACTTCAACAACAATACTACATGATGACCAGTTCTGATGGACATGGCCATCCTCAGCAATGAGATCAACCAAATCATTTCCAATGGAGCAGTAATGAACTGAACCAGCTATGCCCAGAAAAAGAACTCTGGGAGATGACTAAAAACCATTACATTGAATTCCCAATCCCTATATTTATGCACACATGCATTTTTGATTTCCTTCACAAGCTAATTGTACAATATTTCAGAGTCTGATTCTTTTTGTATAGCAAAATAACGTTTTGGTCATGTATACTTATTGTGTATCTAATTTATATTTTAATGTATTTAACATCTACTGGTCATCCTGTCATCTGGGGGAGGGGGTGGGGGGGTAAGAGGTGAAAAATTGGAACAAGAGGTTTGGCAATTGTTAATGCTGTAAAGTTACCCATGCATATATCCTGTAAATAAAAGGCTATTAAATAAAAATAAATAAATAAATAAATGTTTTTAAGTTCATAGGTCCCAGGTTTAAAAACTCTTGCATAGTAATGTATCTACTTATCCAACTTTTTCTCTTCTCTGCAACACTTTAACTCAGGCAAGCATGCTAATCTCCTGATTACTGCCTTTTTTTGTTTCTGTTTTCATGTCTCTTTTTCATTCTATTCTCATCAACAGGAATGACATTTTACCTCCTTTTGATCTATCTTAATCCTACAAAGACTTCAAGACCCAGCTCAATTCCAGGCTCCTCCAGGAAGCCTGCTTTCTCCAGCTCATTCTGTCCTCATAAACTCCTATGTCATATATTCTTATTACATAATTGAGCTCTAATTGTTACATGTCTCAATCTTGCATCCCTGGATAGAGCATAAGCTCCTAAAGGACAGGGATCATGCCTTCAAGTCCAGTCTGAAGGGACCTTGACACAGTAATTCAAGAAATGATCCAAGAAAATTGTCCTAGAGTGATAGAACTGGAGAAAGTAGAAATAGAAAAAAATCCACCCATCACTACCTCAATGAGATCCTTTGTGGAAAACACATAGGAACATTATAGCCAAATTTCCAAACTCCCAAATCATAGACAACATTTTGCAAGAAACAAGAAAAAACAATTCAAATACACTCTACAATAAGAATTGTATAGGACTTATCAGCAAACATAATAAAGATGGCAGGTCCTAGAATCATATCTACCAACAATCAAAAGAATTAGGCCTATGGCCAAAATATATATATATATATATCCAGCAAAATTATCTATAATATTGAATGAGGAAAAAAATGGACATTCAATGAACTTGCAGATTTTCAGGTCTTTCTATCAACCAAAACCAAACTATAATAAGCGCCAATATCAAAGAACAATTTCAAGGAACTCAACGTGGATAAATTGTTCATATATATATATATATATATATATATATATTTAATATGGGAATTTTACAGCATATTTTTAAGACTGACATCAACAATACAACAGCTCAAAAGAAAGATTGGGGCAGGGTTAAAGGTAATAGTAATGTCATACATATGAGGTCTAGAGGAAGAATAAACACAAAAGCATTAGAGGGGAGAACAGCTTATAGTTCTGGAAACCTACTCACATCAGGAATGGGTCAAATAGATAATACTACATATATACTATGAAGGGTACAGCACCTTCCAAAATTTAAAAGAAATAAGGAAGGAGGGATGGGTGGACAGGAAAGCCAAGGATGCAGGAAGACATGGGATGGATCCATGGGTGGAGGGAGATTAAGTTATAGCAAGGCAAGTTAGGACAGAATTAAAGCAAAGGGTCAGCAAGCATAGGAAAGATATGTTTGTCTATGTGTGTGGAGGGGTATATATATATCTACATATGCATATATAAATAAAGCCTTTCTTAACTATAGCCTACTTGGGGTGGAGTGGGGGATGAAAGGGGTAAAAAAGAATAAAGTTTAAAAAAGTGCACTGCAGAGAACAAAAGAACAATTTACAAGGAAGTAAAGCAAAGATTGGCACTCATGAATATAATTTCTTCTACTAAGAAGAACTTACTTTCTTGACCTGGTATTTGTTGTTATATATTTTGAATCCTCCCTGATGTTCTGCTGGGAACATGACAATATTTTCTTCTATTTTGTTTCATTTTGTTTTGTATTCCTTTCTTTATTGTTTGTTTTTCTTCTTATTCTGTTTCTTTAAATAAGATAAATTTGGAAAATTTTTTTAAAAAATAAATAAGTAAACAAAAATGCATAAATTAATTTCTGAATATATTTCTCTCTAATTCCCTTCTCAGAGAACTATCCCTATAATTAAGGATAAAACATATATAACATAGAAGGCCCAGGATGACTGATTACTTGGGTGTATTTGGGACCATTATTTTTATCATTTATTTCTTTGAGGTATATGCCTATCAATGGTATCTTGGACTCAAAGAGTATACATATTCATGCCACTTTCTCAGTATAGTTCCAAAATGCTTTCCAGAATGGTTAGACCAATTGGATAAGATGACAGAGATATACTTTGTTGAATTGTTTAGTATTATTTTCATCAATCTTCTTCCTTGACTAGATCATAAGCTCTTCAAGGCCAGGGATCTGTTCTTTTAGATTTTTTTTAAATATCTCAAAGAAGAGTACTTTGATTGAATTGAGGAGATGTGAATTCTATTCTTCACTCTTACTGAGCCGCTCCCTGACTGGTAAAATGTAAATGTATGCCCAATAGTGGAAGCATTTGATAACCCCTCCACAATTTTTATACTTTGATCCCTAGAAAAGTTCTCCTGCTTCAATTAACAATTGCTACTCATCTGGCCCTAGCAAGGCATTGAAATTGTACACCTCATTACTAAAGACTGGAGTCTTTTTTTTTTTAGTAAATTTATTTATTTTTAATATATATATATTACTGTATATCATGTTGGAAGAGAAAAATCAGAGCAAAAGAGAAAAATCATGGGAGAGATAAAAAATACAAAAAAAAAAAAAAAGTGAACATAGTATGTGTTGATTTACATTCAGTCTGCTTAATTTTTTTTCTGGATACAGATGAAATCTTCTGTCCAAAATCTATTGGGATTTCTTTGGATCATTGAACCACTGAGAAAGACCAAGTCTTTCATAGTTGATCATCGTATATTCTTGCTGTTATTGTATACAGTGTATTCCTGGTTCTTTTTGTTTCACTCAGCATCAGTTTATGTAAATCTTTCTAAAATCAGCTTATTCATCATTTTTATAGAACAATAATATTTCATTATCTTCATATGCCATAACTTGTTCAGCCATTCTCTAATTGATGGGCATCTACTCATTTTCCAATTCTTTGTTACCATAAAAGCAGATGCTACAAACATTTTTGCACATGTGGGTCTCTTTTCCTCCTATAAGATTTCTTGGAATACAGACCCAGTAATGGCATTCTGGATCAAAGGGTGTGTACCTTTTTATAGCTCTTTGAACATAATTCCAAACTGCTTCCCAGAATGGTTGAATCATTTCACAATTCTACCAACAATGCATAAGTGTCCCAGTTTTCCCACATCCCCTCCAACATTTATCATTATCTTTTCCTGTCATCTTAGGCAATTTGAGAGGTGTGAGGTGGTACCTCAGAATTGTTTTAATTTGCATTTCTCTAATCTGTTGTGATTCAGAGCATTTTTTCATATAACTATAGATGGCTTTCATTTTGTCATCTGAAAATTGTCTGTTCATATCTTTTGACCATTTCTCAATTAGGGAATGACTTGTATTCTTATAAATTTGATATTTTATATCTGTTTATATATTTTAGAAATGAGACCTTTATCAAAAACATTTGCTGTAAAGATTTTTTCCTCAGCTTTGTAACTTCCCTTTTAATCTTGTTTCTGTTGATTTTGTTTGTGTGAGCCCTTTTTAATTTAATGTAATCAAAGTTGCCCATTTTGCTTTCATAATGTTCTCTACTTCTTCTTTGGTCACTGGGGACATTTTCAATGTATGTCTATTTAAGTTCATTAATGTTTTTATAATTCATATAGCTGAGTCAAATGCATAGAGTATTGGACTCTATGAGTGAGTAAGTTATCAATTCATATCTAGCCTCGGACACCAGCTGTAATGTGATGCTGGACAAGTCATTTAACTTCTGTCTGTCTCAGTTCCTTTATCTGTAAAAAAATTAGGAAAGGCACCACCCTCACAGAATTGTTATTAAGATCTAATCAGGTAACACATGTATAGTGTTCTACTTTAAAGTGCTATATAAATGCTATCTGTTATTGTTAAGTAGTGACAAAAATCCAAAAGCCCCAAAGGAACCAGTTGCATAGGAGACATTACAATCCTTTTTTTTTTTCTTGAAATCTATTTTTTCCCTAAAGGGACAAGTTCCAAACCCTGTCCAAGAAAACCTTGTAAAGGTCAGCATTTGGCTAAAGTTACCAGAATTTATTGTGCAATTCTGTGACTGTTATAGAAATAGCACTAATTAGAATCCTCTGAGAGGTTTTGTTTTAGTTATTCAAGAAATTAGAGCATCATCTGTTACTACAGTCACTTAGACCTAACACAGCCTTTGCCTTGTGCCAACTAAGGAAGATCTCTAGCTCCCTTCAAATATTTAGCTTAAGTATCATTTCCTCCAAAAAGCCATTTTTAAGAGCAAATTTTTTTTATTTGCTCTTAAATTCCTATTTCATGTATAAGTATGGTATTCCCCACAGAGTTTGGTAATTTAAAATAAGATAAAAAAACAAAAACAAAAACAGACTTTTATAGAACAGTAAAATCAGTAAAATGTAAAGGAGAAGGATAATCTGAAGCTTTATTATAAGATGTAGATACATAGATAGAGGTGTAGATATAATATTTTTTATCCAAGGTCATTTTGGAGCCACTTTTAGGGGGAAGTTTTTATTTTATTTTAAACTTCAAAACAAAATAAGAAAAGAGCATTTCCATGTACATAGCAGAACATGAGAAGATTCAATATAAAGCAATAAATTTTCATTTCAAGAAAAGCTATACAATAAATACTAGACATTCAATATAAAATACAATATTAAAATACTATATATTTAATATAAAACAATATATTTCCACTTCAAGAAAATCTATATAATAAATAGTATACATCATTTTTGAAGCTACCTGAATAAATACTACATATTGTTTTTGAAGCTACCTGAATTATATCAATAGTATCATCTGTAAAGTCTTCCTGAGCATGTAGGTAGTGCAGTGGCTAGAGCAAAGGGCTTGGAATCAGTTTCCTGAGTTCAAATCCAGCCTCAGACATTTACTAGCTGTGTATGACCTTGAGTAAGTCACTTAACTCTATTTACCTCAGTTCCTCATCTGTAAAATGAGTTGGAGAAGGAAATAACAAATCACTCCAGTATGTCTGCCAAGAAAAACCCCAAATGGGATCACAAAGAGTCAAGCATGACTGAAGGAACTCAACAACAAAGGCTTCCCTGAATGATGATTTCATCCTTACTGTAACTGAAGTCCCATATGAGTAAAAATCCTTTGTGTTTCTTTAAGGTCAGTTCATCTCTTTTGCTTTTGCTTTTTGTCCTCTTCTTTTCCTTGCTTGTCCTCTCTCAATTCCAGAATCTTGTTTAGGTGAATTTTCTACAGTGAATTTTGCATTCATTTGGGAAAAATTTTTTCTAACCACTGTCTACATTTAGCAACAATTTACATTCACAGTATATTTAGAGGGCTCTGTTGGCTATGAACAGACTCCACAATAAAGGACCTAAAGTGGGTCATCTATGTCTAACTTGGTATTGCTCCATAGCTCTCTCTGGAATACATAGCAACAGATTCAAATCTGTAGCTATCTTACACACTCTTGTACTCCTTTCTCCTGCCATAGAAAGGACACATGCAACACTATCTCCCCATTTTGGGTCTCACTCCAGCCCCTGTCCCCATCTCCATTGAGGCCCCCCAAGTCCCAGAAATTTGCCCACTGAAGAAACTCTTGCTGTTGAAAATGGTGGATGGTGATGGTGGTGTTGTTCTCAAAGACAACCAATGACAATAAAAGAGTGATGTCTTGATTTGCCCATGAGTTGGATTTAAATGAGGCTGAACTTTGCAAAGTCAACCTGACTTTCTCCTTCAGAATAACCAAAATTCATAGTCACTCAGGACACCATAGATGGATCTGAGCTTGTTGTCCAAGAACTCTTTCTTAATTCCTCAACTCATTAGCTCAATCCCTGTCCAATCACTTTATATTTATCTTTTACAAGTTATATTTCCCTGTCTGTGATCATGTTTTGTCCACCCCACTCCTCAATAGAATAGAATTAAACTCCTTGAGGTCAGTAATTGTTTAATTTTCATTTTTGTATCTCTGGCACCTAAAATGATGGCTTGATTAATCGATTGTTGAAATGAATGGAATTAAAGTGATTTTTTTTTGATACTGTCAAAATCAGGATCTCATAAAAATATTTTCTTCTTTTGTTAATTAAATTAATTTATTTTGTTACATATTAAATTCAGAACTGTCTGTCTCCCTTCCCACTTTGCTAGTATTTGAAACAGATTTATAGATATATATATATAAAATCATACTATGTGTATTTCTATTACCAGTTCTTTCTGTGGATATGTATAGCATCTTTCCTCATAGTTGATTTGAGTATTTATAGTATTAAGAATAACTTGGTTGTTAACAATTATTTTTTGAGCACATTGTTATTACTGTCTACAGTGTTTTCTTGGTTCTCCTCATTTCACTGTTTATCATTTCATACAAGTCTTTCTATATTTTTCTAAAAATCAACCAGCTCATCATTTCTTATAGCACAATAGTATTCAGTGGAATTTTTTAAACATTTAAATTCTGCTACTTGTCTGAAAGCTGCTGAGATCCCTCATTTTCTTTTTCCTTTTCAAAGGCAATCAAAGTTAAGTAACTTGCCTAAGGTCACATGACTAATAAGGGTCTGAGGTTGGATTTGAATTCAGGTCCTCCTAATTATACCACCTAGTTGCCTCCCTCATTTTCTTTAGGAATAAATATGGATCCCCACTTTCCTACAGGAAAGGATTTTCATGTCATTGTGATGGGGCTAAGGAGAGTATCTTTGTCTTGTGCCTTTGAGAAATGATATGGTTTTCACTTTCATTGTGAACCATTTTAATTAAGGAGCTCTTAAATTTTTTACCTTTTAACATTTGACATCAGGGTTGTTCTTCTCTCTTTATTACCCCTTCATTCATGACCACTACCAAAAAGCCTATCCTTAAGCTTGTAAGTGCAGCTGTTTATAATTTTAAATATAATTATAATTTCCTATCCCAGAGATAGGGAAGTCAAGGAGTAGGAATGCAAGAAAAGTAATTGCTTCCCTAATTTCATTAGAAGTACCAGCAAATTGCATGTAATTGTGGGCTCCATAGAAGAACAGCTCAGTATGTTTGATAGCATGATGTAATAAGTCATTTATTATTTGTGTGACTCTGGATGAGTGACTTTAAACTCTCTGGACTTCAGTTTCCTCATCTGGAAAATGAAGATTTCAGGTAGCATGACCTCTAAGGACCCTTTCAGTCTTGTGAACATAACAATATATTCTCCTAAAGTTTCCAGCTTGGAGTTAATACATTGGCTAAAATCTAGGAAACTTGGCTGTCTCTGTCTAAGCAGCTGGTTGGCATACCACAACAGGGAGGGAGCTGAAGTGCATATTTGCAGACATCTGCAGGGACCAAAGAACTCTCTGAGAGAGATATTTGGCTGCCCTTGATTAAAGTACTGCCTGTCTGTATATTCCCACATTTATAATGTTTTGCATTATGTAACAATCAATAATGAGAATTCATCATTTAAAAAAAAATCTTGCATCCCTTCTTGATCCCTAATCTTATGTCTGCATGTCATGGACCCAAACTAGCTTCTTGGTTCTCCTATTGATTGTGCCCACTTTACTTTATACCCTCTTCAGTGGGGGTAGGACTTCTTAACTCTTTATCAGCTATGAAATGGACAGCAGAAGTATGGGAAAGAAGTACTTTCTTCAAGAGAAGTCACTAATTGCTGTACATTTGGTCCCTGACAGATGCCCTGGAGCATCAACTTGTGTCATCAAGCATGTCATTATTCCTCTCTCAAAACAAGTCACTGAGCTAAACTAGCCCAGGACTTTATAATCTGTCACAGTCTGACAAAAGATGATGACTGGGAATACATTTTTCTTTCTCCTCTCCCTCCCCCCTCCCAAAGAACAGACAGTTTTTATACAAACCAAGTAGACTTAATGTAGTGTAGATTTCCAAACTGTTGGATTTGTTGTATCCCTTACCCAAACCATCTTAGAGGAGACATGAAGCAATGACCAAAATCATTGAATATTTTTTTAGTCATCTCCCATACAAATACATTTTTTTTTTCTCTCCCAGAGGCAGCTAGTGGCTGACATTTACATTGATCCTGGTTGGGCAAGTCACTTAATTTCTATCTGCCTCAATTTCCTTAACTATAAAATGGAGACAATAATAGCATCTAGCTCTCAGGTTTTTGTGAGGATCAAATGAAATAATATACCACCTGGTACGCAGTAGGCACTATAAGAATGCTTATTTCTTTTTATTTCCCTCCTCTTTCAAAGTAGATGTATTTAAAAGTAACCAAAAACAAGGGGAAAAAAACAAGATGAATTTCTTTCAAATGACAGCGGATGCAGGACCATAATTAATTAATACAGAATACACAGATAAGGTTAAGTTTGAATAGGTACATGTTGAACCTGGACATGGGCATGATTTGCCAGGATTACCTTCAAATGATGTAAGCAAATGATATAATGAGATTGTATTATCACATTGCTTGCTGCAAGTCAAGAGTGGTATATAAATTAAAACTAAAACAATCTTTGTATGGAATTTCAAAGTAATATAATAATTCTATTTTTTAATATCAATGATTTTGATAACTATAATAAAATAATCAGATTTTCCCCTAAAACCTTCAACTTTTAAAAGATCTAAATGAATAAAAAATAACTTGCTAACAATAATTTGAAATGTCCAACAATTAACTTTAAGTATGTCTTAAATTTTTCCTACTGTCTATAATTTTTATAGTACAAAAATGTTCCTTTGTGATGGATGAATACTCAAGCAATTAGAAGAGAGTGTACAATAGCAGTTAAAATTTATATAAGCAAAAGAAAGAAAGTTCAAATGATGGCGAAAAAGAAACAAAGTAAATTGCCAAAATAGTAACAATATAATCTACTACATCTATCATTGGGTATTGTTAAGAATTGCAAAGGCTACTGAAGCATTTTTAAAATACACAGATGAGAACAAGAAGGAATTCAAAAGGAAACACAAATAAGCAGGAAAACTTTGAAAGTATTATGAAGAATTTATCATTTTTAAAAAATAAGTTTTTGTAATAAAAATTTAAGGCTTTATGTAGAATTTTTTTCTTTGACTTTGTAAATAGACACATTTGTGTAAAAAACACAAAAATGTTTAATTTTTGTGTATGTTTGTGAAGTTCAGAATTATTTTTAAAAGTTTTATTGTTATATCTATATCTATCTATCTATATATAAATGCTAATCATGTTCTACCCATCATTGATCTCCCACACTGAACTTGGAAGCGGAAGAGACAGATGTGAGAAAGGTGGAATAGAAACTAAGGAGAGAAGGGTAGTACTACTCAAAAGTGGGAGGAAGGGAATTGGTTTTCCATGGGAAAACAGGACAGTTACTATATTGTTTCTCCAACCCCTCTTTCCTATCTGATGATTTCCATTTTACGGAATCATTCTACTCTACAGAGGTAGAAAAATGATTGAGCTCATTTGGTCTCCTACTTCCAATTCCTCCTTGATATGTCCCATTCCCATTTAAGAAAGAGAAATAAATCCTTGCCAAAAGGACTTTATTCAGGACATAAGTCAATTTTAGACCATTCTCATCATATATAGAACACTTAATATGTCTTCTAGTAAATACTAAGCCTTGTTTTAAAAAGGCAAAACCCTCCTTCCCCTTAGGAAATCAGTTGGTTATTTACCAAATTCCCACTTTAGAGAGACAGTAAAAAAACAAAACATTTTGATGGTTTGCTGCTGGTAAAAAGAAATACATACTGACTCAGCGCCTTATTATAATCACTATGGCTGGGAACCCCAGCAGTAATCTCTGTAAATCATGTGTAAAACATTCTTAGAAGCACTATTTTTATGGTCTTGTTTCTACACAGTTCATTTGTGATACCCTGACTTGCGATGGGTAAATAGCTACACTGAGAGCTGACATCCTCTCTTCAGACCCTAGTTAAGTGTTAGTTTGGGAGTGATGTAAACTACCAGACACTTCCAAAGTAATAGTTAGCTTGTCCTGAAACAGCATATCACTGCTCTTGAAGTAACACACGAACTGGAACAAATGGCAATGTTCACTTAATGATATCTCTCTGTATCTTTCTGAATTTCATAGTTACGGATGCCAAAAGCAGTCCTTGTTCTACAGGTTATACTACTTCCTCTATAGTCTTAGCCAAGGCTTGTTTGTTTAAAGTGACCATTCCAAATAATTTCATGTATATATACACAGATATATAGTAAAAGTAACATTTTTGTGGTAATAAAACCTGGAGACAAAGCAGGAGCCTAGAGAATAGGGAATGGATAAAAAAAAAACACAATATATGAAAATAAGCATGTCATCAGGTCATAAGAAATGATAAATATGAGAAGTTCTGGGAAACACAGAATGATGGTTATGAACTAATGCCAGGCCAAAAAAAAAAAAATCAGAATCAAGAGAATATACAGATGCACATATGTACATCTTTTTTTTCACTTAGGCTAAGTGAGCTCATACAAATGACAGAGGGAGCATTTAGTCTTGGAAGTCCCAGGACTGACATGTACACAAATATATACATATAATATTAAACCTATAAAGAGAAATGGTTGGTGGTAGGTCTCAATCGAAGGACCTTCAATTCTATACTATCTCTGAACTTTAGAGTCATTTGGTCCAATTTTCTAACTGTCCCAATCAGTTCAAAAAGAGCTTTGAAAATGATTTCTATAAATGCTAACAATAACAAGGTGGAATTACATACATGATCTCCAATATCAATGTCCCTTTCAAACTTTTTAAACCATTCTCTTTGTTCTAATAACAAAAAGATGTGGAAGAAATAAGTACTCTTTGAGCACCTGAATAAATAATAGCTAATATGTAGACAAGTATACTCTACCTGTGAAGTGGTCAATGTTAATATTATTAACCTTATTTTAGAGATAAACTACAATTAGGTGATTTGCCTAGGATTACCTATCTACTAAATAGCAAAGGTAGGACTAGTATTAAAATTTTAAAAATCCAAATATAACACACTTTCCACTGTACCAAATTGCCTTCCTAATGTTTTATGACACCTGGCTTTCATGAATTCCAATAAACCATTGCAGTTATAAAAATAGGAAGAGTCACATGAAATTTTTATGGAAAAAATTAAAGTTCCAGTTTTACATGATGAAATGTCAGTTTAAGAGTATGCTGAAAACTTTTTTTAAATATAATTTTATTTTTAAGGAATAATAATCTCTTTTATTTTCCTCTCACCCCCTCCCCCCAAAAGAAAAATAAAATCTTTAAAAATAAATATGCATAGTTAAATAAAACAAATTTCTCTATTAGCCACATCTAAAAGAATGTTATGCCTCATCCTACACAAAGAGTACATCACCTCTCTCAGGAAGTGGGTAGCATACTTCATTACTGGTCCTTTGGAATTATGGCTGGCCATCTGCAACCTATTATTTTCAAATCTCTCTGAAGCCCAGGCAGTATATGGTATAGTCAAAAGAGCACTAGCTCTGGAATCAGAGGGTTTCAGTTCAAATTCTGCTTCTTAAAGTTATTACCAGTGTGATCTTGAGCAAATTACTTCATCTCCTTAGGCCTCATCTGCAAAACTGTATGGAACCATTGTAGCCTTAAGTTCTATGATCCTATGAGTAGTCATAATTCATTAGGTTTCAATAACTTTTAGGAAGTTAATATATTCTTTAAACTTTTCATTTGTGAACTAATGGAGCCACCTATTTAGTGTCCTCACTGATTTAATCGTTAGGTTAAATTTAACCAATAGTTTAAATCTGGTTTTAATAAATAACAAAAATAAATAACTGAACCTGTATCAGTGTTTCCTAATGTCAAAAAATTTGGCATCTAAAGACATGAGTGTCAGTCTGGATTCTATTAAAAAGGGACCCAGACTTGTCAGATTGTAGATGAATTGCTGAGATATTTGCAAAGCATTAGGATAGTGCTTTACTCAAGTTTTATATTACCCAAATTTAATTTTTGTTATGATAATCTATCACTATAGCAAAAGGCATTAAGAAAGTTTAGGCTAAGAGAGTTTCATTGACTTCTCAAAGTCACAAAGTGAATCATTATCAGAGACTAGACTAGACAACAAGCATCTCACCTGTTGCTCCACTCTGAGTAAAGATGCTTTGTCAGCTTATTTAAAGCTTACTGATGCTTAGTTACTTAAAATTTTCTGAGCTTTAGCACCAGCAGCTAGGAATCACTGTCATAACACTGTAAAAACAAAGCAAAGCAAAAAACCCACTTGGGTTCGAGGTCAAAAGTCACCTTTTGACTTCCTTTAAATTCCATCTAAAATCTCTCCTTCTACAAGAAGCTCTTTTCTAATCCCTCATAATTCTAGTATCTTTCCTCCTTCAATTTATGGCTTGTTCATACACAGCTATTTGGATGTTGTTCCTTATATTAAACTCCTTGAGAAGAGGAACCATTTTCTTGCCTCTCTTTATATTCCTTGCCCTTAGCACAAAGCCTAGCATACAAACTGGGCAAATCACTTAATCTTACTGAGTTTTATTGTCCTAATCTATGAAATGGAGACAAACAAATACACCACTGTAATGAAGAGCAAAACTTCTTAGTAAACAATAAAAGGTGTGGCGTCTCTTTACTCTCAAAATCACCAACACAGTGTTTAGAGAAAAACAGGTTTTCCTGTCCTCTCTTCATAAAACACTGGTGAGAACAGACAGTCACCTTTTCCTTCTTGACTATGCCCCTCATCCACCAGCCTTCCCCATGTGCAGGTTCCCAAATTGCTCTTTCCAACCTTTTTTTTTCCTTCCCATTTTATCTCCATCTCCTCTTAGCTTGTAATATAATTTTCCCCCTAAACTGTGAATTAGTATTCATTACAGAGTGGAAATATTTCAGCAGTCCAAGGTTTCTTCAAAAGTTTTGTTTTTTTTTTTTAATAAATAGAGTGACTATTTCTATATAGACTACAAACTATATTGTTGCCTATGTTCAAAAAAGGTAATTTGCACTCTATAACTCTGGGTTTATTCTAAAGTTTAAAAGTTGGTTGGGGAAAAACATATTTTATTCATCTCAACTTTGAAAAATTAAGTATAGAAAAATCCAGAGTAACATTCCATGATTACAGCTCAGTGACACCAGATGGTACAATAAACTGAGTCAGATGATCATGAATCATAAATTTAGAGCTGGAAAAAACTTTGAGGCTGTCCTATACAACCCCTTCATTTTAGAAAAAATTGTGCCTCAAAAAAGTGACTTGCCCAAGATCATACAGGAAGCCTTTCCCAACATCTCTTAATTCTAACATCTTCTCTATGTTAATGATTTTCTAGCAGCTAGGAATTGCATAGCTTTTTTGTTCATTTGTTTGCCTGTTGTCTTTCCTACTAGATTGTAAACTTCTTGAAAGCAAGCTTTACATTTTCCTTTTTTTTTTTTTTTTTTTTTTTTTTGAACTTTAGTGCTTATGTCTGGCACATAGTTGGGGCAAAATAAATGCTTTCTGACTGATTGACATACTGACTCACAAAATCCAAGGTGTTTCTAATCCCTACAAGCAACTCTTCCTCAATTGAAAAGTCCATCAACATTTTCTATAAAAAGTTAAGGGTATAAGCAACTTTCTATTTTTCTATTCTTAGTCTCATTAATTTGAAGTAGAAAGAACACTAAATTCAAAGCTCTAGAATCAGAATTTGTCCAATCACTAACCATCTCATCTTTATTTTTGTGTTACTTTAGCATTTCCTTTGAAAATGGGACCCATTGTGGACTAGCTGTGAAAGAATATTCAGACATTTCAAAAAAGTATTTTTTTAATTTCCCCCAATTTACATTAATAAACACTTTCTGAAAAACTTATAAGGATTGGTCCAACTCTTTAAAGGGGCATCAAGGACTTTCTAATTCAGCAGAGAAAACAGAACTTATTGTTTTCAAGAGATCAAAAGATTAGTCACAAAAATAAGTACAGCCCCCACTTTCTTTCAGATTTTGTTAAATTTGCAAACTCCCTAGGAGACAAACCTGCTTAAGATCTTGGCAAAGGAATTACTCCCGAGGTTTCCAAAGCTCATATTTGCTCTTGGCAAATCATATTTGCATTTCATTATCATTCTAGTCATCTAATAAAATATTTAAATATAGGATTAGTAAACAGTTCATACTTGAGCAAAAGGATTAACTGTATTTGGAAATATAGCTGTGACTATTAAAGTATTTGACTATCTAAATTTTAGTTATAATTAATCCTTAATAAAAGTCTATTAAAAATTAGTCAGTGACCCTACTGGGAGAAATTTATAACTCACAATGAATTAAAATAGCTCTTATTGTCATGCAAAGATATTTAGCTCCAATTTTTAAAAATTTAACTTTTTTTTTCAGTTGACAAATGATTTTTCTACACTTACATTGATTTTAAAGCCCACTTTAAAAAAAAAAAAAAGTTAGTTCTACATCTTTCCTGGAAACTTCCTACAAGAAAAGGTAGACTAAACTGATCAGTAATCCTAGTAGGTCAATGCTACTCAATCTGCATTTGAGGTCAGGCCTAGCCCCAAGCTTAGGTAGGCTGGCCTATGGGATTTAGATATTTATATGTTTAAAAACGTCCTTTACCTTGAATATTACCAAATATCTCCAGATTAATGAGCACAGTGTAACATAAGGAAACTTTTTTTAAGCCTTGTGCACTAGCTGCCTATGGATAGACAAAGAAAGCTTAGACAAGATAAAATGCCTACCTAAAATAGTTTACAGCCTAATAGGGAAATGAGACACTGAATATATGATATAATAGTCTGTGCTAAGAATATGAGGGATTTGCCCCCCCCAAAAAAAGTGTTGTATGAACTTGGAGAACAAAGGTTGTTACTAAGGGGTGGGGTTTAAAGTAATTTGACATAGGGAAGAGGAATAAAATATGGAAAGGCTTTTTAGAAGAATTCCAGTAGAAGTAGGAGTCTAAACAAAGGTCTCTAAAGCAGGAAAGCATTCTAGTTTGGTTAGTATATAATATGAGAAAAGACTAGAAAGGTAAGATGCAGCCAAGTTGTAGAGTTTCTTAAATGTCAAATAGGTAATGAGGTCCTGGGTCACTAAATAGGGTTGGCAGAGAAAGCCTGAAGTACTGATGAGATTATTTTCTGAGGCAAACTGGGAAGGACATAGATGTGTATCAACTCTGCTTTATAATCTCAACCCTGTAGAGGTTTTAGGTAACCTCATTTTACTGTATCCAATCAGTAAGCCAAGCTAGGTCAAATCCCCATAGTTAAATTTCCCCTGTAAATCTGTCCATGGCCTATGCCAGCTTTGCTGAATACCTTTTAGGTTAGTCCAAGACAGTGTTCTGCCTTATGATGTCTTTCTTCTCATACCCTCCCCAACTTATTATAGCTAACTAACTCTTTTAGAGTACTAAATCCCTTTTAGGATTTAGCTTGCCAATTAATGGCATACTCCCTCAAAGCATATTCCCTTTCTTCCGGTTGATTGTGAACTCCACTGGGGAATGTATCTTTTCTAGCAATTTAATTAATATTAATTGATTATTAAATTGTTAAATTTTAATTTAATTTGTTAATCCCCTTTAATATTAATTGTTAAAATCACTTTCTTTGCTACATATATGCTCTTCCAAATCTATTTCATATTTACCATTCCTGTGACTATTTCACCTCTTCATAATCTCTTCTATAACTTCTCATAAATAAATGAACCTTTTAGTAAAGAAAAAGGCCATTATAAATTTGTCAAATAAACAGACCTCAACATTTGGTGTGATTATATCAATCTCATCATAGGGGAGTTTGAACTTTACTTAGAACTGAAGATTTTTGAGCAGAGGAATGATGTGACAAGACATATGATTAAGAAAAAAATTTTCATTCAATCTATCAGCAAATACTTATTATGAACCTACCATGTGCCAAACATGGCAACTTTTAAGTACTAAGGAACACAAAGGAAGCACTAAAAAAAATAGTTCCTAACTTCAAGAAGTATACATTCTAGCTCAACAAATAACCCATATTCGTAAAAATATATACAACAAATATGCCAAGTAAATACAAGGTGTTTTTTTTTTTTGGTTTTGTTTTATTTTTTTGGTGAGGAGTTGTTAAACACCCAAGGTTGAGGATTAAGAAAAATGTAGGAACAAGAGATTAAAATGAATTTTGGGGGAAACTAGGCATCCTACACAAGGTGCAAATCAGGATGAAATAAATTATAGGCACAGGGGATTCTGGATTTGAATGACATGGTCAGATTACCCAAAAATATGACTGTGGTTTAGAAAATGTACAGGAGTAGGGGAGGTCTAAGAAAGGAAGCCCAAATAGGAGGCTATTATAATATTGTAAGCAAGATATTTACAATATTCCAGGCACTGTGCTAAATGTTGGCATATAAAAGATAGCCCCTGCCCTCAAGGAGTTTATAATCTAATGAGGGACACAACAAACCAGCTAAATACATGATAAATACAAAATAATTAATTTAAGAAATAATTAAGAGGGATTGGGAAAATCCAAATAAAGTGCTTTGTTATTGGTGGAAATAATTTGCTGTAGAAATATTGACAAATTTTTCCAACTTTTTTCTGTTCATTGTCCTCCCAATTTCATCCTTACTTGCCATCAACACAATTATGCTTATTTTGGTTTCTTTCTAAGCTGTGAACTGTTGGGGGGGGGGGTTCCCTTTGCTTCTTTGCATTATTTTATAAAGCAAAACTGCTTATTGTCTTTATTAGCCATAACACATAAAATCAGCAATTCAAATCTCAGAATTTTTCCAGACATTCTCCAGACTGCTTTAGTATTCTGTTCTTTACAACCCTATCCCAATCCTAAATTAACCCTAGTTATATAGCAAATGGATTATCAAAATTCCCTCCACTCTCTATCTCTCTACTTGTTTCTTATCCCTCTACTCTCATTCCTTTTAAGTGTTTATTTTACAGTAAAAATCCTTTTTCTTGCCTTCCTCAGAGTCTATGTCACTCATACTCTTCAGAACCCTAAAAATAGTTCTTTCTCTATGACTCTGTATAGAAAAAGATGATTTTCTGATACCGATTCTACCTTTAAACTTTCCTCCCTAGAGATGTTTAAGTGATATTGTGTACCATGATGCCTCAGTTTCATGTTAAAAACTCTCCAACAACTCTTGACTCCATTCCTTTTACAATCCTTCAGTCCCAAAGCTGATTAAGCCTCCTTTCTGAGTACTTCCAAAAAGAACTTTTCACCAAGGACTTTCTCTTGATCTTGATCCAAAAGTGGACTTAGCCTTACATCTAGGTCTATGTTTATGTTGTCTTCTACTGCAATATTCTCCTTCCTCCTCCTACACTTATTCTGAGATTTTAAAAAATACCATATTTCCTCCAAGATTCCACTCCAAATGTACTTTCTACAAGAAACCTTCTTTGATTAATTTCTAGAAGGATCTATCTTTTATATTTGTACTTCAGTATATAATAGCACATACTTGTATATTTGTTTAACAGTCTATTGGTTGTTTCAGGAATACAAGGGATGATGATAATGTAATAATAATGAGAATTCACACTTAAAGTTTAAAGTTTGCAGAATGCTACATGAAGGATACTGGTTCTATAAATGATTACTCATGAAAATCAGTCCCACCCTGAACTTATTTTGTTTCTCAAAGACATATTATAGGCATGCCAAGCCAAGTGGGGAGGGAAAAACCATTAGAAAAATAATCCCTTATGATTATTTTAAAGATTTGCAGATAGAGGCAATTCTGAGTCATACGGGATCATTCCAAAGAGCACCTATTATTGGGCAGTTACTTAGCACAGCTTGGGGTAGTTTTGCTTCCAGAAAGGAGAGCAGAGATCGTTTTCATAGTCTCATTAAGTGGCTCAATTTAAGTAGCTCTGGGCTAAAGCTGGGATAATTTGTCTTTGACACCCATCTTCTCTTTCCTGCCGAAATCCTCTCCAGATATAAAACATATACAAGTACTTAGTTTAGTGCTTCCTTGCTGAATTCCTGCTATCCCCAAACCCTTTTTCCTTATCCTAGCCCACTAACTTCAGAGCTCTTCCCAAGGCTGCCTTTCCTCTAAAGTGCCCCAAGCTTCAATCATTCCTTTTTCCTCTTCCACCAGATTTGTAAAATGTCGATAAGATTTTACCTTCTCATCTATAATTTTTTTCCCCTGAGGCAATTAGGGTTAAGTGACTCGCCCAGGAAGTGTTAAGTGTCTGAGGCTACATTTGAACTCAGGTACTCCTGACTTCAGGGCCCGTGCTCTACCCACTGTACCATCTAGCTGCCCCCTCAACTGCATTTTTTAAAGCAACCTTAAATTCAAATTATTCTGTAGCTGGTGGAACATATGGGAGAAACAATTTGAGCAGAGTGGCTTTCCTTGCCCCTTATTAACTTGGTCTATCTGTTTATCAAAGAACAAAAATCATAAACTTGGCAATCCATTTCTAAAAGGCTGTTGACACGTGTAACCCAGCTGAGCCAATTTCACAAACTCAGAATATTATGAGTGATTCTACTGGTTAATTACATGACACTCTGTCAGTGGGGAAGTTTTCTTTCTTGCTGGTACAATTATTTGCATGATCCATCCTTCCTTAGACTATGAGCTCCCGGAGAGCAGGAACTGTCTTTGCCTTTATTGTTGTTTGCTGCTGCTGCTGCTGCTGCTGCTGCTGCCGCCGCCACCAATTTAATTCAGCATTGCATCTGGCTGATGGTGCAATGGTTACTAGTGCTAGACCTAAAGTCAGGAAGGCTCATCTTCCTATGTTCAAATCTGGACTCAGACATTTACTAGCTGTGTGATCCTGAACAAGTCATTTAACTCTGTTTTGAGCCTCAGTTTCCTCATCTGTAAAATGAACTCAAGAAGGAAATGTCAAATCACTCCGGTATCTTTTTTTTTTTTTTTCAGTCATTTAAATTTATCAAGTCTTTCTCTGGGAGTTGATAAAAATGAAAGAGTGCCTGCCTTCAAGGGATTATACCTACAACTCAAAACTCTAGTAGTAGAAGATCCAGATCCCAAATTAATACATTTTTGAACATGTAAAAAATTTATGATTTCATCTATGTTAGCCACACTAGTGTAAATCAGCTCCTCAGTGTCTTACTATATGGCTTTATGAGATACTATGATGGCTCTAAAAATGATCATCTGGAAACTGTTCTTGTGAGAACAAGCTTTTTCCCGGTCTATCCTTTGAAAAGCTGGAGTCAAACCATACCTCTCATTTTTGTTGTTGCTGTTATTAACTAACAAGTATTTATTCTTTCACCCTTCATACACCTCTTCTCTCAATAAACAATAGCAAAAAGGCTTTAAAAAGACATCTTTCCACATCCATAAATGAATGGCTCATTCCACATTTTCTATCACTTTTCTATCCTATACCTTATCTTGGGACATATGTGTTAACGGTTCATCATTGCACTGATTAGCATTCTAAAGTCTTGCAAAGTTATTTTTATAATGTTGTTAATAATTCTAATTCTATTCACTTAATTTTGCATCAGCCCATATAAATCTTCCCAATTTTCTCGAAAATGATTCATTTGATCTTTTCTTACGATGTAACAATATTTCATCATATTCATATACCATGGTTTGTTACCACTCCAATATCTTTGCCAAAAAGAACCCAAATGTTACAGTTGGATACAAGTGAATTCAACAACTCTTGACAATTAGCCAGTGAATGTATTAAAATGTTTCTATCTCCTATAGTATCTAAGGATTGTATAGAACAAAAAAGAGAAACACAAAATTGGGTTCAAGAGCAACACATTTTAGTATCTCTTATCTTGTGAACTCTAGAAACTTGGCATGCCATCTCCTTGTTACTATAAATTTTTTTTTCAAAATCCTCTGCTTTCTTGATAGGTCATCAGATTTGGCAATGCTGATTTACATCAATTTATATGTTTAGTATAAATGGATGTAAAATGGACACCTGTAGTTAGTCACCTTCAAATGTTTATGCTTTTCATTTCCCCTGATAAAGCAGTTTTCTTCCCCAGCACTAAATCACAACTCAGATACTAAATTATCAAATCCAAAACATTCAAAATTCCTCTCATGTACTTCTAAAGTTTTGAGTTGCTTTTCTTCTCTCTAGCCTTTTTCCTTCCTCCCAAACCTCTGCTTTTCCTTTCTCTGCTCTAGTTTCATGTCTCTTCTCATGCTTACTGTGTTTTGGGCCACTGCTTAATTTGTTTTTTGAATTCTTTCCTCTTCCAAAAACATCTAAACTGCCACTTTGATTCATGAATAGCTTAGCTGGAGGAATAAATTTGCAGTTTAGCTACAGAAAACAGAACACTGAATAGTACCTGGCTGGTGGTAAGCTGAGTTCCTTTGCATCATTTGGTGATTTTGGCATGCAAACTCTTGGGCCCATTTAAGTCATGACTCTTTCTGACCCCATATGGGGTTTTCTTGGCAAAGATACTGGAGTGGTTCCCATTTCCTTCTCCAACTCATTTTACGGATGAGGACACTGAGGCAAACAAGGTGAAATAACTTTCCCAGGCTCACAATTAAACACTAGTATCTGAAGCCATATTTGAACTCATGAAGATGAATCCTCCTGACTTCAGACATGACATTCTTTCTACTGCATCATCTACCTGCCTCCTGACCTCTTAGGCCCAAGGACCTTTCATTTTTTTATGGTGTTATTCTACTAGCATAGGTTTCTATATTCAAAGATCATGATACAAGAATCCTTTCAGTAATCTTGAGCCTTACCAGGGGGCTGATGAAATCAATCTTATGTTTCTATGTCAACATAAACTAGGCAGCATAGTGTAGTTGAATATGAAGTGGAACTCAGTCTGAAGCTTTTCTCCTAAGTTTGATCTTGGTCAGGTCTCTAAGCTTCAGTTTACTCATCAGAAAAATGGGGATAATGAAAGAACTGGGAATGTTTTATCTGAAGAAGAGAAGACTTAGTGGGGACATGATGGCTGTCTCCAAGTGTGTGAAGGGTTTTCATGGAAAAGAGAAATGAAACTTGTTCTGGAAGGCCCCAGAGAGGGAAAATAAGAGCAAAAGGCCAAATTGTACACAGGAAAATTAAGATTTAATGTCAGGAAAAACTTCCAGACTCTCAGAGCTATCAAGAGGTACTATGAGCTATCTTGAAAGGTAGTGAACTCCCTTCCCTAGAAACCTTTAGGCAAAGACTTGGTAGGCATATTGAGGAGGAGGCCATGTTTTGGACATGAATAGATGATCCCTTAGATTCCTTCCAACTCTGAAATTCTATAATTCAGTAATGCCTGTGCTACTTGTTTCATGGGATTATGAGGAAAGAGCTTTCTCTGTGGGCAGAAAGCATTTCCCATGATGCTTGAACCTCACATTCCCCATGTATAAAATGAGAAGGCTAGACTATTACTAGATAATTTTTAAGGTCCTTTCTAACTTGAAACCCTAGGATCCAATTATTTTCACTTTTCTTTACTGTAAGGGCTTCTCTGAGAGAGAAGCACAACTCCTTCTCAGTTATAGGGAAAGACAAAAGAGAAAGCTTCAGGAAAGGTCATTTACACCAGAGGGCCAGAACACCAGGGTTATCTCAGTTATGGGAAAGGAGTATGGGAAACTTAAAGAATTTGGATGGCTGTCTATGCCAGGCAGACATGTTCCCTCCTTCCTCTCTATTGTGGTGACTTGGGTGGAGGTATGTCAGGAAGAGAGTTATGAGTGGGAAATACAGCTATCTGACACTACTCCCCAACCCACTGCTACTGAAGAAGAGTTTTGGACCCATGCTTTCCAAATCCAGACATATGTTATTTCTTTTAAATTTTGAATGATAAATATGTCCATCAGTCACCTGTGGAACAGGATGTGTTAATAAATTTTTAACAATTGGCTCTCTGAAAACAAAACTATGCATCAATATATTTGTAAGTTTATTCTGAATTATTAACATTAATATGCATTAATAATTATTATTATTGTTTTCACCATCACATTCTTAAGTATAGACAATTAACAGAATAACAAATCAAGTCCTGATTTGTAGCATTACATTAAAAATTTGATAATTGTCTCTTAGGAGTTGGTTCAAGCTGGAGCTGGTTCAAGCTGGCTGTAATATACTTCTGTCTGTAAATGTCTTTAATACTTAAATAAAAGATCATGAACCATCCTTAAAGGAAATAAAAAGTCCTATCTATCTAATCTAACTTTAGAGAAATTCCAGTGAAAAGAGATTGTGATATGATATGCAACAGCAATGACAACAATTTAAAAAAACTAACCCCACAAAGCCAGACATTTCTAAATTCAGACTAACACATTTATCCCACAATCTATTTAATCCATTGTCTCTTGTTAACTCCTTTCTTCTCTCTACAGAGAAGAGTACCGAGTAGTTCATCAGCTTTAAGCTTAAACTCTCTCCTTTTTATATTTAAACTCCTTACTTCATACTTAAACACTACTTTTTATACTTCATTTCTCAATATCTATACAGAAGGATGCTTGTAGCCACCTTCCTACCCCTGAAACAGAGGGTTAGAGGAAACAGGCGTGGGAATTTCAGGATTAAAGTCAGACCTGTTTTTTTTTCTCCCTCCCTCCTACACCCAGCAAATTTCTCTCTTAAATCTTTGATCACTGATTGTGCCCCTGACCCCAAATTTTCCCACTTAGATCTTGGTAAAGCATGACCTCTGGACCTGACTTTTGAGTTATTCCCTCTTTTAAGCCACCCAGACATCAGATTTCCACCTCCACAGAACTCACCAGCAGTCCCAATTTTTAAATAAAAGAAATGCGGCTTATAAATCTCTATACATCTGAGGCTTTAGTATGACAATTACTGCAACTGGAATGACAAGAGCTGTGAGATTTTTTTTTTTCTTCTAGGGACTACAGTTTAAGACATGCAGATATAAGCAGCGTTTGAGGCACCCAGATTAGTTATATCCACCAAAGATTTACAGTAACAATTATTACACGAAAGAATGAATACAGCATGGAATTCATAATAAATACTGCCCTGAAGCTCATGGTAGCTTATGCCAAAAAGTGTCTTCAGTGTTTAAGAATGCTTGGTCCAGGGCAAATATTCTGGTTTTTATTTTATATCAAATTAATCCATTTTGGAATGTTAAGAAGAATGATATGGATCATCTGTTTTCCCTCTAATTCTTAGTCATTCAGTAGCAGTGTGAATATGACTTGTAGAATGTTTAAGGAAACTCCAAAAATTCTTCCCCCAAATAAGGCATTTTCAATGGGACCATTAGTAATGATTTTATGGGAAGAAATCTTAAAAGAGACTCCCAGGATGTGAAGTGTTCTTTAAACTCTTCTTTCTTCCCTTTTTATATACTTTCTAGATGTGGTGCATAAAGTCAAAGGGAGTTCAAAATATAAAAGAATGGTGCAACATTATGAAAAGTGATGAAAATGAGTCCAAAATGAATTTTCTTTCATCCAAAATGATATTATACAAAGTGATAAGCAGAGTCAAGACTAAGAATTCTTTCTCTGAGGCAAAAATTTTGAGGAGAAACACTGGCAGCTCACAGGACTGTCCAGTGAAGAGTCTCTTAAGAGACTCTCAGACCTTAGCCTTCTTAGCATGTTCTGAACAACTGATCTCTGATTGCTCAGCAATAAATATTAAATCATCATCATCATCATCTCTCTTGGGTTAGGCTATGAATATATTCTCTTTCCCTCCCCCCACCCCCCATATCTTAGAGTTTACCTTACCTAGCAGTTAATGTGATTAAACTGAAATATTCTGAGCTTGGGAATCCAGGGAGGGTGCGTGATGATATTTTCACTTGGGCACTCATATCTTGTCACATGGTTGGAAAGTTGATTTGAGAGCCATTCTTTAGCCATCTTACCTGTATCCTTCCAGTCCAAATCCAGAGATTTGTTAATGACTGTTTCATGTTAAATTTGGGTTTCCTGAAGTAGAGACATCAGTTGTCAAGTCATAACATGGCCAAAGTCCATCTGTAGTCTTTGCTTCAGGATTTTCTGTCCAATCACAGGAATGAACTGAATGGTTTTAAGTTATTTTTATTTTTAAGGAAAAAAGAGATTCAAAGATGTGTAGATGATTACTTTGAATTGTATTTCATTGATTCAGATAAAATGAGAAAGACTGAAGGGCCTTATGTGGCCCTTTAACAAATCAGTTTGAAAGCAGTGACCAAAAGCTTCAGAGAGTGGACTATAGATATGGCAAAATGAGGTGTATGACTTCAGACATAGCTAATTCGGGGACAAGCAATTTTCATTATTGTTCTATCAACTTGTTTTATTTTACTGTACTTATTAAGGACAGTTAGGTGGCACAGCAGATTTAGGGCCCAGGCTGGAGACAGGAACTCATCTTTTTGAATTCAAATTTGGCTTCAGACCCTTTCTAGCTGTGTGACCCTGGGCAAGTCAGTTGATTCTGTTTGCCTCAGTTTCCTCATCTGTAAAATGATCTGAAGACAGAAATGATAAAACCCTCCAGTATCTTTGCCAAGAAAACCCCAAATGGGGTCACAAAGAGTCAGACATGATTGAACAACAACTACTTATTTGTTACAAGGTAGAGTTCATTGAGTGGTAGAAGGCATTGGAAAGAAAAGAGTCAATAAACATAAAAAAGAAAACATCCACATCAGTTTCATTAACTTCTTCCACTGTTCTTCCTGAATGAATTTGTCTTTAAAATATTCTTACTTTTCTGCTGACAAAGTGACCATGTAATTAAACAGAGTCACTCATAAATGACTGTAAATGGTATTGTAGAAGAAGAATATAATCTTGCTACATAATTCTTTGGAGGCCTAGAATTTTCCCTGAAGTCAGTGGGGAGCACTTTGCTTGGACCCGTAGAGGAAAAGAACCTATAACAAAACAGTCATAAATAAAGAACTTGATTCATAGGGATTCAGGACAAATACAGTATTCTTATGGATAGCTTACAAGGAGATTTTCCAGGACCTTTGGAATCATAGAACATGAGAGATGGCATCAGGAATATTATAATTTGCTTGAACTGCAACATAAGAGCTGGTTGTTAAATTGTCAGTGTGAGCATTTATACCTCAGAAACTGGCAAAAGTCTGACAAATTAGGGCTCCATTAATGGTAGTGTTGATTGTTTAGGTTTAAAATAGTAACAGGGAAAGTGTTAATAATGCAGATTAAATTTACAAGTGTCATGAATATATATGTATATATACATACATATATGTGTATATACATACACACATATATTTTGTTTCTTACCAGAAGAATGAGTTTTTAAACACTTAGCCATACTCTTGTTTAGAAGGGGCCTTGAATACTAGTTAATTTATATTTCCTATTTAAAGATGATGAAATAAGGGCCACAAAGGTGAATTTACTTTTCTAAGATAAAAAACTTATGAAGTAGCATTTAGATATAAAATATCTAGAATATTTGCTAGAAAAATCAGTTGTGTAAATAATCTTCACTGTAAGTATCTACTAATATTTGTAACAACAGCACTTAGTGACTTGTTCCTTCAGTGAGACATTAAGTTTCTTGAATGTAAGAACCCACAGATACCAAATAGTCTTATATACACTCTAATATGTAAATACTAGACAAATACTTTCAATGTAGTTGTACATTTTACACACACACACACACACACACACACAGAGTCCAAATACAATCTCAGTTAAATAATAGTACACAGAAGAGTGATTGCAACTGATAAAAAGACTGATAATACACAAATACTGCCTGCAACCTTATACTTAAAAGTAGTTTACCAATTGTGAAAAGAAACAGTGTGTGCTTTCACTTTAACAAGTTAGTGACAAGGTTTTTCATTGTGAATCTTCAATTATTTAGTTATCTTCATTGTGTAATAAATGCTTGCTGATTGGCATTGAATTCCTAGAAGTATCACTAATGGAAACTCTGTGTCTAAACACCATAACCAATGAGGGAAATAATCCTACTATGTCAAGTCTACTTGATCGAATTAGATTTTCCTGCCCTCCAAATAGCCTTCAGTGGCCTGTGTTTTTATAATCTCCTACGCCCCAGGCTATTGACTATTTGTTATTTGAAGGTAGGACACACATTTTAACTTTGTGAGGAACTGTTTATTATGGCCAGGAGATAAGGCTACCCACAGTGACAAAATTCTGATGCTAAGCTGAGTGAAAAGAATAGTTGGGGGGAGGGGGAAGATCTTTAGAGGAGCCTTCTCTCTTTTCAGTGAATAAGTAATCTCCCAGGCTTCCTAGGGCCTTTACTTTAGTGGCAATTGCTGACACTCCTGCAAAGGTTATCATATAAATTCACCTCTGTTGGAGCTTTGAGATTATTAAAAGCGTTACTACTAAAGCATCCTAGTGGAGACAATTTCCTTAGAGATACCCCATATCTGCAAGAATTCTCTCAGTGCCTGCTGAGCCAAAGGCCATTTGGCTTGGGCAGGAGCTAGGGGCAAATGCAAAATCAGCAACAACCATTGTCCCTTAGTGTCAACGTGAAATGTTTCTCCTTATATTTCAGTAGTAAATGACATTGATATAGCACTTTGAAGTATGCAAAGTGAGAGCCTCACAACAAGCCATAAGGAAGGAAATATAGAGCACATCATCAATCTCAATGAGCTGGAAGGGGACTTTTTGCAGTCATCTACTGTGATCTAACTCTCTCATTTTACATGTAAAGAAACTAAATTCCAGGCGAATTAAATTATTTGCCCAAGATCACATGGGTATTGAATTTGAGCTTCAAGATTAGGACCCAAGTCAAGAAGTTGATAAGCATTAAGTTCTTATTCAATAGCAGGCACTGTCCTAAATTGTGAGAATACAAAGAAAGACACATCTAATAGAGTTCAAAGACTCCAGACTCAATATATGTTTTTTTCATTGAACCCTACTACTTCTATTTAATGTATAGTAAATTGCTACTCTGGAGTTAAGCAACTTGTCATCTAACAAGGCAAAATCTTCCTGACTGTATATAAGTTCAGTACTCTATCCTCTACACCACACTGCTTCTCAAAGAAAAAAGCAAAGGAAAAAAAGTAAAAAAGAAAAAAAAAAAAAAGAAAAAACTTAAAATTTTCTATTTTTCCAGTCTTTTCTTATTTAGCACTGGTAAGATCTTGGTAAGAAGTCGCCAACATTCACTAACAAAGATGCTGTAAACAGTTGGCTCTATTAATGAAAAAGAATGAGAGTTCTCTGTCCCCTTTTCTCCACCCCACCACACCCCATCCCATCATTTAATATATCTGTCCAGTTGATTTTGTTTTGTTTTGTTTTGGTGAATAGGGAGAAAAGTAATATTATTGGAATAGGGGACTCCCTCTACCAAAGCAAATTTTTAATTGTTTTGTAACTTAACTTGGAATCCATGGACCCCCAAGAGATCTGTAGCTAGATATCAGCTTTGATTTCCTTTGTAATCTTTTGTGGTTCTTTTTATGCATTGGCAAACATTATTCTGAGACGGGATCCACAGGCTTTACCAGGCTGCGCAAGTAATCCATGACACATAAAAAATGATTATGAACCCCTCTTTTGAAGAAATTGCCTGGGAAACTGAGAAAGTGAATAATATGCCCACATAGCCAGTATTTCTTAGAGGCACACTTGAACCCATATCATCCCAATTATAAGGCTGGGCCTTAATTTATTACTTCTTTGTCTTGCCATCACCTTTATATAATTATTAACTTCTACAAGTTTAAGAAAGCTTAAAATATTCTTAGAATCTTAACAAACCATGTCAGTTGCCATTATTAATAAGTCACTCATATGACAGGCTGAATTTTTATAAACTACTGCCATAAATGGGTTCTAATAATACCTTTCATTGGCAAAATGGTAATAGTGCTTAAAAGTTTTTCAAAGTGCTCTCATTATCTCATCTGAGGCTCTCAAAAGTTTTTGTGAGGTTGGCAAGATTAATTATTTGCAGTTAGAAATAAGGACACTGAGACTAAGGGGAAGAACACAGCTAGTAAGTGGCAAACTAACTGATTGCTGGATCCTTTGATGTCCAGTTTAATAGTATTTTCATTAAGCTAGGTGGAAAAATAATCAGAGTGACAGACCTGGAGTTAAGAAAACTTGAGTTCAAATTTGGCCTCAGAGACTTACTAGCAAGTCACTTAACCCTGTCTGTCTCAGTTTCCTCATCTGTAAAATAAACTGGAAAAGGGAATGGTAAACCACTCCAGTATCTCTGCCAAGGAAACCCAAATGGGGTCACAAAGAGTCAGCCAAGATTGAAAATGACTAAAGAAGAACACTGCGTAATTCCATAATGAAGATATTTTCATAGGCATTTTCTCTGGTGAGTAAGGATGAGAATCTTGCAAGTTCTCCATGCCTGGAATACACTGCCTCCTGCATTCCTCCTACTGACCTCCCTGACTTTCTTTTTTAAATTATTATTATAGATTTTTATTTACAAGATATATGCATGGGTAATTTTTCAGCATTGATAATTGCAGAGCCTTGTCTTCTAATTTTCCCCTTCTTCCCTCCACCCTCCCCCAGATGGCAGGTTGACCAATACATGTAAAATATGTTAAAATATATGTTAAATACAAAATATGTATACACGTTCATACAGTTATTTTGCTGTATAAAAAGAATCAGACTTTGAAATAGTGTACAATTAACCTGTGAAGGAAATAAAAAATGCAGGCAGACAAAAATAGAGGAATTGGGAATTCTATGTAGTGATTCATAGTTATCTCCCAGAGTTCATTCCCTGGGTGTATGCAGCTGGTTCAGTTCATTACTGCTCTTTTGGAACTGATTTGGTTCATCTCATTGATGAAGAGGGCCAAATCCATCAGAATTGATCATCATATAGTATTGTTGTTGAAGTATATAATGATCTTCTGGTCCTGCCCATTTCACTCAGCATCAGTTCATGTAAGTCTCTCCAGGCCTTTCTGAAATCATCCTGTTGGTCATTTTTTACAGAACAATAATATTCCATAATATTCATATATCACAATTTATTCAGCCATTCTCCAAATGATGGGCATCCAATCATTTTCCAGCTTCTAGCTACTACAAAGAGGCCTGCCACAAACATTTTTGCACATACAGGTCCCTTTCCCTTCTTTAGTATCTCTTTGGGATATAAGCCCAGTAGTAACACTGATGGATCAAAGGGTATGCACAGTTTGATTACTTTTTGAGCATAGTTCCAAATTGCTCTCTAGAATGGCTGGATGTGTTCACAATTCCACCAACAATGCATCAGTGTCCCAGTTTTCCCACATCCCCTCCAACATTCCGCATCATCTTTCCCTGTCATTCTAGCCAATCTGACAGGTGTGTAGTGGTATCTCAGAGTTGTCTTAATCTGCATTTCTCTGATTAATAATGACTTGGAGCACCTTTTCATATGGCTAGAAATAGTTTTAATTTCTTTGTCTGAGAATTGTCTGTTCATATCCTTTGACCATTTATCAATTGGAGAATGGCTTGATTTCTTATAAATTAGAGTCAATTCTCTATATATTTTGGAAATGAGGCCTTTATCAGAACCTTTGATTGTAAAAATGTTTTCCCAGTTTATTGCCTCCCTTCTAATCTTGTCTGCATTAGTTTTGTTTGTACAAAAACTTTTCAATTTGATATAATCAAAATTTCCTATTTTGTGATCAATAATGATCTCTAGTTCTTCTTTGGTCAAAATTCCTTCCTCTTAGACTATACTATGTTCTTCCAATTTATTTATAATCTCATTCTTTATGCCTAGGTCATGAACACATTTTGACCTTATCTTGGTGTATGGTGTTAAATATGGATCAATGTCTAGTTTCTGCCATACCAATTTCCAATTTTCCCACCAGTTTTTGTCAGACAGTGAGTTCTTATCCCAAAAGCTGGGGTCTTTGGGTTTGTCAAACACTACATTATTAAAGTTATTGACTGTTTTGTCCTTTGAACCTAACTAGTCTATTTCTTAGCCAGTACCAAATAGTTTTGCTCCCTGACTTTTTTAAAGTCCTAACTAAAGCTCCTTCTTTGCCTACTATGTATCAGGCTTTGCACTAAATGTTTTACAAATATTATTTCATAAATGCTCTAAATCACTATTGATCAGAAAAGTGCAAATTAAGACAGCTCTGAGGTACCACTACATACCTCTCAGATTGGCTAAGATGGGATAAAAAGATAATGATTAATGTTGGAGGGGATGTGGGAAAATTGGGACACTGATGCAATGTTGATGGAGTTGTAAACTGACCCAAACATTGTGGAGAGTAATAAGGAATATGCCCAAAGGGCTATCAAACTGTGCATACCCTTTGACCAGGAAGTTTTTCTACTGAGCCTAAATCCCAAAGAGATCTTTAAGGAAGGAAAGGGACCTGTATGTGCAAATTGTTTGTGGCAGCCCTTTTTATAGTGGCTAAAAACTGGAAACTGAGTGCATGCCCATCAGTCAGAGAATGGCTGAGTAAATTGTGGTATATGAGTGTTATGGAATATTATTGTTCTGTAAGAAATGACCAACAGGATGATTTCAGAGAGGCCTGGAGAGACCTACATGACCAGGAGATCATTGTACATGGCAATAGCAAGACTATATGATGATCAATTCTGATAGATGTGATTCTTTACAAGGGCAAAGTGATTCAGGCCAGTTCCAATGGTCTTGTGATAAAGAGAGCCATCTATACCCAGAGAGAAGGCTGTGGATATTGAGTATGGTTCACAACATAACATTTTTACTTTTTTGTTGTTGTTTGCTTGCATTTTGTTTTCTTTCTCTTTTTTCCTTTTTGATCTAATTTTTCTTGTGCAACATGATAATTGTGAAAATATGTATAGAAGAACTGCACATGTTTAACATATATTGGATTATTTGCCATCTAGGGGGAAGGGAGAGAAAATAATTTGGAACACAATGTTTTGCAAGAGTGAATGTTGAAAATTATCTACATATGTTTTGAAAATAAAAAGCTTTTTAAAAAACAAATGTTATTTCATAAACAAAGTAGGGTGTTCTGAATTCATAATATTTCTCAAATCCATCTTTTTCTTTCCACTCACATAGTGAGTACCTGAGACCTTCATTAGAATTTGCAGTAGCAAGAGGGGAAAGAGGTGGAGTGTTAGAAACAGCAGGAAGACCAGACTGGCTGGATCATCAAATATGAATAACAGAGTAATTTATTTAAAAAAAAAAAAAGATTAGCTGGAGTCAAATTGTAAAGGGCTTTAAATGACCCAGAAGGGTATATTTGATCCTAAGGGAGCCATTGGAGTTTTCTGAACAAGGAAGTGACTAAATCAAGTTTATGTTTTAGGAATATTAGCTTTGGAAGCTGTGGGATGATGGACAAAAATGGGGAGAGAATTGATACAGAGAGTCCACTTAGGAGGTTTAACCAAGAATCTGATTAATTGACTGCTCAAGATGTTTTATAATATGGCAGCCAGGCAGTGCAGTAAAGAGAGCACAAATCTTGGAATAAGGAAGACTCTCTCCTGCATTCACATCCAACCTTGGACACAAAGCTTGTGACCCTGGACAACTCACTTAACCCTGTTTGCCTCAGTTTCCTCATCTGTAAAATAAGCTGAAGGAGGAGATGGCAAATCACTACAGTATCTTTGCCAAGGAAACCCTAAATGGGGTCATGAAGTGTTGAATATGACTGAATAACAACTAAACAACAATAACAAAAAGAAACGGTAAAAGTCAAACTAAAATTCTAAGGCTCTGTTTGGTACGAAAAAGCAGAAAACACTATCTTGGCACTTCACATAGCATCTGGTTTTACATCTCTGGGATTCATTTGTCATGCAATATTGTATACTATAAAAATCTTGGTTTGAATTAGAGCTCCCTGTTAAACTGTAAACTCACTGGAGACAGGGACTATGACTAATTTAAACGTATACCCCCAGCATCCAGAACAGCATTCTGCACAGAGTGGGAACTTATTAAGTATATTTTGAATAGAAGTCAATCTTCTTTGCAGGAGTGTCTATATTCTTAGAATAATTGTTTAAAAATAATATTTACCATTTATTGAAGTTTTTCAGATATATTTTCATGTTTGCTTTGAGCTAGTGCTATCCCTGAGAGTCCATGGACTTGCTAGTCCTCCTCAAGTATCCAAAGTTGTATTTATTGTGTTGAGATTTGCCTCAAAGCCTTACTATAATGGTGTCAAACTCAAATACAAATGGGGCCACTAATTTGTATATATGGATCTCTTCAGACTGCATATCACCTAAAAATTATATGTTAACATTATCTGTGTTCTACTGTATTTTTTATTTTAAGAAATATTTCCCAATTAGTTTTTAATTTGGTTCAAGACCAAACACAAAAGGATCAATGGTTGGGAGGAGAAATCAAATTGAATCCCAGGTCCCTTCCTTCAGTAGTGCTTATGATATATTTGGACTATTGCAGAAATGGAGGAAAAAAGGAAGTTGATAGGGGAATAAAGAGGGGGAAATAGAAGAAAATAAAGACAATTAATGTTGGCTTCCAGAGGGGTCTGTATGATAATAGAACTGAAGCTTTTCACAGCCTGGCCACCAACCAAGGGCTAGCCAATGGGGGTGGGAGGATGGGGATGATATAACACGCTGGAGGAGGAAGGTGAGGTATTGGGAAGGAAGAGCCCAAGCTAATTTCATACTATCATCAACTGGACAAGTTGTTCACAAAATATGCTATAAGGGCACCTACCCCTGAATAAGACCCTGAATAAGAATAAGAGCTCCCAGAGTTCTCTCCCTCATTCTTCTGTCAATTCCAAATCCAAGAAAACAAAGGGGAAATGGATCATTGCTTCTCACACTAGATGGAAGAAGCTGCCCATAAAAGGCACAAGAATGATTCACATGCAGAGTGATCTTCTAGGGCTTTAGTATTTGTGAAAAGCTGCTTCTGGAGGGTCATTATTTCAATTCTCAGAAAATCTGACATAAAACCAAAGAAAATCTGCATGTGTTAATCTACACAGTCTATCCATCTCTAGTTACTTCTCCAAAAATTGCTAATGAGAGAAATAAACTCCTCCTCCTGATTTCTTCTTACACTACTAAGTATTATAATAACACATCATTTTTTCTCCCTAGGATCCTCAATAAGAATTTATATCTTCATTGCCTGTTTACAGAACCTGGGTAAATCTATATTTTTCTTTTCTCTGTTCTTTTTCTTCCTTTTCTTTTTTCTTTTTTTCTTTCCTTTTTCTTTCTTTGTCACTATCAGTTGTATTTATGTACTTTGTTTTTAGATTATATACCATTACAGAATACATTGTGAGTAATTTTTGTTTCTTGTAGTAAAGTACAAGTTAAGAAAACAAATACCTCAGTGATATCATCTGAAAGTTCATGCAATATTTCATATCTGCAGCATCTCTTTCCCTCCTTTCATTTTAAAAACAATGAATAGAAATCTACTTTGTCTACTTCCCACTCTCTTTGGGAAGAAACAAATTTCTTGTAACAATTATGTAATCAAAAAACAATCCCTTCAGTGACTGTAAAAAAAATCTATGTCTCATCTCTAAATCATCATCTCTCTGTCAACAGATAGATAACATGCTTCATAATCTGACCTCTGTTATAACTAATGGTCATTATACCCATTATTGTTACCACTTTCAAAGTTGTTTGTTGTTATTATATAAATTATTTCCCTAGTATAAAAGTCCTCACAATTGTTCATTTTCATAACAGAGATGTTACAGTACAAATTGTTCCTTCTGGTTCTGCTCATTTCACTCTGAATCAATGATTTAAGCCTTCACCTGTCTTTTTTTTTTCATAATTATAACTTTTTATTGACAGAGCCCATGCCTGGGTAATTTTTTACAACATTATCCCTTGCCCTCACTTCTGTTCCGACTTTTCCCCTCCCTCCCTCCACCCCCTCCCCTAGCTGGCAAGCAGTCTTATACATGTTAAAACATGTCTTTTTAAAATAATCTCTTACTTACATAAACTGATGCTAAATGAAGTGACCAGGAGATCATTGTACATGGCAACAGCAAGATTATATAATGATCAATTCTAATGGATGTGGCTCTTCTCAACAGAGAGGTGATTCAGGCCAGTTTCAATGGCCTTGTGATGGAGACACTCACTGTCCCAGAGGACAGTGGGGACTGAGTATGGATCATAACAGTATTTTTACTCTTGTTGTTTGCTTGCTTTTTGTTTTCTTTCTCATTTTTTCCCTTTTTGATTTGATTTTTCTTGTGAGCATGACAATTGTGGAAATATGTATAGAAGAATTATACATGTTTAACATATCACTTGCCATCTAGGAGAAGGGGTGGGGGTAAAGGAAGGAAAATTTTGGAACACAAGGTTTTGCATGGGTGAATGTTGAAAATTATCTATGCATATGTTTTGAAAATAAAAACCTTTAATAAAAAGATAAAATAATCTTTTACCTCATTTCTTAAGTAAGAAATAGTATGATAAATGATAGATGGCCTATGGGAAAACAGGCACATTGATGCATTATTGATAGATCTGTGAATAATTACAACTATTCTGAAAACCAATTTGGGAGGAAAAAAATGCCATTTTACCCCAGGTATAGCACTTGCTAGATCAATACCCAAAAGAGACCAAAGAAAGAAAAAAGCGTGTTGATTTTCTTTTCATTTCAAATATTAGGAAGGAGCCTCAGAGAAATATGATACTAATAGTTTGCATTGCTTTACAAATATTATCTACTTTTATCTTTGCCACAACATTAAGGTAAATGTGATTATTATATATCTATGCATGTGTATGTATATATGTGCACATATGTATGCATGTCTCAAGACTATGGATGTAGGTATATGTGTACCTAAACATATATACATACACATGTTTACATGTACATATGTGTGTGTACACTTAAATATAGAATTTAATTTGTGTATATACGTACTGAAAATGTTTTTAGAAAAAACAAATAAAACAAAGTCTAAATTAGTGATTTTTAAAAGGACTAGGAAAGGGACACAAAGCAAACATGATTTTTATTTCTTAGTTGACCACCAATTTGTTCTACATTTCTAAGGGTTAGTTGCTCCATGTCCAATAAAGGAATTTAGTGTGTTAACTTATCTTTTTTTGAAGATGTGTTTTTACACACACACATATATATATATATATATATATGTGTGCACATAAATATACATATATATATATATATTTAAAACCTTCACTAGGAAATAATTTCTTTAGCAATAAGAGTAATTTTTGCTTGAAAGTCTAGAACTTAAAATCACACTAGTAGTTATATTCTAGATGGATGTCTTCTTGGGGAAGTTTCAAGGGGACATAGACAAGAGCAGTGAGGTTGGTAAGTAATGATGCATGGTGATTTGCACCAATGAAGAGAGATGAGATCATAGATTCATTGTTGTATTGAAGCATTTTAAAGAAAGAGGAATTTTAAGGAAAGAAAATTTGAATATTTTCTCACTGAGAGCATTTCGATTACATGAGAAGGCTATGAGACAATCTTTTAAAAATGCAAATACTAAAGAGTACATTTAGTAATTTGTTTTTAAATGTGATCAACAGTATTTATATATAGTTTTGTACAGCTATGTGTGATGTGTCAAAAAAATAAACTTGATGCTTTAAACAGAAGCATGAGAAAAAAAAAAGCAATCAAACTGCATAACATCATTCATTATGTTGTCACAGTGACCTCAAATCACTTTTCTCTAATTATCTTGTTTTTACATATTTCTAACTTCAGTAATTAGAATTTTAGTTACTGGTTTTGATTTTTAGAAATAACAGCCTTCTGAAAGCTGCCCCTTTAGCTGGTTTCTACCTACTTCATCCTATGCAGTGATATGTAGCAATTATTCATGTTTTTCTGTATGACTTAAAAAGAGGGGTCTTTTTTTAGTATTTCATTTGGGTCATAGAAAGTGTACAACTTCTCAAATACCATCCAGATCAAGTGCCTTTGTGCACTCGAAGACTGTCATCCAATCTCAGCTCTGATTCCTTCCTAACAACACCATTTCCTAATTTATTTGTGGAACCTGTGTCCTAGGAGAGCAAATAAGGACTGGCCAAAGCTGAATAGAACAGAAGGTTTTACTCATATTGCCACTGTTCTTTGACCTTGTTTGAAATATAACGCAGGCTGTAAAAGCAGGTGCCTCTGATTCACTTCATTTTAACCTAGTACCCAATGTGTTAAATACATTGACTCAGGATTGATGTGATTAATTTCTTCTTCGCTAATTTTGCTCCTTCTCTCTCAGATCCCCACCCAATGACATCAGCAGTTTACTTTGTTCTGTAGATAAGAGAGTTAGAGCAATGCTTTGAGCAAAGTGCTCCATAAATAGCCAAGTCCCACTAACTTGGACGTATACAGAGCAGGAAATAGCTATTTTAATGTCCAGGTAAAGCAGCACAAAACTAGCCTTCATCTCAATTTTTTTAAAGATAAACTGAGTGATATGATAGGGAGTCCCTAGGACAGCTCTGTGTTAGAGGGAGGCAAAGGCTCCAGAATATCAAACCCAGAATTGGAGACTTTGGGTTACCATAAAGCCCCTCCTTGGGAGGTCAGCACCTAGGGAGGGGTTGGGAAAGTATGTCCCAGGGAGGCACTCACCTGTGGTGTGGCCATGGAAGGGGTGTGGTGGTGGTAAGGAGCCTCCTCTCTTACCTAATTACTCTTGTAAACTAGGTTCTAAAATTAGTTATTTTTATGCTGGGGAAGACATGTAAATGCTGTCAGTGTCCTGCAATTTCTGGTGCCCTAGTAAAAAAGCTCCATTCATCCCAGTCAGGTTACAGCTCTAGACATAAGTATATCTACACAGTGGTTTTTTTTCCCCTGTTTTTGTGTATTTAGTCTTGGTTAGACCCATCTATTTTTAATGCAGATGAGGAAACTCTAACTCAGAGAAGTTAAGTGATTTAAGCCATGGTAAATTCCAGTGCAAATGGAATTCAAACTGAGGTCTCTCCTGAACTCAAGTCCAGGGCTCTCACTACTGTATCATTCTGCCTCTCTGACCTTCTGCAGAAAATAACTTAAGAATTATTTTTTAATTGAACTGAATTGGTCATTAAAAGCATTTGGATTCTGCAATGTTCCATGACTCATAATTATACAATATAACCACAGAAGAGTTTTAGATTTAAAGAGAGGGGTCTTTTTTTTTCACATTTAATTTCAGTCATAGAAATTGTACAGTTTCTTAAATATCATACAGATCATAGGGTCATACATAGACTTATGGCTGGAAGAGGTCAGCTGGTCCAAACTTTTCATTTTATAAGTTAATGAAGAATAAAATGAGCAGAATCAGGGGAATAATTTATATAATAACAAACAACTTTGAACGCAATAATCAGATATACATAATCAACGTACATATAACCAGATTGCTAATCTGAGCAGTATGCCTTTTTCATCTTCTTTGTTTTTCTAGTATGGTTATGCAACAATCAAAATATCTCTCATCTTCTGGATCTATCTCTTTTTATCCTAGACTGTAGCTGTTCCAGGTACTTCTATTCTCTTTCCTGGCACCTGTTCTTTCCTCTCTTTTCTGGAGCTCTCCTTACATGGAATTTTCCAAGCTAAAAATCTTATATCCTAGAGCCATTCACACTCTAGACAGCTTTATGAATTGTGCCTTTCTGCTTTTGACACCAAAATCCAATTATATGTACCTGAGCAGCATCTCACCTATTCCAATAAAACTTGGGATTATGGATGACTTTGTTGCTCTCCAGTGGTTAGGCTGCCCTAATATTTAGGCTACTCTAGTATTAGTGTAGTTATCCATTTTCCTATCTTTGGACGTATTAGCTTCTAAGGGCAGTGTTGGTGTTAGGGTAGACATATTGTGTTCTATTAGAAAAGACAAGATCCTACCCATTCATATCCCACACGAAGTAGGAGGTAGGACTTGAAAGTGGAAGCTGGGTGGAACAAAGCTAAAGAATAACCTTTTCACAGAATGATCTTTGAATATCCTTTCTCTTTCTACCATCCCTTCCTGGTCTTACCTTCTCAAAGAGAGTTCTTAAGCTTCAACCTTTTCTTGTATAAATTAAAATATGCCAAATAAACTTTTGCTCAAAATTTGGTCAAAATGAGTCAAGAAGCATTTGTTAAATACTAATACTGTACTAAATACTGAGATACAAAGAAAGAAAGAAAGAAATTTTTTTTCAAGAAACAAACTCTAAGAGGAGAGAAAACATGCAAACAACTATGTATATACAAATTATTTACAAAGTAAATTGTGGTTAATCTCATTGAGTTTGGAGAGGAGATACCTCTCCCAAGGAAGAGCAAGGGGGCTAGACAATAGATTACAAGGTAAGTTGGTATAGGGGGAGTAAAGTTAAGAAGACTAAAAGCCAAGTGAAGAAGGGTTTTAAAATAAGGAACCATTAAAATACTATCCAGTTTGCTTCTTTTGAGTAAAACTTCTAAATTTCCAAAAGTACTGTAAAAGATTGGGGCAGATGGTTACAGCTCATATTATTAAGAATATCACTGAGTACCCATTATAGTTCTGGGGGCCATCTCCTTTGAGATATAAATCTTTGATAGTTTCTTTCATCCTTGAATATATCTATCAAACATGTAATATTTGTTATATATCTGAAAATTGTAAAACCACTAGATTTTGTAATGGTTCTATGTCATGATTTATCTTTATTGTATCTATATCATTCATTCCTCCATCCATCCATCCATCCATCCATTCACACAACAAACATTTTTTTTCAACAAACATTATTAAGTGTCTACTATGTTACAGGCTCTGGCCTAGACGTCATAGATTTGAAGGGCAAAAATCAAACAGTACCTGCCATCCAGAAGTTCACATCCTATTTCCTCTCGTTTCCTCAAATTCCAGAGAAATATATAAATTCCTTACAGACAAAGACAGTTTCATTTTTTTTGGAAGATTCATCTTCCTGAGTTCAAATCGGACTAAAGACACTTACTAGCTGTGTGACCCTGGGCAAGTCACCTAATCCTGTTTGCCTCAATTTTCTCATTTGTAAAATGAGCTGGCAAAGGAAATGGCAAATCACTCCCATATCTTTGCCAAGGAAATTTCAAATTGAATCACAAAGAATTGGGCATGACTCAAAAATGAACAACAGTATAATCAAGACACTTCTTAGGATCATAGATTTGGAGCTAGAAGTTGACTTGAGATGTTATCTAGCCCAAGTTATTTATATGATGAAATATGAGGCACAGAAAAGTTACATGTGGCTAAGGTCACACATGTATCATGGAATTTAAACCTCGTCTTCTGACTACAAAATCCCACATCCCTCTGTACCTCATTGTCTCTAGACATTGTACTATAAATAAAAGACTCAATCACTACCCTTAAGGAGTTTATATTCTAATGAATAAATGGCATGTACACAAATAACTATAATCCAAGGTAAAAAAAAGGAATAAATGCTAAAAAGATGTCTAAAAACAGAGGTATGAAAAGCTGATAAAAATGAAGTCCCTTCAAGGTATGCATGTATATGAGAGGAATTATGGAAGACTTTATGAATTGGATCCTAAAAGATGACCAAAACTTCAATAATAGTAACATGAAGGGAGTTTATTCCTAATATGGCAGATAAACAGGATGGAACGATCTTTGAATATCCTTTCTCTTTCTACCATCCCTTCCTGGTCTTACCTTCTCAAAGAGAGTTCTTAAACTTCAACCTTTTCTTGTATAAATTAAAATATGCCAAATAAACTTTTGCTCAAAATTTGGTCAAAATGAGTCAAGAAGCATTTGTTAAATACTAATACTGTACTAAATACTGAGATACAAAGAAAGAAAGAAAGAAATTTTATGTATATATATATAATATGTATTATATATATATAAATATTATATAATATATTATAAAATATTATATATATTATACACACACACACACACACACACACACACACAATCCAGAGGAAAAGACTGTATATATGACATGATATAGTTTATGTGTATATATATACATTTATATAAAGTATGAATATGTGATATATATGTATATATTATACACACACACACACACACACACACACATATATATATATATATATACATTCTTTTTTTTTTTAAAGAGAGAATACAGTTTCTTTATCTGTAAAATGACTGAATTTAATCTGATAACCAACCTCTAAGGTTTGTCATTTTCTTCTCCAGTTTATTTTACAGAAGAGGAAGTGAGGCAAATAAAACCAAGTGATTTGCCCAAAGTCACACAGTAAGTGAACTCAGATCTTCTTGAGATGACTTTAAATCCAGAGCTTTAACCATTATGCTACCTTGTTGCCACACTGTCTTGAATATGGTATGTGCTTTAAAAAATTTTGTTGAAGATAATAATCGGGCTAGTAGAAATATTAGCATAAGTGTCTCTAGAACATTTAGCTTTTTATAGCAGAACATTTATTTATTCAATGAATATTTATTGGGTACCTACCATTTGCAAAGCATTGTATCAAAAAACCATGGAAGAATACAAAAAATGCAAATCTAATCTTTAAAACCTTATGCTCTGTTAGAAGATATTAGACATACAGGTAAATATTCACACAAAAAGGCAATTATAGGGGTTATCTTAGTTTCTAATTAATTCTTATATTAAAGTTAAATTTGTCACCAAGATCTTTAAATTGGTTTTCAATTAGCTAGCTAACTAATCTCTTTATCTACTACTCTTCACACTGGAATCCTAGTTTCAGCCAAATCAACAATCTCCTTAGCATTCTTGCAAATCTTATCTGTTCACTCTCTAAGCTTTTGAAAATGCCACCACTACTTGCAAGGGCAATTCTTACATGGAATTTCTAAATCATTTAAAGTCACTGTGTTGTTTCCTTTGGTGTAAAATGGAGATGATAATTTTTTCATTACTTAGCTCACAGGTTTGTGAGAAAAAAATGCTTTTTAAAACTTCAAGGTACTACAGAAATGTGAATTGTTATTAAATATCTTTGTATATAATTATTATCTAACATTGGGTTTATCCTCTCCCTGCCGTCAGTTATTAAGCTCCTCACAGGCAAAAAAAAAAAAAAAAAAAAAAAAAAAAAAAAAAAAAAAGCATATACTCTCCTTCTTATGTAATTCACAACAATACTTAATAACTATTGTTTGTTGACTGTTATAATTCCTGATCCTCCCTGATATTTAAAGTACCTCCTACAAAGGAGACAAGTTTGCCAAATTAAATTGAAAAGACTTTATGGAATATTGCATGATACTCCTTCTTGTTCATTAAGATAATAATAATAATGACTAGATTTAGATTTAGTCATGTTTTTCCATTAGGTACCTACATATTATGCATTGTTGCTTAAAATTATTGGTGCCTCTAGCCATTTCATATTATGACAACACTGTCATTAGCCAGAATTGATTTTATCCATAAAATTTCATTTATAAGCTCCTTAACTAATTTAACTCTCTATTTCATATCATAAGAAACAAATTAATTTCTATCTCCCAAAAACTTTTCCCTAATAAAGTGACACTAATCAGGCAATATATGCCTTTTACCAAAAATTTAAAAGGCACATTGAAAATAGAAGGGACTAATGGGTGGAAAGGATTTCATCTAGTCAGACATATTAAATTAAAGTGTGAAGAGAAAGTACTTAGAAGCCCTCAGAAGGATAGCAAGCAGAGAATAGAGCACTGGACTTGAATCAGGAAGATTTATGTTTCTGATTTCAAATTTGACCTCAGACACTTATTAGCTGTGTAGACCTGGGCAAGTTATTTAATTCTGCCTCAGTTTCCTCATGTGAAAAAAAGAATTGGAGAAGGAAATGACAAATCATTTCAATATCTTTGCCAGGAAAACCCAAACAGGATAACAAAGAATCAAACATGACCAAATAACAAACATAAGCTTTATTTCCTACTTTCAAATTCCTACAAATTCCTGGGTGCAAACTTGGTATATTGGCTTTTGATATTTTCTCTAGGTTCTATTCAAAGCCTATCAGTACTAGACAAATAAAGCCCCCCCTATAAATATGATTTAAAGGTAAAGTCTTTTCAGAGCAGCCTATTTCTTAAAAGCCAAACCAATACAATGAATCTTTGGTTAATAAATTTCTTGCTTAGACAATATTATTGATCTTTTTGTTAGACTAGAAATTGCTTCTCCCTAGGTTTTTTTGTGTAATATTGATTAGAAAAAGAAAGAATAGAGAATAAACCACTCTCTAGAGTCTATATTTGATTGTGCCATAGTTCATTATGATGTGAATGTAAACTCTAATCTCTTGGGGATATCTACTCTATTCTTCACAAACTCCTTAACATCCATAAACTTGCCCTCCAGTGTTCTATCCATAGATTTCTTTCAAAAGAGACCTGATTTTACCTTGAGTACACAAAACAGTCTGCATTAGAGGCCACACTTTCATCCCTCTCTTTAAATTATTCTTTGAATTGCCCTCAGATTCATTCTTTTACCTCAGTCTGGCCATGGATATTTTTTTGGCCAGAACATTCCAATGATCAACTGTAAAGGGCTGAAACTCTTGAGTTGATGCACTGAGGTGGAACACCCGAGCACTTAAGGCTAATTACTGATTGGACAATACTCTGTGGGCATATGCTTGGAAAATGGCCTTCCCACTATCCTGTGCTGGCTTGTTATTGCTGTATACAGAGAATTGTAGGAGGGACTAAAGGGTGGAGTAAGACTAGCCAGGGCCACTTCTGGGTGGGAGATGAAGAAGGAGGTTGTAGAAATTCTGCTTCCATCCAATTCAATCCTGCGTCAAAAAGACCAAGAATAAAGACCAAGGACTTTTGCTTATCCTGACTCTGGCTGATTCTAAGGTATCCAGGGTGCTAACGTGGTCATCACATTTGGTGCCTGAGCATGGGGCCTGAGGACCCAATTTCATTAAAGAAGTCCCTGGTGACCAGGAAATTGGGTGAGTATTTTAATAGACTAACAGGGAACTTACTTTGTTAAGGGCTAAACTAGTAAACTTTTCTAGCTGAAATGGGGTAGACATTGGGAAAAGATTATCCCTCATCCTCAGACCCACTCCCACCCCCACCCCCACCCCAAGGGAGCGCTATAGAAAGCATGCTTAAGTTGATCAAGGGACAAGTCTTAATTATAACTTGGTTGCAGATCTAGACTCTAAGGTACATTAGAATGCACATCCCCTTGGTTCTTAAAGGAAGAAGAGTTGGGACTAGATAATTGGAAGCTGGTAGGAGATCAACTATGTGAACACTACGATGATAAAGGTCCTCATTCAATTTCCAAGGAAACATTTTATATGTACAACATAATACAGTTGGCCTTAAAGAATACTGCAAGTTATAGAAAAAAGAAAAATTTTCAGAACAGCCAGATGGGGAAGAGTGAGGAAAAAGAGGAGGACAAAGAACAGATTAAAAGTGATATCATCAAAGGGCATGAGGAGTTAAGTGAGGATGAAGGGTGTGGTGAAGGACACGGTAATTCTCCCTCTCACAAGGCAGCTTCAACCTCGCCTATACTGGAACTGGTTCTTGACACACCCCCATCAATGCCACCTTCTGGGATGGAGGGGGGAGGAGTAAGGAGTAGTGGGAGGGGCAGTGATACCACCAGCACCTCCTCCCCAGCAATCCTATGACTAGATTGCAAAAGGCAGAACCTAAAGCCAAAGAGTAAGGGAAGGATATAGGTGATAGGAATGTATCCTGTGATTCAAGAGTTTAACTCTTCAGGTCAAGAAAGTAGAAAATACCCTCCTTTTGATATAGAAATCCTCAAAGACCTGAAAAAGGTTTGCACTCTTTATGGGCCTACATCAGCTTATGTTAAGATGTTATTACAGAATTTGGCTTATGAAGTCTTAACCACTAAGGACTGGAAATCTATAGCAAGCACATGCTTAGAACCTGGACAAAACTTGTTGTGGCTTTCTGAATATAGTGAGCTCTGTAGGATATAAGCCCCACAAAATAGTCATAGTGGAGTTAATCCTTCAATCACCTGTGACCAACTAACAGGTGTAAGTTCTTATGCAGACATCTCAGTATAGATTAATTACTCCATAGCAGCATATGACCAAATTTCTGCTGCTGCTATCAAAGCATGGGCTTGTCTCCCCAATGAAAACGACAAGGGTGAAGCTTTCACAAAAATAACACAAGGGCCAAATGAACCCTTTGCTGATTTTGTGGGACTTTTGCAAACAGCTGTCATACAAACTAATGGTGAAATGCAGTAACAGACATTATAAGGCAACTTGCTAAAGAAAATGCTAAGGAGGTTTGTAGAAGAATTATACTAGGACTGCACAAGGATGCTCCTTTAGAGGAGATTATAACACACTGTGCCACAGTAGGCACAAATGCCTTTTATAGTCAGGCTATGATGCAAACTTCCTAAGATCCTAACATGGAAAGACAGGGTCCCTTTTGGCAAGGGACTTCCAGAGAGACTTGTCTATGCTTTCAATGTGGTAAAAGTAGGGCATCTAAAAGCTCAATGTTGGCATAGAGACAGAATGAGAAAAGAGGGTGGGAGAACAAGACCCAATACCCCATGTCCAAAATGCAATAGAGGCTTCCATTGGGCATCAGAATGTAGACTGATTCAGGGAAACAGAAGGAGGGGCCCAGCCCCAGGATCCCAGGCAAAAAACACTTGGGGCATGATGGCAGCCAATGCTACACCGAGAGAGTGCCTAGAAGTCCAGTACCCAGACATGACCAATCAGCCAAGAAGCCATTTGATGGGAGAAGGGGATTACAGAATCAATCAGCCAGGAAGCAATCTGATGGGAGAAAGGGATTACAATTGGGGAGAATAGAGTTGTATGCAACTGGGACTACTGAGATACCCCCTGGAGAGGTGAAATCTGTTCCTCTCCAGCCTATGGATCCCTTGCCTCCAGGCAAAGTAGGCTTGACCATTTCATCTCCTGAGAGTACTTACAAAACAGTGTCCTTCCATACACTGATGTGGGAAACTGGGGAATGTGTAGATAATATCCCAGTCACTAATACAGATAGACAATATGTGACTTATCAACCAGAAGAAATGGTAGCATCAGGTTTATTGATACAGACTCCTAATAAGCAATCTGGGGATAGTTGCCCTTTAACTATAAAGAGAGTAATCAGAACTCCTTTTCAATCCACTCAGCAGAATGAATTGTATGCAATCATTCTAGCTCTTACTTATTATCGAGGAGATATAAATATAATATCTGATTCGGCCTATACAGTAGGTGTGGTACAAAGAATTGCCACAGCCCAAATAAAATTTGTAGCCTCTAATATATATATCAGCTCTTTAAGGAACTTCAAGAGCAAGTGAGAAAGCATCCAGGTAAGATTTATATCTTGCATATCCACTCTCATAGTGGACTTCCAGGTCTTATTTTTGAAGATAAGTCAAAGGCATTTAGCCTATGACTATGCACTTTTAAGAAGCCCAAGAATCTCATTTTAAATATCATCAGGCTGCTCGAGCTTTACATTTACAATTTGGAATAACAAGAGAGGAAGCTAGGAGCACAGTAAAAGCCTGTACAGCTTGTCTTCCTTTCCACACTCCTATACTACCTTTAGAGAAAAACCCTTGTGGTTTCAGACCCAAGGAAATTTGGCAAATGGATGTGACCTATTATAAATCTTTTAGTCATCTGTCTTTTATCCATGTTGTGGTAGACACCTTTTCAGGATTCACTTTTGCAATACCAGCAGCAAAAGAGATAGCCCAAGTGGTCACTGAATTCCTTATACACGCATTTGCGATTATGGGTGTGCCCAAGCAATAAAAACAGATAATGGACCTGCATATATACTTTTTTTGCACACTTTTATGCACAGTATAAGAATTTACCCCCCACTGGCATACCCTTTAATCTCAAGGACAGGCAATAGTAGAGAGAAGAAACAGAGACATTAAGACGCTCCTCAAAAAACAAAAGAAAGGGGCAGCCACAGATAATCCTAGAGAACTTCTAAATCTAGCTTTTTATACTTTTAATTTCTTGATTTTTGACAAAGATGCACTGGCTCCAGCAGACAGATTTTATAACCCACCAGAAGGGCAGTGTCCAGTGCAAGTGGCTCCACTATCTTTAGATAATCGCCAGGTGATGTGAAGAGACCCAGAAAGTGGTGAATGGAAGGAAACAGATAGGTTAAATGCTTGGGGGAGAGGGTTTGCTTGTATCTCCACAGATGGAAAAGGAATCAAATAGGTGCCAACGAGCCGTATTTGCCTTGTCCATTGAAGAGAGACGGGGCAGATCCTTGAAACGAAGGAGAAGACCCAAGAAACATCAGATGATCCCATTGCTGACTGTGCCCACCACTGAAAGAGCATAGCAGTTATAGCGTTTGACTCATGGTCATCAAAAATTATTGGACTTCAAAACCCTCAGGAATCATTGGAATCCCTGAGACATGAAAAGATTGTTGTAGGACTTCAAAACCCTCAGGAATCATTGAATTCTCTGAGACATGATAAGACTGTTGTAGAATTTGAAAACCCTCAGGAATCATTGGATTCTCTGAGACATGATAAGACTGTTGTAGGACTTGAAAACCCATAGGGATCATTGGATTCTCTGAGACATGATAAGATTGTTGTAGGACTTGAAAACCCTTAGGAATCATTGGATTCTCTGAGAAATGATAAGACTGTTGTAAGACTTGAAAGCCCTCAGGAATCATTGGATTTTCTGAGAAATGATAAGATTGTGGCAGGACTTCAAAATCTGCAGGAATTATTGGATTCCCTAACATATAAAAAGACTGTTGCAGGACTTCAAAAACTTGTGGGGATTATTGGATTCCCTGACACGTGAAGCAATGAACAATAGATCTCTTGGCTGCTCAGGAAGGTGTATGTGTGACTGTTGTTTACATACCCTCCTTCTAGGACTTCTGGAAATCTTTTACAACACCATTTTGATTTATATTATTTGTTATATCACTACTTGCATGTACAATTCATGTTTGTTACACCACATTGAGCCTGCACTGGTTGTGGGGAGAGTCATCACTAATAGCCTGTATGTTATTGCTATGTGCTTTTGTAATACCTCCCATACTGATGGGTTTGTGCATACCTGTTTCTAATAAGACCTTTCAACCCAGAAATCCTCTAGCAATCCCCACTTCCCTTTGGTGCTTTTCATCTCCTTTCCTGAGAAGTCAGGGAGGGCATGATCACCTCCTTTTGGGGGCTCTCATCTCTAAAACAAAAGAAAGCAGGAGATGTAAAGGGCCAAAACTCTTGAGTTAATGCACTAAGGTCAGACAACAGAGCACTTAAGGCTAACTACCGATTGGATAATACTCTATTGGCATATGCTTGGAAAGTAATCCTTCCCACTATACTGTGCTGGCTCGATAATTGGTGTATACAGAGAATTGTAGGAGGGACTAGGGGGTGGAGTAAGACTAGCCAGGGTCACTTCTGGGCAGGAGACTAAGAAGGCCAGTCGCAGAGATTCTGTCTCCATCCAATTCACTCCTACCTCTAAAAACCAAGAATAAAGACTAAGAATTTTTGCTTATCTTGACTCCAGCTGATTCTAAGGTATCCAGGGTGCTAGCGCAATCATCACAATCAACTATATTACCTATGGAGTTAAACCAAACTATTTAGTCTAGTGATCATGGCTTCTATAATTTGCTGCTAGACTTCTATTACTATGCCATGTTGCTCCTTGCTCTAAATAACTCCATGTTCCAAAGCATTATATATACAGTTCCATGCTCCAAGGTGCTGTCTGCAGAGCTCCATAAGCAGTCCATAGAGCTCCATGCTCCAAAGCGCTGTCTGCAGAATTCTATAAGCAGTCTGTAGAGCTCCATGCTCCAAAGCGCTGTCTGCAGAACTCCATAAACAGTCTGTAGAGCTCCATGCTCCAAAGTGCTGTCTGCAGAGTTTCATAAGCAGTCTGTAGATCTCCATGCTCCAAAGTGCTGTCTGCAGACTTTTTCTGTAGTACTTTTTCTGTAGAGATCCATGTTCTAAAGCAGACTATAACTACTCTTCATGGTTGTTCATCTCTGTAACCATGCCTGGAATGCCCTTTTTTAAAGCTTCATCCTCATCACCTGCTGAATACTTTGCTCAATTCTCATCCTCCTTGCCTTTCCTGTCACTTTTGATACTCCTGGTCAGCTATAGATCTTAGGTTGTCCTCCCTCATCTTTGATGACACAGTTCTCTCTTGGTAATATGCTTATCTGTCTAACTTCTCTCTTGTAGTTGCCTACATCACATGCTATTGCCCATGCTTAGATGGCCTCAAGGTTCTGTTCTAGGCCCTCTCTATCCCTTTCCTCTCCCCCATTATATCTATGCTCTCTCCCTCTGTAACTTCATCAGCTTTCACAAATTCACCGATTGCCTCAATGTAGATGCCTTCCAAATTGAAATTATCAACCCTGATTTCTCTCCTGAAAACAATACCATGTCTCCTGGTGCTTACTGGGCAAGCCCTCTTCCACATGTATAAAACTAAATTCTTATGATAATAACCCTCCCATTTCTGAATCTGGCATCACCATCCTCCTAGACCCATTAGCCCTGACAACTTAGAACTCAGAACCAATTTTTCTCTTTCCATTACACACCAATTTCCAATTAATTGCCAACTCCAATTAAGTCAATTTCCCTGAGATTTCTCACATTTATTCCTTTCTCTCCATCTGCATGGCCACTACACATTAAGGTCCTTATCCTCCTGGACCTAGACAATTGGAATTATCTTCCAGATGATTTCCCTGAGGATGACTGATTCTGTCTCTGATCCATTTTTCACAAATTGCACAAATATTTTTCATAGCATAGAGATTCAACTATGTCACTATAATTTAAGGGATTCCTTATTGTCTTTTAAGTTCAATACAAACTACTTAGCCTAAAAGGCCTTCTGAAAGCTTATTCTAACCTAACTTTTTAATCCTTACTTCACACTGTATCTCTTTATTTTAGGATCAAGAGGAATAGAACTATTAGGTATTCCTAGAACTTAACATGCCTTCTCTCACTTCTGTGCATTTAATGTCTATCCTCTTTGTCTAGAATGCACATTGTCCTCATTCCACCTTTAAGACAAGGCAATAATACAATAATCATTTATTTATTTAGTGCTAGGTACTGTACTAAGCACTGGGGATACAAATACAAGTAAAAAAGACAGGTCCTGACCTCAAGTAGCTTTCCATTTAATAGGTGAAGATGGCACACAAAAGAAAGCTGAAAAAGATGTCAAGCAAAGACTGCTGCCTCCCCTCCAATTTTCTTCCCAACTTAAAGTGTTCTCTCTTCTAATTTTTGTGGAGCTTTTTGTCTCTTTTCTTTGACTCCAGAACTTCCTGTTTTGTATTATACTTATTCATGTATACATCATATCCTTTCCCGTAGAATATAAACTCCTTGAGAATAATGACTAGATTCTACTTTATCTTTTTATCAACAGGGTGTAGCATAGTGTCATTCATAAAGAAGATGTTTAGGAAGAAAGAAAATAAGCCTATGGCCAGTTACTACACTAAATGCTTAACAAATATTTTTTCATTTGATCCTAACAACAACCCTGGGAATTTGGTGTCATTATTTCCCTTTTTCAGTTGAGAAAACTTAGGCACACAGAGGTTAAAGCATCTTTCTCAGAGTCATACGACCAATAAGCATCTGAGGCTGCATGTGGACTCAGATTTTCCTAATTGCAGGCCTAATGTTCTATGCTCTGTACCACCCAGCTTCCTATGATGTTTAATAAGGATTGGTTAATATTGAATGAATGATCATGTAAAATTTGACCTGTACCAGAATTCCTTGCCTTCCATGTCCCATTACTAAACCCAAGGAGGGGAAGGGAAGACACTCTTGGTATAGAGGTCAGTGTGGGTAAAGAAAAGGAGGTAGAAAAGTAAAGGATATGTTAAAGAAATATTCCAGTTTGGGTGAGAAACAACTATTTTTTTCAATCCTTGATATTCACTATCTCCTCTGTAGGTATCTGAAAAGGATATCATATATATAATCTATAGCAGGAAATTTGTTATTTCTTGGGCTTAAGGAGACTGTCACCAAAAGAACCCAACATTTTTTCAGCATTCTCCCAAAGAAGACTACACATTCAGAGAGAGATTATGTAATTCAGCAATACAAGAGGAGTATAGAAGTGGCTCTGCTCAGCAGAAGAGCTCTGATACCCAGGCAAAAGTAGACAAATGGTTTTCCTTAGCAGGTGAGACATAGTGTGGGCTATCGAGTCCTAGATAATCAAGGTCTGAATTATATCAAGTACAGTTTTCCCCTCTTCATATGACTCTCTATTAGATTTCTATATATGTTCATTCTCCCCCACAAATGCAATGTGCTTCTGGTAGGAGAGTGTGACTGAGATTTATGGGTGGGCTGTTATAATTTAATTCTTTTTGCTTCCATCTCCTTTTGGATAAATATTATGATTATTATCTTGAGAAAAGATTGAATTAAAAAAGTCTATAGTAGAAAGGGACCTCAGATGTCAACTGACTCATTTTACAAATGAGGAAATGGAGGTTCATAATCTCTCAGGCTTTAACATGGCATCCAAAGTTATACAGCCAGTAAGCATAAGAAGTGGGATTTGAACTCATGTCCTCTACATCTAGTGGTAAAGGAACTCATTAACTCATAATTTTTTAATAAATCTTCATTAAATGTCACCCCAAAAAATGTCATGTTGAGTACAGGTTCCCCGAGGTTAGACAGAGATCTTTCACTTTAGAGTTCTTTAACTCCCAGAAGACATAATATTCATTTTTAGGAAAGGAAGTCCTATAAAAGCAGATCATTCAAATCAAATTCTGAACATATTTGCTTTCAATTGCTTCCACCCCCAGATCTCTTGATGTTTTTATTCCTTGGTAAACTGATTCAGGTTCCTTAGGAATATAATTAGTGGAGAAATTGATTTATGGATGCCATATTTTTTCCAAATCATAATGTCATAGGATCCCATTTGGAAGTGGCTTCATCATCTCTCCATCAACCAGTTTCCAGGACTCTCATGATCCTAGTGACTCTCCCCTGGACAATTTCCCACTTATCAGTGTCTTCCCTAAAACGTGGCACCCAGAATAGAACACAATAGTCCAGCTGTACTCTGACTGGAGCAGAGGCCAGGAAGACTATCATCTACTTCATTCTGTATACTTTCCTTCTATTAATACAACCTAAATTGACAAAAGCTTTTTTTAGGTTATTATATCACACTGTTAACTGAAATTGAGCTTGTACTCTGCTAAATCCTTCAGATTTTCTTCATGTGAACAATTATAGAGTTATACTTTCCCTACCATATACTTAGAGAGATAATATTTGTTAAACTCAAATGCAGGACTCTATTTTTTCTTGTTAAATTTCATCATACAGTTTGAGGCCCATCATTTGAACCTGTCAGTATCTTTTTTCAATCCTTCTGTTATCAGTCTTTCTTATTTCTATCTCTTCCAGCTTTTCATCACCCATCCATTTGGTAAGCTTAATATTTATGTCATTCTCATGATTAATAAAATTTTTTAACAGAACCATCCCAAAGAGAGATGCCTTGGCCATTCTATTAAAGATCAGATTCCAGGATGGAAGCTTCTTAAGATATTGTTCATATTATTTAGGGACACTTAGGTGACACAATGGATAGCACACTGAGCCTGGAGTTGGGAAGACACAATTGCAAATTTGGCCTCAGGTAATTACTGTCCACTGGCCAAATTACCCAACCTCTTTTTGCCTTGGATTCTTCATCTGTAAAATAGCTCCTAACCTCCCATGGCTGTTGTAAGGCTCAAATAAGATAATAATTATAAAGTATCTAGCATTGTGTCTGGCATTTAATTGTTTAATCATTTCAGTTATGTCCAATTGTCCATGACCCCCTTTTTGGAGCTGTTCTTGGTAAATATACGAGAGTGGTTTGCCATTTCCTTCTCTAGCTCATTTTAGAGATGAGGAACTGAGGCAAACAGGGCTAAGTGGCTTGCCCAGAGTCACTCTAAGAGCTACTAAGTCTGAGACTGGATTTAAATTCAGGTTCTCCTGACCTATGCTGACTTCCAGGATCAGTGCTCCATCTACTGTGCCACCTAGATCCCCTGGCATATAGTAAGTGCTATACAACAGCCACTATTAATATTTCTCTTTAGATTTATATTACTACTTCAAATCTATTTTAGCCTGTCACATTATTCTGATGTCTATTGCCCCCATAAAAAGTGAGCCTCGGTTTCCTCTTCTATAAAATGAAGGATTAGATTACATGATTTTTAAAGTCCTTTCCTTCTTGAAATCCTATGAAGCCTACTGCTTTTCTTGTAGCAGGCAGATATTTCTTGCTTTTCTTGATAAAGGGAGACTTCAAAGAAGCTCACTGGTATCTCAGCCATTTTGACAGTGCTCATATTTCACTTCTTTACTTAGTACATGTATTTCTTTTCTAGTATTTCCTTCCCCTGATATATATTTTTAAAAGCTTTGTTTATTCTCCTTAACTACTCTGACAAGCATGGATTCATTCTCCCTTTTTGCTGCCTTATCTCCCCCTCAGGCTTGAACTTAATCTGAAGGTTCCCAGAAATATAGCTTTCAGAGAGGAAATGCAACCAAAATCCTATCAGCCAATTCCCAAAATGTTGAACAGGGTCCACAGACATCAGCCCAGCAAACAGTTCTCTCTGTCCACGTTCCCACATTTGTTCAAGCTCATTTGATCTGCCTTATCTCTCGCTTCTAATGATCTGAGGAACACGATTTTCCTTTTGTTGCTTTTTCTCAGACAAGATTAACTATTATTTCAATGACTTAAAACATGTTCTTAGTTTTATGCCTGCAACCTGGGATCCCTGTTAAATGAGCCAGACCTTAACCTTGAACTTGCTTTGGAGTGAAAGCCAATTAAGCCAGCCCTGACCCCAGAGATCTATATGGGAAATAAACAATGATTGGATTTCTTGTTGGTTCTTAGACCCACAGAAACACAATGTGGGTATTTGTTCTGTATATTATATCAGCCACTGGAATGAGGTACAGAAAAGAATTCAATATTCAGTCATCTAGAACATACAGTATTTCAAGAACACAAGTGGCAAGAGTAAAAAGAAATTGGATAGCCTTTCCCAATTTGTCCACAACTTCATAAGTAAAATAATTTGTGTTTTTGATAATAAATAAGAAAACTTGAAGTCAGTTGCCCAGGAAAACAAAGCAGTTTTATGCTATTAGCTCAATTGCCAAATTGATATTTCTTAATGTACAGATTTGACGAAGGCATTCTTCCTCAAGAAGTTCCAATGACTCCCTATTGCATCTAGGAAAAATAAAACTTCTTTGTTTGGCACTTAAAGCTTTTAATAGTCTTATTCCATCCATCCACTATATTTCAGCTAACCTGGCCTAAATTGCTAATCCCTGTATTCCATCTCCTATAGTCATCTGTTTATATCGGCTCTCCTTCTAAAAGTCTCAGATCCTCCTCATCTTCTTTCAAGGCTCAGCTCAAATGTTGCCATCTATTCAAGGCTTATCATGAGTCCCTCATCAGTGGAGATCTCTTCCAACACCTACCCCACCTGTGAAATTATTTTTATTGATTCTGTATACTTTTAATATATACTTATCTGAGCACATGGTATTTTCCAGAGAATATAAGTTCTTAGAGGACAAGAGCAGATATATGGTGTATTGGATAGAGGGAGCCCTGTCAGGAAGAATTGGGTGCAAATCTGGCCTCAGACACTTACTAGCTCTGTGTGATCCTGGGCAAATCATTTAATCCTGTTTGCCTCATTTTTCCCAATCTGTAAAAAAAGGAAATGGTAAACCATTTTAATATCTTTGCCAAGAAAATCTCAAATGGCATCATGAAGAGTCAGACATGACTGAACAACAAAGAGGACCACGACTGTTTGAAATGTTTCATTTGCTATCCCCAGCACTTTCCATAGTGATGCATTCTGTTTAATAAATTATTGAATAAATGAAAAAAATTAGAATTTGTTCTCTTGGATATCTTGTGTTCTTTCCACTTGTAGGTAATATTCTTTCTGGCATATACATATGTGTGTATGTGTATAGATTTTTAATATAATCTTTAATCAACAAAAATTTATTGTGTATGTATTATCTGTAAGGTACTATGTAAATTGGAGGAGATGCAATGAGGGGACAGGATAGGTAGTAAGTAAGGTCTGATAGCCTTCCATCTCATGGGAAGAAAGGTTATTTTTGACTTCCAAATGTTCCAAGTTCTTAAGAGCATTTAATCAGCAGGACATAAGGGGAACAACAACAGAGAGGATATCTTCCCAATGCTCAGTCATCCCAGGTGGCTTCTAAAAAGTATAAGGACAAAAAGGTGGGCCAGTGAGGAAGAAAAGGTAGAAAAAACAATCCTAGTTTTGATAGTGCTTGTCACTGCCATATTCCTCCTAGTTAGCTGTAGTTCTCATTTGATATTTATATATAAGAAGATATTTTCTTAGGGTATACAAACATACCATCTTTATTTTAAGGAAAGTAGATTTACTAGAAGATTTGCAAACACAGGTATTCCTTATTTTCAATAAAATCAATAGGAAAACTTCAAACTTACTAAAAGTGATATTTTGAAAAGTGATACTTTACAAAGTGGTTTACTTAAGGATGACATCAAATAGTGACTGTGAATTTAAATTATCTTTCTATTCTTTACATATATTTTCTTCTACGATGCCCGGAGCCAAACTTGTTTACTTAATGAAACTTATTGACTAATCTCTTCCCACATTTTCTACTTTTTCTGAATTCCTTCAGCACTCCTATATGTAGTCTATACCATGCTATATGAAACTTAAAAAGAACCCTCAAATTTCTTTCTAATTAAGTCATATATCCAGAGTCAAAACTAGGTTTGGGAATGAAGAGTCTTTTCCTAGAATAGGAAATTAAAGAGTCTTTTGAAAGCATCTGTAGTCCTGTAAGGATGAAAGTAGGAGTGGACTGCTGTGGGAGTACAACCCATGATATGATGAGAGGGAGGTAGAAGTGGGTTATAGGGAATATAACTAGGATACCATGTTTGTCCCAAAGCGTTCTTCGCTGAGTGGGGAAGAAGGCAGAGGTCACTACTGATAGACCTGAACTTTTCAGGGACTTCCTCAAAACTCATTTGAATCTAGGGAAGATAATTTAAGTACCAATTCCAGGCTAAAAGAAGTTCCCTAATTACAATAAACTACAAGTGTCATTTCAGAGATAAAAATTCCTATTTAAAACTGAATATGTCTCCTCTGGAACTGTCATTCCATGGGGATGATAGAACATATACCCAAATGAATATAATAAAAGATTAAGGTACTGTCCCCTTAAGACATGACTAGTGTGGCTGCTTAAAGAGCCAGACGTTAATTTATAATAAAGCGATGAAGAATATAAGGTAAAATCCCTTTCAGAGGTGAACATAAGTAGTTGAAAGGACAGAAAACAAACTTTTGTTTAATAAAAAATTGTTCAAAATCTGTGTGCAGCATGATAAATATGGAAATATACTTAAAAGGATTGTACATGTTTAATCTATATCAGATTACTTGCTGTCTTGGGGGGATTTGGAACAGAAATGAATGTTAGAAACTATTTTTACATGTATTTGGAAAAAGAAAATAAAATCTACATGCAAAGAGAAAGTTTTCATATGAGATCTAGACAGCCAGATTGCAAAAAAAGTAGAAAGTAGACTTTTCCTAAATAAAAAAGATTCAGATTATCTTGTAAGGGATGCGAGATGATATTCTTCTTGGGTATAATAGTTTGTAGGCTGAAAGAAGCCGAGGAGGAATATTTGTTTTCTAAAAACTTAACAACTACAAGTATGAAGACTGGGACACAGAGAGTTAAGAGGTCTATTTATAGAGTTGAGAAACAGCTAAGCCTGAAAGACATTGTGGTTCTTTAATTTCATTTGCAGGTAATTGTTTTTAAGGCTTCAGAGGTTAGATATCAACAATGACTATTCAAACATCTGAAGACAATGGGATAACTAATAAGGATTATTGGGTTTGCAACTAAAAGAAAAAGAGAACTTTACTTAGTTTTTAAAGATATTTCATAAGGGAAAGGTGATTCCATAACTGAGTATCTTTATGTTTGAGCCACTGAAGATGGTTGGAGTAGTCAGGGACAAGCAGGAAAGGTTGGGGAAAAAAAAAAAAAAAACAACAACAGTTAAGTGAAGATCTGGCAATGATAGAGAAAACTGATAGGTAGGATTCAGCTGCTACTTTCTGAATGGCATAAGAAAGGGGGAAGAGAGATACAGAGAGAAGCAGTTCTTTTGCTGAACCTTAAAGGAAGTCAAGGATTATGAGAGGCACGGTAGAATTGGCATTTCATTCCAGATTTGGGAACTAGCTTATACAAATACATGGATGTTGAGATAAAATGTCAAATTCAAGAAATTGCTAGTTTACCTTTGCTGGAACATGGAATTTGTAAATGGGAATAGTATAAAATAAGGTACCCAAAAACTTAGGTACCAGATTGTGGAGAATCTTAAACACCCAGTTAAAGAGTTTGGACTTTATTTTACTAAAGGCAATGGGGACCCAATGAAGATTGTTGAATAGAGGAGTGACATGATTAAGCTTGTATCCTGTATAATTATTTTGGCAGCTTCGTGAAGTATAAATTGGACAAGGGAGAAAAGTAGAAGTAGGGATATCAGTTGGGAGTCTATAAGAATTGTATAGGCAAGAAGGAACTTGAATTAAAGTAAATATCAGGGTCTTTTAAGAGAAGAGGATGGATGTAAAATATATGGAAATAGAAGAATCAAGGACAACTCCAGAGTACAAACTTGAGTGAATGAAGGGATAATGGTATGCTCAATTAAAATGAAGACATTGTCTATAGGTTTGTTGGGGAAAAGAATAGATTTTGTTTTGAGATGTCCACAGGATATCCAGAGGGAAATATCAGTAGGAAGTTGGTGGTATGGATTCAACTAACATATTAGTCATTGAATATGTAGATTTTAGAGTATTTTTCAAAGAAATGATAATTAAACTAATGGGAATAGAGGCAGCTAGATGCAGCAGTGGATAGAGTATCAGCCCTGAAGTCAGGAGATCTGAGTTCAAATATGACTTCAGATACTTAACACTTACTAATTGTGCGACCCTGGGCAAGTCACTTAACCCCAATTATCTTGCAAAAATACAAACAGAAAAACAAACAAACAAATAAATAAATAAATAGATGGGATCACCAAGGGGGAAAAAAAAATCTCCAGAGAAAATAAGAGGATCCTAGACACACTCTTGGTGCACACACAAGCTTCAGGAAAAGATGATATATAATAACTCAGTAAAGGAGACAGAAGGAATCTTCAGAGAGGTAGAAGGAGGAGAGAAAAATATCAGAGAAGCCAAGGGTAGTCAACAGGGTCAAGAAGTGTAGAAAGACTGAAGGAGATGAAAACTCAAATTTAGCAATTAACCAGAAGTTTATTCAGGGGAACACATTTAGGCTTAGTAGACTCAAGGAATTTCATCTTGTTTTTGAATGTGATCAATTGGCCCTCAAATATTTTTAATCCTAGCCTGAATTTGGATGGTATCCTGTGAATCTCATCAACATCATTTCACTCTTTCCACCCCCCCCCCACATGACTCCTGCTTCACATCTTGTTGGTTTTATGCTGAGCCCAACACTAATAACTGACTCAATCCGCCTCCTGTTTTTCACACTTCCCAAACTAAGCTTTTCCTTCTGCAGTCTTTCCACTAGAATTGGCCTAGATGGAATTGCTTCCACAAGACCTCTTTCAGCCTGTTTCATAAGAGATGTTCAGTTGCAGCCCTTCACCAGTCATGGAATTTTTCTGCTTTATTCTGCTCACCTGCACGGCACAGGTGAAGGCCTAAAGCTCTAAGTGTTTATTAGTAGAATAGATAGCAAGGCTCAGAGTTCCTTAGGTTACAGAAGTCAGATGAAAATGTTAGGAGCTATGGGCTATAAAGACAGGGAAAGTACTAAGGCCTGGAAGACATTAAGAGGTAGTTACAAAAGAGATGGTGGCCTTCTATCCAAGGAAGAAAGTAGCTAACTCCTACCTCATCCAAGATCTCTGAGAAGACACGTAAGGAGGATGAAAGGGAGTAGATAAGGGGGTGAGGAGTGGAGAGAGCACCCCAGTGATTACTGTCTGGCCTCTACAGATGGGTCTCAGGTGGCCTTTGAGCAGCAGAAAGCATAAGGCAAGAGAGTAGGGCACCTATGGTAGCTGGATTCTTTTCATTTTCCTCTTAGGTACTTCAAAGTGATCAGACTAGGAACTATGCTCCCCTAGGAAGGGGGTAAAACAGAAATATTCTTCCAGCAAATTAGCTTACAAGTATGTGTAAGAGGCCGGACTGGAATCCAAGTCTTCTTAATACTAAAGCTGGACCTCTATCCGCCATATCCACTACCCACTCAGGGCAGTTTCTTATAGGAAATTTTTATTAAATAGCAAACGCATTAATCCCATTCTTTTGTTTTTATTTCAACTGCATTTAGTGGAGAACTGTGACAATTTTTTAGCAGTAATTTTGACACTAAGAAAAAAAAGATCCATTTGGATTAAAACTATAAGTAACTACAAACCTACAAATAACAATTACACTGTCAGGAATTGAGTACCAAGAAAATGTGCATCTGAGGGCAATATTGTTCAGTTGTTTTCAGTTATGTCTGACTCTTCATGAATGCATTTGGGGTTTTCTTGGCATTTGACCATTTCCTTCTCCAGATCATTTTTACAGGTAAGGAAACTGAGTCAAACAGGCTTAAGTTACTTGCCCAGGGTCATACAGCTACTAAATGTCTGAGGCATGATGTAAATACAAGAAAATGAGTCTTCCTGACTTTAAATTTGATGGTCAATCCATTGTACCACCAATCTGCCCCTCTGAAGGTAATAAAGTAATCAGATGAACAGGTTTCATTTTAAACCAAGTGAACTAGTTATTGACCATTAACCAATAGGTTAAGCAGGCCAATTAATTAGCCCTATAGGCCTAAAACTGAAAACAAGTTATGATTTCTGAGAAAAACTGGGATGTTAATTGCTTTAATAGCTAGCTAATTAGTTGCTTTGACAAAAACTAGAAACTATGACCCAAATCACTGGTATATCTTAGGATCTCAGGTTTATAAAAAGATAATTTTAGGTACAACAGTGCTAAATTTGGGAAGAACAAAGAACTCTTGGTGGTAAAAATAAAGGAAGGACTGAACTTGGATCCCCTCATTTGTGCCAGGTCCCTCCTCTATGCCCAATACTGCCACTTGGAGCTTGTTTTCCAGCAGCCCTAGACAGAGGATTTTTAGTTTCCTATTTATTAGGGTCCTGCAGAAAGAATTTACTCAGTGTTAGCATCCCTTCACCAAGTTTGCCTGCCTCGGGATTTTCTGAGTAAATAAAGTAATAGAAATAACACCCACCAAAAGTGCTGAGGCAGGATGTACTCTAGAAGGGAGGTGCACTTCCTGTGTGCTTTCTAATATAACAAATCTATATTAAGGCCATTTAAAGCAAAAAGGTTGAGGAAAATAAGCAAGTAATCATGGCAAATTGCTGAAGTCAGCCCTAAGAAGGCAGCTTCACTCCTCCAGTCTAATAAAGAAGGAAGTGGGATTGTTGGGTGAGAAGCCTGGCAAGGATGCAGGTGGATTGCATTCATTACTTCCTCTATAGCTGGGACTGACTAAAGCCACATAGAAAGGGGAATTCAGGAAGATGTGCAAAATTTATTGGGGTTAAAGGTCTCTGGAAAAAGAGACATGAATGGGGTCCTCTACATACAAAGACTTTTCTATGATAGTGACATAGAAGATACAGTAGTGGGTCTGCACTTGGAATGAGCTGAGTTCAAATTCAACCTCTGGTATTTATTAGCTGTATGACTCTGGGTAGGTTAGTTAACATCTATTTCCTCAACTGTAAAAATGGGGAAATAACACATGCTTTGCAGGGTTGTATAGTATTTGTGAAGTTCTTAGCACATTTGTTGTTGCTCAGTTGTTTCAATTGCATACAACTCTTGTGATCCCCCCATAAATTTTCTTGGCAAAGATACTGAATGGTTTGTCATTTCTTTCTCCAGCTCATTTTACAGATAAGGAAACTGAGGCAAACAGGGTTAAGAGACTTGCTCAGGTTCACATAGCTAGTAAGTATCTAAGAATGACTTTGAACTCAGATTTTTCTGACTCTAAGTTCTATGATCTATTCACTATCTCACCTAGCTTCCCTAACACATAACAGGTGCTATATAAATACTTATTCCCTTTTCTACTCATCTCCCATCTTCTTCTCTATATCAAACAAAAAATCATAAAATAATAGCATTTATGTAATGTTAAAAACACATATATAAAACATAAAAATACATAAAATACTACTTAAAAGTTTTGAAAATTGTTTTATAAACATTTGATGTTCATAACAATCTTGGGAGATAGAAGCTATTATTATCTCCATTTTACAAATGTGGAAACTGAGGTAGGTGGCAGATAAGTGGCTTCCCTAAGGTTACATTGCTACTAAATGTTGGAGAAAGGTTTGAATTCAGGGCTTTCTGACTTTGGGGCAGCTGCTCTATCCATTAAGTTATTTAGCTATTAATGGTTGACATTTATACTGCATTTTAAGGTTTACAAAATGCTTAATACATGCATTATTTTATTTGAGTTTGATGTAGAGGAACTAGATGTAGGATGCTGACTTTGAACTAGGAGACCTGGGTTCAAGTCCCAATTCTACCTCTTACTAATTGAGTTACTATGGACAAGGCATTTTATCTTAATTCTGATTCTCCATGTCTTCATCTGAAAAATGGGGATAATAATCCTTGCATGATCTACCTTTGGGTGCTATAAAAAATAGTGTTAAATAGTGTTAAAAAGCTATTCATAATATTCTTATGAGAGTGAAAGTCCACAAATTATTATCACCATTTTTCAAGTAAGTAAACTGAGGGTAAGAGAGTTCAGGTGACTTGCTCTTAAACATTCAGTTGGCAAATTTAGGAGTCAGTTTTGAAATCCAGGGATTTTGGTTTTAACATTAGAATTCTTTCAATTCAGGTAGTAATGCTAATGATCAAGGTTTTGATTCATTTGTTTTTTAACATTTAAATTTTTTTTAAATTTTCAATAGTATTTTATATTTTCCAAATACATGTAAAGATAGTTTTCAACATTCATTCTTGTAAGAGTTTGTGTTCCAAATTTGAATGTTCATGAATATTTGGGTGCTTACAGTTTTAGTATGAGGATGTATTATCTGTTAATTTATAAAAGCTAATGACCTCATGCATCATTCTAGCTACCTGATGCTCATGTCTTTTGAATTATCTTTTGTTGTTCAGTCATTTAGTCATTTATAACTGTGACTCCATTTGGGGTTTTTTTGGCAGAGATAATGGAGTGGTTTGCCATTTCCTTCTCCAATTCATTATAACAGATGAGTAATTGAGGTAAACAGGGTTAAATGACTTCCCCAAGATCATCCAGCTAGTAAGTACCTGAAGCTGCATTTGAATGAGGATGAATCTTTTAGATTCCAAGTTTAATGTTCTATCCACTATGCTACCTACCTGGAAATACCTGGTTGATGCTAAATTTCTGCACCCTGTGGTGTTACTTCATTGAATAATTTACTTAATAAGTCCAAACCCCTTTAGGATCATCTTTCTGTAATTTCTGGTAACAATAAGTATTATTATTAAAGATTATTATAATTATTGATGATGATGAAGATATAATTTTTTCATTGGTTTCCTAATACATATTCCATTGTTTAAAAAGTAGAGTAAAAGGAAAAGATAATGAAGAATGTTGGAGAGGATATAGAAAAACTGGGACACTAATACATTGTTGGTGGAACTGTGAAGAGATCCAACTATTCTGTAGAGAAATTTGGAACTATGCTCAAAAAATTATCAAACTGTGCTTATATCCCAAAGAGATCTTAAAGGAGGGAAAGGGACCCACATGTGCAAAAATGTTTGTGGCAGCCCTATTTATAATGGCAAGGAACTAGAAACTGAGTACATGCCCATCAGTTGGAGAATGGCTGAATAAATTGTGGTATATGAATATTATGGAATATTATTGTTCAGTAAGAAATGACAAATAGGATGATTTCAAAAAGGCCTGGAGAGACTTACATGAACTGATGCTGAGTGAAATGAGCAGAACCAGGAGATCATTACATATGGCAACAGCAAAACTATACGATGATCAATTCTGATGATGTGACTCTTTCCAACAATAAGATGACTGCTGCCAGTCCCAATGATCTTGTGATGGAAAGAGCCATCTGCACCCAGAGAGAGAACTGTGGGAACTGAGTATGGATTACAACATAACATTCTGACTCTTATTGTTGTTCACTTGCATTTTGTTTTCTTACTCAGTTTTTTTTCCTTTTTGATTTGATTTTTCTTGTGGAACAAAAGAATTGTATAAATATGTTTGCACATATTGGATTTAACATATATTTTAATATGTATAATATATATTGGATTGCTTGCCATCTGGGGAAAGAGGTGTGGGAAGGGACAAAATTGGAACACAAGGCTATGCAAGGGTCAATGTTGAAAAATTATCTGTGCATATGTTTTGAAAATAAAAAGCTTTAAAAAATAGTCAACTAAAGATACATTATGTATTTTCTCCTTAGAATCCAGTAGTTGATTCTATTCCCCTGCTCTAATATGTTCCTTTTTTTCCCCTCGCAGATGTGTAGACCATAAGAATAGTTTCCTCTTGAAGTTCAAATATCAAGTTCCATTTTAAGTAAATACTGTGAAAGTGGAAAGGGAGGCTTTTCTTTGTTTCCTTGCTCACCAAAGCTTTTGAGAAGAATTATAATCTTCACCTGAATTATCCCAGCCATTACAAAACATATCCCTAACTTTATAGAGACAATATATAGTAACAAAAAGAAACTATAGATCAGGAAAAAGATCTATAAAGATCACTGTCCTAGTTTCTAATCTTGGTTCTGCCACTACCTAACCATGGTAAAGTATTTAGACAAGTCATTAAACTCATCTGAGCATTTATTTCTTCATCTATAAAATGAGTAAGTTTCACATAAATTATTTAGCATTTCTGTGTATGACTATCACTAAAGTTCAGAGGAAAGAGATAGAAAAATTCCATGCAGAATAACTACAAGGTATGTAAATTATTTGAGGACTTATCTACTAGATGCATATGTGTGTTATATAAATACAAGTACAGAATTCTCTTTACAGAAATAGACAGATTTTTAATAATTGAAGAAATATTCATTATTTATTATAGGCTGATCCAATTTAATAAAAATGACAATAATATTCAAATTAATTTATTCTGTAGCATAGCAATCAAAATAACAAAGAGTTACTGAATAAAGCTAGAAAAAATAAAATTATTCAACTGAAGGAACAAAAGGTCAAGAATCTCAAGGAATATCACAAAAAAAGGATGGCAAGGAAAGAAGTCTAGCAATATGAAATCTCAAATTATGCTACAAAGAAGTAATGAAAGAAAGAAAAAGAAACAAAGGCAAAAAAAACAATTATTTGGAAGTGGTCAAAAATGGAAGTAAATTAGTGGAGCATATTTGATATGAAACATAAAAAAGCCAAAAACCAAAGTAGCATAGTATGAGGAAATTCAAAGATATGAAGATTGAAATAAGGATTAATCATTCAACAAAAATGCTGGAAAAACTGAAAAATCATCTGGCAAAAAAAAAGGTTTGGACCAATATTTCAGATCACATACCAAGATAAACTTCCAATTAATTATATCATTTGGGGCAGCTAGATGTCACAGTAGAATGCCTGGCCTAGAGTCAGGAACTTAGTGAGTTCAAATCTAACCTCAGACACTAGCTATGTGATTTTAAGAAAGTTATTTAACCCGGGTTTCCTCAGGTCCTCATCTCAAAAATAAGCTGGAAAAGAAAATAGCAAATGACTCCAATATCTTTGCCAAGAAAACCCCAAACAGGGTAACAGAATCGGAAATGACTGAAAAATGATGACTTAGATAAAAAATGTATAAACATCAACAAATTCGAAAAGCAAGAAAGGAAATATTTTTTCATAATTATGAATGAAAAAATTCATGATCAAAATTAAAATTCGAAGGAAAACTTTTAATTAGGAAAAATCATTGTAGCTAGATTCTCTGATAAAGTTCTCATATCTAATGTATATAAAGAATTGATTCAAATTTATAAGAATGAGTTATTTTCTAATAAATAAATAGTTAAAGGAGATGAATGGTCAGTTCTCAAAGGAAGATATCAACAATTAGAAATATTTAAGGGGGCAGCTAGTTGGTGCAGTGGATAAAGCACCAGCCTTTAAATCAGGAGGGCCTGAGTTCAAATATGACCTCAGACACTTAACACTTCTATGTGACTCTGGGTGACCCTGGGCAAGTGACCTGCCCCCAACTAATAACTAAAGAAATTCAAATTAAAACACCTCTGAGATTCTAATTCATGCTCATTACCTTATAAAGGATGATAAAAATAAAATAACCATATCTGGAGGAACAACAGGAAGATGGGCATATTAATGTGTTGTTGAGGGAGTTATATCTAATTATTTGTCCAACCTTTCTCAAAGCAATTTGGAATATGTCAAGTCATTAAATTATGCATATGTTTACAGTAAACAATGTCCATATGAAGTTTTTACTAGAAAGAAGATAAAATAAAGAGGGAAAAGGTCTCTATATAATATATATATGCCATCTGTATATATATATATATACATATATATATATACAGCATGTATATATATGTATATATATATATATATATATATATATATATATACATATAAGTAAAGACCCATTTGTGTGTGTATGTGTCCCCTCGCTGCTCTCTAGGGCTATAGCTGTTTAGACAATTTGGAATTCCACTAATCTTAAATCCCTTGCCTAGGATTCCTCCAATTGGGGACAGTTTAGCAGGTTCTAATGAGAATTAAATATCTGACCAGAGAATCAGAGAAGGAGGCTACCTCTTGATTGAACCAGTGTTAGGAAAGTTATTGGCTCCCCTTGGGCTTCTTGACCATACCCCTCAGGGTCTCAATTTTATCCCTGTCTTTACTAAGGAAAAAAAAAGCTCTCCCTCAAGCATCGAATGGAGACTCACTAAAGAATCCACAGCAACAGAAACCTTTCTCCTGCCTCCTCTGCCCCAGCATTCCCAGAGCTTTTTCTGCCTAGTGCCAAAGGACACAGAGTACAGTCCCTTGTGCCCAACTGGCTACACCAGCTTGGTCACTATACAGGTCCACAACATTCGGAGCCATCCACCTGGACAGATCTTCCAATGCACTTTCTTTTATTCCTTCTCCAGATTTTCTCCTTCATCTTCTCATTATCCCTGTAGCAACACTACCTCCTATTCCTCCCCTTTTCCATGTCCTTCTTCAACCACCTGATAACAGGATCTTACAACTTCTCTGGCCACAAACTCTATTGGAGTTTAAATGACGAAATGGGATTTGAAAAGCCAAGTAAATACTGGAAATGAGGCACAGACACCCGGGCCTTTCAGGCCCTGATCCCTGGCTGGCCCAGACTTGGTTCCCAGGGATAGCAGTCTTAGTGTTGCATGTGACTCTGGCTCTTTGGGATTCTTAAAGCTACACCTCTTGGTTAGCACTTTTAGGCCATTAAATGAAGGAAAGCCAGTCATAGGGGCAAGAGAGCCTGATTATACAGCCATAATCAAGCTGGCAGAACCTCAACTCTCTGAGGAGAAAAAAAGCCAATAAATAAATACACACACATATAAATTATGGGGAAAGCACTTTGTAAATACAATACTATAAACATGTGAGTTATTGTTTTTGTTATGTCTCTTCAGTATACAAGATTTAGTTTTAAGAAATGAGAGGTCAAAGATTATAATGACTACCCAGAAACCTCACATAAATATCATGAATACCTTTTTAAAAGAAGTGAATCAGGAGACACTAAACATGGTGAACGCCATAATAATCCAATTAAAAATAAATTTAAAAATGTTCCGACAGGAAACATCTGGATGCTGATGTGGGAATTATTTCTGAATTGGCTATATACAGTTGATTTGTTATTATTTGTGACTAAAGCAAAGAATAAACTGATTCCAAATAAAAATATAAATGAAAAACTATAGTGTGCCACTGGGTAACTCTAATTCAAATCTAATTCAAATAAGCTATTGATTTTTTTTTTCCCTGAGGCAATTGGGGTCAAGTGGTTTGCTTAGGGTTACATAGCTAGGAAATGGTAAGTGTCTGAGTACAGGTTTGAACTCAGTTCCTCCTGACTTTAGGGTGGTACTCTATCCACTGCGCCACCTAACTGCCCCTTGATTTTTTAAAATAGGAATTTGATCAAAGAAATAATATTAATCGATTCAAACTATTATTATTTCCTAAGAAAATTTAACTTAAAATAGAGTTTTACTTAAATAAGTGATTCACCTCAATTAAAAAAAAAAACCCTAAAACTTTCTCCTTGGCAAGCCAAGATAGACAGGTGTATTTTATATACATATCATGAGCAGACAGTGCAGAAGACAATAGATTGGGTCAAGAATTGAATAAGGAGATGAGTTGTGTGGTTTATAGAGGCACAAGGGCAGATGGGCAAAAATTGTTTAGAATATAAATTTGTTGGTAAAACCTCATGGAAAATGATGGTAGGCTAGTTTGGGCCATACTGTCTCATAAAATACTAACCAAAAAAGCAATGGGGAAAAAGTTTATAGAAAGCCAGGCAATCAATCTAACTCAAAGAGATGAAATTCAAGAAAAGATAAATTAGAACAAATATGAAATCTTATATTTGGACTCAACAAATAACCTCTGCAAATATAAGATGGAGGATGCTAATTGCCAGTTCTTCATCTGAAAAAGATCTGGAAGATTATTTAAAGAATGATTTAGAGGACTGTTAAAGAGCTAACAGTGAGATATTTCAGCCTTGAAAGTTAGTACAATCTCAATAATGGAAATATGTTTAGAAGGATTGTGGGTAGGGGAGGGATGGAAGGAGAAAAAAAATGGAACACAAAATCTTACAGAATCGAATGGTGAAAACTATCTTTACATGTATTTGGAAAAGTAAAATATCCTTAAGAAAAAAAATTAATGCAATCATAGATTGAGTGATATAGCTTTCAGAAATGATGGGTGATAGTCTTCTCTGATAAAAAATTTGGAGTATTGTTTTCATTTCTGGGGATAGGATAGTGGAGGCCTTGAATTCATACCATATGAGCAGAAGTAGAACAAACTAGGTATATTTTGCCCAGAGAAGAGATTTGGGAGAGAGAGGAATGATAGATATATTCAAGTAACTAAAAATCTATTAGCTGAAGGAGCTCTTAAACTTCTTCTTCTTGGCTCCAGAGGATAGAACCAGGTTCAATGGATAGAAATTATAAAGAGGCAAACTTGGGCTTCATGTAAGGAAACATTTTCTAACGATCCAAATCTGGAATGGATGATTCATCCAATGACACTGGCCTCCTGGCTGTTCTACAAACATCTGAATCTGAGAGTTTTCACTGGCTGTGAATTTCCATGCCTAGAATCCTCATCCCACCACCTCCACCTCCCGGCTTTCCTGACTTCCTTTCAGTTCTAGTTAAAAATCAATCCTCTACAGGAAGCTTTTCCAAATAATCCTTAATTCTAGTGCTTTCCCTCTATCATCTCAAATTTATTCTACATAAAGCTTGTTTTTAATATAAAGTTGGGACTATCTTTTGCCTTTCTTTGTATCCCCAGCACTTAGCACAATATTTGACACAAAATAGATGCTTTAATAAATGCTTAATGACCAACTGATTGCCTGCTTCAGGAAGTAGTGGATTTCTCCTCACTGGAAAATGTTAAGAAAGAACTGAGTGACCTTTTCTTGAGTACATGGTAAAAGGGAATTTTTTTTTCAGGTATAGGTTGAGCTAGATGGTCCCTGAAATTTCCTTTGAACTCCCCAGTTTTAAGAAGGAAAACTTATTTTTAAATGATAGCTTTTTATTATCAGAATATATGCAAAAATAGTTTTCAACATTCACCCTTGCAAAACCTTGTGTTCCAAAATTTTCTCCTTCCCTTCCTCCTACTCCCTCTTCTAGACAGCAAGCAATCCAATATATGTTAAGCATGTACAATTCTTCTATACATATCTCCCCATTTATCATGCTGAAGGAAACTTATTTGAAGTGAAAACTTCCACAAAAAATTGGGATCCATCTATCTATTTTTACAAGGTACTTTCTCCATCAGGGACAGTGGACCCTAATATCAAGAGTCCCAGAGGGAATGAGGAATGGTGATAAATAGGGGTGTAAAGATGGCACTGAAGAAAACAATGATTGAAAAGCATCTAAAGTAAGCCAGGTAAACACAAAAAATTGTTTGTGCTGTGTTGGAGGTGACACAGTTTTAAGGATACTGACAGATTGATTCACAATATACCCAATATAGGGAAATATATAAACAGAGTAGTGAAAGTCAAGGACCTTGTTATTCTAAAAACAGATGATCTAGAAAATATTTTTAAAATTTACTATTAACTTATATGTCTACTTCCTGTATTAAAAAATCTTTATAAGAATTAGCTACACATGTATAAAGGACATACTTACAAAGGTATGAGAAGGGAACAAACAGATTTTTGCGAATGATATTCCACAGAAAACCACATTTTTATGCTCTAACATTTGAAAGAAACCAGGTAGAGACTACAAAATCCCAGGACTTATTTCTAAGCATTTGAAATGGTATGGGAAAAGGCTACCAACATGCTTCTTCTCTGACAACCTGTCTCTTGTAATTAAGTTAAAATTTATCTAACATTCCTTGAAAAATGAAGCAATAGAGATAATTTCTGATTAGTAATATTAGCAAGATATTAAAAAAAAGAAAACGTGTTCACCATAGGTGTTTTGGGGGATGTGGATAATATAGTTCAGTATAGTAACATTTTCAAATGCTCTCCTTTGCACACAGCCTTGTTCAGATTATATCAAATCTCAGAGCATTGTGGAACTTCCTAAATGATATCTATTGACACTTAAAGAAGCTTGACATAACTATTTATACAAGAAAAACCAAGTAGCTAATAAAAGTCTATTCTTACAGGAATTATCATGTACATTTGGGTGTTTAATACATATCCCTTAGTATGTGCCTCTGAGATAGATATTGTTGAGATAGATACAATTTTGTATATCTAAAAATAAGAGGTATAATAGATATGTTGTTTTGATATATCACTATTATGTCTTTTAAAATGTGGATTTTACTCAAAATATTTGTGCATCTCCCTCATAACATAAAGAAAACAAAATAGCAAAAAAAGTCAATTCAATTCAGCTTATTTTATGAGTTTTTCAAATAGATATAGGTTAAGTGGGAGGGCCTCTGAGTCTCTCCCAATTCTGAAGTTCTTTGATTTTTGTAATTCAATTCAATAGACATTTATTATGGAACCACTATGGTCAAGGCAGCATCTCAGAAGCCCGAAGCAGCTCATTGTAGGAATGTTTTATTGGAACTCTGATGGAGGTAAAATGAGTAAACCCTTAGTTTGCATAACATGAGCTAATATGGTAAATTAAAGTAACAAATACTACTTTTCTTTATAAAAACATGGGGAAAGAGATACATTTAAATGCATTCAGGTAAAAGCAAGACATCTTTTTTTTTTTTGACATTTATATTCACATCTTCCACAAATAAAAACCTTTAGTGCAGATTATAGATCTGTAAATTAATTGAATGATTAGCTTTAAAGTATCGCTTCAGTTTCCATAAAATGATAAAATATCCTTCTGCCATCTAAAATATAATAATATTCTCTTTTGTTGCTATCTTGCATGGTTTACACATCACTAAACAGCTGTTCCAATTATTCTCCATCTAGGAATGTTAAAACCTTTATCTATCTATCTATTTATTTATTCATTAATTTATCTATTAATTAATTAATTTATTTTTGCTGAAGCAGTTGGGGTTAAGTAACTTGCCCAGGATCACATAGCTAGGAAGTATGAAGTATCTGAGGTCAGATTTGAACTCAGGTTCTCCTGACTTCAGGGCTGATACTCTATAGCTGCCCTGTTAAAACCTCTTTCATTTTAAATCCATTTTCCTTTCAAGATACAAGAGCAAATATGTGGTATTCAGTATAGATAGAAGAAAGCAGGAAAGGAAAAGAAGAATCAGTAGGAGGGAAGAATGGATATGTCAAAAACTGAAAGAAGACTGAATATATTCTTTTTATAATATGTGAACAGTTATGGAATGCTGGGGGATAAAAATCTTCCATATGCATATATAACAACTACTAAGAGGGAAGATACAAGATCAGACTGTCTCAACCTTATCTTTAATGATGCTGGTCAAATCACACTTTGGCTCTTCAAGTTCTTCTGTTAATTCAAAATAGATTGATTTCCTTTAAAAGAGACTATTCTTCGATTCCTAATAGTTGTTTAGAGAGGCTTTTCTTTGGGTGAAGTTTGCAGGACAGAGTGAGGATTGCAAGTAAATCAAGGCTAACCCTGCAAAGAATGGAATTAACTACTCTGGGCATCCTGTCTACGTTAAAGGTAAGGGCATTTAGAGCAGCTACATGGGAAAGTGTCCAATGAATAGCCACTAAGGACACATGTGGCCAACAACATTCCCCAGTGCTGCCTGCAACACATTAAAATGTAATGTACATATTTAAGAAATTAATTAAAAATACAATTAAATGTAAATAGTATCACATTTTAAAATTAAGTTACTCTGCTGCCACAGAGATCGTTAATTACCACCACTCAAGAATTTGTTGTTCAATTATTTCAGTCATATCTGACTTTCTTTGACCTCATTTGGGGCTTTCTTAGCCTGGATATTGGGGTGGTTTGCCATTTCCTTCTTCAACTCATTTTACAGATGAGGAAACTGAGGCAAATAGGGTTAAGTGGCTTGCTCAGGATCAGTCATCTGAGACCACATCTGAACTTAGGAAAATGTGTCATCCTGACTCCAAGGCCAGCTGCTTGTTCCAGGGTACTGAGAAGATAGTTTAATTAGCAGCAGACATATAGGTATAGAGACAAATGTCATCTGAGAGAAGTGTCATCCATAAGGGAACTCTTAGGTAAGTTATTTCTTTCTAATGCTCAGTTCATTTTCAGGAAACAGTTTGTCCAGGGAAGGACCTGGCACACTACACCAGAGTTTATTTTATAATAGACACATCTACTGGATTAGCATCCCCAGCCACACAAAGCAACAGGATACCAGCAGCAGCTGCTAAGAGTACAGGACTCAACACTCTATGAGTTTTATTCAGTTCATTCAGAAAAGATGAACATCTTCTTTGAGCCCCCAAAGATTTTTTCCTTTCATTCTTCTATGCCAGGCTCAGCCACAAAGAGACACAGTCGCTTCTCAGTGATGTGGTTGGTAGAAATGACCTTTTAACCCTGGGTCTGTGTATAAGGGTCAGGTGGGAAAATGGATTGATTGTCTACTGCTTTGGAAAACGGTTCAAATAAAATGTAACCTTCTCAACTATGTGAGATCACTGGTGCTGTTTTACCATGATGCCCTGGAAAACTAGATTAATTACTAAACACTGTTTTTGAACAGAACTTAAAAGGAAATGACAGGCTCTGCAGTTGAAGAGAGAACAGTAAACCATTTAAAATCAACTTCATGTTGTTGGTTGATATAGCTAAAAGAGACTTTAAATTTTGAGTTATCCATCTATGGCTTATTTTATGAGGAGAACTGTATGATATGTTTTGCATTCTTCCATACTATTTTTAGTATATACAAAACAATTAAAAAATGTTCTCAGACATCAAGTAATGAATTTTTGAAAATATTAAATAAAAGCAGAGTAGCATATTTTTGATAATTTAGAAGAACAGTAGAAATTATGTCAAGAGAATAATCATCATTTAAAAAAATCAGAAATAGAGAAGAGCTAAAGTCCACATATTCTATAGTATAGGGTATCTCAAATAGCTTAACATTGTGATAATACTTTTGAGATACCCTGAATATTGATTGATTGATCGAATGAATAGCATTGATTAAACACTTCCTATGTGCCAATCATTGTATTGAGTGCTAGAAATATGAATATAATAGCAAGAGAATTCATTTTCTAATGGGGGAATCAACACCTATAGAGGAATGGTAACCAGGGAAGAGGAATTGGGGTATGAAGGCAGGTCATTGCTAAACCCTTTCCAGAAGTAATGATAGTGTTGATTTGATTATGTTTCCCAGAACAAGAGTTGGATGTGGGGAGCAAAGAAAAGGTTATATAGTCCCAGAGAATACCAAGCTGAGTGGCTTATGTCTTTCTAATCAAAGCTAATGGAGATCCTATTTGAATAGTGGCAGAACAGCTACAAAGTATATTAAAGCTGTTGGCTAACATTTCCTTGTACTTAGCTGTGGACCCAAAGTAAAAAGCAATCTGGACTCTCAGAAGATAGCCATATTTCTCAACTTTGTGGAAGGAGATGGGGAGGGGCTGGGGCAGAGAGACTTCATAAAGAGTCTCATTAATTGATTGATTCTTTCACTTGATTCAACTGTCTCATGGGAAACTGTCCCATTGAACCTTAGTCTTCCATTTAGCATTAAAAGCTGAAGGAGACTATTTCAGGGGATCCAAGACAACCTCAAACTACTCATAGGAAGAACTATATTTCTTTTACTCATTCTAAAATATTCCTCCATTTTCTACCTACAAACCGTCACAATATAACACACTACTCTGAAGCATGTGTTATAACCTTTTACCAAAATCATATAGATGAATTAATGTATAATATAGTAGGATATATGATATAATATAATAAATATTACTTGGACTTGTCATAATTTTAAAGATTTTCAGCGATCAGTTCTTGATGATGATTCTGATGATGATGATACGATGATAGTATTTACAGAACACTTTAAGGTTTGAAAAGCCCTTTACATATATTTTCCTGCTTGAGTCACCTGAAAGAGAAGAGGATGCCAAATACTTGGGGAGGGGGTGGGTTAAAGATTTTATCACCATCCAAAAAAGTGACTAAGAAATTATCAATAATTACCCACCCAACTTTACAAAATTATGATAAGATTTGTCTATATACTTGTTGAGGACATCCTCAATAAAAGCATGAAAAAAAAGTAGGCTTTTATAAATGGTTTCCTATGGTAAATCTCATCAATATATTCACATAATAATAAATTGAAAGGGACAGAGGAAGATGGAAGATGAAAAGAACATGATCACATAGAGGAATTTTATGAACATGAAAAATGAGTGGTGGATGGTTAGAGCAAAGGTATGACCATCTCTCTGTGTAACTAAAATGGAATGTAGGAGGTTACAGCAATTGAGTAGACTGAGAAACTGGGAAGTTAGAGTAGCTAAGTAAACATCAATATGTAGGGTGGAATTTCCCTAATATGAAGGCAGGAGTTTGGATAGAGAGGAAAATACAAACCAGACATTGAACTCATTGAATAAGGGAGGAGAATGTTTTAGAGATTTGTCGATGATGACCACTAGGATCTGGATTGGAATACATTTGGGTAGTATGTTGTTTAATCCCAGGGTAACTTGGGTTCAGGTTTCTCATACACAAAATGAGGTCCCTAGACTACATGCCCTCTGTGGTCACTTCCAGCTTAACATCTGTGATCCTATGATCTATTCAAGAACTTCAATTTAAGTACTATCATCCTCTCCCACAATCATATCATGGGGAACTAGAGTACTAAACAAGGAGTCAGGAAGACCTAATTCAAGTCTGGGCTCTCCCACAGACTAGCTGTTTAAAGCTGAGAACATCATTTACCTTGATCTTTCCATCTGCAAAATGAGAGTATTAGATTAGAAACCTGTAAGGTTCTTTATAACTCAAAACCTATGACCCTCAGCCTGCCATGATATCTAAAAATTTCTACTGCATGCATACAGATTCCCAAGGTTATACATTATTATATATGCTCACCTTCATTGCAGAATGACTTTCAAGTAAACTACATGATGTGCTAAGAGATTTCCCAGGTTATTTTGAAGATTTTTGTGGAGACTTTATGGGAGAAGTGTCTGCCAAATTCCAATACACAACCACATTTCAAATTAGACTATGTATTCTACGACTGCCTAAGGATATGAAGGATATATCTATTACTAGAGCTATAAGGGATACTAGAGACCTTTTATTCACAGTCTTCATTTAAGAGGCAAGGATATAAGTTTCAGAGAGGTAATCAGTTGCCTAAGATCAAAATGCTAGTTAGTGATAGAATTGAGATTCTAATTCAGGTCTTGTTATTCCACACCTCTTCCCAACTATTATCTGATTTTTATAAAACATGAGCAAATTGAGACTGAGAAGTGACTTGCCCCAAGTTACATAGCTACAATGTATCTAAGAAAGCAACAGAACCCAGGTCTTCTTATACTGCCTTTCTTGCCCTCCTGCAAGTAGTGGTATTTCTCTAGATCTTATTAAGTTCTTACAAAGGAATAGTATTTTATTACATTAGAATAAAATGACCAAAGTAAACATTTCTCATTGAAATAAATGAAATAATGGATTCAAAATCCCAGTTCTCTTTCTTACTTTTTCTGATCTGTCAGCTAATCTCTTTGAGCCTCAGTTTCTCTGTTTTTAAAGGGAAAGAGTTTGGATCAGATGATTACTGAGGTCACTACCTCTAATACATATTTTTGCCACATGGTTAATCTTGTTAATACATTTTCAGCAATTAAACAATCTTCACGAATAAGAATAAAAATATTTTTAGTACAACATACATCATTTTGTCCAGTTTCCTTGTCTTATGGGTTAAGTAATGAATGCCAAGAAAAGTTAATGTGACTTGCTTAAGAAATTAAAAATAATTTCATTTATTTCAATGAGAAATGTTTACTTTGGTCATTTTATTCTAATGTAATAAAATACTATTCCTTTGTAAGAACTTAAAAATAAATTTTAGTAATCTTACTAAACTTGTTTTTTTGTAAAAAAAAAATAAATAAATAAATAAAAAGAACTGGTTTCTTAATGACTCTCAGATCCAGTGTTCTATCCCCAATAACAAAATGCATTATGGTCAACATAATGACCAGTCTTTCAATCAGATATTACAAAACTATAGTTTTCTGACTGTTTTTGTATGACCTCTGATAAAAGAATGGTTTTATATTTTTAGACAAAATTATCATATTAAAAAATTAGCTCAGAGATCATACAAAGCAGTAGTCAGCCAATTTCTGCTTATCTGATCCTGAGAAGTTTTTTGTACTTAAGAACTAAGAGAAACCAAAAATTTTCTCAGGCATATTTGGAACTGAAATTCAAGAAATCTTTCTTCAGGACCAAAAGCAGAAGAGAAATAATGATGAAGAGGGAATCTTAGATAGAAAAACTGATTCCAAGATTGGGCAGTTGGAGGTAGGACAACTCCACATTACATAAGAGTTACTTTACCACAGTTAGGGATGATTGTAGACCTTAAAGGCAGGAATTATACTTCATTTTGTATTTGATTCTATCCTTAGTGCCTAGCACACAATTTATTTAATAAATTCATGTTGATTGGTTGGAATCCTATCAACTTGCTAGAAACACCTGGATTGAGGAATGCTGGAATGTCCCAAGTACCAATTTATACTTTAACAACCTTATTTTCCAACAATTCTTCTATGTTCAAGAGTAAATGGTAAATCTGAAATGTAATTAAATGCCTATTGTGGGAATGAAGTAAGAGCTAATCTTTATAGAGTGCCTTAAAGTTGGCAAAGCACTTTAAATATATTGTTTCTTTTGATCTTTTAATAACTGTGTGAGGAAGATGCTATTATTACCCCATTTTATAGATGAGAAAACTGAGGCTGAAAAGTAATCTGCTCAAAGTTACATAACTAGAAAGTATGTCAGCATTAGAACTGAAATCTTGATGACTTCAGGTTCAGTGATCTATCCCCAGGAAGAAACTTGCTTTATAAGGAGTTTTTAAACATTGTATTGATTGGCTATCAGGAAAATCATCTAAAAAAAGAAATAATGCATTAAAATGAAGTCACCATGGAAGTTAGGATTTTTATTTGAAAGGTTAATGGTTTAGATCCAGATTAAAACATGACACAATTCCACAGAATGTAAAAATCTGGAGAAGGGGTAAGTATATGGGTCAAGTATAATATATGATTCAACTGATGACTCTTATGAGAGAGCTAAATGTTTAATTCTATCCCCGTGGGTAGCCTCTAGATATCATTTATGATGAAAGAGACTGTTTGTGCATACAGGTCCAACATCTGGAGATAAGGTCCCTTATCCTCCAGTTAGTGGGCTATAAACCAACTGACTCCGCTAATACAATAATAATAAATCTCAATAGAGCTTGTAGGCTATACTGTCATCTGTAGAATCTCAAGGGAAGGGGAGGCAAAGGAGGAAAAATGATACTGAAAAATGAGGATGGAAATTCCAGTTTTAGGTTTCAATCATTAGTAGAGTGAATTGCTTTTGGAAATAAGGAGGTTTTCAGATTTATAAAATAACTTTCTTGATTCAGAAATGAAGATTCAACTTGGAAGCAAGACTTAAAAAACCCTATAGGACAACTCTAGTGAATGACAGTCTGTCCTGAACCCTTTGGAGGCTGGTTGTAACCCTTAATATGTGGGATTCAAATTTAAATTTGCTCAAAGGGATTCAAGGCAGAGCAAGCCATCTATAGTCCAGAGCCCCATAAAGATTAGATGAATTCTGGGACTATTCTCCCCAGGGAATATATATGGTCAAATGAATCAGGTCCTTTAACCCTTGAGTTAATTATCTCCAGAAAACACTTGAAAAGGCCAGGATAAGTTGAGAAACTGACATAGAAAAAAATTAAGTCAGAAATTCTCTTGTTTCTCAGAGAAGAGATTTAGAGAGGATACAATCACTCTAATCTCATCATCAAACATGAACCATAGATTCTGTAGTGGTTTAGATAATAATGATAATAATAATATAGTTAGCATTTATAGAGCTCTTTAAGGTTTACAAAGCATTTAACAAAGATTGTCTTGTTTTATTCTCACAACAACCCTGGGAAGGAGTTTTTACTATCCCCATTGTATATTTGAGAGAACTGAGGCTGAGAGGTTAGATGACTTCCTCAGGATAACACACAGCTAGTCAGTATCTGAGGCTGGATTTGAATTCTGACCCTTTCATTTAATTGCCTGGGGGTTGTTAGTCAGGAGAGAGAAATGAGGCTATGTAAAAGGAGCTTTATTACTTTTTTCATTTGAATCCTTCCTAATTTCCAATTTGAACAATTTATTTCATCGAACTACCCAGAGAGTAAGTAAATGAAAGGAAAGGTGGAAGGGAGGAGAAAGGAGGGAAAGAAAGAGGTGGGGAGGGGAGGGGAAGAAAGGGGGAGAAGAAAAGAGACAGAGAGAAAAACAGGGAGAAAGAGACAGAGAGAGAGAGAGAAGGAAGGAGGGAGGGAGAGAGGAGAGAAGCAAAGAAAAGGAAGGAGGGAAGAAATAAGAGAAATTTGGAAAGGGAAAAGGAAGGAAGAAGAAACAGAGGGAGAAACAGAGTAGAAAACAGACAAAAGAAAGCATTTAATACATCCTTACTATGTGACAGGTTTTGGGTAAGAAACCCATCTTAACATCTGTGTCCAATAAAAAAAGATAGATAGAAGACCTCTGTGCCATCACTATCCTCCAGAACCATAGCATAATGAGCTACAGAAAACACTTTCCATTGCTCTGGTAGTTCCAATTCATGTTCTATAAGAAACACCTATAGATTTCTATTAAATCCAATGAAAATTCTTTTAAACAATTAAGTTCAACAAACCTATTTAGTACCCTCGATCCAGGTAAAGTGTTAGATTCTGAAAATTAAAAAACAAAAATGAAACAACCCCTACCCTCAAAGAACTTCTATTTTACTATGAGAAAACAGAATCCTTAGTGAAATGTCTCTTTTTTTAAATGAATTGATATCGTCCTGACCTCAAATATTTTCAAAAAATTCTTGTCTGACAATGCCAAGTATATCTTGTTCATATGTCATATAAGACCTGGGTCTTTAGAGAAAACTCTCCATTTACAGATGAGGAAACTGGGAGCCAAGGGAGGTTAAGATTTTTTTTGTCTTTTGTTTTTTTCCCCAAGGAAACATTGATTACAAGTTTATTGTAAGGATCACAATATGAGTAAAGAGCTTTGCAGACCTTAATGCACTATATAAATAAAAGTTATTACTACTGAAAGGCATCTGAGTGGCTCACTGGATAGAACACTGAACTGGCCTGGAATCAAGAAGATATGAGTTCAAATCCAGCCTTGGACACTAAGTAGATGGCCTCAGATGGTAGCTGTGTGACCCCAAATGGGGACTTGCCCAAGCACATCAAGTTAAGTGACATGGGTCTCTATTTGTTTTAATCCACTGGAGAAGGAAATGGCAAACCACTCCAACTTATCCTTGATCAGAAAATCCTATGGACAGTATGGTCCACAGAGGTCATGAAGCGTTGGATATAACTTAACAACAATATTACTCTTGGTTACACATGGACAATTTCATCCTGTTTCATCCTAAACAATTAATCCTGAGAACACTGACTATATTCCTGTGCTACTCAGAGATTTAGTACTCTATGCCCAGGGATCATTGGCAGTACACTTTCCAAGTGACCTTAATTCCTGATATTCACAAAGAAGGGAGCATTCCTTTTTTAAAATTTTTAATAGTATTTTATTTTTCCAAATACATGCAAAGGTAGTTCTCTGTATACACTTTTATAAAACTATGTTTTCCAAACTTTTCTTCATCCCTCTTCTCCCTCTTTCCTCCCGAAGCAGCAAGTGATCTGATATAAGCTAAATGTGTGCAATCTTTTAAAACACATTTCCGTATTTGTCATGTGGCATAAGAAAATCAGGCCAAAAGGGAAAAAAAAAAAGTCACAAGAAAGAAAAAAAAAAAAAACCCACTATGCTTCAATCCACATTCAGTCTCCACAGTTCTCTCCCTGGATGTGACTCAAAGAGTGAAATATTGCTGGGACCTTCAGATATACTGTACTCTGTACAGAGAAAAGACACATTTGAGCTCACATGCATAGCCTGCTTACTTTTTGCAGGATCCAAAACCCTTTCAGGCAGCCATTTACCTTAATCTGGGGATAAGATCATGATTTGTGTGTGTGAGGAAAGTCTTTTAAATACTAGCAATTTCTAGGAATCAGAACAGAAAAATGTGATCTAATCTTTATGTAATTTTTCAGAACATAATGTGCCTCTCTACTTCTCTTGAAAACACAGAGATGAAGGCGTTTAAATATAACATCTTGCAAGCTCTCCTGTCACAGTTAAAAATGTGTAGGAGCCTGGATCATTCTCAGTCACATTTAAGAATGTGGGAGGCTAGTTAAGCATTTTGTCTAGAGTAAGGACTGTCAGGACTGCCCAGGAGGACTGAAACAACAATTCTCTCTCTTGGCACTTGTCTCAAAGTATTGTTGAATTTTACCTGAAGGGAAGTCTGACATGGTGAATCTTCACAGCTTTAACCTTTCAGGTAGAAGCTCTGGGGCCAAATTCCCCTTCAGCCACTAACTGTGATCTCCTTATTTCCCCAGTAGATTAGTTTCCTCATATGGAAAATGAAAATTTTAAAGTAGAGAATCTGTAAGTTCCCTTCCAGTTCTAAAATCCTATGATCCCATTCAAGAGAAAGCTTGGTAGAAGTTATGAGTTTAAATCTGGCCTCAGATACTGGCTGTGTGACTTTGTGGATAGTCACTTATCTGCTATTTGCTTCAGTTTTTCCTTCTATAAAATGAGGATAATAATAGCAAGTACCCTTTGAGGAGGTGTTATAAGGATCAAATGAGGTAATATTTGTAGAAAGAGAATTTGCTTCTTGTAGAAAGCATAGCATAGTATCTTGCATATAGTAAGTGCTTTATAAGTGCTTACTGATTGCCAGCTTGACTGAATAGTTACCATATTTACTACCTTACAGAAGAGTCATATTCCCTTATATTCATATTCCACAATTTGTTTAGCCATTCCCCAATCAATGAATAAGTAAATGGATGTTTCATACCTTTTTCAGCAATCTTTAATTTTGTGTACCCAAGGTCAGGGACACTTGACCAGTCCTAGTCATGGCCCTGTTTCTTAGAGTCAATCATATCCTCCTGGATTCTCTCTGGTTTAATGAGGACATTTTAGAAGCTCTTGGTTTCTTTCAGATTGCTTGGAGTACCTGCTCAGTAATCTAGGTTTCCACAGCAATATAAAGTTTTATGTAGTATCACTAAAAACAAAAACTAACGTAAGCTTGAGAAAAGTTGGCTATATATTATTACAGTAACCTTTTTTCTCATGTTCACTGTTCATATAGTGGAGTGATTTTGGTCCCTTGGGCCCCTATTAATTCACCAGATGACCTATCTGGTTTTTAAAAAGGCCAGGTTGTATTGAAACATAAAAGAGAATATTGTAGCTTCCAAGATTGGCAAATATTGTTATATTTCCCACTCCTTCCTAATATTTATTATAGACTGCTTTTTTTTTCCTTTTTTAAGAAACCAGCAGGGCTCATGACAGTGAATATCCCTGTCTTAAGCTGCGTCTACTCGTTTCTTCTCAATGCCCTTGGACACTGCTTCCTGTGGAATGAATGAGCATATGTACATCATCAAATATGTTCTCTTGTACCAACCCTGCCTTACACGCTCCTTGCCAGACAGAAAGAAACAGCTGGAGGAAAATTGGCACAGGGAACAGAACAGCTGGAGCCCCAGCAACCAAATGAAGCACAGAATGCAAATCACTACGGAAATTCTATAGTACTTCATTGTGAAATCCAGAGACTTTGAGCTAGGATTTTTCATTTAATTGTTGGGGGAAGGGAGAAGAGTAAGAAATGAAACTATAAAAGGAGCTTTATTATCTTTTATTTAAGTGAATCCTCCTAGTTGGAGGATATACAAGGTTTTGATAAGTATTTTATATCTCCTCAGAGTTCTTTGTTTAGAACATTATGGATACTTCATATATGCTGCTTTCCATGATAGATATTGATGTGTTTGTCCTGTCCTCTCCCTTTCCTTTCCCTGTTCCCTCCATTAGATTGTAAGCTCCCTGAAGGGGCAGGGGCTTTCTTTTTCCATGGCACCTGTCCCAAAGTCTTGCACATTTCTTTCTCTCTAGACTTATGAATTCAGGGAAAACTTCCAGTGATACAAATCAGAAATGACTATATCGATTATTGTACTTGAAAGTTACCTAAAGCTACCAAGAGGTAAAGCTATTTGTCCATGGGTCACATAGGGAGTATATATTAGAAACAGAATTTGAACACAGATTTTCTTGACAAATCTGATCCTCTATCCATGTTACCATGGCCTCTTGCCTTGCACACAGAAAGTACTTCATATATTTGTTGAATGGGCATCTGCTGCTAAATGTTTTAATTTTTAAGAAATAGAAAAAACTGGGGTCCCATCTTCTCAATGGAAAATTATAATATTAAAACTGTGTAACAAATATGTCAAATTAGGGTGGGAAATTTTTTCATCATAGCAATATGACAGTAGGGTAGCACATAGTGAGTCAAGGGTACAAAGCTAAAAACATGAGAACAGGCACCTCAAGTTCTCATTATAATATATTAGATACAAATTTATGTCATTGGAAAGGGAATGCAAGATATGGAAAGTGAACCTTTTGAGAGGTTTTTGGAAATCTTGACATCATTCAGCCACTACTATGAGTCCTTAGCCAATTTATGGCTCAATAAATGTTCTATTGGATTAATTGAATGAGAAAATTCTCACTTCACTGTCTGAGATTCCAGCTGTCTTTTAGGTTTGGAACTGTCTCCTAAGTAGCACATCTGGTGAATAGCAGTCTAGTCATCCCTTCTGGTTTTCAGCCTTAGTTATATCATCTACAATCTAATTTCCAAATAAAGAACATATGCAAAGGAAAAAGAAGGGAGGGGAGGTGGTCACCCCAGGTGCCAGGTAGTTGGAAGATCTGTCAAGTCAGAGATCAAGCTGCTTCAGCCAGGGTATCCAAAGCCCAAAGTATATCTCTAATAGGGAGAGGGAGAAATGAGAAGAAAAGAAGGTCTATAAGGTCTTCTTTTCAATTTGGTAAAACACTCCAACCTTCAATGAGAATAGTTCTTATTTTTGTATCCATTCATTTTGTAACATTTTAAAAGATTCAAGAGATTAAGTTTCTGGATAATTTAAGCAATTTATTAATAAGGTTAGCAGGTTATTAAAAAAGGATGGTCACTTGATCATCTCTCTTAAACCAAAAACAATCATGACAGCAGGCTAACAGTGTATGTAATCTGTTCTTCCAACAGATTTTCAGTGAAGGGCTGCTTGTCACATTATCTCATTCTTGGACAAAAGAAATTATCTTAGATCACACTCAGGCTATCTAGACAAAAGGATCTATCTCCACCCAGCCTTGGATAGAACACAATGGACTTCCTTACCTTAGCTTAAATTCCTTGTGAGTCAATTCCATCTCATTATCATTAATATCCTTCAAGAGACTGAATTCTTTTTTTTTTTCCTGAGGCAATTGGAATTAAGTGACTTGCCCAGACCGAGATGTTAAGTGTCTGAGGTCACATTTGAACTCAAGTCCTCTTAGGGCTGGTGCTCTATCCACTGTACCACCTAGCTGCCCCAAGAGACTGAATTCTTAAAGCACTTCAGAAAAATCTTACCCTAAATTATTGGTTATTAATAGTCATTTCTTACAATTTACTGATTTTTAAAATAGGCTCACCCCTTATAGCTTTTATATCCCATTGGAATTTTTAAAAACTGCTTGATGGATTCCACCAGAAGACTCCAGGATCCAACAGTACTTCCTATAAATGAAGCAACATCTAAGTTGCATGCAATTACTGGCCAAGAGCCAGGAACAAACTCCAAATTACTTCCAATGTCCTAGTGTGAGAGAAAACCAGGTCAGCTTTATCCATCAGGTCTGTTTCCAAATACTGTTGCATTGATGGGGTAAGCCATGGGCCATGTCAATAGGTCCTATATATTTTGCAGAACATGTATTTAGGAAATAGAAATCCCCTAAGATTGCATGACTAACACTGAGAATGATTCTGGTACAAGCTTTCATTCCAGGACTTTTTTTTTTTTTTAATAATAGCTTTTTATTTTCAAAATATATGCAAAAATAATTTTCAACATTCATCCTTGCAAAACCTTGTGTTCCAAATTTTTCCTTTCCTCTCATCCTACCTCCCCTAGACAGCAAGTAATACAATATATGTTAAACATGTGCAGTTCTTCTATACGTATTTCCACATTTATCATGCTGAACAAGAAAAATCTTGTCAAAAGAGGGGAAGAATGAGAGGGGGAAAGCACAAGTAAACAACAAAAAATACTAAGTTGTGATTCACATTCAGTTCCCACAGTCCTTTCTCTGTTATTCTAAGACTCTAAAGGACTTCAATGTCCAATTTATTGTCCTCTTCCCTCCCAATCTTGAGATCCAAAGGATAATCACATGCTGAAAATATTTTGCCTTGCCAGAAATTTTAGTATTATCCCTTTTATTGGTAACACCCAAAGGGTCAGATTCACATCTCTGTAAACAAATCATTCCCAGGCATCCAGAACCAGGGACAAAGAGGAACAAAAATAATCCATACCAGCATCCATAGAAATTCCCTCATATGATAATAATAGTAATAATAGCAGCTAAGATTTATAGAGCCCTCATTTGTTCTTTACAACAACCCTGTGAAGGAAATGAAGTTCCTCATTTTTACAAATGAGGAAACTGAGGCTAAGGGAAATTAAGTTACTGTTCTGGGATATAACTCGTAAGTAACTGAAGTAAACTCAGTTCTTCCTGATTCCAAATTTAACACTGTCCACCATACAATCTAGTCTGCACCTTCATCTTCACTTCAGCATTCATTTTTTCTTCTAATTTTCTTTAATTCTATTCTGAATTCCCTTCCTACCTCCTTTGGGATCATTAGTCATAGTCAGATCTAACTGACCAGGAAGGGGAGAACAGATGAAACATTTATGTGGGACCTACATGTACCTATACAGTGCCCACCAATAGGTCCCAGATCAAACCCCATTTGGCCATTGTTTGGGTCCTGATTGCCTCAGATTGAATGTAAGTAGCAATCATTTCTGCTTTGGCCAGAAATCCCAAGGGTCTTCTCCTCCCAGATTGATTGATTGATTTTTATTTATTTATTAGCTTGTTTGTTTGTTTATTTTGACTAATTGCTGCCTAGTCTTAGTCATCTAATGAGTGCAGTGTTAGTCAAAGTGAGACCTGTTGAAGATTTTAGTTTAAAAAGTCCAAGTTCTTCCACTGCCTCCAGGGACATATTCAGTCTTTCTGATCTATATCTGACCACTGGGATCCAGATGGCTCTGGAGGGGACGGTGAGCCAGGTGATCTTGCCCAGTCTCCCTCCCTGAAATCCAGTTGCCTTGTGTGTCATGATGTCCCCTCCCTGATGTCCCTCCTCTTCAAGAAAGAAGAACAAACAACAATACTGTGCCTGATCTTTGGTACAGCTTTCTGAGCTCTTATTGGTCTGATTAATCAGTGGGATACGCTGTATCTCGACCTTAACAAAGTTTTGTCATTTTGATCTTCTTTGAGAAGGAATGACAACAACTAACCAACCAACACAACATTAAGGTGTTTTATACAAAGATACTCTCATTTGATTCTCACAACAATCCTGCAAAGTGAGTATTATTATTATCTCCATTTTATGGATGAGGAAACTGAGGTAAACAGGGTTAAATGACTTGCCCAGGTTCACACAACTAGTAAATATCTGAGGCTGTATTTGAACTCAGATGTTCCTGACTCCAGCGCCCAGTTCTCGATCCACTTCATCACCTAATTGGCTAGCTGATCACTCCTTATCACATGCCCAGGGTTCTAGCTAGGTGATAGTGATACAATTACAAGGGATACAATCATGTGGGATGTCCTCCTTTTTATAAGGGATCTTCCTAAAATGTGGTGCCTAGAAATGAGCATAGCACTCCAAGTATGGTTTGGCCAGAGGAATACAGTTGGATTCTTCCTTCATTTTGGAAGGAATGACTTTGGAACGTAGCCTAAGGCTGCATTAGCCTCTCTGTTGGTCATACTACATTTTTGACTCATTTGTTACTTGTCATTTACTAAAACTTCCAGATCTTTTTCAGATGAAATTCCATCTCCCCCATCTTGTACTTGTGAAGTTAAATTTTTTAACTAAAGTATGACTGGATAGCAATAGATATGGATAAATATAACCATAGACAAATGGGAGGGAGGGAGAGAAAGAGACAGAGACAGAGAGATGCCACAGAAACCTCTTCACCTTAGAACTTCATCCACCTTGTAGTCTCTGTCTCTGACTGGCTGCCTCCTGCCGGACCAGCTGTAGCCTCATTCCTCTACAGGTTGCATTCCTTACTCTCTGATTTCCTTCAATTATATCTCTGTACAGGTACTTTCTCCCCTACTTCCCCTGTCAACCTTTCTTTTAATTATTGTATTCATCCATTAGAAAGTAAGTTCTCTGAGAATAGGATTTGTCTTTCTGGTTTTATTCATATTTTCAGCACTTAACAGAATGTCTGGCACGTAGTAAGAATATATACCAAGAACAATATATCTATATAAGATAGATAATACACCTATAGATATATGTAATGTATAGACATATATATATATATACATAATATGATATATATATATATAACACATATACACATATGATTGGTGATGGCTTCTTTTTTAAGCTTTTATTTTCAAAACATATGTATAAATAGTTTTCAACATTGATCCTTGAAAATCTTGTGTTCCAAAATTATTTTTTCTCCCTCCCTTCTCCCCACCCTGTCAAGCAATCCAATATATGTTAAACATGCACAATTCTTCTGTACATATTTCTATAATTATCATGCTGCACAAGAAAAATCAGATTTAAAAAAAGGAGAAAATGAGAAAGGAATAAAAGCAAATAACAACAATAAAAGTGAAAAATATTATGTTGTGATCCACACTCAGTTCCCACAGTTCTCTCCTTGGGTGCAAATGGCTCTTTCCATCACAAGACCATTGGAATCAGCCTGAATCACCTTGCTGTTGAGAAGAGTCACAGATGACTTTTCTTGAGATAGATCCCTTTTACACTTTATCTTATTAAATCAGGCTCAACATTCTAGTCTACCAACTTGTTTCTGGATTATGATTCTACAATCCAATGTCTTGGCTAATCTTCTATGTTCTTGGTTCATTAGAAATTTCATTAACATGGTGCCTGTGCCTTTATCAGAGTTATTGACAAAAACATTAAGTAGAAGTGGGCAAAAGACAGATCCTTGGGGCATTCCACTAAAGATCTCCATTCAAGGTGACAATGACTCATTACTTCTTTGGGGATAGTCTTTCAACCAGTTTGGAATCCACTTATCATCTAATTTTATTTCATTATTTTCTCCAAAATGATTGCATGAGAGGCTTTATCAAATGCTTTTCTGAAAAATGAGTGAACTATGTCTGCAGTAATAATCTGATAGGTCTAATAATCCTATCAATAATACAAATAGAATTAGCCTTTAAAGACTCATTCTTAATAAGGTATTAGCTTCTTGTGATTTTTTATTTACTTTTCTAGATATTAACTAGTCTTTTTTGCCTTGTGTGGCAACTAAAAGAGCTCTGACACTTTGAGCAATTAGATGAGTTGGGGGATACTACCAACAGTCTGAGAGACTATAAACTACATTAAAGCACTTTATTAAAGCACTACATTAAAGCATTCTATGACAGAGACATTGAAAGATACTCATTTGACAAAATCATACTAGGAAGAACAGCAGAACTTTATAGTGACTCCTTTAAGAAGCTTTGAACTTAAAACACATTGTTCAGAGTAATGGTAAATCTTTTCTCTCAAAACAAGAAGAAGAAGTTGTCTTGCAAACGAATGTTATTTTGAAAAATGTCTTTAATACCTTTTTTTTTTTAAAAGAGAGAGAGAGGAAGGGAGAGAGATAAAGAGAGTTTGAAAAGGAGAGAAAGGAAGAAGAGGAGGAAAAAAGATGAAAGGAGAGGAGAGGAGGAATCAGAAGCAACAGTGAGAGAAAAGATATAATTGCATGAATTTTCTTAGGCAAGACAAAAGTTGACCAGGCTAGACTTATCATTTTGGGATTGCTAAGCCTAGGGTCTAGAAATTCCCCTAAAGAACATTTTAATCATAAATTCAATCATAAACAAAAAAATCATCAAATTAACATACCAAAAATATGCTCTTACTCTAAATCCATTGCATTTGACATGGCATAAACATACAAAGAAATGTTCTCTAATATTTACATAGTGTTTTGAGGTTTGCAAAATTTTTTACATATATATTCTTATAGCAATCCTGTGAAGGAAGTGTTATCCCCATTTAAAAGCTAAGGAAAGATTATGTGAGTGACTTGGCTAGGATCATACAATGAATTATTGTCTTAGGTAGTATTTAAATTTTGGTCTTCCAAAGTCCAAGTTAAAAGATCATTTCAATAAATTACAAACAAAGAAAATGCTTTTCTACTTTGTAATCACTTCTCAGACAACTTGAGTTCATCCTTCCTTTTTTTCTTTCCTTTTTGTACAGTTGCAAACAGTATGTATACAACTCTGTATTTTCTAATTTTGTCCTGCATTATGTCCTATAAGTCTTTCCACAATGACCTGTATGCTTATCTTTTTTATAGCACCATAATATTCCCTTAATTAATGCAATTCAACTCCTTCAGCCACTCTCCAATTCTTAGATGTATGAATTATTTCCAAAGAGACTTTTTTTTGTTTTTGTTTGTTTGCCTATTACAAATAACACAATTACAAATATTCTATAAACAATACCGTTTAGGATTTTTAAAATAAACTCCTAGCAATAACATCACTTTGCATGAAAGCTATGACTCATTGCATACTGCCATATTGTTCAGCCAAATACTCTGCAGACCTTTAGTAATGTATTCACTTAAGATTAATGATTAGAGAGTTTGGGTGCCTGTTTCCCCACAGTTCTGTTAATGCTGGATTTTATTTACATTTAGGGAGAGTTGATAATTTAGTCTTTCTAGTGTAAAGACTGTTAATTATTTTTCTGATTACCATGGAATTTAATGTAGTCATTAAGAGTTTTTATTTCTTTCTTTGTAAATCATTCTCATATCCTTTGACTACTTTTCAATTATGGAATATGTATTATTATTTTCCTTATGTGAATTGAGATATCAGACCTTTATATGTTAAATTTATTGCAAATACAGGGAGTTCAAAAGTCTCAGTGCAAGTTTAAGCTTTAATAAGTTAAGAACTTTAATAGCTTAAAACTGCACTAAGATTTTTAGGATACTTTGTATAATTTATTTTCTATTAATTTAAAAAAATATTACTTGCTGGTGTTGTGCAAAATCATACTTTTATGTAATCTAAACTACCAAGATGTTCCAGTTCCATTAACACAGATCATTTTTATATTGCTAAAAATATCAGCTTCTCTTGTCTCCATTCTTTTTTAAAAGAAACATAAAAACTTCATTCAGACTAGATATGGCATCTTTTTTCCATTTCACAAATACCTCCATTCCTGGTATAGTCAGAGAAACAGCTACATCTTTACCACTAAGTCTAAATAAGAACTCAGGGTCCATGGTTCTGAAACGCAAGTGCTCCTGTACCCCAAACCCAAATGCAGCCTGATGAATTAAGACCCTGGAACTTCTTTCTTCTCTCATCAAAAGTGTTGCTAAGTGACAGTGAATAGTTTGATGTAGATTTGGGAAAACCATCAATTCAGAGACTAGCTCATTAGAATTCTAGTCACTGTTTTTTTTTTTTTTTTTTTTTTTTTCCCAAAGGAGGAGAGGGAAGGAGAGGTGGAAAAGCCAAGAGGAGGAGGGAGGTACTGAGGAGGAGAAGGAGGAGGAGAAGAAGGAGGAAGAGAAAGAGGAGGAGGAGGAGGTAGAAAAGGAAAGTGTTTTTTCAAATTGCATTCTGAGAAACCTTTCCATTTTTAGTGAAAATTTTAGAAAGTGTCAGCAATGAAAGGATGTGACCTGGAAGAGCTGTCTATTTGCTGTCCATGATTGTTCATTACCCACACATCTCTGTTGAGCTCACAGTAGTGACCTTTGACTTCTATCTTAATTGTACCCAGAAAAAAAAAAAAAAATGCCTCTTTTTGATGTCCCAAACAGAATAGAATCATGGTTTTAATCTTTAAATGCATGCTACAAAATGATCTCCACGCATACCTGTAAAAAAAAATATATATATATATATATACATGCATATGTATATATATGTAAATATGTCAAATAACAAAATTGTGTCAAATAACTAAGAAATATTGGTTTAGGAAACTTAAAAAAAAAAAAACCTCATCTCTCCAGACCCACAAAGAGTTAATCATTTTTCTTTCAAGATTAGTCCCAAACCTTAACTCATTTTCTTTAATTAACTCCTCCATGAATTGCTTTGACTTGGAACCCCTCTGTTCCAAGACAATTGAAATGCTGGAGACCAGAGCTAGGCTCCCTGAGGACTTCCCAAGCTCCTTTGTTTCTCAACAAGCAGGTCACAGCTTTCTCACACAGAGTGAGGAGGCTCTGGTGTGACTGATTTTCCTGGCAGTTAATATTGAGGGTAGCTACAATCTTTTAAAAAGGCTTTGGGGGCTAACAATGCTTACAGTCTCTCAAAATTAGCTCTATTTGGTTGTATCTATGACTTCCTGATCCCTTGGCTATCCATCTCATCAGAGATCCAGGTTTGAGTCTGAATCCTGCCTTGAACATTTACTAGCTGTGTGATCTTGGGCAAGTTTACTTAACCCTTCTCAGCTCAATCTCAGTTTACTCATCTACAAAAGGGGGGCAATATTAGTACTATCTCACAGGTTTCTTGTGAGGATTAGAAATAATAATATACAGTACTTTGCAAACCTTAGAAGATAATATTAATTAACAAGTTATTATTTTCACCTTGGGGTGAGATTTTCTACCCTACCTCATTGTCCCTGAAAAGCTCTAGTTATTTGAAAGCTAACTTCAATATAATGATAGTGACACAAATTTCTGAGGGGAGGGGATCTACTTTAGCCTTTATTGCCTGTAATATAAGCCAATCTATAAAGGGGAGAAAATCTTTTTGAAACAAATAATAATAACTCTCATTTATATAACACTTGAGCTACACAAAGTATTTGACAAATGTTATCTATGCTCCTAATAACCCTGTGAGGTAGGTGCTATTATTTGTTCCATTTTACAGATGAGGAAATTGAGGTTGAGAGAGATTAAGTGACTTGCTTAGAATGGCACAGCTAATAAATGTCTGAAAATGGTTTTGAACTCAGGTCTTCCTGACTCCTGACCTAGTACACAATGATGATGATAATAATAATAAAAACCACTTATTTATTAACATTCAATTTATTAAATTATAAATTAATAATTATTGTGAAATAACATTTACTATAAAATAATAATAAATTTATTATAGATATTTATTTATTAACATTTAATAATAACTAATATTATTATGTAGTAGGCACTGTGCTAAGTACTTTATAATTATTTCATTTGATCCTCACAACACTAGGAGGCAGATGTTATTATCTCATTTTGCAGATGAAGAAACTGAGACAAGCAAGTGGCCCAGTCCTCTGACGACTGCGCCACTTGGCTGCCAGAACTGCTTAGAACAAAAATACACTTTTATTCAATAGCCATCAACAGAATCAGAGGATCTCATCTAAGTCAATGTTCTGCCACTTAATTACTGTATCTGAGTGACCTTGAAAATGGTTCCAATTCACAGAGCGCTTTAAAGTTTACAAAACAATTTGCTCACAAACCCTTGATATTAACCCAGCTCATTTTATAAATGAGAAAACCAAATGTAAGGAAAAGATCAACATTTTGTACCAGGCAACGCAGTCAGTATAACACAAACTCAGGTCTTCTAATTGGAAATCTAATCTTCAATCTGATATAATTATAGCTAGTGTTATTGACATTATTATTATTATTAATATCTACTCTCTGGGACTCAGACTGAATTAGTGCTTCTAAATTAGTGCTTCAATTCAAATTCCATTATGTAAATATAGTGTAAAATGGGAGTTCTATGAGAACATTTCTATATGAGAGATTTTTTCCTCTAATTAAGATATGTCCTAGAGAAGTGACATGTTGTTATAGTGGTTGGAACTGTGAGGGAGAGTCTATCAGAAAGACCTGAATATAATTTCTGGCTGTGACACATACAGATTTAGGGACATGTCACTAAATAAGTCATGGAACACTGAACATGGAAAAGTCTTGGAACTTCCCAGTATTCCAAGCAGCTCTGTGAAACAATAAATCTTAGGGCAATTATCTGCCTTGGAAAGAGAAGGGAACTCACATTTATTAAGCACCTACTATGGGCCAGACCCCGTGCTAATGGTATTACAAATATTATCTATTTGGCTTTCAAAACAACCCAGAGCAGTAGGTGTTCTTATTACACCCATTGTACAAATGAGAAAATGTCATCTGCACTCCTTCGGACTAGGTTCCATCATGCTCTCAGGAACTCATTATCAGAAAGTCGCTTTCAAGATTTCAAACCTTGGTACTCATACCTCATCAGATGGAAAGGTGTTTGGAGAGCTGAAGAACCCCTAAAGTTTCCAATTAAAGAAAGTTCCCAGACATTCAATAAACATATCTACTATATCCAGCCAGGCACTATGCTAGATGTTGAGGGTAAAAGAATGACAAAAACAGTCCCTATCCTTAAGGAACTCACAATCTCATGGGGAGATTGCAAGCAAACAAAGATGTACAAACAAGCTAGACAGTCTCTTTATTTCCTTCCTAAATACTCTCATTTAGACTGGACTCCATTTATGCCTCCCAGTATCCGGTACCTTCTCCCCTCCAATCCTCATTTTTCAGCTTTCTTTTATGTGTTGTTTCCCCTCCCCCAAATTAGATTGTAAGCATATTGTAGGCAGGGTCTACTTTTCTTATTCATATTTGTATTCCCAGTGCTTAATACAGTGCCTGACACATATTAGGTGCTTAATTGACCGAAGTAGTCAGAGGTTAAATTACTTGTCCAGTAGCATACAGCTAATGTCTGAGGCTAGCTTTAAACTCAGTTCTTCCTGACTTACAAATTCAGACCCAGTACTCTACCCACTGTATGCCATCTAAGTGCTTTAATGGAAAGAATTTCCATACTGAATCAGAATCCCCAATTAGGGGGTCCGTCATGCCCTTTTCTCTGTTTATTTCCTCAGCACACCAATGGTGGATCAGTGCTTGGTAGGAAGAATAGGACTGATCCAAGGCTTATCTAGAAAACAAACTGGATTTAAATTATAGCTTCCTGATCACCTCTCCTCTTGCACCCCATGATCCTGAAAAGTTTTTGGAAATCTCCCTTTCTTCATCTGTATAACTAAAGCCAAGTCATTTAAGGTCTCTCAGCCTCAGTTTCCTGGTCTATAAAATGGAACAGTTGGGCTAGATCAGGGCTTCTTAAACTTTTTCCATTTGTGATTCCTTTTTACCTGAGAAATTTTTACACGATCCCAGTATATAAAACAGGCATACAAATCAAACATTTACTGATAATTAATCATAATTTCACAACTCCCATATTCATTTATGAGACTCCATGTGGGATCATGACTACAGTTTAAGCTTTGAGTTAATTACCTCTGAAGTTCCTTCTACTTTTAAATCTCTCATAATGAAAATAGTACGTGTGTGTGTGTGTGTGTGTGTGTGTGTGTGTAAAGTGCTTTACAAGTATTAATTGTTATTGTTCAATTATTTCAGTCGTGTCTGACTTTTCTTAACCTTATTTGGATTTTCTAGAAAAAGATATTAAGAGTAGTTTTCCATTTCCTCTTCCACTTCATTTTACAGATGAAGATATTGAGGCAATAGGAATAAGGGACTTGTCCAGAGTTACACAGCTACAGGAATAAGGGACTTGCCCAGAGTTACACAACTACAGGAATAAGTGACTTATCCAGAGTTACACAGCTACTAAGCATCTGAGCTGGCTTTGAAGTCAGGTCCTCCTGATTCCAGACCTGGATCTTTACAACTGTGCTACCAGCTTCCTACACATATTAATAGCTAACATTTACCTAGTACTCATTTCTATGTTAGGCACTACGCTGCTGAATGCTTTGCAAATTTTATCTCATTTGATTCTTTCAACAACCCTGGGGGGATAGGAACAACCCCATTTTACAGATAAGTAAACTGAGGCAAGGGTCGCTAGGTGGTTAGAGTGCCAGGTATGGAGTAAGAAAGACTCATCTTGTTTCAGTTTCCTCATCTGTAAATTGAATTAGAGACTCCAGATTTTTTTAATAATAAAACACCAAGTGGTATCACAAAGAATTGGACATGATGGAAAACAACTGAATAATAACAAAATGAGGTAAACATGGGGTAAGTGACTTAACCATAGTCAGCCAGTTACAATGTATCTGAGAGAGGCTTTATTTGAATCAGCTCTTTCTTGCTCCAGGTTCAGTGCTCAGTCCACCTAACTGCTTAGCCAGTCACTTCTTCTCAGATACCCAGTTCCAGTTAGGTGCTACGAGAGATACAAAAGGAACCTAATAAATAAATCTTGGCCATCCAAATGTCTGTGTTTTGAGGGGAGGGGGAAGATAAATACTCTCCTTCAGAAACAGATGCCTCTTAAGGAGTTCAGCTGCTTGAGATTCAGATGTTATCCTAGCCAAAAATCTGATCTTACTACTTTTATCACAGATCCCAACATACTTGCACACACTGTGGGGATGAGAGATGCTGTGCACCAGGTCACAAGCCCTACTCCTGTGCATGCATCATGATAATCGTACAGAAGGGGGTCTTTACAATAAAGGCTGTCCCACCTAGGGCATTGAGCCCCCTCAGCTTCTCAGGCCACTGCAGAAACACACAAGCCCAGACTCAAGATCCCAGCCTCTCCCCTGCTCCCTGCCCCTCGTGCTGAAAGACACACCCCAGAGACTCAAATGTTACCGCTGTCTCTACTCCTGTGCTCCACCACACCCTGGATGGCTTCCAAACCACTCCAGTGCCCCACACAGCAGCCCTCTTCCTACTTCTTCCTTCCCTTAGGCACTGTCCCCCCACCCTTCCCTGTACATCCAACCAGTAATGGTTCAAAGTTGTAATCTTGCAGCCCAAGCTAAACCAGGAGTCTTCTTCCTCTTGGCACAGTAGCATCCTCTGAACAAGACACACTGAACAATCAGAGGATACCACAAAGACGCAACTTTTGCCGACAATCATCAAAGGATAAAATGTGTAATAAAAATATTCCATGCTGTGGGCAGGGAAAAACAGAACAAGATGTAAAAAGAAGATAATGTAGGTTCTACCTGAGTGTCTTAGAGGATCTGATCCCCTGATCCCTAATAAGTTATGCAGTATAATTAATACTCCATGACACCAAGGTCATGGGTCAAATCCCAGATCTAATTGCAAATCTCAAGAAAATTACCTTCCAGAATGACATATGAGATGTCAAAGCTAATAGTCTTGGGGGGAGAGGGAAGAGGGGGAGGTTCTTCCCTGTCTGTTCCTGGGTTCAGAATACCCCCAAACAAACTCTGCAAGATGAGAAGTTTTTTCCTTGTGTATCACTTGTGTATACACAGTACCTTTCATATTAAAGTGACGGTAAGAACGTGCTGTTTGAGCATTTTCTTCTTTCTGAAACAATGAGGCTTGAGACAATGGCAAAGCAGAATTCTCAGGCTGCATGTCAAATCCTGTGCTGTCAATTTCCAACAAGGACTTTTCACAGACTTCATCTATTCTCATCCCATTAAACCCATTGCAGGGAGGTTTTCCAATTTGTTGAGCCCTGGATTGCATCACTGAAGTATTTGTTTATAGCAATAAAACTTATGGGGTCTGTTTGAAGTATGTTATTCCAGGTGTTCCTGGTTTGGTAAAGAGTTAGTAGAGAGGGGATAGATCGCTATAGGGGCAAGACTGACTTTGGTGTTAAAACGTTTTCAGACTTTGTATTTGGATGTTTTAGGGAAGGGATCCAAGAACTAAGTTTCTCAGATGCCCTTGCTTTCACTTTCAGTTAATGTTCAGAAACTTTCTGAAAAGATGACCTCTTGTTTCTATTTGTCATTATCTTTTAGTGATAGGGCCTTAGGACCATAGGATTTGGAATTGGAAGGAAGCTTAAAGTTCACTTTAAAAGCAGTCAACAAACATTTATTACATATCCATCTACTCTGTGCTAAGCACTATACCTAAAAAAGACAAAAATACAATCCCTGCTCTCAAGGAACTCATCTAATGGGAGAGATAACAAACAAATCTGCAAAAATAAGCTGGCTAACTCTGTTATTTCCTCTTTAAATGTTTCTCCCTTGGACTCTATCATACCTCAATGCCTGGTACCTTCCCCCCAACTTTTCAGCTTCCTTTTATATAATATATTTCATATATTTATATATTATCTTTCCTTAGTAGATTTTAAGTAGATTATGAGGGCATTGACAGTTTTGCTTATTCTTATTTGTATCCCCAATTATTAGTACAGTGCCTGAGTAAGACAAAAGTTAAGTGACTTACCTCAGATAGCAAAGGTCTGAAGCTGGATTTGAATCCACTTCTTCCTGATTCCTACTTTATCCTATGAAGGGTATCATATCCTGGTGACAGTCAGTCCAAGAGCTCCACTGTTATCACTGGGTCATGGGATTATGGTACCATGGGCTCAAAGCAAGAAGGGAACTCAGACCATTTAGTCTAAGCCCTTCATTTTACATGTAGGGAAAGCTCATAGAATCATATGATACTAAATTTAGATTTAGATATGAGCAAAAAGGCCATCTAGTTGAGCTACTATTTTACAAAAGAGAAAATTGAGGCACCAAGCAGATATGTAAGTTGTTCAAGTCACACAGATGTGAGCATCAAAGGGGTATTTTAACCCAAGTTCTCTGAGTGTAAAGCCAGTGTTGTTTCCATGATTCCCTATCACATAATAGGAGGATCTAACCTAGAATCACACAGGGGAGACACAGGTTGCAGTCTACATCAATGGAAGGAACAGCCATCTCAGTAAGAATTCAGGCCCATTCAAATATCCCCAGCAAATAACACAATGCTTTGTGAATTGTAGGTATTTAATAAATATTGGGGAATTAAAATTTTATTGTCTTAGGAGGAAGAAACAGTTCCTGGATGAGGCAAGAGCTAGTTCTATTTAAGCTGTTCTTCTGCTTAATATTTGTAATCCTAACTGCTGACCAGTTTTGTGATTCCACTCACTGACTCCTCACCTCATCTTGGGACTTTTATACTTGTATATCTCCTGATTTCTGACCACAACCTTGTTTTAACTTTATTTATTTGTACTATTATTTGGATACTCGATGACTTGAAGCTGAATCAATGACTTGAGCCACCCTCTAGATCTTGTTGACTCAAGTAGTTGGTCTATTATACCTTTTGTTTCCAGATTATTCTTCATCTGATTCACTGATACCCATCACCCTGGTGTGACCCAAGACCCTTTCCATCAGTGCTAAGAATGCTAGGTCATCCTTTCCTTATTTATAGAATGGAAAAGACAAGAATGAAAAATGACAAAGACTAGGTTTACCTAGGCATTAAGATACTTTGGAATACCTTGGGCACACTATAAACTGAAGAACTCTGAAAAGAAATAAAAACTCAGAAGGGAGAGAATACCTATAGAAGACTAGTCACAAATGTGACAGGTACCTTTGAGTGAAGAGTTACTATCTTAATCCACCATCATTTGAGATTTATAACAGGAATCTTGAAGGCTAAGAATGTGAGACCAAATACTAAACAGACCCTTCCTATAGGAAATTTAGCTAGAAATAGACGATCCATTATGTGGACAGTCTTGATCTTTCCTGTGACTCCCTATTTGACAAGGGGTAGGTAACCTCTATATTTTAGCAGTGAATTAAGAAAGTTTTCCCAGGAAGACAAAGATGCCTTTTGGAAAAGTGTGATGGGAAGAAAAGAGGTATAGTGATGCTTGACTTCTGGAATGAAAAACAATTGATTTAATGTATCTTCAAAGGCATAAAACTGGAAGAAGAAGACTTAACTTTCAGAATTTAAAGGAAAAATGTTCCATGACTAAGAGCAATCTGAATTTTCTTTCAGTCAATAAAGCATTCCATAATCTGCATAGAGACAGGGCAATACACATTATATTAATATTGGGATGGAATGGAAAAAAATTGAGGTTTGTCTTCCTACCATTCACTAACAGGAAAATTTAAGAAGAAAACAATCTATATGCATATGCATGTATTAATATGTATTTATGAATATATATATATATATAATATATACATAGATATATTTCTGTATACACATATGCATAGGTATATATATTTTATATATTATATATACATATTTATATAAGAAATAACTAATTTATGTTGTATTTTAAGTTTTATTAAGTGATTTTAAATATTTGATACAGACCAATTTCATAGCTAATTATATATCCATATGTAAAACATGATATATTATATATGTAATATACACATATATATGCATACACATATTTTTGAAGGCTATATGTACCCTTCTTGATCTCTATCTTTTACAATCCTTCCCTATCTTTTACAATACAGTTCAGCTATCAGTTGCTCAGGGTTGCTCCTCCAGGATAGGGATTTTCTCTTTTTAATCTTTACATGTGGTAAGAATTTAATGTTTGTTGAATCAAATAGAGTGTAAATTACACCAGGTCATACCAAGTTGTAAAGGTTCCAAGTGAATGTCCAGCAATGGCATGAGTCTGTGGTAAAAAATCTAGCTTGGCTAAATAGGAAAAGGTTGTATGTGACAATTCCCTACCAGTATTAAGTAAGAAAACATATATACTTATCAAAGTTGTTGTGACTGTAATGGATAATGTACAGTACCCAGTCTAAGTGGAGTGGGATTTTTTTTTTTTACAGATAGTAAAATACTCCAGATGCTACTGTTTGCAGATAACATGATTTTAATTACATCAACCCGAGAATACTACAAATCTTATAGAGGTAAGATCTATCCTCTTAAGAATTTGGCCTTAATGTGTACAGACGAAAAGTCAAGTAGTACAGTATAATCAAGACTACAGTATAGAATTGGATGGAGATCTCACTGAGCTGTTCCATCACTTTATATATCTTAGTTAGATTCTTCAAATATACAATGATTTAATGGGAACAAAAGAGTGGGTTAGATTCCATTTGGGAAATTGCAGTGTTTTCAGTGATCCCAAACCAAAGCAAAACCCTTTGAAGCAAAACCCCATCTTTTTAAATATCAGTATCCTTTCTGATGATGCTATATGACTGGTAATTGTAAAATACTTGGAAATTGTAAAATCAATAAAGAATAAAAATTGTAAATAACCTAAAGGTCAATGGAAGTGGGAAGCAGCTTATTAACAACTTTTCTAGGCCAAAATAATGATGGAACTAGGGAGACTTGAGTTTCTCCCATTCTCCCACTAGATCAGGCAAGTTGTGAACTTTGTTGTGAATAAAAAACTCAGAAAATTCTGGGCCAGTTTGAAATAACTTTGCTCCTAGATGGACTGATGTAGAACTTCAGTGCGGCTCTTTTGGTTGAGGAAGATATAAGGTCAGCTCTAAGACTGGTAGGGAGCTCTCCAGATTCTTAAGACCCCAGAGATCTTCCTCGTTCATTGCTTTTAGTCCCTTTGTCTGTTGATAATTCTTATCTAAACAACTTTTTAACAAGCTTGAAAACTTCTTTTACTTGGGGATGTCTGACTATGGTGTCATTAAAGAGATTGATTATTTGAACCCCTAGACTCTGATACACTGCAGCAGAAGCTGAAGAGGAGAATTCAGAGTTAGACATGCCCACAATGACTTAAGCATAAGAAATAACATTAACGATATAATCTAGCTTCAATCTGACAATCATATAATAGCATATATTAATTTTTTGGTTTTTTATTAAAGTTTTTTTTTTATTTTCAAAACATATGCATAGATAATTTTCAACACTTACCCTTGCAAAACCTTGTGTTCCAAAACTTTTCCCTCCCTTTCCTCTACTCCCTCCCCTAGTTGGCAAGTAATCTAATACATTAAACAATTCTTCTATACATATTTTCAAAATTATTATGCTGCACAATAAAAATCAGATAAAAAGGAAAAAATGAGAAATAAAACAAAATATAAGCAAAAAAAATTAAAAAGTGAAAATACTATGGTGTGATCCACACTCAGTCCCCACAGTCCTCCTCTCTCTGGGTGCAGATGGCTCTCTTCATCACAAGACCAATAGAACTGACCTGAATCACCTTGAACAGCATATATTCAAAATTCAAAGACAGAAAAGCGCTATCTCTGCCAAAATATTAATAAAGTTAGCACAGGATGATAATCCCATAGGATAAGACTGTTTAATTTCCCTTAATATTAAATTCAGAGTTGAATTTTTTTGTTTTACTTTCATTGTTATAATATAGATAGAAATAGAGAGATATAATAGAAATAAACAGATACATAAATATAGATATAGATACATAGAGATAGATTAAGAAAGATAATAAATAGAAATCAAAAGAAAGATAGGAAGATTGATAGACAGATAGAAATAGACAGAGACAGAGAGATGACATACAAGATGTCAAGATGGAGACAGATATAGACAGAGATAGACAGCTAGACAGACAAATAAATAGGTAGATAGATGGAGATAGATAGACAGACAGATAGTTACAGATAGAGATAGACAAAGGAGAGGTAGATAAGTAGATACATAGATGGAGATAGAGAGAGAGAGAATACAGATAAATAGATTGATATATGAAAACAATTTTAAGGTTATGGATACAGAGATGATAAACTAAAACACAGACATGCATGAATACTATTGAACAAGCTTCTACTGCTATAAAATTCTACAAAGCTAAATATACATATTTTCCAACATCATTTTGCCTTAGTTCTATGTCCTTTTGTTTCTAGGTCTCTATATCTGTTTATGGAAGAGTCTTTCTTAAATGATAGTTTTGAAAAGAAGGATGGAGCCTAATCTTTGAACTTCCCCAAACACATTGAAATAATGTAATTGATGTATTTAGAGGATTTCATTTCCAGCTAAGGTTTAAATTGGTTTTTGCTTGACTAATAACGCTAATACTAAGATGAAACCTTGCTTTAGGTCTTTAACACTTTGAGAATCTATGTTTAACCAAGAAAAGTGCTTTCTGTCATATTTTGGAATTTTTTTGCTAAACTATTTTTAAAATTGGTCATAGCAAAATGATGACATATTTGCATATGTTTCCCCTACCCTATTTCCTTTCTTTTCTTCTGCTATATCCATTTTTGGTCTACAAGTATATCTAACAGGGAGCATTGAATTATACATGGATGTCTGCTGTCAAGGGGCTTAAATGGTCCTACATGCAATCTTCATTAATCTTTGTGACATTTCTCATCTAATAAAGGACACCTCTCCCTGACAGAGTGGCAAAGCAAATTGGAACCTCGATGTCCTAACACTTTGTCCTAGTCAATCAGCAAGATCTCTACTGCACTAGGAACATATCACATCTTCTGTCTTTTCTTTCTTCTTTCTTCCTCTACCTTCCTTTCATAGCCCTTTTTTTCTACTCCATATTGAGCAATCATCTGCCAGCTCCTTTTTCTTCTATGTTAAGCTCTCTGGAATGGGCAAACATGAAGTAATCTTCAACCTGCACCTAAATAAACTGCAAGAAAACATGAGTTCAAAGCGAGCCTCAGACATTAGTTGCAAGTCACTGAATCTCTGTCTGCCTCAATTTCCTTATATGTAAAATGTATTCAATAATAGCATCTACCTCCCAGAACTATTGTAAGGATAAAAGGAAATTATAATTGTAAACCCCTTTGCAAACCTTAACAAATGCTAGCTATTATTATTGTTTAGTTCATTAGTCATGTCTGACTCTTCATGAACCCATTTAGAGTTTTCTTAGCAGAGATACTGAAGTGTTTTGGCATTTCCTTCTCCTCATCTGTAAAATTTTGCACATGAGGGACATCTTCCACAGTGGGCTGTAGTGAGAATCAAATGAGATAAAATATGTAAAAGAGATTTATAAATCTGAAAGCACTATACAAAAGTTACCTATTGTCATTATCTGTCTCCCTCCAAAAGCACCATTATGTTTTTATAGATGTGGTGTTGTCAAAGATTTTTGAAGAAAACTTCAAGTCAGATAATGATGGGAAAAGAGCATTTGCAAAAAGTAGAGGGTCTTAAAATGTATTTTGTTAGGATCATTGATTGTCTTTGCTTTTCTAGATAGTTACAAATGATTTCTTATGATTCTAAAAGAAAAATTTACTCTAATAGAGTAACTCTCACACATTTTTCTTTCAAAACTTGCTCTCTCTCCAAGTTTCTCTTCATTACCAACCTTGATTAGACATCACATATTCTTTATTTTCTTCTTTGAGAATACAGGGAGAAAGCAATAGGAATGGAATCATTAATCTAACAAGCAAAAATCACCTATTAACCACATTACCAAAATCAGAAATATCAAGTCATAAGAAAACTCCCTGCCAAGAAGCACAATAATCACCATTAACAGAGGAAGGAAAATTCCTTGGAGAGGGATGTCTTATATGCAGTCTCAAAAACACCCTCATTTCAGGCTAGGATTTTGAGCTCAATCAACTCTTGAAGTATTTCTATGGGGTAGAATACCTTTTCTCTGTATCTTCAAAATTTCATATTTAAAAGTTGTCCATTCCTCTTCTTCTATAGACAAAAAGCAGTCACTTACTATCTCTATGACCCTATGGAAGTCACTTAATTCCTTTGTGCCTCAGATGTTCATCTGCAAAATGAGTAGCAGAATAAATGACCTCTAACATACTTTCTAGTTCTAAATCTATGGTCTGTGATCCTATGACACAGCCATCCCTCTTCTTTCCAAAGTTCCAATCAATTGATTCCTCCCTGATGGTGAGAATGAGATCTAGAATAGAATTTCCCCTTATTGGTTCTTTGACCTTTAGAAGGAAGCCACAATCATTAAGACATAAAAAGAAGCTATAAGCTGCTTGACAAAGAAAACTGGAAAGTCTGTTCAAATAAATGAAACATTGCATCATCTCTAAATAGAGATTTCCTAAATTCCTTATCTAAATCTTCTTTCCGTTCAAGCAATACATATCTTACTTTGAACACAGAATTTTTTCTTTTTTTGCCTGCATTGATTTTTACTCAAATGCTTTTGACCATTCTTTCTCCTCTTTTTACATATTTTTTCATTTAAGTGAGGCTATTTCATTTTTTCCTCTCCTCCATGAAGCTTTACCTTATACTCCTAGCTATCCCTCCTCAAATAATTTTGTAATATATTCACCTGTGTAGATGTTGAAATAAAATATAAGCTCCTTGAAGACAAGGACTTTTTAGTTTTGTCTTTGCATGAGCAGCAACTAGCAGAGTCTTGGGGGGGGGGGAAGGAATAGTTAATGAATGTTGATTGAAATAAAGTCTAGTGTCTAAAATAGTGTCTAAGAAAAATATGTAGGATTCTGAATGACAGCTTGAAATACAGAAATTATAGATCCTGAGTTAGGGATAAAGTATATCTCACTTTAGTACGTTTATATTCTCCTGGAGTCTTGCGAATCTGATAAAGAATTAAATTGAGAAGAAAAACAAGGAAAGCATTTTCCCACATGGGTCTACTAAGCCAGATGCCATATGGAAAAAAAGGTACAAATGAAAAATAGCAGCAGAGTACTAGTCATTGTCCAGAAACAATATCCAAGAAGCAATGAAATACATAGCCTCAGATGCCTATACAAATGCACAAATTATGGATCATAAAGGTATGCTATAAATCCTAACAGGAAAGAAGAAAGAAATAATATAAATGAAAGGAGTGGCAGAATAACATTGGAAATTAAAAATATTAACTTATATGAAGAAATACAGATACTGAAGAAGGGAAATACTAATGGTACCAAACATTTGTCTGACTACAATGGAATGTGCAAGCAAGTAGTGATCACTGAATGGAGCCATTAGGGCTTCATCTAAAACAAGTGACCCCAGACTAACATCACTCTTATTTCTGTGTGAGTCATTAGAATGACAGATCAGAGAAGTGCTGGATTGTGGGAAAGCATTTAATAGTCTTGCTACCCTTGAGGACAAAAGAGAAAATATCCAGCGCTTCTTCAACTTTTTCCACTTGTGAGAAATTTTTCAACTGAGAATATTTTACATGCCCCCATATACAAATCAAACATTTACTGATAATAAATCATAATTTCACAACCCGCTCATTCATTTATGAGACCCCACATGGGGTTACCACTCACAGTTTAAGAAGCTTTGGGGTTAGTCAATAGGACAGTTAGTTAAATATGGAACTGAGTGAGGGACTAGACACAAAGATCATCATTAGTGGGTTGATGTCACCTTAGAAGGCAATATCCAGTAAACTACCATGGGACCTGTTCCTTGCCCTGTGGCATTTGACATACTTATGCATGATGTCAGTAAAATGACATTCTTATCTAATTTGTAGCTGACATAGAATCACAGAATCTCAAGAGTTTGAAGAGGGATCCAAGGTCATTTATTCCAACTTGTACTTATCAGGGCTTTCCTCTATAGTATCTCTTTAAAAAACCCATTTCCTCCTAAAAAGCCTTCTTTAGTTGTCATGAATCTCCCCTCAAATGGCTTATCTTTTTAGTTGTTTGCATGCATATCATATCTGCTCTCTGCTCAGGTTTGTCTTTGTGTTTTCTTTCTTAGCATAGTGGTAAATTTATAAGCTATTACGAAAGTCTTGGTTCAGGTTTAAACTAGCAAAACTTAAACCGGCACTAAGTCTCTGAGGACACAGTGTGTGTGTGTGTGTGTGTGTGTGTGTGTGTGTGTGTTCCTGTCTCTTTTGTCATGTAAGGATTAAATGAAATAATATATGTAAAGCCCATTGCAAAGCATAAAATACTATAAACATGCCAGCTAGTATTAATAAAAGTAGCAGTGACAAGGTCAAGGTCTTCCATTTCATCCAGGGCCATCTCCAGTTCTTCGGATCTATATCTGTCCACTGGACCCAAATGGCTCTGGAAAGGGAGGCAGATGACCTTGCACAGCACCCTCATTTAAATTCAATTTACTTGCATTTCATGGCATCACCTCCCTGATGCCATGGTCCTCTTAGAGAATGAAGGACAAACAATAGCAGCAGGAATACAGCTATTGAATTTATTCTCTTTGCCCCTGAACACAGATTAATCTTTTTGCCCAGACTCCTGAGTTTACCATCATCCAGTAATTTGTATTTTCCCTTTGGGATCATGCCACCATTTGTATAATGGGGATAAAAAAGCCCATAAGCCTACCTACCTCAAAGTGTTCCTGTGAGGCTCAACTAAGCATGTAAAGAGCTTCGGCAATTACAATGTTGTATAAACACCTATTACCATTATTTTTATATATTATGGACAAGATTGTCATTTCAATGGTATAGGGAATTCCCACGGAGGAGACTCACCTAAACCATTCAAGTGGTCTCTGCAGCTTCTGGTCTTAAAGAGCATTGTCTGATCTTAGAGAATGTCTTAAAGTATACTTGGAGGTTAAATGACTTACCCAGTCAGTATCTGCCACAGGTAGGATCTCAATCTGGGTTTTCCTCTTAGAGAACTGATATCCAAGTTAGGAAGATTGGGGTTCAGATTTCATCTTTGTAGTTCATTGCTCATGTGAACCTGAAAATGTCGCTTAGCCCAGGGATTCTTAATCTTTTTTTTATGTGTTTGACCTCTTGGACAGTCTAGTAAAAGCTAAGGATACCATCTCAAAAGAATATTTTTAAATCCATAAAATGTGTAAGATTACAAAATAAACCAATTATACTAAAATATTGATATTAATTTTTTAAACCAAGTTCATGGACTCCAGGTTAAGAATTTCTGGCTTAACCCGGCAGAGGTCTAGGCAGCAAGAAGTAAGCATGGTGGATTTAGGAAGGGCTCAGTTCAAATCTGGGCTCTGATACTTACCAACTATGTGACCTCATGCAAGATATTTAATTCTATTTACCTCAGTTTCCTCAATTATAAAATGGGGATAATAATGGCCCATCTTTCCCAAAGTGGTAGTGAGGATCAAAAGAGAGAATATATGTGCAAACCTTAAAAGTGCTATACAAAGACTTGCTATTTATCTTATAAGAATAAAGAAGATTCTAGCCTGTATTGTATCTAGCTTCATTTAAAGAAGTTTCCTGTACCACTGAAATCACAAGTCCATCTCTGTCCTTATCATTAAGTATTGCTAATTATTTAATCTTCTAGATAATGATAATAATAATAGTTAATATTTATATAGCATCTGTTATATATCAAGCATTGTACTAAAGCACTTCAAAATTTTTATATCATTGATCTTCACAATCTTGCAAGGTAGGTTCTATTATTCCCATTTTACAGATGAGGAAACTAAGGCAAACAGATTATGTGACTTGCCCAAGTCACACAACTAGTGATTGTCTGAAACTGAATTTGAATTCAGTTCTGACTCTAGGTCCAGCACTTGTGCCAGTTAGCTACCCCTTGATATGGTTTTGTGTTTAGACCATATCTATTCCATGGTATCTTATCGATATATATATATATATATATATATATATATATATATATATATATATATATAATTTCTCAATACATGTATGGGTATTATCTGTTATTAGCCACCTAGAAGCATTTCTTTATACACGTCCAGGTAAGGTGGTGCAAAATAATAGGTTCTAGTCAGAGGAGTCAGCAGAGAGACACTGGGCACCTCCTGGGAGATCAAGGAAGGAAAACATAAAGACTTCAGACTTCATCTACTTATGACTTTTTTTTTTTCCTAAAGACTCCCTCTGACAACACCTTATCTTCACAATGGCTCATTAGCAAATATGCTCAGCCTGTAGGTTTGCCCCTCTGAGGTTGAGTCAGTTCTCCCAGGTACACATAATACCCTACCTTTTCTTCTTTCACATCTAGTTCATCTGGAGCCAGTGCTTGCTTGGATATAGATGAACTTGAGCTTCTAAATTCAGTAGAATTCAGTCTATGCAGAATAGATTTTTGACAGATAGCATTGATAATCTCAGTCACAGAGAATCTGATCAGTTTGGGAAGCACATCATGATTAAAGCTCTTAATGAATCAATAGTAAAATTGCTATTATTCAAGTGAGGGGTGAGAGGGAAATCATTTGTTAAAATGGCTAGTCTTTCTCTTCTTGGTTTGCAGAAACAGAAAGCAAAGAGCAACCCTTTGGTTGGAGCATTATAGGTTTTCTCTGAAGCAAGTAAGTCATTTTTTTCTTTTTCTTTTTTTTTTTCTTTTTGAGACAATTGGGATTAAGTGATTTGCCCAGGGTCACACATCTAGGAAGTGTTGAGTGTCTGAGACCACATTAGAACTCAGGTCCTACTAACTTCAGAGCTAGTGTTCTATCCACTGTGCCACCGAGCTGCCCCCGTTTTTTTCCTTAGAAAAACTCTCCTTGAAAGGACTGGTTGAAAAGCCCTTTCATCACAAGGATATATATACATATCTATACATCTCTATCTATCTATCTATACACACACACACACACACACACACACACACACACACGTCTGTTTTCTTTACCATTACTATGGCATGACTTTAAGATCCATATTCTTATTTCCTAACAATTCAACCTTGGGCTTTTAATCAAGAATGTATGTAGATTCCTGAATATAATTTTTACACTTGGGAATCAATCTTTTCTTTGTTGCTAAGAAAAGGCTCCAAGCTTGGCTTGGTGTTACATATTTTTTGGCATAAAGAAATCTTTATAACCAAGAAAGGGGTCACTGGTAATACTGAATCTATCAGACTTTTCTCTCCGGTTGTAAAATAGAGGCTGAATCAGAATTATAAGCTATAATTGATACATTTATAAGCAATTAGTGTGTGCCAAGCCTCATGCTAGGCACTCAGAATATAAAATATACAAAGAGAAAAAATGAAATAATCTGTGTCCTCAAGGTGCTTACATTGTTAATTAGTGAGACAAGTAAATATGTAATTATTATAAAGAGAAAAAATACAATGTAGTTAAAAACAAAGACAGTGTATAGAGTGCCAGGCTTGAAGTCAGGAAGATTTGTTCAAATTTGGCCTCAGATATTTACTAGCTGTGTGATCCTGAACAAGTCATTTAACTCTGTTTACTTCCGTTTTCCCATCTAAATGAGCTAAAGAAGGAAATAGAAAATGATTCCAATATCTTTGCCAAGAAATTCCCAAATGGAGTCATAAAAAGTCAGAAATAATTGAAAAGATCGGCAATTAAGCTAAATACAAGATACTTTGGGGAAAGAACACTAATGGTTGTTGGATCAGAAAGGCTTCATATAAAATGTGGTTAATGAGTTCCATCTTAAAGGAATTGTGAGGCTTTATGAGGTAGAGGCAAGGCAGATATGCCTTGCAGTGATATGGAATAGCCAGTACAAAGTTACATGCTAGAGAGAAAACCTGTTTGGCTGGGTTAGAGGGAGCAGGAGTGGATCTTACATCTGATGAGACTAAAAAGGTAGGATGGAACCAAATTATAAAATTGCTCTCTTTCTCCAAGATTGTCTTAAAATTCTAACAAGTCTTTCTTATTCCCTCCTTCCTTCCCTCTTTGTTCTTTCTCCCTCAAATTGTTTTTCACTGATTGGTACACTGACCAGTATTATACCTGAACATAATATGTCACGTGGTTACATGTCTCAGACTTACCCAGTCCTCTATGATGAAATTATTACTATTCCTCACTATCATTGTTGTTGTTATTCATCCTTTGTTTTTCTTTTTATTATAAAATGCTTATTTTCATTTTTCATTTCATATTTTATTTTCCCCCAATCATGTTTAAAAATTGAAAATATTTTTTAACATTCATTTTTAAAACTCTGAGTTCCAAATTCTCTCTCCTTCCCTCTCCTCCCTTCTTCTCCCCTGCCATTTTGAATTCAAGCAATTTAATATAGGTTATATATGTACAGTGATGCAAAATATATTTCCATGTGCAGGGTACAGAAAACAGTGTATGAGAAATAATGTCTTGAGTTGTTTGTAAATTGGATTAAAATTGAAGCAGTTATGCAAAATCATCAGCCTCACTCTTTCTTCCAAAGTCATCAAGTGGCAAGACAAAAGTCAAGATGACTGGCCATGGAGTCTTCAATGTCTGACCAAACTCTAATTGCCTAGCTTCAGCCAATCCCCTCACCATTATCTACTATAAAAACCCCAAAGATACAGATGGCTTGGAACACATGAGCCTCTAGCTGTCTACATAAATGTAAATTATCCTGATTCATTTATCCATGGAATTTAAAGTCCTTTAATCAATATTCAAATATTTTGTTTCGTGGTCAGTCAAATGCAAATTCTGCAGAATCACATTTAAAGAAGAGATATAAATGTAAATACAAATTTTTTTCCTGAAACATTTTATATAAAAAATAGCATCAGGTCTATAAACATGTTGATGAAATGCAATTATGTTGCAGAGGGATGGAGGTTTGTGGTTTCTTTGTTTTTTTGTTTTTTGTTTTTTGTTTTTTTTTAAGAAAAAAAGTCACCTTTATTTTGCTGTCACTTAATAAGTTTACATTTAACCTTGAAAATTTCCTTTCTGCTTTTTCCTGCACTTTGTCATACTCTCTGTGGAATTCAGCAAGAGTGATAGACAGCATTTGTCAAATAGAGGATTCGTTGGTTCAGAGTTGGAATTGAGATTTCAAAAAAAAATGCAAGTGAAGTGCCTAATGTGGATAGCAAGCAATCTCATTTCTTTCATCTTCCCTCTGATATCTAAAGGGTTAGCATGAGGCAGTAATTCCCAACACTGGCTTAAGGGCATCTCAGAATTACAATATTTACAGAAGAGAATTAAGTGACATTTAAGAAATCCTAAAACATTGAAAAGACCAAAGGGCTCAAGTCTCAAGATTGGACATAAAATACTAGTGAGAGGAAGAAGGGAGAGGTCAGGGAAACAGAGTCCAGATCCAAAAAGGATGTATCCAATTCTATGCACTGAAGCAGATATTTCAACACCTAAGCTCATCAGTAATATAAAAACTACTGCCTTCTACTCAGTGGAAAAGTAGTATTATTTGCCACTCTCTAACTTAATCCTCTGAGTTAAAGGCTAGGGGGCCAGAAAGGGAAAAAAGTCTCTAGCCAAGTACAACTGAGAACTTCACCTAAAATTTGTGAAAAGCATAAAATCTTAACTAATAGGTCAAGCTAGGCAGATCTCAGTAAGAGTTACTTCATTTGAGAGCTTTCAGAAAAATGGAAGTGATTTTTATTAGTGGAAATTAGTAAAAGCATTACCATCTGCTTTGCACTACATACATTCCCTTCCCTTCCCTTCCCTTCCCTTCCCTTCCCTTCCCTTCCCTTCCCTTCACCTTGGCTTTCATTTTTCCTTTTCACTTGCCTTTCATTTTTCTTTTTTTCTTCTTTTCATCTAGGGGAGAAGGTGGTGGGAAGGGAGGGGGAAATTTTTGAACACAAGGTTTTGCAAGGGTAAATGTTTAAAACTATCTATGAATATTTTTTGAAAATAAATAACAAAAAATTATATTTTGCTATATAAAAATTAGTATCACTGAGAGGCAGTGTAGATTTAGTCAATAAAAGGCTTACCTTAAAATCTTAAAAGCTTTTGTTCAAATCTCTCTTGTGATTTATACTGGTTGTGTGAATTTGGGAAAATTAATCAATCTCTCAGTGCACTCCTTATGTCTCCCTACACTTCCCTCTTCCTTTTCTCCCCTCCTTCCCAGGTAACTTTCTAAGACTAAAAATGCCCCAGGTGTACCTTGATATAAAGAGTTTTCTACTCCAATAAAATCACAACTCTGGATAAGAACATAATATTAATAAAAGACTAATCTGACTAAATTCTAACAGTGATTGTTATTATCTGGGGTAAATTAGCAAGCCATAAGGTTATCTTTTTAGGAACTTTCTGTCCCAAGTTTTCCTACCTCCAAGCCCTTGATTCCCCTCTTCTATACTTGGAATATACCTACTGTGTCTCCCCTTAAAAATCTTACCCTATCCTTTAAGGTTCAAATTGCCTATTTTAGGAAGCCTTTCCTGATGGCCCCAATCAGTAAAGAACTCCCCCACCTTAGGCCAGGAATAGCATTATTTCCATGCCTCTCTTACATACATAATATAGGAGAAAGAACAATGGTTCTGGTGTCAGAGTACATACATTCAAATCTTAACTTTTTATGCATCCTAAGTACATGAAATTGGACAAATTACAACCTCCCTGCATCTTAGTTTTCTTATCTGTAAAACTACAAGGTTAGACTATGCTTATTCCAGCCCTAGTTCTATGAGCATAATTACATTTATATTATTTTGTATCAGTTATTTGTGCAATTATTGCGTGGTATATCCTTATAATTGCTGGGATTATAGGTTCTGCAAATGTAAAAATGGAAGGAAATGTTGAAGTTATTTAGTTCATCTTCCTCATCTAATAAATAAGGAAACTCACATCTGGAAAGTTAAAGGGACTTGTATGTTCAAGGTGAGTATGCTAATGAGTAGGAGAACTGGTATTCTGATCTGACACCTATTTTTCAACTTCAGTTCTAGGGCTTTTTCTACTCTTTCAGGACTGCTTAGTGCTGTGCTTTGTAAGAAAGAGATAGTTAATAAATATTTGTTGGATCAAACCAAATTAAATCAAATTAGTTAAAGCCCAAAGTTTTCTCTGCTCTATACAGCCCCTTCAAACATCTTCAAAGTCATGAAGTCAGGGGCTTCTTTCTCCTCTATTCCTATTCTCCTTAGCCTGGACCACTCATCATTCCAGTGACTATTCGGATGGTATCCATACCTATAAGTACAATCATCAATGAATACATTCTAGAGACCCCAACAGCTAATGAGGGCAGCTTTGCCTTCTGAATAATTTCTGAGAATATGTGACTCACAGGGACTGTTTCATAGCCTCATGCTCTATGACTGTCCTCACTTTCCTGAGCTTGCATTTCTGACTCCTTCAGTCATTATTATTTTCAATGTTATTTAGGGGAATTGTTTGCTCCCACTCAGAATTTCTCTGGGCATCAGTTGAGTTTTTATCTCCATCTTCCCAAACCTTTTCCCCACTCCTGTCATGCACTTTATGAAATAATGCTGTTGAACACCCAAAGTTAATTAAGCTTTATGACTTCACATGGAATCAGGGACCAAGCAAGCATTGTTTTTCCTCCCCTATTTGTCAAAGGAGACTCAGGATAGAGGGATCCTCAGTTTGGCTAACTAGGTTTGTGAACTCTTAGCTTGTTTAATTAGGTTTGTAAGCTTTGTGTAACTGCTGGTGAGAATACAAACTTAAAGGTCCTTTGAAAGGCTCCAAAGCAGCTTTAAAAGAACCCTGAAGCACTTCAAGAAAAGTTTAGTCAATTGAACATTCTACTGTGACACTCCTCTATTCTTCCAGTTTCTTATTTCTTTGGGTCTCAATTTTCATGCTGATTGGTTGAGAGATCTTGAATCTAACAGAAGCTTCTCCCTACCTAGCCCACAAATCTACTGAAAGGATTATAAAATAATGAATTTCCCAAGAGACTTTGTTATCTTCAGAGAGCGAGCTATCACATCAACAGGGAGATTATTAGTATATGCACTAAACTGCTCAAATTTTATTATAATAGTTCCTTTCCATCTAAATATGCCCAAGTGCTTTACAGAACAAAGTACAATTTTCCAAAGACGAATCCATCAAAGAGACATTTTATCCAATGCAATACAATAGATTCATTCTATCATCAATGAGATAATTTCTATTGGGGATGGGAACAATTAAACTAAACTATTATTTCATTCATGGCATCATAGAATTAGAGCTGGGGGAATCCTTAGAAACAACCTAGCCAGTCCCCCTCATTTATAGATGATGGAAAGAAATTGAGGCATAGGGAAACTAAGTGATTGTCCAAGGTACACATATAGTAAAACAAGCAAAATTTGAACCCAGGTTCTTTGAATCTAAGACCAATGGTTTTTCCATTGTTATTATTTCTATGAACACACTGTCTTTGGACCTATGTTTTCTAAAGATGAATAACAGATTCTGGTCTCATGGTGTTTTCAATAGAGTAGAAAGAATGCAATTTGCGTTCAAATAAGACGACTAAGTAGTAGAAGGTAACAGAGCAAAGGAGAGACTTTAAGAAAATTTGAGGTAGGCAACTTTTCAACTTAGTTGGGTGGATCATGGGAGAATTCATGCAGAAAGAAGAACCTGAGCTAGGACTTGAGCACAGAGGGAGCATGTCAAAAGCACGTCATTGAAGAGTGTAAACTCCTTGAAAACAGGGATGGTTTGACTTATTTCACAATGCCTGGCACATAGTAGGCATTATATAAATACTTATTCCCTTTCCCTCTTCATTCTTTCAGTTATCAGTTCATTCAATAAACACTTAGTTAAGTGCCTGGACCATAGTAGTCACTCAATAAATGCTTATTAAGTGAACTGATCATTGAAGGAATGAAAGGAAAAAGGAATAAAAATTTATATAATGCCTACTGCATAGCAGATACTCTGATAAGTACTTTACAAATTTTATTTCATTTGACTCTCACAACAAATTGAGAAGTAGGAATTTTTATTATTCCTATTTTACTATTTAGGAAAATGAAACAGAAGTTTAAATGACTTGCCCACAATTACATAGTTAATAAGTATAGGAGGTTGGATTTGAATTCAAGTCTTCCTGATCTGAGGCCCACCCAGAACTCTACCTATTATGTCACCTGGCAGATATACAATGTACAAAGATGAGAAAATTCAGGATTAGATATGGAGACCATTAATAATCCAGTTATGCCAGAAAATAGAGATGAGACTAATGTGGAATAGAATGAGTGGATTAAAAGTTCTGACAATGGAGGCTGACATGGAATGATTAGAATTCCTGTTTCAGAGCAAGACTGTTATGAAATAAAGCTAGAAATGTGAGGTTGGAGCTAATTTATAGAACTAATTTATCAGACTAGGGAATACTTTTCCACAGCCCAAGGCAGCCGTGGGGCACAGAACATCTGAATCATCGAGAGCTCTGTAGGTAATTGCAGTAAGCCAATGACTCCTAATTTTATTTTATTTTTAAAGGCATTTTCACTGTTTAGGATCAATAAATGCATAATATGCTCTTCTTTTATGAACAAGTCTAATTTTCTGGAGAAGAAAAACTCATATAACATAAAAGATAACTACAAACTTAACAAAGTAAGTATTAAAGACTGGTGGAGTGGGGAATGGAGCTAAGGGAGTGATAGAGGAAGCAAGAAAAGAATCATTCCTAAAGGACTTACAGCTTCCAATCAGGCTTCCAAAACTAAGGCAAAAACCAAGAGGTTATTCTGGTGCTTTGAAAATTTTCATTTGGGGCTCTGTTACAGAAAAGATTCCATTAGTCACCAGTCACCACAAAATGCAAGCATGGAATAGAAAACAGGACTTTCCTCACGTCATTGACGCCCACGAGGTCCAAGGTAAAAAACAAAACAAAATGAACATGGCTCTTGCAGGAGTAGGGATAAGAAGCTGGGACCACAGAAATGTTTTTTACCTACCAATTTCCTTGACCCTGGAGGAGCTAAGATCCCCAATCCTGTCAGAAAATGGTGAGGTTTTGTCCTCCTGGGACATCTAGTGGAAATTGAGAGAATAGCAGAATGAAAATGTTCAGGCTTTGGCCTTTTTTAGAATCATTTAGTTTTAGAGTTTTTAATTCCCATAAGGGATCGTGGAGATGACCTAGTTTGTCCCACCCCCAATTTCGTGAGGAGAAAGTAGAATCTCAGAAGTGAGCAGCCCCTAACTCCAACAGGCATATGATGTAAAGAAATTGATAATTAGACAATACTTAGATATTTTAAGTTTCAATGTTTTATACTTCACTGTGATTTCCCTTTTTTATGGTTTCAGAAGTAATCATTTCCTGAATTCTACCATTCATATGTCCTAGTGTTTATCCCACTTTCTTTTTATTCTTAGATTGAAAAAGTAGACAGGGAGGATAGAAATCAATTCAATTGAGCAAATACTTATTGAATATCTTTGTTGTGCTTAACATTGAACTAGTGAAATATATGAAATAAATTTTGTTGTTGCTTAGTCATTTCAGTTGTTATCTGACTGATTCTTTGTGACTCCAAATTGTTTTTTTGTTTGTGTGTGTGTTTTTCAAAAATATTGGAATAATTTGGTATTTCCTTCTCCAGCTCATTTTACATATGAGGAAACTGAGGCAAACAGAGTTAAGTGACTTACCCAGATTCAAACAACTAGTAAGTGTATGAGGCTAGATTTCAACATGGATGTTCCTGACTTTAAGCCTGTGGCTCTATCCACCTGCCCATATACAAAAATTAGAGGATAAAATAAGATATCACAAAATAAAATGTTGGATATTATCAAGATTTAATATCTACTCTTTAAGGATTTTCCTTATTTTTCCCCTTTTCCTTCTCTTTCCCCATAATTTCTGTATTCCTTTCCTCTTCTGATTACTTACTCTTGTAGGCCTGTTTATTTACTCCTATTCTTTCTCATTTTCTTTTAAATATCTAAGGTTTCCCCAAAGGTGTTAATTTTAGAGAGGAATAGCCAACTTTCATCTCTCTCTGGATCCACTTCAAATTCTTCAGATTTTGCCCATGTACCCATGTGCAAACCTGTCCTCTCCTCCCCCTTGTAAACTCTCCTGTTTTTTGGTTTGTCTTTCCTCATTTAAATGTAAGCTTCTTGAGGGAAGTAACTGTCTTTCTTTGATTTGCATTTATATTCCTAATACTTAGCTCAGTGCCTGGCACACAGTGAACACTTAATAAATGCTTGTGGCCTTGCCTTGCTGTTGTTTTTAACCTCATCTTTATTTCCCCTATCCCTTCATTGATAGTGAAAGACTGAGTGCTCCTATTCCTATCTCCTTTTCAGCTGGCATGGATATATCGGAAGAGTGGTTTGTGAGATAAGTTGTAGGTGACTCGTGATTAAGTTTGTTATTATGAGAGTGGGCCTGCATGAGTATGTGTCTGCACTAGATATAAGCAGGATGAAATGAAGGGAGAAAGAGATTCTGTAGCTCTTGGTTACAACGATTTCTCTCTTCCCATTCCTGAACTGGAGAAGGCCTCCCAGAAAAGGGAGAAGGGATGCTTCAAAAGAGTGGCAGGATTTCAGAGCCAGCAGAGACCTAAGCAGCCATCTAGTTGAACTCATGCTCCAAAGAGAATCCACATTACAACAGCCTCAACCAATGATTTAAAGGTCTCTAATGAAGAAGGAAACTAATACTTCCTGAAACAGACCATTCTACTTTGGGATAGCTCTAATTGTTTAGATATTTTCTGTATTAAGTCTACATTTCCCCATTTGTGACTTCCAATTATTTCTCCTAGTTCTGTGCTCTGGGGCCAAAGAGAATAAATAAATCTCTCTTCTACATGACAATCTTTTGGCTAAGCATAGTGATATGTATCTGTAATTCTTGCTGCCAGGCTGATGAGCTGCTTGAATTTGGGATTGTGAGATTAGTGAGGTCAATCATTTTTCCTCAATAGGACCAGCACTAATACAATCCTCAATATGGTGAGCCTTGTAGGGAAGTAGGGAGCACAAGGATTTGTAAAGAGCAAGAAACTCTAATCAGAAAGGAAAGATGGGTCCAAAGTTTCCATTCTATCAGCAATAGCGTTGGTATATGAGTGACCATTGTATTTCCAGCCTAGGAAAACTAGGTAAACTCAATCCAAAAACAAAATAATAAAGTGGCAACAATCAAAATGTTAGAAATCCTGTGCTAGCACCGGTCCAGCATCACACCATTTTGGAAACACCAAAAATTTATAGGTCCACAGATCTAGTTGTGAAGATAAGTCCATTTACTTCACAGCACCCCCACCCCCACCCCCCGCCCCAAGGTGAGCAGAGAGCAAATCTAACACAAAGTTTAAAGTCAAGAAATGGGCTGGGAAAGATGAGCAAGCAACAAGAACAAAAAACCTAGCTGTAAAAATCTATTATAGTGACAGGGAAGTTCAAACTCAGAGGAAGACAAAAACATGAAAACATCATCAAGGAAAGTTTCAAAGAAAAAATACAAACTGGACACAAAACCAATAAGAATTCCTAGAATACCTAAATTGAGATTTTTTTTTAAACCAGAAAAACATTTTTAAAAAATCAAATAAAAACAATAGATGAAATACTGAGAAAAGAAATGTGAGCAATGTAGAAAGATTATGAAATTAGAATTAACAGATTAGTAAAAAGAGGCACAAGAATACTAAAGAAAAACTCCTTAGAAATCAGAATTAAGGAGGATTCTGTGAAGATGGCAGAGTAGATTGGTCAATTTCAAGCTCTCCCAATTTCCCCGGGGAATTGAACAAATTTGAGCCTCAGGAAAAACACAGATTGGTGAAAAACTAAGAAAAAAATCTTGGGGCAGAACAGCAGTTCTCTTGGTACAATCCAAGATCTGAAGAAAGACCCTTGGCTGGGATTAACCACTGGGAAGAGGAAACATCTCCAGACCAGCTTCCCAGAAACATCAAGTGGGGACTCCTCAGGCTGTCTAGTTGTGGTGGAGACTCAGAAGGAACCAAAGAGACTTTTATCTCCCCTATTGTTTGTGGAGTTGGAGTTTTGAGTCCAGGAAGACTGTCAGGCCCAACTGTGCTGCTGAGATGTGGCCTTGGGTGAGAAGGAACCACCACCTGGTGAATGAAGAAATGGGAAGGGATATTGCTGGCTGTGGCATATGCAGGAGGGTGGAGCTCTTGGTTTGGGGTTCCTGGTCAGAGTGCAGAACTGAAGAGAAGCTTGAGGCATCATCCCTCCCCCACCCCAGGATTAGAGGGATTTACATTAATACCTCTTTTTAAAAATAAAATGAACCAGCAAAGAAGAAAGAATACCACCAATGAAACATATTATGGGAATAGGAAAGACCAGGATTCGTTTTCAGAGGACACTTTAGTTAAAAAAAATAATAATAATTCTACCCCAAAGAGTAACTGAAATGACTTCCTGACCAAAGAGAATTTATAGAAGGACTCAAAAAAGAATTCAAAAATCAAATGAGAGACATTGAGGAAAAACTAAAGAAAAAATTAAAACTATCCAAGAAAAATAAGAAGATTATGAAAAAAGTTAACCAATTAGAAAAGGAGGTACAGAGTCTCAAAGATGAAAAAAACTCTTAGAAGTTTAGAATCAGGCAAGCTGAAGCCAGTGAAGTTATGAGAGACCAAGAAATAACAAAAAAGATTATAAAGAATGAAAAAAAAAGAACAGAATATGAAACATTTCATAAGAAAAACAACAGATCTGGGGAATAGATCAAGAAGAGAAAATACAAGAATAATTGGATTGCATGAAAGTTGTGACCAAAAAGAAAACCTTAACATGATAATGCAGGAAATAATCCTAGAAAACTATCCTGGAGCAATAGAACATAAGAGGACTGTTGAAAAAGAAAAAGGCCACCTATCACCACCTCAAAAAATCCTTTGTGGAAAATATATAAAAATGTTATTGCCAAATGTTGAAACCCTCAGATCAAAGAGCATATTTTGCAAAAAACAAGAAAAAAACAATCAAAGATACTGGAACTGCAATTAGAATTGTACAAGATTTATCAGCAGCTACAATAAAGACCACAGGTCTTAGAATCATAGCTATAGACAAGCAAAGAACTAGGCCTGAGGCCAGAAATATCCTATCCAACAAAATTATCTATAATTTTGAATGACAAAAAATGGACATTCAATGAACTTACAGACTTTTAGGACTTTCTATCCACCAAACCCAAACTTAAAAGAAAATTTAACCTATAAGAGCCAATAACTCAGAGCAATTTTAAGGAACTCAACATGGACAAATTATTTAAACATGAACAAATTGTTTATGTTTTTTTACATGTGGAATGTATACTTTAGGTTTAAGCTCTACATCAACAATAAGGTAAGCTCAAAAGAAAGATTGGCAGAGTGAAGGTAAAAATAGTAATCATGTTATACAAATGAGGTGCAGAAAAAGAAAAGACATCAAGGCATTGGGTGGAGGAGGACTCATAGTTCTGAAAACCTACTCTCGTCAGGAATAGGTTCAATAGGCAACACTACATATATATATCATGAAGGGTATAGTACCCTTCAAAACCTAGAAAGAAATAAGGGGGAGGGATAAGTGGATGGGGAAGCAAAGGGTAAGGTAAGAAGACAAGGGAGGGATTCCTGGGTAGGGGGAAGTTAAGTAATAGTAAGCCAAGTTATGGGCAGAATTTAATGAAAGAATCAGCAGGGATAGGAAAGTATGTGTGTGAGTGTGTGTATATATGTATATATCTATATATGTATTTATAAATATATCTTTTCTTAACTGTAACTTGCTTGGGAGTGGGGGAGATGAAAGGGAGATATGTGTGTGTCTATGTGTGTGTATGGCTGTATATGCATATATCTACATATGGATATATAAATATATCCTTTCTTAACTATAGCCTGCTTGGGGGTGGGGTGAAAGGGGAAAAAAATTAAAAAATGGTGTACAGCAGAGCACAAAAGAAAATAAAGAAAAAATGGAGACACACACACACACACACACACATACAGGAGTATAAAAAACTGTTTTTGCCCAATAGGGAAGTTAGAGGGGAAAGGATTAAAAGAAAGGAAATGGTAATGAGAGGGAAAGTAGAATAAGGGAGGAAGTGGTGAGAAGCAAAACAGACTTTTGAGGAGAGAATAGGGTAAGCAAAAAAAAAAAAAAAGAGAGAGAGAGAGAGAGAGAGAGAGAGATAAAAGAAAATAGAATGGAGCAAATGTACAGTTAATAATCAGAGCTGTGAAGATAAATGGGATAATAAACTCACCCAGAAGAAGGTAGGAGAATGGTTTAGAAACAAGAATTCTACTATATGTTGTTTACAAGAGACAAACTTGAAAGAAAAGGAAATACAAAGTTAAAATAAAGGTCTGGTACAGAATATAATAGGCTTTAGCTGAGCAAAAGCAGGCAGTATCAGTATCTCAGACAAAAACAAAAGTAAAATAGACCCAATTAAAAGTGATAAAGGAAACTAAATTTTGTTAAAAGATATCATAAACAATAAATTATTATCAATCTTGAACATATAATGCAGTAAATGGCATTATTTTAAATTCTCAAAAGAAAAAATAAATGAGTTATAGAAAGAAACAAATTATAAAACTTTATTAGTGGAGGACTTCAATTTACCCTTCTCAGATACAGATAAATCTAACTATAAAGTAAACAAGAAAGAAGTTAATATGATGAATAGAATTTTAGATAAGTTAGATAGGATACACTTCTAGAGAAAACTGAAAGGGAATAAAAAAGAGCATAGATGTTTCTCAGCTATGCATGGCACCTTTACCAAAAAAAAAAAAATGGCCTTGTATGACTAAAATCTCATCTAGAAAAGCATATTTCTTAATGTAATCATGTTACAGAAATGAGGGGCAGAGAAAGAAACTTGAACAGTTCTGAGGTTCTGTCTCACAGCAAAGCATTTTCATCTCAAAGATGAAAATAACTCTTAGAAGTTTAGAATCAGGCAAGCTGAAGCCAGTGAAGTTATGAGAGACCAAGAAATAACAAAAAAGATTATAAAGAATGAAAAAAAAAAGAGCAGAATGTGAAACATTTCATAAGAAAAACAACAGAGAATGAGAAACTAAATAATCCAATCTTAAAGAATAAGTGAGTCAAAAGAAAAATCATCGTAATAATAATTTCATTAAAGGAAATCACAACAATGAGACAATGTACGACAATTTTTAAAATTCAGCCAAAACTGTACTTAAGGGAAATTTTATATCTCTAAATGCTTATAAATAAAATAAAGAGCAGACTAGTGAACTGAACATGCAACTAAAAAATAGAAAAAGAAGTAAAAAAATTCCAAATAAATATCAATATAGAAATCCTGAAAATCAAAAGAGATAATAATAAAATTAAAAGTTACAAAAATAAAAACAACAGTGAACTAATAAATAAAACTAGGAGCTGGTTTTATGAAAAATAAAATAAATCTTTAATAATTTGATTTTCTTTAAAAAGGAGACCCTCATCAATATGGGGAATTATAATACATGAATATGAAGGACAATCATTGTGCATCTTATTATATAGCATCTGCTTTTCATAAGAAATTTTCTTTGTCAATTTGACTGCTGTGAGACAGAACCTCAGAATTGTTCAAGAAGGGAAGAAAAGAAATAAGCATTTATTAAGCACCTATTATGTGCCAGATTATGTGCAAAGCTCTTTATGGTTATTATCTCATTCAGTCCTCACAATAAGCTTGGGAAGTAGATGTTATTATTATCCCCATTTTAGAGTTGAAGAAATTGACCTAAATAAGGTTAAGTGACTTGCCAAGGATTCATAGAGCTATTAAATGTTGTTTGATATTGGATTTGAACTCAGGAAATCTCAACTCTAGATCTAGAAGTTTCTCCCTTACACCACCAAGATAGTTTTAAATTTTTGTTTCATAAAGAATGATTTGGACAATTTTTTTTCATGTTGGTGTTGACAGTTGGTCTTTTTTTCCTTTTGAAAAATGCCTTCTCAAATCCTTTGACCATTTTCTATTAGGGATAACTCTTGTTTGTATATATTTATTTCAATTACTTTATATTGTGTATATCAGAGACTTTTATCAGAGAAGTTTGCTACAAAGATATTTCCCATTAACTGTTTCCCTTCTAATTCTGTTATGATATTGTGTTTTAAAAACTTTAAAAATTTTTATACAATCAAAATTGCTCATTTTATCTTTTCATCTTTATCTCTATTTCTTGTTTGGTTAGGAACCCTCTCCCATCTATAATTGTGAAAAGTTTCTCCTTTTCTTCTTTAATTCATTTATGGAAGTGTTTCTCAAATCTTGCTGCAAGATTCAGCTGCAAGCTGAAACACCTCATTTTTTAAAAAATGAAATTTATACTATTTGTTAATAGACACTAAAAAGAAGAATTTTAAAGGTTTCTACTATAAGTGTTCTGCCAAAGTTTTATTTAAACTGAAATATTCTGGCTATGATGACAGGAAAAAATGTTGAATATTGGAGGAAATGTAGGAAAGCAGGGACACTAAGACATTGTTGGTGGAATTGTGAATGGATCCAACCATTCTGGAGAACAATTTGGAACTATGCCCAAAGGGTTATCAAATTACGCATACCCTTTGACCCAGCAGTGTTTCTACTGGGCTTATATCCCAAAGAGATCTTTAAGGAGAGAAAGGGACCCACATGTGCAAAAATGTTTGTGGCAGCCCTTTTTGTAGTGGCCAGAACTGGAAACTGAGTGGATACCCATCAGTTGGAGAATGACTGAATAAATTATGGTATATGAATGTTATGGAATGTTATTGTTCTATAAAAATGATAAGCAGGATGATTTCAGAAGAGACTTGCATGAACTGATGCTAAGTGAAATGAGCAGGACCAGATCATTGAACACAGCAATAGCAATATTGTATGATGATCACTTCTGATGTACGAGACTCTCTTCAACAATGAAATAATTCAGACTAGTTCCAGTGGTCTTCTCGTCAAAAGATCCATCTATACACAGAGAGAGGACTATGGGAACTGAGTATAGTTCACAATAGAGCATTTTTACTCTTTCTGTTGTTTGCTTGCATTTTATTTTCTTCATCATTTTCTTTTCTGGTTTGATTTGATTTTTCTTGTAGATAATTATATAAACAAGATAATTATATAAATATGTATGCATATATTGGATTTAGCATATATTTCTATTATGTTTAACATATATTAGACTGACTACTTGCCATCTAGGGGAGGGGGTGAGAGAAGGGGGGAAACTGGAACACAAGGTTTTGCAAGGACTAATGTTGCAGAATTATCAATGCATAATTAACTATATGTTTTGAAAAATGAAAGCTTTAATAAAAAAGGGGAAATTAAAAAAAAATAAACTGAAATATTCTCCCCTTAGAAAAAAGGTTCAAAAGCAATTGTTTATGGCATGTTATTATAAAACCAGATTATGTATCCATTTGGAATTTATTAAGGCATATAGTGTGAGACTGGTTTAAATTTAATTTCTGCCATGTGACTTTTGAATTTTCTCAGCAATTTTTTTTTCTTTCTCCAAATAGTCTTTATCTTAGTACTCAGTGTCTTTGGGTTTATCAAATATTATACTATTGTGTAATATTTGAAACTACTGTGGTTATTGTTCTGTTTCTTGTGTACTTGAATCTATTCCATTGATCAACTTTTCTATTTTTAACCCATTGATAATTACTTTATATTGTATTTTAAAATTTAGTTCATTGATATTTCAAGACTTTTTTAGGCAAAATCATTTTAGGTAAGAGAGAGGCAAAAAGAAAAAGACTATATGAAAAGATAAATAGTTGCAGGAGAAAAGGGTTTGGCAGATCTCTGGAAATAACAGAAGTAGGTAGGACTCTGTGAGGCAAAGTAAGCTCTGTAGCCTTTTTGAACAAGATAATCTAGTGAGATAAGAACAAAGAATAGAGGTGCTTGACTGTTATATTCTTGTGGAGGAAGAAATCTTAGAATTATTGGTTTAAGAATGATTTCTGAACTGAAACCATTCCCTAATTAATAGAAACCCTTTGTGTTACCAAAAACAGATTAACAGAAATACTTTAGTATTTGATTATGTGTCAATTTCACAGACTTATGTTTTCTTTGATGAGGTAATTCCAGGTATGGAGATTCCTTCTACTATGATCATAGATTATCTATACTAACAACTGCCTGGTTGGTATCATATGTCTAATATAGTCAAAGGGAGTTGCCTGAATATCATAGAGCTTAAGTGACTCATAGTCATATAACTTATAAGTGTTACAAGTGGGATATGAATTTAGATCTTTCTTCCTAACTCTAAGACTATCTCTCTTGTAATTAAGACAAATGTACACATGAATATGAAATAGCGGATGCTTCAGTAACTATTCAAGTCAGCTATACAATGTTCCATGTTCCCAGGCAGAATTCTAAAAGAAATGATTGGCAATCTAAATAAAATCCAGCAGCAGACTTAAAAGATATATAATATATAGTATCTTACTTCTTCAACTCAACGCAATTTAATTCAACCAAAATACATTTTTTTATATTATGCTCATAAAAATACCAGTGAATAAAATATACTTGGCTCAGCAAACAGACTTGGTAAATTTCATATCTGAAATTCAAATATTCCAGAGGGTAGATAGAATTTTGTTCCCGAGACTGAGTGAGAAGTCTAGTGAATTTAAAACAAGATGCAGCTGGAGAATGAAAGCATCTCTATTTTGTAGTGCAGAGAATCAGAAGAGAGGAATAATAATTTAAGGGATTAAGTAATACAAGTCATCAAATGAAACAGGGAAAAAAGAGAAAATGAAAATCTGAAGTAATGAGCCCCCACATATTTCTCACGAAGATTGGTGGAACATCTTTTCATAGGAAGCAAGGAAAGTTCCAGTGCATGAAACCTAAAATAATAAAGACAGAAACTATCAGGACTCCCTTGAAGGACACAATGAGGATCTGGGAACAACTTAACATAAGAGTGCTATTTGTTTTCTAGCCTTTTTATAATCCATTTGAAAGCTAGTATGAGTTGTAGGATCGAACCATTCAATATTCATTTTTCCCACAAAAGTTGTTTCTTTTAATTAGGCAAATGATAAAGGCATGTCCCATTGAATTAAAAGAGCTTATTCCAATACTAGTCTATTTCATTTGTCATCATTTATTATCATTAGACCAAAGAATCTGGACATTGATCATCACTAATATCATTGTTGTTACTATTTTCCTCAGTTGGGAAAAGGAATGAGAAAAAAAAATTATTCCAGTTTGAATATAAAATTAGCCCCTCTTTTTTTAAAAAAAAAAATGGTTTTTTGCCTTTTATTGTTATTCCAGTCATTTCTTCTTAACAACATTCTCCCACACTGAAACCTTCCTTGTAACTAAGAGCAACATTTAATGTTACTAGTATTATATCCCCTGATCCTGTATTCATACTTTGGGGAGCTATCTGCAGTTACCTTGACCCATATCTCGCCAATGAACCCAGATGGCTCTGAAGGAGAGAATGAGGCTGGTGATTTTGCACAGCTCTGCCTCATTTAAATCTAATGCATTTGCAAGTTATGACATCACTTTTTCAATGTCATGTTCTTCTTCAAGAACAAAAGACAAACAACAACAGTTTATACTTTAAGAACCATTGATATTTTTTATTTTAAAAAAATTTTATAAATAAGTCTTTTACTTTCAAAATACATGCTAAGACCTGTATTCATATCATGCCAACAATCACCCTCTGCAAAACCCTGCATTGCAAATTTTTTCTCCCTGCCTTCTCCCCCTCTCCCAGACAACAAGCAATCCAATGTATGTTAAATATGTGCTGTTCCTCCATACACACTTCCACATTTATCATGCTGCAAAAGAAAAATCAGTCAAGAAAGGGAAAAAAAATGAGGAAGAAAAAAAAAAACAAGCAAACAACAACAAAAAAGGCAAAGACACTATGTTGTGAGCTATATTCAGTCCCCACAATCTTCCCTCTGGATGCAGATCTCCATCACAAGTCCATTGGAATTGGCTTGAATCACCTCATTGTTGACAAGAGTCACATCCATCACAGTTGATCCTCATATAATCTTGTTGTTGCTATGTATAATGTTCTCTTGAAGAACCATTGATTTAGAATAATCTTTCATATGATTAAAGATTGTATTTCTTGTTCTGAAAATGTTTTGTATATATGCTTTGATCTGTTATCTATTGAGGAATATGAGAATTGTTCTAAATTCTGACCAAAAAAAGCAGGGCCTGGGTTCACTCTGACTCCACTAATACCAAGAGTATTGTTTTCAAAGGAATCCACTTCTTCAACTTCTACTCAGCTAATATTCACCCAATCTCCCATTACATAAATTTTCCATAAGACATATAGTAGAAATTTTAAGAGAAGGGAACTCTCTACTTGCAAATCATTGGTTACTCTAATGAGTGAATGATAGGTAGGTAGGATGTGTATTTTGTGTAAGAATTGTATGAAAAACAATAACAACACAACAACAACCTTCTGAGGAAACTAGGTGTTATAGAGTACTGTGCCTAGAGTCAGGAAGATCTGAATTTAAATCTGAATTCAAATTTCTGTCCCTTTTTCTTCAACTGTAAAATGAAAATAATAACAGCACCAAACTAGCAAGGTTATTGTGAGGATCAAATGAGATGAAATGTCTCACAAGGAGTAAGTGCTATATAATTGCTTCCATTACCCCCTTCTGATGTCCAAATCTGAAATTTTGGATTCTAATGATTCATAACCCACTGGTATTCAAAGAAGCCTCTTAAAAATCATCTACTTTCTGTAAGAACCACCATGTTGCAATTAACATTTTTCAGCAAAATAAAGTCATTCATCAGAAATTTGGGGCATAACTAGCCAATGCTAAAGTCATTCAGTGAGACACATTTCTTCTAAGAAAACCACTGGCAAAAACAGCAATGCAGATGATCTATGGAAAGAGAGTATAAGCCAATCACTCACTTGTAACGTGAACAGAAATAAAATCATAAGAATATGCTGAAGAATGCATCTCAGATATTTAATTGAGAAAATTTGCAAGCATAATTTTGAGGTTGTATTCAAACTCTTTCAGAGCATTAAGGTATCACTGAAGTAGAATTTTCTCTTTTTAAGCAACTGAATGCTACAGTGAATCGATAACTGGGCCTGGAGCAAGGAAAATCTGAGTTTAAACCCAGTCTCATACACTTGTTGTGTGCCAGTAAGCATTCATCCCTATCTCTCTATTGATGCAACTGGAAAATAGGGATGAAAATAACAGCACCTAGCTAAGTTATCATCCTTATAAGTTATTATAAGGATCAAATAAGATAATATTTGCAAAGCATTTAGCACAATGCCTGGAAAACACACTAATTCATTTCCAGTAGTCTGCAAACTTTTAAAAAAGTAGATAATAAAATATGCTGTTTTCAATAGACAGTAACAGTTTCAAGTACAAGTATAACAATAGCATCTTTTCCTGTTCTACTATGTTTATGGAAATTTTCATTTTATTTGATAAGTAAGTTCAGAATTAACTTCTTTCTTAGGGATATCTTTCTCATTGTTCATTACAGTTTAGTAATATACAGGTATGTAAAGAAGTTGCATTTGATTCTTAGTTCCTTCCTTTTCCTATAAAGGGATATCCTAGATGAGCTGGTGAAGATACTTTAGCATCCTAGTATGCAAGGTATTGGCTCATAGATAAGCCAATATCTGCTTGCTTATTGGGTAGATACCTCCTATTACAACTAATGGAAAAACTCATAAAAGAGTTCTGTAAGACAAAACAGTCAGTCAGTAAACATTTATTAAGTATCTACTATGTTCCAGGCACTGTCATAAATGGGTTATAATTTGCATAACCGAAAGAACTTTCAAATAAGTGAAATAACATCCATTTGGATATTTGAGGTGAGTACCTCACAGGGTTAATGTGAGGAAAAGGCTTTAGAAACCTACAAAAACATAAAGGCTCCTATTTGAGGAGATGAAAGGGGTCTTGTTTATCTAAGAGTTGTGGTCAAATTTTGTTTGGGGTTTTCTTGGCAAAGATACTGGAGGAATTTGCCATTTCTTTTGACAGATGAGAAAATTCACGCAAGCAAGTTCACATAACTGGTAAGTGTCTGAGGCTGGATTTGAACTCAGGAACATAGTTCTCTATGTGACACCTCACTGACTACGAGAGGCCCTAGAAACCATATAGTCCAACCTCTTCAACTTTATAGATAAGGAAACTAAGGTCCAGAGAAATGAGATATCTTGTCCAAAAATATAGAAGTAGTAATTGGAAGAGTTGGATTCAAAATAAGTTCTTTTATTACAAGTTCATCATTTTCTTCACTTTCACACTTTCAGGATAATAACATTTAAAATCTACACTCTGCATAACAACTTTCAATATCTATACTGCTCAAATTGTTAGGAAGGATTTTCTTGCCCTGAACTAGAATCTGGTTCCCTGTACCTTCCACTCAAGGTCCCAATTTTTCCATATTTCTGGCTTCATGGGAAAAGTATAGTCATGAGAGCTTCTATAACTCGTCCAACTTCTTGGTGAATATTGCAGCCAAGCTATATGGTCCTCAGTGCCAAGTTCAGCTGTACCAAGTGGACTTCCCATCCTCTCCATAAACAAAGAAGCAGCTTCCATATTTCTTTGCTTCCATACAATCTACACCCCCCTGGTAACAGGCAGTTGCATGGTACTTTGGAAAGAACACTGTTTCTGGTGTTAGGCAAAAGACTTGGTTAAATCCTGCTTTCTGACACTCCATTTATGAGTGTCACTTTTTTTCTTTAAGACTTTAGACCAAATGAAATTTGTCTGTAGAGCTATTATCCTAGTCAAAGACCCTCAAAGCTGGGGGAGGGAACATGTGTGGTATGATTTAGGGGAAGTGTTTACTAGCCTTCCCCAATCTCACATAGTTTTCATCTCCTTGCTCTTTACATTCCACTCAGATATTGCTCAGGGTTTTGTTTTGTTTTTTTCCTATGAGGGACCTCTTTCCGCTAACAAGACATCTTTGTAATGTTGCTGGTTTGTATTACATGATCCACACATTTCCACCTAATGGTCACAAAGCATTGTTCAAACATCTGGTGTTAGTCATCTCTATTTTGCCTCAAGGGAAACTGAGATCAAGAAATTTAAGAAGTGCTGTCAAGGCCAGACAGTGAGTCAGGCTACTTCATAACATTAAGGCTGCAATGAAGGCTCTCCTTTTTAGTATACACACTGTACCAGGAGCATACAAAGCACGGAGCCCTGGCCTGAGAATCAGGGACTTTGGGTAGACACTCAGACCTCTTAGTAACTATTACTTCTTTTGGGGTCTCAATTTCCCCATTTCCTCATATATATCATCAGAATTTAGATGACCCCAACATCCCTTTCAATTTTCAGTTTTTATGAGTATGTGAGTATATGATATTGCAAAGGGCTGTTTTTAGGAGAAAAGAATATTCAAATTAAACATTCTTGAGGTCTATACTTGTGGGCAAATTTTAAAATTCAAGAGAGCAGAAAAAGAAAAGGGAAAAGGTAGACTAAAAAAAAATTTAATACTGTAATTAGTTTGAATAAGGACAATACAAGGATTTTTGTCAATATCCAGGCTCTGAAAAATCATTATTGAAACTTAAATAGAGCATTAGAAATTATTAGGAAAGACTAGGTTTTCCAGTGCTAATTACTTCATCATCACAATCTGTCTGAAAGCTGGAAGAAGAGGAGAATATAAGAACAGGGTTGAGAAGCTGTTGACTACATGTCACCCACCCCTCTCATTTGTAGCCCTTGTTTTGAGGGTGATTTCATTCGTTCCACTTACTGTTCTTTCCAATTTTGTCAGGAGAGACATTTATTAGAAAATTTCAATGTGTAGTGAGTCAGTAATGAGTTACAGAAATATTCTGCAAAAAATGTGACCTTTTCAATAAGGGTTGTGATTGCCCAATTCTCTGTATTTCCCCTCACTGGAAAAGGCTGTAAACAGAAGAGATTTTCTCTCCATTCAAAGTTCCATGAGACGCAATTTGGGAAAAGAACAGTTCAGTGTGTACTTTGTTCTGCTCAAAAGTATTTTCTTCTCTGACCAGACCACAATAAAGCATTCCACCGTAGGCATCACTGTTCCCTAAGTGTGTTTTTTTTTTTCAAATGTTTTTTCATCCCCTACCCACAATCCAGGATGTACAAGGGATACCTAATTCTAGACACTCCATCTCTATCTCAGGGAGGCATCAGAGAGGATCACCTGAATTACCCAAGCTTCAGAGACTACTGCCTTTGGAGGTCAGGAAGGGAGGAGGGAGGAGAACTTAGGGGTGGGGCAAAGCAACATCTCTAGTGTTTGGTCCCTTTGGAAAAAAAAAGTATCATTTAACAAAAGACACAAATAATTCATGTAGAATCATGTAATCAAGGCTAATGTAGAGTAGAGTAGCCCTTGTTGAATGTACCCTATCATCAATGAAGATTTTACTAAATCTGATGTGAAATAAAATACAAATGAAATATATTTTACCTTCTCCTCCCCCACCCATCTTTTTTAATCAAGAGCTATGATTTTATCCATGTTAATCCATACGTTTTTAGGTTTAGAGCTAGAGAATATTTCACAGATCTTCTTGTCCAATCCTTTCACTTTATAGGAGATGTGGATCTGGAGTCAAGAAGATCTGATTTCAAATCCAAAGAAATGAGATACCTTGTCCAAGAACATAGAAGTAGTAATTGGAAGCATTGGATTCAAAATAAGTCCTTTTATTACAAGTTCACCATTTTCCTCATTTTCACACTTTCAAAATATAACAACATTTAAATTCTACACTCTGCACTAATAACTTTCAATATCTACACTCCTCAAATTGTTAGGAAGGATTTTCTTGCCCTCAGCTAGAATCTGGCTCGCTATACCTTCCACTGAAGATCCCAATTTCTCCATATTTTTGGCTTCATGGGGAGAATATGGTCATGAGAACTTCTATAACTTATCCAACTTTTTAGTGAGTACTAGAGCCGAGATATATGGTCTTCAGTGCTTCAGATATTTACAAGCTCCATGACTCTAAGCTAGTCATTTAACGCTACCTGCCTCAGTTTCTTCATCTGTAAAATGAGGGTCGGTGATACAGTAGAGTGCCTTTTCCAAAGTCAGCCTTATTTCCCCGAGTTCAAATCAGATACCTTCTACCTGAGTGATCCTGGGCAAATCACGTAACCCTGCTTGTCTCAGTTTCCTCAATGGTAAAATTAGTCGGGAGAAGGAAATGACAACCACTCCAGATCTCTGCCAGGAAGACCCCAAATGGGCCATGAATATTTGAACACAACTGAAGAAACTAAATAGCAACAAAAATGAGGAAATAATAGCATCCACCTCCTCAGGTTGTCATGAAGATATAGTGTTAAAATATTTGTAAAGTTCTTTTCAAATCTTAAAGCACAGTAGAAGTTCTAGCTGTTATTATTATAGAGGAAGAAACTGAGAACCAGAGGGTAGTGATCTTCCCAAAGTTGAACAGATATAAAGTAAAAGAGAGAATTTGAGCACAGATGAAGGAATGTTCCTTGAAAAAGCTCCCTCTGATGATGCAGATGAGAAATTTGTCAGTCACATCATTTTAGAGAGCTACCTTTGAGGGCTGAGATGTTTATCAACTTGCTGGTGGTCACACAGCTAGGATGTATTAGAGAGAAGACTTGAACCAATTATTCCTGACTGTAAGGCATGTCCTTGGTACACCGTGACCCACTGTTCAGCATCCTTCTACCAATATAGTTCAGATGTTTGTCATGTATCTTCAGATACACACTTAATATCTCATGTTTCAGTGGTATGTTCATTTATGAAGTGTATTACATATACACTTATCTCATTTCACAATTTTAATATAAAAATAGGTTTGACTCTAATAGGAATTTCAATCACTTGTCACCTGTGAATATACTCCCTCCCCTCCTCCTCTTATCTATTAAAGTTGAATCCTCTCCCTTGTAACAAAGAATAAGTTGTGGGGAGGCAGCTGTAAATCCTTTGGAAGACTGAAGCAAGGTGAGGTTGCCTGGAGGACTTTAGGGGACATGACAAGGCTTGTTCCACAGCTGATAATCCATATCTGAGTTCCCTCGGATTATTTACTGGAGATAAAGTCAATATAACTGGAGTGTACTTTATATAGTAGAAAAGAAGGCCCTCTAAAGGAAAAAGAAAAATCAGGATGCACCTTGACTAATAGAACAAGGAACTGTCACAGCTTTGGTTATATTTTCTTTGGCATTTGTATAATGTATAACAGAAAAAAAAACATGGTTATGGTGGTATATAAAAGGGAAACTGTAAGAAATAAAGTCAGTTCCATGCTTGAACTTGCCTGGTCCCACTCATTTCATTCACTACTCTGTCCTGTACTTTGTGCCAGTTGCTGGCACTAAGTCAAGCAAACTACACATCAATGCCTGCATCCAACAATGATTACATCCTTCCAATGTAGTCAAACCCATCTTTTTGCCAGGGAAGAGGCATATTTCATTATCTAAATGTCAGGACTTGTGAGAAAGGCACGTCAAGTATCATTTTTCCTTTTTTATAGGGAAGAAAACAGAGAAACAGGTGACCAAATAGCTCATTCAAAAATCAAACAGTTGAAGCTGGGCTTCAAGGATGAAATCTTTGACCCAGCTATCTCCCCCTCCCTGATCCAGGGCTTTCTTATCTATACTTCAGCACAGTGGATAGAGGACTAGGACTGCAATCAGCAAGACTTGAGTGCAAATCTGGCCTTAGACATTTACTAGCTATGTAATCCTGGGCAAGTCACTTATCCCTGTTTGCCTTAGTTTCCTCATCTGTCAAATGAGCTGTCAAATGAGGGAAGGAAATGGCAAAATACTTCAGGATATTTGCCCCCCAAAAAAACCCAAATTGGGTCACAAAGAATAGGACACAACTGAAATGATTGAACAGCAGAACTTTCACTTCGTTAATCTGAATATATATGTTTGAGATGAAATCAAATGAGCCATCAACTTTTCTGGGGGCCTGGGCTCACAGAAGTTAAATATGTGATGTTTATTTATTCCTTTATCATCAACAAACCCAATACATCACAAATGAGTATGACACTTAGAAGTTCTTTTACAGTCTATGACCTGATTGACTTGTGTGAATCAGGGCCAATGGCTTAGCTAAAGCAGCTGGTTTGTTTTGGAGATCCAAGAATTATAAACACAAAACACTTAAGAAACTGGTCTATGGATTGTGTTTGGTAGAAAGAGATTGGCTTCCAATCACAATGTGGCGTATCTAGACTCTTCATTTCATGAATTTCCCTATCCCTCATTCCATACAGCAAGGGCCTCAAATGCTTACTGATGCTCACAGACATTATACAGATACTTTTGGCAACTCTGGAGTTTAGAATTAATAAAAGAAGTCACAAAAAAGTTTCTCTGTCTAGATCAGGGAATCCTGACCTTTTTGTTTCATGCCCTTTAGGTGGTCTGGAGAAGTCTTGTTCCCTTTCAGAAACATGTTTTTAAATGCACAAAATAAAATGTATGGAAAACCAATTAGATTGAAATAATTATAAAATTTTTAAAAAATTTAGATTTCTGGATTAAGAACTTTTGGTCTAAATAAATAGAGAGAGGCAGTATGATAAAGTGGGGATGCACTGGCACTGGAGTCAGAGGAGCTAAGTTCAAATCCCACTATGAGATGTTGAATAAGTCTCTTAGTTTCTTTGGGCCTCAGTTTCTTCATCTGTATGTGAAGAGAGTTGCACTAGGTCCAACTGCAGTGTCTTCTTCCCCAGATCAATGATATAAAAAATGAGGAAATTGAGTCAGATGATTTTTAAAGTTCCTTCCACCTTCCGATTATGATCCTAAGGAAAGGTTTTTCTTATAGCGCATTAGGATCAAACAAAAGGCACAAAATTTCTGAAAGATTCAAGGAAGTGGTCAAGTAGGAGGAATTCTGGACTTGGAAGGAGGAGACTTAAGTGCAAATCTTCCTTACAACATTGATTATTGTATAGCATTGGTCAAGTCACACAATTTACTTTTCTGAGCCTTAGTTTCCTTGGCTATAAAATGGAGATAAAGGAAAATTATACTATCTCCTTCCAGTAATGTAGTCAGAAAAGTCCTGTGTAAACTTGCTTGTCATCATTATGAGTTTGCTTTTCATGAAAAGTTCAACTTCAAAAGTTGAGTTACTTTTTCATAACTACCAGACAGGCACAAATAAGCACTATGATTTTATACTACAGCTTTAAAGCAAGGCATTTTTCATAAGATGATAAAATAATCTTGATACCATAGAAAGATCATGTCTCATTTCCTATTTGGAAACCCCAAGTATAATAAAAAGAAGGCATAAGCTACCTGGGAAATATATTAGAATTTTATTCATTTAATATATATATATATATATATATATATATATAGCATATATACACATATATGCTATATATATATATAATATTAATTCATAAGCAAATTAACTTATAATATCCTTGGAAAGGTATTTGGGGTTAACAATGTTTTTTATATTCTTGAAAAAGACTCCCAATGTGTATAGACTGAGATGGTTCTTTGTTGTCCTTTTAATTAGAATACAAATCCAATTTTCTCTAATTTATCACAATGGGTGCTTTACTCTCTAATTCGTTGTCAGATATACAATGCTTCCCAAAAAGTCTAAGAACCAAGATTTTTTGGAATTCTGTATTTCCATTAGGTTTTGGGGGGCTGAAGACACAGGAAAATGTAAAACAGGAACAAAAGAAAAAAAATGTCCACAAATAATAGTATAACTCTTGGCTAGGATCTATGTTTATTTACATCTACAATATTTTGTATATAAACTTTGAAATTAAGAGCTCAGGAAACCAGAATTCTGTTGTCTTGTCTGCTTCTAATCAACTGTGAACACTAGCTCCCCTACTCAGTCAACTCCAGTGGCTTCTGATTGCCTTTAGAATAAATTCTGACTTCATTGGACATGCAATCTAGTCAAACTGATATTCTCTCTTGTTACACACAACATCTCATCTCCCCATCTTCATGCTTTTATAATGACCTCTACTTCAAAGATCAAACTTCAAAGACATACATACTTAGAGAATGGGAAGAAAAAGCATTTATATAGTGCCTACTATGTGTCACTACTTTTACAAATATTATCTCATTTGGTCTTTGCAACAACCCTTCAAGGTAGATGCTGTTGTTATACTCATTTGATAGTTGAAGAAACTGAGAAAAAGAGATTAAGTGACTTACCCAGGGATCACACAACTAATAAGTGTCTGAAGTTAGATCTTCCTGGAACTCTATCCACCACATCACCTAGCTGCCTTTTAGACAGAGATTAGATACTATCATCTGCATCAAACCTTTCTTGATTCCCCTTCACTGCTAATGGACTCCCCCCTCATATTTAATTTCCTCATTAACTACTTTGTGTGTATATATATATTTATTAATACTGCGTTCATACTATATATTTTAATATGTATCTGTCTCATCCCATTAAATTAGAATTCTTTGCAAGTAACCATTACTTCACTTTTTGTACTTATATCCTCAGTTTCTGGCATATAATTGGCATTTAATAAATTCTTGTTGATTAATTAGATCCTAGAAGCTTCCAGCTACCCATATGTGGCTCAGAGATGACAGGTGCATTGGGGATGATGAAGCAATTCCTTTTATTGGCCACTGAGCAAGAAGAGCTTACAGCTTGGTGGATTTTTAAAGAAGGTAGTGAGACTATCCTGTCTGTTTCTCTTCTTTAAATCTTTTAGGTATCATCATGGAATAGGACTTTCCATGAGCAGGGGAGGGGTCATCTTTCTCCATTCCTGAAGCACCTCAACCATTCTCACATATAGCTTTAGCAAAGGGGCTTAACTAAGTGACCTTGAAAGCCTGAGCCTCTGGTTGCTCCTTCTGTTCTGTGTTTGTCTAATTACAACTGATAGAACATCAATCTCAACAGAAATATGTCCAAGGTTGTGGGTTCTCAGTAACTAAAATCTATATTATGGAATACATGCCAACTATTCTAGAAGTTCTTGGAAAAGAAATCTACTGGCCAGAGATGCCCCAAGCCCTGATCTGGCTTGCCAGAGGATACCTGGAGTGAATTGTTTAGATAATGCAGACCCATGGTGAAATGTAGCAAATTCCTTTTCAACAGTCCTACATATTGGTTTACATTCTGTTCTTTCAGTTAGTTGGTCAACAAACATTTATTTATTAAGCACTTACTGGAAGGCCAAAAAAAAAAACAGTTTTTCCATTCAAGGACTTTAAAGTCTAATGAATCAAATCTGATTGTATTTGTAAACTATTTCTAAAGCACTCAGCACAGTGACTGGGACATAGTAGGCACTTAATAAATGTGTGTTCCCTTCTAAGTTTCAATTTTTTGGCACAGTGTAAGAGGAGTTATAAGTTAGTATATTCTATTTGATCTTTCTGTCAATATGTGTTTATGAGAGTTTTTTAATAGTAAATATTTGGTTATATAAGAAATAAAAAAACTGTCACTTAGATGATTCATATTGTCTTTTGACAATGCTCAAAAGTCAAAACTAAACTACAAGCATTTTAGCTTAAAGTTTCAGGACAGAAAAATAAAGATCCAAAGAATAAAAGAAAAAGAATTGTATTTTTCTAATATATTGGGTTTCCCAAGAACTGAACACAGTTCATAATACAAATATATTACCTAAAACCAATCATTTTTTACTGGAGAAGGAGAGTTTGTATAACTCCAATTTCTCTTGGCTTAGCAGTGGTTATTATTATTAAACTAATGTTGTGAGAGAAACTTACCTTGAAAAAGAGTTAGAGAGAGAGAGAGAGAGAGAGAGAGAGAGAGAGAGAGAGAGAGAGAGAGAAAGAGAATATCCCTTTTTCTGTGATAAAACTATGGGCTCCTGGAACAAAGAGATTTTTAAAAAAAACTTTTCTTTGAATCGCCAAAATTTAATACAGCATCTGACATGTAGTAAATACTTAATAAATGCTTGTTGATTTGGTTGGCTTTTATCATTTCTAAATTAGAGGGACTTTGTGGTTTTCCAAAATGAATATATTTTCTGGGACCAATAATAGGTCCCCTCGCCAAGTTCCACTTGGTTATTGTTTGAGCTATGATTAGCTCAGAGTGAACATAAATAACAATTGTTTTTATTTGTTGAGAAATCCAGAGGGTCTTCCCTTCCCAGACTGATTTTTTTTTTTTACTTACGTAAAGTGGTCATTCCGTGCCTCATTTCTTATCTATCCTTAATCCTACATGGGCATTGCCTCAGTGAAACTGAGACCTGTTAAAGATCTTAGCTTAACAAGTCCAAGGACTCCCCCGTATGGTTTATATACATTGTTCTTGGTATCTTCAAAAACTAGAGTTTGAAATAGGCTTGTAAATTGCCAGTGAAATTTTGAACTTAAATTGAATTGAATCAAACTAAGTTGATTTCTCCAGACCATTTTCAAGACACTATCTCCACTTCCATTTTAGTTCCATTCTAAAAAACTCTTATGGCCATGGGCAAAGATAGGTTTCTTATAATTCATACTGGTATTTCTCACATATGTAGATAAACTAATACCTAGTTCAGTGTCCTACATATAGTAAGTACTTTATTCATGTTTGTTGAGTTCTTTGTGGACCTAAAAATTATCCCTGGGGGCTGCTATCTCATGTGGGGGATATTGAAAGACTGACTTATAATCTACTATTTTTCTTCTCTAGAGGCCTTCAAATGGAAATTGGATTTGTTAGGAATGTTGTGGTAGATATTCCTATTAAGTTTTGAGTTATATAAGATGAACTCAAGTTCACCTTTAACTGAAATTCTGTGAATCATTTCATTTATGACTATAAATATTTGCACAATTACAGTGATCTTAACCGTAGAACAATGCTAAATACTATTTAATACTATTTTGAGTTATCACAAATAGCAACTATCCCCTTTCCTTCCCAATTCTCATGATCTACTATCAGTTCTTATGATTCTCTGCTTAAGATGCCATTCTATTACTTTTTTTTTCAATTCTAGGACTTTTAAGACATGATTGATCATAATTAAAATTCCAGCTCCTGGAGGAGATGAGGGTGATAAATTGCCTGAGCTTAGGAGCTCCAAGTCATGGTAGAGCTAATAATGATACAGTTTCCACCCTAAGTCTTATGCAACATGATAACCTCTGGGAAAGGGGAAGAGGGAAGGAGGGGAGAAAGTGTAAGGGGCCACCAGGGTGTCTAAGGAGAAATTAAGAGGCCCAAGTTGGAAATAAAGCAGTTCAAAGCAGAGCCAATCAAAAATAGGATCAGGCCATGACCAGCCATTGTGTATTCAGCTTAGACAAGGTAGGAAGACCCAGTCTCCAAAATACAAAATAAACCAACAAAAAGGATATGATTAGATAATTCTGTGGTCTGTTTATCCCTCCCAACTGGTACAAGTAACAAATTTTACTGACCTACTTCCTACTGTTTACAATGTATAGTGCTTAAGTCCACAGAAACAAAGATTCAATATATTAGTCTCTGTCTTCAAGGAGTTTATAATTTAATAGATGAGATAAGACAAATAGTGCAAATAAGTAGAGTTCAAGGTGAGATACAACAAGAACCATAAGAGTCATAAAGACTGATTCACCCAGAGCTTCCCTCTGCTCACTAGTCTGCTCTTTTCCCAAACCACAGACTCTAGGGTGAATATCTCAGATGGGGTAATTAAGGTATTCAACAACATGTTGGTGTGCCAGATTTTGATGCCTGAGGAAAAGAAACCCAAAAAGGCTGTGTTATTCTGCCTGACTGAACACAAGAACTTTATGTTGGAGAGCAAAAAGATCCCTGGGTGAGGTGGAGCAAACTGGATGACCTCTAAGCCACCTTTGTAGAGATGCTGTCAGACAAGGACTGGCCGGCCATGAGCCAAGGAGAGCAAGAAAGAGGACGTGCTATTCATCTTTTGAGGGTGCCCCCTCTGTTAGCTCTCAGGGTCCTATTAAGAAGGAACTGAAAAGGATAGAGCATATATTACAAGCTTTAATGTTTTGAGAAAGTGTTGGGGTGTAATTCACTGATCTCTCTGGAAGGGAGCCCTTGTGAGTCTCCCGCTAGCAGCCCCCGTTCCTAGAACTAAAGTGTCCCTGACCTGTCCAAGTCAGAGGCAGGCAGCCCCTTATCCACCAAAACAGAAAGGCTAGGGAAAGCCTAGCAGAAGGAAGGCAATCCTTTCTCTCACTTGCCAACCCTTTCCTTCACCCTTCCCCTTATTTCTATGGTTCTGGCCTTCCTAAATCACTTTTCATCTCATTCCTCTTATGGTGAAACAGATCACTATTGCCCCCAACCCCAATGAGGCTGGGGTGAAGCTATATTTTTTGATCATGACTCTGCCTTTACCCTTGATATCCTCAGTTCTTTTCTCCCTATCTGTCCCATCTCCCCACTCCCACCAGTGCCAGTTTCTAAACTCAATAGTGTGCTTATTTGTTTTATTGTTCAGCAACTTCAGTCATGTTTGACTTTTAGTGACCTCATTTGGGGTTTTCTTGGCAAATATACTGGGGGAGGGGTTGCTATTTCCTTCTCCACCTCATTTTTACAGATGAGAAAACTGAGGCAAATAGAGTTAAGTGACTTACCCAGGTCACACAGCTAGTAAGTATCTGAGACCAGATTTGCATTCACAAAGATAGTCTTCCTGATCCTACGTTCCACTGTATCACCTAGCTGCCCTCATTATTTGTTTAGTTCTGTGCATAAAACAAAGAAGCATTGTGGACAAGACTCCTTCCCCATTTAGGCTGGTTTTTCCAATCTTCCCACTCTAGTTAAAATACATATACACAAAATTCATAGAAGATATGGAAAGTTACCTTAAAAGAGATTTTAATATTTAGATAGGGTGGGATGGAGAGTAAGAGACCAGGAATTACTTTACCTGTGTCTTGAAGGGAGTCAGGGATCCTCAGAGGCAAAGGTGAGGAAGAAAGAGCATTCTAGGTGTGGGGAACAGATGATACAAAGTCACAGAGACAGGCCTGGATGATTGCAATAGTTTTTTGGGAGGTCTCCATGCCTCAGTTCTCTTCCCACTTCATCTCATCCCCTTCTCAGCTATTACACTGATCTTCCTTAAAGCATAGGTCTGAAGATGTCACATCCCTTATTCAACAAATCCAGTAGCTCCAGATTATCATCAGGAACAAATATAAAATCCTTTGTTTGCTGTTTTAAAGTCCTTTGTAACCTGGGCCCTTCCTACCTTTCCAGGCAACTTACTCCTCTCCAAATACCATGCAATCCAGTGATTCTAATCTCCTTGCTATTCCTTACCCACAGTCCATCTCCTAAGCCCAGCCTCTCCTTCCTCACCTCCACCTCCTGGTTTCCCCGGATTCCTTCATGTCCCAGTAAAATACAAGTGTCCAGAACTTTAGTCTTAGCCGAATGCTCACAATGGACAGAGGGGTTTGAGCCAAGAGTGCCACAAAGAGGGTTTTCTATGTCTTCCCCTTTGTCTAAATCCCTAAACTCTAAAGATGCTGTGAAACATCTTTGTTAACTGAAAAAAAAGATGTGTTCTCTTGAGAATGGCAGTGCAATGCATTTTCCCTCTGCAATCTTCCCACCCCCTCCTGCCTTCCTCCCACCAGGGAGAGTCCTTAAGGGGGAGCTGTCAAAACAAGTTTGTTAAATGAGCAGAATACAGAAGAGGACAGACTAGGAGGCAGCAGTTTATGGGGGGCTGCAATCCGGCAACTTCAGCTCCTCCAATTTAAAGGCTCTTGGGCTCCTTGGATATGGGAAGAAAAATGAATCCACAGCATTGAGGGCAGAAACCCAGTGGCCACACCCCCTCTTGAACTTTCTATTCATCATCTATACTGATACTAAGAAATGAAAGGTCACTGATTACAGATGTCTGACCAGGAAAGCAATTCTGATTTTTCTTGCCTGGGTGTCAGCTTGGGATACTGTAAACAATGGCCCTTTTTATTGTCCCTTGACAAAGAATGTATGAGAACAAAATCCCTGACAGTAAAAAGCTTCCTCATCCCTGCCCTAAGTCATTGAACTGCCTATTTAGGCCTGTATCTATCAGGGATTGTTCACTAAAAGGAGTTAAAGACACATTCTGTTTTCTAGTCACTGAGATCATATTCACTTTCTCTAGTGAAACAGAGTTCCTGAGGACAGAGATCACAATTACTCTTCTTCAGAGACCAGAATTAATGAATGACATGTTCAAGGAAGATGTCAAAAGGATATGAAATGAGGATATGAAAGGAGAAAAAAAGGAGCCTTGATTTTAAGGTTTTTAGCTGAAAGAATATAGGGAAGAGTGCTGTGGGAGGTTAAAAGAGAGAAGAGAAGGTTTGGAAGACCTGTGGGGAATTAGATGGAAAATCAATTACAGTTATCCTTTCCACATTGCAGGAAGAGGTGGAGTTTAAGGGTGTGGCACTCCAGTGATCTGGAAAATCTATGTAAAACTTTTTGCTCTTCCTTCATATCAGAGAAGTAGTCTGATGTATTATGGCATTAAAAGATAAAATATGTCGATGTTATACAATATTATACATGTATTTTATGTAATTCTGAGTTTCTAAGCTTTTTCTTTGTCATCTGTTGTCCTTGTGTCATATGAAACACCTCAAAAAATTGATTCATGATATATCAGAATAACAATAGGAAAAGTCACAATGTGAAGGGTTAAACTGTAATTAAGAATAGAAAATTTGTCTTATTTCAGTAAAGGCTCATTTGAGATTCAATCCCAAATTTTAAGGAAGTCCAATCACTAGATTATGTGTGTGACTTCTAGGTCTATTTGGTAGCAGATGAGAAGAAGCAAAAATGGTAGACAGTATAGGAATTATGCAAGACTGAGTTTTGGCATGGTATAAGTGGTGATGTGACAAAGGAGTTTTGCCCTTGTGTCTTAAAAGTTTGTTCTTTTGTGTTTAAAGGTTTTCTTGGTTTCAGGCTAAGAATATGATAGAATATGATAAAAATTGTTAACCACTGTTAAATGTTGATGCTATTGTTTGAATACAATATTGAGAGGTGTGATTAGCACTATCTTGCAGAGAAAATTAGGTTTAAAACAGATTTACTTTTTTCCAGAGATTTCTGACTAAAGGTTCTGAGTTGAAAATAAAGTGATTAATTCCTTTGTATTTTTTTCAAACAACTTTCTAGGGCAGAGGGAATGCATTTATCAGGATTACTCTGGGCAAGTATATAAGTAGTGTGAACTGTGCCTGACTGAAACAGATCACTACTGAAATAAGGCTCTGCTTATTCTTTGGCCTGGTTTGAAAGAAAAACCATTCTTCCAGAAGAAGAGGGTCTGAGGGAGTAGCTAAGAAAAAAAGTCATCTTCCAAAGGAAGGACTACCTCAGTCCACAAAAAGAGGTTGGGTGGAATAAAATGACATAGAGAAGGAAAGAATGTCTCACATATACCTGCTTATTCAGTGATAGATTAGCAATTTCACTGTCATAAACATATTACACATAGTTGTTTGCTTGTTGTTGTTCAGTTGTGAACAACTCTTAATGACGATTTGGACCATACTCTCCATGGGTTTTCTTAAAGATACTGGTGTGGTTTGCCATTGCTTACTCTATTAAGAGTTTAATGCCGGGCAATTATAAGAAATAACTTCATTCCTGAACCCTGTTAGATGAAACAAATAGAAATATAGGAGACACAAATCTGAAGTAGGAAAAGATGGTGAATCTGAATGCATTGAAAAGCTATATGTAATACAATCTCATAAAGAGCTACAAATATATATATATATACATATATATATATATATATATGTACATAAAGAAAATGTGTCAAGGGGAGGGGGGAAAATTACATTATAAACTTAATATATAATTAGAAGGAATAGCAAGTTGTACATAATAAAGTTGTAGTTTCATGAGCAATCAACTGGGAGGATTTCTATTCTACCTTGTTATAGAATTTTTTTTTAATTTTTTACATTCAGAATAAAATAACTTAAAAAAATAAAGTGTGTCAAATTATTTTAAAGAGGAGAGAGACATATTTGGAACAGAACTTCAAAAAATTCTTTTTGAGCTTGAGGATATAAAATTAACTAGTTAACCAATTCAACCAAAATAAAATAATTCTAAAAAGTGATATCTGTGAAATGAATAAATTAATGAATATTTTCACAGAAAATGCACCTACAAATAATTGTATATGCTGGCCCATTTGGAATAATTAGGAGGAAAGATAAAACCATCAAGATATCAAACTAAAAACTCTTAAGGACAGAAGTCAAATACCACTGAAGAGAAACTATATTTAAATTATAATTAACTATAGATGTGGTCCATGCTAGAGATGACACAATCTTTAGGGTTTTGAGAAATTTATTCTTAATATAGTCTAAAGAGAGGTAGATACCAAATATTTAGAAAAAAATTCATGAATCTTATTATGACGAAAAAAGGATAACCAATTAATAACCACTGGTTACTGTTTAATTTCTACAAAAGCTTTATGAAAGTAATTCATATACATATACACATACATACACTGAAATCATTCCTGATGGAAGTATGAGAAGGAAAAGGTAGATTTTCACAAATTATCACAATTTCAATAGAATATATCTTTAAAATTCCTTCTATGACAAAAATATAGTCTTGATACTTAAACAAGGGATAGTAAAAAAAAATAAAAGTATACACTAATATCCTTAATTATCATTGATGCAAAATTTAAAAATAAAATGCTAGTAAAGAGGCCATAGCAACATATTACAAAAATTATAACTATAAGTAGAATGAATTTATATAAGAAATGTTGAGTTGATTCAATATTAGGAAAACAATAAATAAAATATTTAAAATAAGAAAAATAAAATAATAATTATAGATATAGTAAAAGGTTTTGACAAAATAAAACACATTTCTATTTTAAAAAATTAGAAAACAAAAAAATAAATAGCTCTTCCTTTAACACAACAAATAGTAAACATTTAGAACAAAAAGTCAGCATTATATTAAATAGGAATAAATTCAAATCCTTTCTTATAAGATCAGGGATAAAGCAAGAATGTCTACCATTATCACTATTGTTAGAAATATTAGCTATATAACAATAAAACAAGAAAAATAAATTGAGGAAATAATAATTAGTGAAGAGGAACAAAATTATTGCTTTTTGCAAATGACATGATGACATACTCATAGAATTCTTGGAGCCAACCAAAAATGAATTTAAACAATTAACTTCAGCAAAGTTGCAAAATGTCATCATTAATTACATACATTATCAGCAAAACTCTCTAGGAAGAGATAAAAAGAAAAATCCCATTTAAAATAACTACAAACAGTATAAAATTCTTGAAAGTCTATTTGCTGAGATAAACTCAAGAATTAGATGAATCCAAATGCAAAACACATGGTTCATAGAAACAAAGACAAATTTAAGTATTTAGAGAAATAGAATTATTTGAGGGTAGGCTATTCAAATATATTAAAAATATAATAGTAGATAAATTAATTTACTTATTCAGTGTTATGTCAACTAAGGTCCCAAAGGATTATTTTATAGAACTTTATAGGCAGGGGTTAAGAAAGAGAGAAAAATTGTGAGCCATTTACCAAACTCCTTGAGGAAGGGGAATGACCTGGAGTTTATAAATAATATTTATCTGGATTTATATTGGGTAATATATATGAATAACATGTACTTCCAGAGAGGAAAAATAACTGAGTGGTGGAGATTTCAGGGAGAACCTGAAAGTGGTAATAAGAAATAAGGCAATAAGCATCCCTATTATCCAATCTCAACCACTGAATACAAGAGAATCAGTAAAGGTTCAACTAGTATTAGAAAAGATAGTCAATAAGGCTATGTCATCAGGGGAGCCAGATTTCAGTAATAGGTAGTAGAGAGAAGGAGCACAAGAAAAAAAAGATTTAGGATGAAAGAAAGTACATTGTTTACAGAACAGGCATTCCACAGGGCAGTGGTATTTGGTTGAAACTTTGGGGTGAGAAATTTAGGGCAGATGGGAAGAAGGAATTGGGATGTGGGATGGAGAATAGAGTTTAGATGATGACCTTCAGAGAGAGGTTCAAAATCACTAAGATGTAAAGGCTATTCCTAAGGGTAAAAACTTTCATCACTGAGTGGAAGATTCCATTCCACTTTTGAATGGAGTTTAGAGATTGGGCTAGAAGTAAGTACCATATGAAATGGGAGATACATGATTAAGTGATCAGATGGGAGGTCCCACTTCACTACTTACCTCTCTAACTAAAAGGGATTAGGCAGGAAAAGGGTAGAGAAGTATGAAAGACAGGGAAGAGAAACTTGAGAAGGAAGGAGACCAGTCAGAAGTAGGAAGTAGTAGATTCCCTATTCAGTAGGAAGTGGCTTCAGAGGGAAGTTGCCTGGCCCAGCCCCTTGCTACCTTCACTCAAAGGATACTGTGAACCCAGCAGGAGATGGAATGCACAAGGAATATGGTCAAAGAATTGGCTCTTCTCACCTGAGCTAGCCGAAAATCAAGTGGCAGCAGGAGTGATAAACAAAGCACTAATCATCAAAATTATTTTGTAATGGTTAAAAAAATAGAAAGTCAGTGGAATGATTAAATTGTATTTTTAATCTACTGTATATATATTTAAGTCAAAGTAACCTAACAAAAACTGAGGTATTGGAGTAAGGATAGAGGGCAGGAAAAGGAAAGGGCTATTTGGCCAAAACTGCTGGGAAAATTGGACAATAATGTGGAAGAAATTCCATTTAAATTAACATCTCACACTATATCCTGAACTAAATTCCAAATGGGCATGACCTACATATACAAGATCATACTTATTGTACATGTATAACCTATATCAGATTGCTTGCCTACTTGAGAAAGGGGCAGGTAAGGGAGAAAGGGAGAAAAAAAAATGGAACTCAAAATCTTTAAAAAATAAATGTTGAAAACTTTTTATATGTAATTGGAAAAATAAAATAGTTTTGAGGGGGAAATAAAGGAACACAAAATAAACAAATTAAAGGAACAAGGAAAAAATTACCTTTCAAATTTTAAGATAACAGATAATTAAATAGGCAATTTTGATAATTTAAAATTAAAAGTACAAAGTACAAACATCCAATTCAGCTAGGGTTAAAAGGAAAACAGTTAACCAGGAAGAAATCTTAGCAGTTAATTTATCTGATAAAAGTATCCTCTCCGAGATATATATGGAACTAATACACATTTATAAGAATTAGAGTCATTCCCCAATTGATAAGTAGCCAAAAGATATAAACAGAATGTTTACAGGGGAAAAAATCCAAATTAGTTATAGCTATTTAAAAATGTTCCAAATTGCTAATAATCAGAGAAAGGAAAATTAATGTAGCTCTGAGGTTTCATTTCACACTCATGAGATTAACAAAGTTTAGCAAAAAAAAAGAAGGAACATTACTAAAACAACTTAGGGAGTACAGTTTAATTGGCACACTGATGCATTGTTGGTAGAGCTGTGCATTGGTCTGGGAATTCTCAAAAGCAATTTGGAACTATAACCTAACTTTGCATACCTTTTAACTCAATGATACCATTATTATGTCTAGTATGCCAAAGAAACAGGAAAAGATACTAAATATATTGATATTTACCCTTTTGTAGAGGCAAACAATTGGAATCTAATGGAATACCCATGAATTGGAGAATGGCTGAAAAAATTGTAGTATATAAATGTCATAAGACTGTTTTAGAGAAACCTGGGAAGATTTGTATGAACTGATGTAGGCTGAAATAAGCACTCAGAACAATTTATACTAAGACAGTAATACTGTAAAAATGAAACATTTTGAAAGATCTAAAAAAAATTCTGACCAATTAAATTTTGAATGAACATGACTGAAGAAGACAGATGATGAAGAATGCTACCTACCTCCTGACAGAGAAGTGAAAGACTAATACACAAGATGAGTCACTCATTTTGGGACATAATGAATATGAAAATTTGTTTTGTTTAACTATATATATGTCATGTTTGTTTGTTTTTTCCTTAGGGAAAGAGATTAGAAGGAGAAAAAACAAGTCCCTGATAATTAAAAAAATAAAATTTAATTTAAATTTTTATTTTTTTCTACTTCTACTATTTTATTTTTTCCCATTACATGAAAGATAGTTTTCAACATTAATTTGGTAAGATTTTGAGTTCCAAAATTTTTCTTCTTTTTCCTCTTCCCTTCCCCAAGACAACAAACAATCCAATATAGGTGATATGTGGATAATATATTAAACATATTTCCATATTTGTTATGTTGTGAAAGAAGGATAGGAACAAAAGGAGGAAATCATGAAAAGGGGAAAAAAACAGAAAACAGAGAAAAATGAAAAGAGTATGCTTAAATTTGCATTCTCCTTGGTTCTTTCTCTGGATGTAGGTGGCATTTTCCATAACAAGTCCTTTGAATTTCTCTTAGGTCACTGGATTGCTGAGAAGAGCTAAGTCTATCATAGCTCATCATCACTATGTTGTTGATATTATGTATAAGGTTGTCCCAGTCCTGCTCACTTTACTTAATATCAGTCTATGTAAGTCTTTCTAGTTTTTTTGAAATTTGCCTGCTCATCATTTCTTATGAACGACTTGTTCAGCCATTTCCCAAATGATGAGCATAACCTCAATTTCCAGTTTTTTGCTACCATAAAAAGAACTGCTATAATACTTTTGTATATGTGATTTTTTCCCCCTTTTTTTGTATCTTTGGGATACTGAAAACTGCTTGTTCATATCTTTATTTATTAATTGGGAAATGATTTGTATTCTTATAAATTTGACTCAATTCTTTTTATATTTTAGAGATGAAGTCTTTATTAGGAACACTGGTTATTGTTTCCCATCTTTCTGCTTTCCTTCTAATTGGGGCTTAATTTAATTTTTTTAATTTAAAAAATTTTAAAGAAAATCAAGGTTGGGTTTTTTAAGGAAATTAGAAAATCATATATAATTAAAAGTCTTTTTTTCTGAAAATAATATGCAATCTATCCCTTCATTTTAGGAAGGATTATCCTTGAATTAGAGTTACTCATTTTTTTTCTAAAAAAAAAAATTTCCTGAAGTTAATAAAAATAATTGACATTTATATATAGCATCATAAATTTATAATGGATTTTCATAGACATGATCTCATTTGCATCAAGTTTCATAATTCATATATCCAAGTAAACTGCTCCAAGGCTTCCTAATACTGATAATATCACTCTTCTGGATTCAATAATAAATCTTGAGAAAAGATCATCCCTAATATCAATAGTCAAATGGCTAGAACTCTGGACAAGAAAACAATAAATCAGAGTTCCAATTCAAGCCACAACACTGATCTTAAACATGACTGAGATTTGTTACCCCAATGTATCTATAGCTGTTATATAATATGATGGTATTGCCAGTATTTATGGTCCAAACCAAACTTCTTGAATAAATAGCAAGAAAAATATAATAAATTTCCATCTTTATAGGTGTCTTTAGCTCATAGACTTTGAGTTGAAAGGGATTTCAGAACTCACCTAATCAACTTATTATTTTACTAATAAGGAAAACTAAGGAATGGATGATAGGCCCTCCTTCCAAGGAACCCACATTCTAATGAAAAGGACAATATGTATGAAAGACTAGAGAAGGGAACTTAATTTCCCAAGGTCACACAGGATGTTAAGAAGCAGAGTGGAGATTTGAATTGAGATCTTTTTGCATCTAATATGGTGCACTTTCTACTGAATTTTGTTCCTGTTGCTGAGGTCCTGATTGAAAGCTCAAAGTATAAGACCCCTTTGATTTCAAAGGTGAGATGAAGGAGCTGGGAGACTTATAGATTGTGAAAATAATTCTCCAGTTTATTATGCCATACAGACTTTTGATAGACATTTTTGCAAGCATGATCAGCGCATGAACAGTAGGCAATCCTTAATCATTCAGAGAAGCAGTTGTAGGCTTTGTGTATGCATGGTTTCTGCCAATGGGAGGAGAGCCAATCCAGCCACATCAGCAATCCGTTCACAGGCAAGAGGCCTTGTCAAGTCATCCATGCCTATGAGCAACTGTGCTGTGACCCTCAGACCAATCCCTTTCCTGTGTCACACATCACTGCTTCTTGTTCAACAAGGATATTTCTGCAAAAACTACTAGCATGCTCCCTCTATGCTCCTATTTATTTTATATTCCTCAAAACTTCATTTTTCTACTTTTTTATTATAATCACAAATACTTTTTCAAGAAAATAAAAGCTATGTTTTTTTCTTTCTTGTTTTTTCTCTTTTTATTTGATTTTTCTTATGCAGCATGATAAATGTAGAAATAAGCTTAGAAGAATTGCATGTTTAACCTATATTGAATCACCTGCTTTCTAGAGGAGGGAGAAGGAAAGGAAAAAGGGAGAAAAATTTGGAACACACAAGGTTTTGCAAGGGTGAATGTTGAAAACTATCTTTGCATGCATTTTGAAATTTTAAAAATCTATTATAAAAAAGAAAAGAAAAGCTATTTAAAAATGACCACATAGGAGGAAAAATAACCAGATGGTTAAAAACTTGCTATTCATCTCCTTCTTTGTTTTATAGCACCCTATAAATTTCAGTAAATGTAGATAATATAGTTTGTCCAAGGATCTTCACTCACTTTACCAACATGAGTAATATCTTCTGGAAATTGCTTCAGTTGTTTGTTCAAAACAATTTTCTCCAGGATCTCTGTGTTCTTTAAAGTAAACTATGTGAGGGAACTATAATAACCTTTTAGTCTGAGCAAAGTGAAAAAGACAGTTTACTATAGCCAGTACTGTCAAGAGTAGAACTTGTTGTACAGCCCTCTATTTATATACAGACAAATTAAATGTTTCCATGACATTTTTATGTATAAAATGCACCATACCTCTGATCTCTAGTGCTAAGTACATTTGTTTTACCATTAAAATATGAGCAACAGGCCAACAGAAGAAAAAATTACATATATTCAATATTCATTTTTGTTTCATCTCCATAAAAGGAAAGAAGTCTGAGATCTAGAGTCAGAGAACCTGGTTTCTAATCCACCCTTGATACATACTAGCTTTGTGACTCTGGATAAGTCACTGAAGTTCTCTCCTCAGTGTTCTCAATTATAAAATGGGAGGGGTAGACTAGATGGTCTCTGGAATCCCTCTAGTTCTAGAGAAATAATCCTATGAGGCCATCTTAAATTAAATAAAATTAATTAAATTAATTAAACAAAAAATAAATAATTAATTAATTAATTTAAAATAAATTAAAATAAAAGCTATTCTTTTCAAATAATTATCACATAAATTTCTTTTTTTTCTTCTTTCCCTCTTATCTCTCACCCTAGAGATGGCTAGGTAGACACAAATATGTATAGATAGATAGATATGTATGTATTTATATGTATGTGTAAGAATATTCTATAAATATTTCTATTTATCAGTTCTTTCTCTGGGTACAGATAGCATCTTTTTTCATATTTTTTTTATAGTTAATTTGGATATTTATAATGGTTAAAATAACCTATTTGCTCAAAAACATTCTTAAAACAGTATTGCTGCTACTGTATATATTTTCTAGGTTCTGATCATTTTGCTTTTCTTTATTTTGCATACGGCTTTCCACATTTTTCTAAAATCACTGAGCTCAAAATTTCTTATAGCACATTGGTATCCAATCACAATCATATACCATAACTTGTTCAACCAATTCATGGGCACTAAGTGAGCCCATTTATTCATTTATTTTTATTTTTAAGAGTCTTATACTGGCTCCTAATTCTTGGGAAATAAATTTTGCTAGATTAGAGAAGGCAGTGCATTCTAAAGATAAGCCTAGTCAATTTTAGTTGAAGAGCTCCCATACAATACTGAGAAGACAATGTGGATTCTAACAGGATCACAGCTGAAGTAGCTGTAATGAACAATTTAGGGTAATGGGTGCTGAATCTGGGAGAAAGTGGTTCTTCACATCTATTTCTCATTTCCTCCGATATAAATTGTAAGTTCTATTGCTATGACGTAGTTCTCATAATCTCCATCAGGTCTTCCACGCATGTGGAGTAGGATAATTGACCCAGGTCTCTATTTCACTTTGCCTAGTATGATTGATTAGTGCCAGTAAACATTCAACAACAGCATTATTTTTTGTTGCTTAATCATTCAGTCATGTCTGACTCTTCAGGTCCCATTTGGGGTTTTCTTGTCAAAGATATTGCAATGGTTTGCCTTTTTCTTTCTTCAGTTCATTTGACAGATGAGGAAATTGAGGCAAACAGGGTTAAATGGCTTGCTCAAGGTCACACAGCTAGTATCTGAGGTCAGAGTTGAATTCAGGAAGATGAGTCTTCCTTGTTCTAAGTCTAGTGTTCTATTCATTGTACCATCTATTATTAGCCCCCCAAAATGAGCATTTGGTACCAAAGATTTAGATGGAGATATATTCTGGCTACTAATGGCTTCTAATCCAGGTTCTTTCTAGTCCAATGGAAAATGTGCTACCTCTGGGGATTTTTTTTTTATCTACTTAGATATGAAGAACTTAAATTAAAACATTTTTTTCTTCCATTTAGCTATTCTATTGGAAATGGCTAATTACTCAGTATCTTTGCATGTTATAAAGGAGATTTCACAGTTTTGAATAACAGACTGATACAGTATCTTACTTCCCCAGCCTGAGAGATTTCCTCTTTTTTTTCCCCTGACATCTGTTCTTGCCCAATATTTCCCTTCAGTTTGCAAAGTCTGTAAATTCTGGAGTTCCCCAGAATCATTCATTACAGAAACCTAAATATGTTTCTAAACATCTGCTGAGTTGATCAGCCCAAACTTCCAGAAAGAGCCATGGAAGGTGGGGAAAAGCCTTTAGCATCAGTCCAAGGCTTCAGCTCCTAAAGACCCAATGATCATAGATCACACATAACCAAAAAAGACAATTTCCAAGTCCTTAAATCCTATCAAAACACAGATAATTTCTATGTTGTTGCCAAGGTAAAATCTGAGCAACTACTAATGCCATCTTTCATTATATATGTAAAAAAATAGATTTCCTATCAGCCAGCTAGAAAAAGCAAACTTTGGGATGTAAATAGTCCTGAATTGCCTGAGTTCAGCTGATATCTATATCAATATCGATATCGATATAGATATCTCCTTGGGGCAATTAGATGGTGCAATGAATAGAGAGCCAGCTCTGGAGTCAGGAGGTCCTGAGTTCAAATCCAATCTCAGACATTTAACTAGCTGTGTGTCTGTGGGCAAGTCACTTAAATAAAAATAAAATAAAAAAATAAAAATAAAAATAACTCCCTACACAAATAGATAGGTCCTTGGCCTATCTCAAGTAATGAACTGGAGTGCTTACCTTTGATGGGGAAAAAGAGAAGGCAACCACGATAATAGTAATTCTCCATCAATGGGAATGTTTGTAACCCTAACAAGGCTCCAATTCAACTGGGGTCAGATGAAGTTAAGAAATCAGGTATCAGTAGCCTCTTCCCCTTGTGTCTGGGAGCAAAGTTTGATGCACTGCTCTGTGTTAAGCAATCAGCAAAAGTAAAAGGTGTCCCTAGAAGCTAATGCTAAAACACTATGCAGGATCCATCTTCCAGCAGAATTGGTCCTTCCTCCTTCCCTCTCCCCTCATTAATGAGATTAGCTGGTTAAAATCTGAACTGAGGCTATCAGGTTAGGGGAACACTTTGGGTAAAGAAAGGGAGCCAAGATGTTTGTATACAAATCAGTTCAGTTTACTTGTTAAGTTTATCTCTTCTGAGATGGTTTTTGATCTGCTTCCTAAACATTAAGAGAGGACAATCAGAGATCCCTCTACCTCAAAACAAGATGTGAGGGAACCTTGGATACTTACTAGTGTGTAGTCCTGAGCAAGAAACTGAATCTCTGTTTGATTCAGTTTTCTCATCTGTAAAATGGGGACAATAATAGCACCTGCCTCCTGAGGTGAGGATTAAAGGATATCAAAATTGTAAGATGCTTAAAGCAATTTCAGGAACATCATAAGCACTATAGAAATGTTACCTATTCTAATTGTCTAAGGTCACAGAGGTAATGTTGGAGGCACAGTTTGAATCCATTTATCTGACTTCAGGGCCTGTGTTCTTTCTTCTTGTCACATTCTGAGGCTTCAGTCATTGTTAGGAAAGGTATAAGTGGAGGATAGCTCAACCCACTTTTTAAAATTTTAGCATTCTCCTTCCACTTCTTCAATCTTTTCTAGGTAATGTAATTTTTATAGGAGGCTGCAAAGGGAGCCAGTCTTGAAGCCAGGAACACCTGTGTTGAAATTCCATTTATGACACTTACCAGCTGTGACACCCCAAGTCAAGTCAAAAAGCACTTTTTAACACTTACTATGTTCCAGGAACTGTATTAAGAGCTGGAATACAAAGGAAACTCACAAAATAAAAGTCCCTCCTTTCAAGGAGCTCAGTGTACTGGAAGAGTCAATATGCAAACAACTATGTGCAAACCAGATATGCATAGATAAATTGGAGATAATCAATAGAAAGAAAGCATTAGCATTAAGAGGGGGCAGGACAGGTTTCTTGAAGAAGGTGGGATTTTAGCTTTGATATGAAGGGAGCCAGGGAATCCAAGAGGCAGAGATGAAGAAAGAGAGAATTATAAATATAAGGGAGAGTCATAAAGTACCCAGAATTGACAAATGGGACTCTCTTGTATGAGGTACATCAAGGGAACTAATGTCACTAGATCTAAGAGTGTGTATGTGCATTGGGAAGAGGTCTTATTTTAATTTGGTGGAGGCAATTGGGGATAAGTGACTTGACCAGATTCAAACAACTAGTAAGTGTCTGAATCTGAATTTGGATTCAGGTTCTTTAGACTTCAGGATCAGAGTTCTATTCACTGTGCTTCCTAGCTGCCCTGAGGGAAGTAACTTTTAAGAAGATTGGGAGAGTAGCAAGGAGATAGGTTATCATTGATAAGTTACTTAATGTCTCAGTTCTCCAGGCAATTTTTTTGTTTTATTTTTTTATTAAAGCTTTTTATTTTCAAAACATATGCGTGGATAATTTTTCAACACTGACCTTTGCAAAACCTTGTGTTCCAATCCCCCCTCCTTCTCTCCACCCACCCCCACCCCTAGATGTAATTAATCCAATATATGTTAAACATGGTAAAATATATATGTTAAATCCAACATATGCATATATATTTATATAATTGTCTTATGCACAAGGAAAATCAGATTAAAAATGGAGAAAAATGAGAAAAAAATAAAATGCAAGCAAACAAGAAAAAGAGTGAAAATTCTATGCTGTGATCCATACAAAGTTCCCACAGTCTTCTCTCTGGGTGTAGATGACTCTCTTGATCACAAGATCATTGGAACTGCAGGCAATTTTTTAAAAAATTATTTATTTATTTTATGAGGCAACTGGGATTAAGTGACTTGCCCAGAGGCACACAACTAGTAAATGTCAAGAGTCTAAGCCCACATTAGAATTCAGGTTCTCCTGGTTTCAGGACTGATATTCTATTTACTGCATCACCTAATTGACCCTCAGACAATTTTGTAAGCATATTAGGCAGTTACTTCAACTTTGGGTATCCTAAGTCAAGAAATGATAGGTTCCTATCTCCTATACTTCTGGATTTATTCACTTCAAGAAACCTATTTCCCAGCTTTCCTAGATTATGTGGAACCTTAGTCCCTTATTTTAAATGAAAGAAATTCATATCACCCACTTACCCAAAAAGAAAACAGGAAATAATATTTCCCCATAGTCAGTTGCCCTTTGAAAAAGTCCCAGATATTTGTAAATATTCCTTGTGAAACCTCCAGTAAATGCATGGCTGGAGGCTTCTATTATATGTTTATGTTCATGTGAGTGATTGCTAAGAAAACAATATAGTCATGAATTTCTAACTCTTGGGATAGAGGATATAGAAGAGAGAAGGCAGAGCCTAGATGCAAAATTAGAAAGCTGCCTACATATTTTTCATCCTTTAATAATATATAGACATAACTTAGCCAGGTAGATCCCTGTCCTGTCTGGTCTAAAAGGAAACCCACTCCTCCAGTGTGGGAGAAGCCAGTAGTTGACCCACAAAAGATGGGCATAAATAAGAGTGATGGACAGTTGCCAGACAGGCAAATTCCCGGGAGGACATGGATTTGAATCAAACAGGATGGGAAGGCATGGATGGATGAATGATGACCTATGCCTGGCGGGCATAGCAACATTGATGAGATCACAGATCTTTTAACATTAATAAATAAATAAATAAACTAAGCATTATTTTAGCAGAATGCAAGCTCTATCGAGGGCATGGTCTGTCTCATTTTTGCAAATTGTATCCCTAGTGCAGGAGATTCATTTTTCTGTTAGATACTTAAACAAATACTAGATCAAATTAAATTGATTATTGTCTAGTAACACAAAAATGCCAGTGCAGTAACATCAAAAAAAAAAAAAAAAATGAGGCAAAACTACTATACACAGAATAAGAGAGCCATCAGGAACCCCAAAGTGACTGAGCCCATGAAAACAAAAGAGAAAAGGAGAATACTAGTTTGGCTAATGGTGACAGTGATGCAAACATAAGCACTCCTATCCCTTTCTTTTATCCTTCTGAGAGTCTTTATCATATCAAACAACCTCTTCCAAACAACATTGTTTTGTTGGGCACCTAATCATCATGTGTCTCCCCTTAAAGAGGAATTTTCCTTGCCTGTTTTTAAAGGAAAGGATTTTTTTTTACCTGGCAGAAACATCATTGGGCATAGGGCTCCCATTTATTTTAAGTCTTTCTTCAACTGTTGTTTGCATCTAAAAGCCCTTTGTATTTTTGAATAACATTAATTGTATGATTTATATTTGTGTAGTACTTTACAGCTACAAAGGGGTATAGATTTAACTTTTCTGGCCTATGATGCCTAAAAGATGTGCAAACAACTGTGTGCAAACCAGATATGCATAGGATAAATTGGAGATAATCAATAGAAAGCAAGCACTAGCATTAAGAAGGGGCAGGACAGGCTTCTTACAGAAGGTGGGATTTTAGCTATGAAGGAAGCCAGGGAATCCAAGAGGCAGAGATGAGTAAGGAGAGAATTATAAATATAAGGGAAAGTCAGAAAGTACCCAGAATTGGTATTCCTGGTCAAAAGACTTTTGGGGAAGAATGCCCATGACCTGTCCTTGCTGAATTGACCAAGAGTGCTTTAAATTGAAAATGGAAAGGGGAAGGTAAAAAAGCTCAAATAAAATTATAAAACAATATTAGACCTCAACAAATAGGACATAGACAAAAAAAAAATTATGTCAGAAATCTGAACTGATTTTCCAGGTATGTAATACATTTGATTTACAGTTAGCCAAGAAATTAGAAATCTTCCATTTCACCTACCAAAGCCCAGTCAGACAATGATGACACAGTGTTTTCACAAAGATTTTTTGCAATTAATTTATGCTCCAAAATTATGGTGTGAGGAGGGCTGGTTTCAGAAAGGAAGATTTTAGACAAAGTACATTGTCTTTGTGGTACAGTCTTGGAGTCAAGGCAAAGTGTGAATGTGTCAGACTGAAATGCTAAATACTACTTACAGAAAAGAAAAAGGGCTCATTGCTTGGGGGAAGGGGAATCTTCAACCATTCTTACCAGATCAGGAGCACTGACAGTTCTGGAAGACAAGCTCTGAGAAAGAAAGGAGAGAAAAAAAAAAAAAAAAAAAGGTGAAAAGTCAGTCCACTGACATGTGAAGGTGGGGCACCCACTACTAAACCAACCTGTCAAACTCAGTTCTGCTATGTCTCAATCTGCTGAATTTCCCCACCATAATACTAGCCTTTTTATCTAGCATAGGGAAAAATTATACATCCCAAAACGGCTTTATGATATGAAGTTAGCCTATTCAGAACTCATGTTAAGGCAGTTGTTCAAATGAACAGCTTCACCGTTAGTGCCCCCCGGGGTTTCAAGTCCATTTTAATAACTAAACAGCTGTGTATTAACTGCCCTCTAAATCTTGTGACCGCAACCTAAAAAGCTTATAAGGATATAATTGAAAAGCAACCACTCCTGTGAAAAATAATGAGAATCACCATCTCTACAGATGTTTTTATAAATTAACTTCTTTCTCTCTTGACATACATTGCTTTGTTCCACATTTCTCCCATCTTTTTCATTCCTTCAAAGCTCATCTTTCTCCCTTTGATGAAGCTTCCCTCCAATTAAATGGACCTCCTTCCTTTGCCCCCCATACACATACTTTTTTTTAAAACAGATCCATTTTAATAATTGACATGTATCAATGCACTGGGGTCATTGTCCATCACATCTATATGAAATTAAGTGTCTAGGGGGAGAGAGAAGGAAAAATATAAATTATCCAAGTGAATAAATTATAGGAGGTCAGCCTGATAGTGTGGAAACAGTGCTACATTTGGAGAGAATGGAATAAGCATTTATTAAGTGACTACTATGTGCCAGGCACTGGGCTAAGTGATTTACAAATATTTGTTCCTCTTAAATAATTCTGGGAGGTGGATATTATTATTATTCCCATTTTTTTTTTCAGATAATTGAGGAAACTGAGATAACCAGAAATTAAGTAACTTGCCTAGATTCATAATAATGCTAGTAAATGTCTGTCAAATTTGAATCCAGACTTTCCTAATTCCAGGCCCAGTGTTCTATTCATTGTGCCACCCAACTGCTTCTATAGAAGGAGAATCTACATTCAAATCTCAATTCTGCCCCTTACTGCCAGGAGACTTTGAGTAAATCACTTCAAATTTGTTCTCTATTTACGTATCTGTAAAACAAGGGGGTAGGATTAGACAGTTTTGAATGTCCCATCCAGCTCTCAATCCTGTCATTGATCCTATGATTGAAAGAGCACATTTTGTGATAGATATGTTGTCTTCAGACTATATTCAGGGTGTCCCCAAATTTACAGGGTGTTAGAAACATTTGGGGATATCCTATACATTTAGCTAGTATCCAAATGTCTTAATGTATCATCATGTTAAAATAATCTGCAGAAAACTGCATCACCTGTTTTTTATCTGGTTCACATACCATTGTTTATCCTTTGTTCTCAAAGAGAATCAATGACATCATTTGTAAGTCTTGTGATATCTTGATTTGCAAGTGAATTGGATTTAAATTAGGCAGAGCTTTACAAAGTCATCAGCTTCACTCTCTCCTCCAAACATCAGAATCCAGGGACAAGACAAGAGTCAAAAGGACTGGTGATAGGGCAGTTAAGAAGCTTAGTGGATAGAGGGCCAGGCTTGAAATAAGGAAGAATCGTCTTCTGGCCTCAGAGATTTACTAGCTATGTGGGCAAATCATCTCAAACCTATTTGTCTTTGTTTTCTCAACTGTAAAATGAGCTGGAGAAGGAAATAGTTCAAACTATTTCAGTATTTTTGTCAAGACAATTCCAATACAATCTTGAAGAGTCAGATCTGAATGAAAACACCTAAACAATAATAATATATACTGACATAAATTAAAAGAATATAGTCTGGGACCTGAGCTTGAGTCTCAGCTCCAACAATTTACCAAATAATCCAGGAAATTATTTAACCTCTGATGTTTAGTTTCTTAATCCATAAAATGGAGATAATATTCTTATATTGCCAAAGTGTTGGTGAAGAAAGTGCTTTGTAAACCTTAAGGTTATATAGAAATGTGAACTACTATCAGTGTGATTTTTCTGCTTTATGCACTTCCATTCCATGGTATCTAAAATAGACAGAGAGCTAAACTTCTCATATGGACTTGTATTTGATAATTGAATGAATGAGCTAGAAGAAAGGAATGGATTCTTTCACTCTAAAAATAGTCAGCCAATTACCATTCCCTTTGTCACTCTAGAAGAATGAAAACTATAATCTTACCTCAAAAGAAAAAAAAATTCCATTATGTCTACTTGAATGAAAGTTTCTAGTGCACAGGGATCAGGTTTCATTCCTTATATAGCCAAAACCTCAGTAATTTGTCTAAGGAGAAATTTTTAAAATAAGAACAGTTGCATTACTTTCAAGTATACATAGTAATTCAAACTAGGTTAACAAAAAAAGAGTTTAGTAGAAGTTGTCAAAAATTTTGATTTCATTAATATATAAGAATTATTCATAATTAGCATGAATATCTTTTAAGTAACCCATGAGAGTTACTTATTCCTTGTGCATGTTTAATTTCCATATTATGCTTCAATGGTTCATGGAAGTGAAGTGAGGTTCAAATGCAACCTCATTTGCAACCAAGATTCACCAGCCTTGGAAAGGCTAGACTCTGGTTCTTTGGGTAAGGATGTCCTGTTTTCTTCTGAGAATGGGAGTGGAGCAATGGACACCCTAAGAAAAGAGAGAATCAAAAACAATGACCTCACCCATTTGCCCTAGAAAAGAGAAAATGTGTCTTTTTTTTTTTTTTTTTGAAGAGGAAACCATATAACTATATTCCCCATAATTCTTTGCAGCTTCTGTGTGCTAAAGTAGTAATAAGGGAATAATATATCAGGAACAATTCATCAATGACAATAGAACATTTCTGTAGGAAGGAGAGGCACTTTATCCTCACCTAAATCAGGAAGGGCTTCTTTAAGGTACCTTTCTATCTAGAATCTATACTAAGCTGCAGTCCTTTGAAAGAAGAAGGGCTCCTCTGATTGGGTAAGTCTATTTATATACATATATAACTCCCTCACCCAAGGTATGTATTAACAATAATGGAGGAGATTGTCTGTATCCCACATTTCTCACGTATTCTCAAAAAACCTGGTAAACATATTCTATTAGACAATTAGACAATTCTCCAACCTTATCAGGGAAGTACCAATTTTGTGGCTCCACACCAAAAAATTCAATTGAATTTTCTTTATAAAAAGTAGTCAGATTTATACTTTAATATATTTAACATGTATTGGTCATCCTGCCATCTGGGTGTGGGGGGGAGGAAGGAGGGGAAAAATTGGAACAAAAGGTTTGTCGATTGTCAATGCTATAAAATTACCCATGCATATAACTTGTAAATAAAAAGCTATAATAATAAAAAAAAAAAGTAAAAAAAAAAAAAAAAAGTAGTCAAAGTCAATAAGTGAGTACATTGGTCACATTAAATTGCCCCTCCAAAAGGGTATTGGGAACCATGTGACAGATATGGCAGATAGTGCCATACAATCATTAGTACTGTAAATTCTTAGGTGGGTTGAATTATATTTTCTGGTGGAGAACACCAAATGTATTTATCCAGTTTCTAAGTAAAGATTAGAAGAGCAGCATGATACATGTAACCTATCCCCTAATTGCTTACATGTACCTCAGGTTCAAGAATTACATTGTATATAAGAAGTTAGAAATCAAGAGCTTTGGGTTCTAGTCCTGAATTGTGTTCTTTGTAACCTTATAAAAATCATTAGACCTCTGTCTTTGAAAAGAAGTGGGCATGAATAATTTCTGAAATCTTTGCTAGGTCTAATTAGGACTAGAATATTTATCTTTTTATGTATCTGAAAATATTACTCTTGAAATCTATATGGAATTAATTTCCATTTTAAAGAAAAGGTTTTCTTAAACAAGTTTTTCAGCCTGGAATAATAGAGTTGAAAGAGTTTGTAGGATAAAAACCACCCTTTGGAAGAATTGTAACTTCCTCTGAAGAGTTCCTGAATGGTTCCAGATTCCAGAACCAAGCATCATAAAAAAAGGAGGAATTTCTGAACAATACAACTCCAAACTCAAATGGGTAACAGAGTAAAGACAGAACTAACTCCAAATCTTGCCACTTATTAGCACTCACTAACATTGTGAGTCAATTTGAACTGTGATGTGAGGAATGTAAACTGACTATCTATTAATTTCAAATTATTTTTCCTTTTGAAAAGGGAATAGACTAGAAATCTTCAGTAAATTGTGCATTGCTATAGAGTCCAATCTTCTTCTTGATATAAAAATCTATCTTTTTAATATCAATACTAAGAATGAGAAGTATGGATGAATTCTTAATTGTGCTCATATTGGTGAGATTACAGATTTATCAAAGTATTTAATTGTTACTATATTAGTATATGTTAAGCATTTAGGAGGTACAGTGGAGAGTGTAGGATTAGGAGTCAGAAAGATGTGATAATAAGTCTCAGATACTTAATAGCTGTTTATAGGCCACATTCAATATCTTTATTCAAAATTGGTCCAGTTTTCCCCTCTTGGTTGTGGCTGTTTGATGCCATTTCATAGTTACTTGCCATTTGAAATCACTGTCAGGCCTCATGACAGCCACCTTGGGCAGTGTTCCTTCTCAAAGGGCAGGCTTCTGTCTCCATATGCCAGTATTATTTGAGCTTATACATATGGAAGTGATACAGCAAAAGGGTAAGCATTTATTGAGGCCTTATCCATCCATTTATCTAATATTGATATTCCATAAAAGGGAATTCTTCAACCTTACCAAATATTTATCCCTAAAACATAGTGGGAGTTATAGTTAAGTTTCAAGGTGGATCTAGTTACTGATGTAGCTTGGCATCTGTCCTATCCAATTCATGGCTGATGACCCACAATCAAATAAAAACATTTCAGCTGTAACTGGATGAACCAAGCCAAAAACTACTACGTTGGGCATTTACTTTGAAAATTCCATTGCTTGCCTTCTCAAAGGATGGGGGAAGGGCAAGAGGGATTGAGGGAATTTGGAACTCAAAACTTTTTAAAGTGAATGTTAAATAAATTTTGGTATAACTGGGAAATAATGAAATAAAGATTTAAAAAAAAAAAGGAAAATTCTTTTTTCAGGAGACAAAGCAATCTAGTTATATGCCAAGAGTATTCTTTCATTATGATTACCAGCTTCCCCCTCAGACTTTGAGAATTAAAACAGTATGTTTTCTTAAACTTCCAACATTTAAATTAAAAAGAAAAATTAGTGCTACCATCAAACTCCAAAGTAGGATAAGACATCCTCCCCCCAGTATAAGAATTTTGTGTACTTCAAATTGTGATAATAAGGTAAAAGGTAATTTTTTAAAAAGTAAACTCAGAAAAAAGCCTAAGGAAGCAGACAAAGAATATTAAATCGTTTGATGTTTCTTTGACTAACGGAATGTAAACAAGGAAAAAACACAGAGCATAAGACATATTATGCTGATCTATAAACAACTGGCCTTCCCTACTTTATTAAGTTAGAGTTCTGGAAGACAGAAAAGAAAATCTCTTCTGTCAGCTTCTTGGAGCTCTATTCCAACACTCCCATCCGCTGATGAAAACAAAAATCTAATCACTTACAAAATGAAGCCTCAGACATGGTGTAATGGGGAAAAGTAAACCAGTAAACAGAAAAAGACGATGTCACTAACTTGCTTTGAATCCTGGACCTCAGTTTTTTCAGCTATAAAAAAGAGGTAATTATATTATACTGAATTTCTTAACCTGAGGTCAATGAACTGAAGTTTTGTTTTGTTTTGTTCTTAAACATTGTGATAATAGCATTCATGATAACTGTTTCTGATATAACACTATATTTTACTTTATACTTTTACAAATTGTAATCTGAGAAAAGGGTCCAAGATACAAAAAAGATTTAATACTCTAGAATTAGATAATCTCTCAGAATTTTTCAGCTGACACTAATCATAGAATCATAGAAGTTGAAACCTGGAAGGGGCATTCCTACTATACATATGTGACAAGTTATTCTTCATCTCCTCTTTCCCTGGCCTCTGCTTGAAGATGTCTGAGGAAGGGTAGCTTGCCATCTCTGAAGATAGCCTGTTCCATTTTGGGATAACTCTAAATGTTCAGCATTTCCATCTGATATTAAGCCCAAATTGCTCTGCAATTCCACTAATTTCCTGTTTCTGTTTTCTGACATTTCTAGCTGAATACCTATGGAGTTCATTTGTTTGAGAGGCAGAAAGTAAGAATGCATAGAAAAAAGTCAAAAAATATAACCTTGAAAGTCAAATTAAGACATAGCTATCATCAAATACATTTATTCAGTGTATAGCTATAAATAAATTTCATATTATGGGCATACATTGCTATTATCATTAACATTATCCTTAATAGTTGACACAAACATATTATTTCAAGGTTTATAAAGTGATTTATATACATTACCTCATGGGAGTTTTGTAATATCCCCATATAATAGCTACCATAAGTCCTAATATCTTCATTTTGCAGAGATAGAAATTGAGACATAGAAAAATTAACTGACTTGCCCATAATCACCTATGAGGTACACGTCAGAGGTCATTCATCATTCAGATGATGTGGAATGGAATCCTGCCTCCAGCACTTACCAGAGCTTAAAAATTTACTTAACAACTCTTGAGACTCCATATTTCCATCTATAAACAGGGCTTATACCTGCTTCACAGATTTGTTTTAAATAGGAGTTATCATTATTGTATACTCTGTGGACTATTGAATGGATAGAAAGTACAAATGTCTCTAACAAAGAGAAAGAGGGGGAAAATGTATAATTTTTAGAAAACTATCTGGATTGGGCAAAGCACTTAACCCCAGTTGCCTCTTAAAACACACAAACCAAATAACTGGATGTTGTCAGCATTCCCCCCATATGGAATTCCCTCCCTCTTCATTTCCTTTCTATATTTTTGCAAGTTCCATCTAAAATCCCACTTTCTACAAGAAGGTTTTTCCCAAATACCCTTGATACAAGTTTCTTTCCTATCAGATTATCTCAAGTCATCCTGTCTATATTTTGTTTGTACATAACTATTTACAAGTCACCTCCCCTTTAGACTTTGGTCTCCTTGAGAACAAGGATTTTTTTCCTCCAGCCTTTTCTTGTACTTTAATTGCTTAGCATGGTATTCAATATATAGTAGATCCTTAATAAACACATGTTGACTGATTTTAAAAAATGGAAAACTCTACTGGGGTTGCCTTTCCTTTGAAAAGCAGAAGAAAACATTTAAATTGCCCCTAGCTTTTCATTTAGATTTTTATCAATCCCAAGAGCAGAAGAGTGATTTCCCTAACTATACAAGTTTCAGGCAGAGGTGGCACAATGAGTAGAGCATTGGGTTTGAAATCAGGAGGACATCATCTAGGGGAGGGGGTGAGGGGGGGTAAGAGGTGAAAAATTGGAACAAGAGGTTTGGCAATTGTTAATGCTGTAAAGTTACCCATGTATATATCCTGTAAATAAAAGGCTATTAAATAAAAATAAAATTAAAATTAAAAAAAAAAAAAAAAGAAATCAGGAGGACATCTTCAAATCCAGTTCAAATCCAGTCTCAGTCACTTACTAGTTGTGTGACCTCAGGCAAGTTACTTGAACCTGTTTGCCTTAGTTCCTCATCTGTAAAATAAACTTGAGAAGAAAATGACAAACTACTACAGTATTTCTGTCCAGAATACCTCCAAATGGGGTCATAAAGAGTCAGATATGACTGAACAACAACAACATACAAGTTTAACTAGCAATTGATGGTGTCAGGCAGAGATGGGAATGATGGCTCAATATCTCCTTGTTTCATTGTCTCCTCATAAAAAAGGACTCACAGTAATCCAAACATATTGAAATGGCTTGTTCTCATGGGTCTGATTTTCTTGTTAACTCAGTTAAGCCTTGTTTCTGAGAATTTTAAATGGATTATGACATAGTTTGCAATTTATGATGCACTTAGCATAGAGAATATAATTTACTTTTTAATTTAGAATCTAAGTGTCTTGGAGAGGTTGAATTTAAACTCAGGTTTTCCTGATTTAGAATTCAGTGCTTTTTTTACCTACTGTGTCAGTGAGTAGAAATTATAAAGAGAGAGATTTAACTTGAAGTAAAGAAAAACATGCTAACATAATCAGAATTATTTAAAAATTGAAAAAATTCTCAAGAGATTCCCCCATACAAGTTTTCAAAGCACAAACTGGATGACCACTTGTCAGGGATTTAAACTCAAATGCTCTGTCCATTACTAACCAGTTGCCAGGATAAATAATATTTAGATTTGCTAGAAAGTGAAAACAATTATCATTTTTTAAGTTTAGTTGATATTTAATAATACATATTATAGAAATAACTAAATATGCCAATGTACACTTGCCAAACAATCTAGAGAGCATAATGCTTATTAACAATATAGAAGTCAAATATAGAAGCCACAAAATCAATATATCTTCCCTCTCAGTACTTGCTAGGTCTACCAGGAAGCAAAGTTTTTGGTTCTACCTCTTCTACTTCTGGGTTACCTAGTCCTTGGGGCTTAAAATAATCTCCAGATAAGAATGCAATACTTTGGTAAAATATTTTTTTTAAACACTATTTTGAAATATAAAACTCAGGTAAAATACTTTGAAGATAGTTTCAAGTGCATGTGTTTTTGTTTTGTTTTACTTATTTTCTCTAAAACTATTGCACAATAACATCAAAAGGCAATATCCTGATTTTTAAATGAACTGAAAAAATATTTTAATTAGCTGCAAATAATGTGATCTGGCCAAGTAGGCAATAATTTTACTGTAGTTTTAACAATAATAAGTAATAAGTATCAACTTCAGAAACATTTTCTCTGGAGTTAAAAATAAATCATAATGTCATAGACAGTAGACAATATTTCATGCACATTTTAAAAATATTTAATAAGAGGAAAATTCGTATCCTTTGACCATTTATCAGTTGGAGAATGGCTTGATTTCTTATAATTTAGAGTCAATTCTCTATATGTTTTGGAAATGAGGCCTTTATCAGAACCTTTGACTGTAAAAATTTTTTCCCAGTTTATTGCCAAAGAAACACAAAAGGAATGATAATATTCAACTGAAACTGTATTGGCTAACTGTCAAGGAAACAAGTGATAAGTAGCAGCTTGCATACTGAAGGTTTTGGTATGATTTTTAAAAATTTAATTAAGTTTATGTGATGCACCACAAGACTTCTTTGAAAAGGAAGAAAATAAGCATAGTGCTCATGATGTTATCAGGCACTGTGCTAAGCACTTTTATTAAAAATATATTATTTCATTTGATTCTCACAACATTGAGATGTAGGCACTATTATTATCCCAGTTTTATAGCTGAGGAAATTGAGCAATTAAATGTTAAGTGACTTGTCTAGAGTCACAAAGCTAGTAAGCACCTGAAGGTGGATTTGAACTTTCATCTTTTTGATTCCAGCTTCCTATCCACTGTTACCACCAATTACCTCTAAGAATTTCTTTTTAAACAATGATGATCAATTCTTTTTCTATGTTCTTTCCAGCCACTGCAAACAACAAACCCTCACGTCTTTTTCTAGATATTTACAAAGGTCAGATTAATTAAATTTGGTATTTTCCTATATACAAATATTACCGACCCTTTCAATTGAACCTTATTATTTGTGAGGTCATTCTCTTCAAAGAATGATTTACGGCTTTCCCTGTAAACTAGTTGTTATCACAAGTCTCAGTAATGAAATTGAAATGCTAGTTTTAGTAAAACATCTATTAATAAAATATTATGATTAATTAATTCAACATTTTCTGTATACATGCGTTTTCACGGTTAACTTTTCTCATTTAAATCATAACCAAGTGTGGATTTTGGTTGGGTTTTTTTTTTTTTTTAATATGGACAAAAGGAATAAAGAAAAAAAATCTAAAAAAGCACTTGAAAGATGTTTTGAGCCCTCAGATAACTCAAGGAAATAGCATGAGGAAGACATATCTGAAGTATTTTTAAGCTCATATTTATTTATACGCTCATAGATCCGAAACTGGAAGGAACTTCAAAGACCAACTAATTCAGTTCCCACATTTAAATGATATGGAAACTGGAGTTCACAGAGTTAAAAAGTCTAAAAAATTTGTTTAAAGTCATAGAAGTAATATCCATGACAGGATTTGAACTCAGATTCCTTAACTACAGAGTGAATATTCCTTCCCCTTCCACTTCTTTAGCCTTAGTTCCCAAGATGTGTTAGTAGGGAATGCCCTACGCTTACCCATATTCAAAGACAGGAAGAGAGGTCAGAGCCAAAGGTTCTAATAATGGTTAATTTCTTAGAGGGATATCTAGTCATCCAAGTTACACACATACATACACACACACACACACACACACACACACCCCATATATATATACATGAAAAACATAATTATAGTTTATATTTTCACAATGACCCCTCTGCTTTTCTTTTATGGATTTGTGATTTTGTGGTACTTATCATAAAGCTAGAACATATCAGAGACAGTTCAGATCTTCCAGACTCCAAGGCCAAACAATTATCTGATAAGCTATACTAACTTTAAGAATAAGATTGCACAAAATTAACAAAAAGAGATGGCAAATGATGAAGAATCTTTGGGAAAACAGGCATATTAATGCTCTAAGAGGAGTATATCCTTCCTATAGAAAGCAACTTGGAACAATGCCCCAAAAGATACTAAACTCTGCATACCTTTTGACCAAACAATATCACTACTAAGTCTATTCCCCAAAGATACCAAAGAAAGGAAAAGAACCCATAATTATAAAAATATTTACAGGAGTTCTTTTTTGTAATAGTGATGAATTGGAGTCTAAAAAGGTGCCTACTAACTGGGGAAAGGCTGAACAAATTATGGTACCTAAACATAGAAATGATGAGATAGTTCAATGCAATCTAGAAAGACTTGTATAAACTGATGCAGAGTGAAGTGAAAGAGAACTAGAACAATTTATTGTTGTTGTTTGTCCTTCATTCTCTAAGAAGACCAATGACATCAGGAAGATGATGTCTTGACTTGCAAGTGAATTGGATTTGAGGAAGGCAGTGCTGTGCAAAGTCATCAGCCTCACTCACTTCCCCTACATCATCAAAATCCAGTTGGCAAGACATAGGTCAGAACAACTGACGCAGGCTTTGGTGAGATACCTTGGCCTTTTCAAGCTCCAGTCTTTTCTCAGGTCTCAGTTCATCTGAGACAATACCAATTCAATAATTAAAGACTAGATGGGAGCCATCTCTAGTCATCCTAATCTACATCTGGCCACTGGACCCAGCTGACTCCTGAGGAAAAAGTCAGGTTGGATACTTTGCACAGTCCTCCCTCATTTAAATTCAATTACCTTGCATGTCTTAGCATCATCTCCCTAATATCATGGTTCTCTTGGAGATGAGAGACAAACGACAAAGGCTAAGTAAGAATGGAGGCAAAAGATAGCCTAGATCACCTTCACAAAAGAATTAATCTGAGATGGGAAGACCCTCAAAATTTCTGTTCTAAACCAAAACAATTGCTATTTACACTCATTTTGAGCGATCAAAACCCAAACAATGAGCTAGTGAGTCAGGCTGGGATTTATTATTGGCCAATCAGTGAGAGCCAGAGTGATTTGGATCTAAAGGCTTAGCTGAATAGCTCCATTTGAATCCCAATGGGCTCATCCAAAGTCTGATTTTTTTAAAGCTATATTTTTAAAAATCATAAATGAAAACTACATGAGGAGAAAGGTATAGCAGAGGATGTGGTGGATAGCTAATGAGTATGGACAAAATTCAGGAGACAGTAAAGGAGAGAAGGGCTTGACATGCTATAGACAGTTTATAACATCATGAAGATTCACACATGATTGAAACATTTAACAAAAACGACAACTGCCACCACCACAACAACAACCCAGTGCTATCCAACTAAGTAGCCAAGATTCTAACAAGATGGAACTATTTAGAGAGTTGCCTTTTCTAAAGACAGCAATAAATCTCAGTGGTTAAAGCAGCACAATAGAGAGACCTTGCCATTTCTCCAGCCTCTTAGGAGAGTTCCTTCCCCCACCAACTTCAGGTCCATACAGGGGACTTAGAGAAATTGGGTACTCAACCATTATCTCACTTGTCATCTGTGTCAAACCAGTCATTATCCATCTAGGGTGGCTCACTTTGTTCTCTTGAAAAGTTGGCAGGATGATGATGGCAAAGTAACAAGCCAGGTGCTTAGCCTATAAATATTGAAGGAGGAAGAGTTGTTTCAGTTTTGCTTCGTGAAAGCATATAAACTGGGAATTATCTGCTGTAACATTTTTTAAAAATGGGGCAGGGGGCAGGCAAATGGAATGGGGAGAATGAAATCTTAAGCCACAAGAGAGTCATGTAAAAATAGACCGATTCAGAGAGAACTGAATAAGGAAACTGCCTCAGCCTTAAAGTATGATTTGAGAATATTTATAAAGGAAAGATCAATGTCTCAAGTCCTGAACTTTTCATCAGTGAGCACTATCCCTGAGAGATGCCTGCAGTTAGATGGCAAGGATAAAATAGATGTCTTCCTACAGATGTCAGTCTCCAGTCTATTAAAAAAAAAAAAAGCAAATATTGAAGAAATAAAGCCATATCCCCTAAAATACTGCAAAGGAAGACATTTGTTCATTCCATTATTAATTCTATCAGTAGCAAACAGAATTTTCTTAATTACATAACATTTATTTACTACTTAGCCCATAAATAGCTTATTTGTAAATATTTGTTTGCATATCGTCTTGCCCATAAGTTCCTTGAGGGTAGAGACTGTCTTTTGCCTCTTTTTATATCTCCAATGGTTAGGGCAGTGTCTGGCTTGTAGACACTTAATAAATACTGATTGATTGATTGATTGATGATTTGTGATGAATTGACTTACAAGGAACTAGAAAGCACTTTGGAAGAGCATCCAACATGCTAGACCTCAATAATCCTCCTCCCAGACTGATAACTATCATTCCAATATTTATTATTGGATTTTCCACACTTTCTTCCTTATAAATGCAAGAACTCATAGTTACAGAAATGAAAGTATATTGTAGCAGAATGAACATTGGACTTGTAGTAATGAGTCATATTCAAGACACAGCTCTGATATATATTAACTATGTGATTTGAAACCATGTGATTTGAACAATTCAATTAACTTCTTAATGGCTCAGTTTTCTTATTTTAAAATGAGAATAACAATGGTTATTCTACCATTTAAATATACTAGCTACTATTTTATATGGTACTTTTCTCATAATAATTCTATAAGGTAGGCAGTCGATTATATCCATTTTATAGGTAGAAGCTGAGAAAGCTTATTTCATCTAATTCCTCTGTGTTAAAATTTAAATTCATTTTCTCTTATAATCCCTTCCATGAAAATGGTTACTATCTTGAGGCTAAAAACTCTTCTTATTCTTGAACATTATTATTATTAATAATCCTAAGAACAAACAATGTATTATTTTTCCATATTGTTTTAAAATTATAAAACTCTTTCTATTAATATGTTAATATCAATTATTTCAATCAATAATGTTAATATGTTATTAATGAAGCAAACACATGAGGGAATAAAAACCAGATATTTGCCTCCAGAAATTACTTAAAGGCTATCCTTTCCAAGGTATGTATTGAAACAAATTTCACAAGAAAATATTAAAAGCTATATTACTGTATGATACTACTAATTACTGCAGATTGCAAAAACTTGGAACCTCTCAAACAGATTGGAAGCAGCTAGATGGAGCAATAAACATAGCAATTAGCCTGGATTCAAGAAGACCTGAGTACAAATATGATCCCAGACTCTTCCAAGTTGCATGACCTTGGGTAACCCACAAGCCACTTAACCTATGATTCCTTCACTTTTCTCCAGTGTAAAATGAGGATTAAAAACATCATCTATCTCACAAAGTTATTATTAATATCAAATGAAAGTGTTTGACATATAGTAGACAGTTAATAGATACTTACTCCCTTCCCTTTCCAAATACTTAGAAACTCATGACCATGTAGTTAGTATTAAATATCATAAGTTTGCAATTCTAAATAAACTTAAAAAAACAATAAATCCCCATATTCCAACTACATATTCCAAACAGCCCAAAATATAACAGATCTGAACTTTTATCACCAATAAAGTGTTTCCCACAATTATCCCAGTACAATATTGAGACATAAAAATTTAAGAATTTCAATACATGTCACAAGACATATATTGTCCAATACTGCAACTAGAGCATTATCACAGTCCAAAACATTCCCCACAGTTTTCTGGACACAATACTGATTCATAAAAATTTAAGAATGGTTTTAATATAGGTCACCAGAGCTGATACTCAATCTCTAAACTTCTTGGAATGAAAAGCTTTCAAAATATGAAGACCTAATAGAAGAAAGTAAAATTCTATGGGAACAGGTGAATCACAAATCATCCTTGACATCTGTACTGAGAACACTTTCAGTGAGTCTACCCCAGATGAGTTTCCATCCTAACAATTTTATATGATTACAAAAAGCAATCATTTAATCTACCTGTCCAATAAGAAACATAGAAGAATGGCTATCTAGCCAGGATTACTTCTATCAGAATTCTATCAAACAAGATGAGATGATTATAACAGTAGCAGATTACTTTTATATAGTCAATGTCCCTAACAACAACCCTAAGGATGGCTATTGTGGGGGTTATTTTCTCTCCTTTTTATAGTTCTCTGAAGATCAGTGTTCAAGTGCCAACATGTAAGCAGCAGATCTGGGATTCATATCAAAAGGCTTTGGCCTCATCTAATATATTTACCATTTCTAATTACATTGCTGGACTCTGCTTTCTCTTTTCCAAACTAAATAACCTGATTTTATTAACATTTCTTATAGCAGCAGACATTATTCCTAGCTGTTTAATCATCCTTGTGGCTCTTTAGTAAATCACCTCCAAGTTTTACAGATCTCTCATTAAATATAAAGCCCAGAAATTTATGAAGGATACTCTAGTAAAATGTCTGATTAGCAGTAGTAGTCTAGAGGATTTATTTTTGTTTGGGTTTTTGAGGGGTTTTTTTGGTCATTGTTGTTCAGTCACATCCAGCTTTTCATGACCCCATATGGGTTTTCTTGGCAAAGATAACGAAGTGGTATGCTGTTTCCTTCTCTAGCTTATTTTTACAGATAAGGAAGCTAAGGCAAACAAGATTAATGAGTTGCCCAGAGTCACACAGCTAGTAAGTGTCTGAGACTAGATTTGAACTCAAGAAGTTGAGTCTTCTGACTCCAACCTCAGTGTTCTATCCACAGTGCCACCTAACTACCCCAGAGGTGTAAAACTTGGGCTTCAAAAACCAGCAAAACTCTAGTACCTATCGAGGGAACTAGATGAAAATTGAATTGGGAAATGTTTAATAAAATAAAATATAATGTAGAGGTTAAATTATGGTTAAGGCAACATGCTATCTTTCTATTTGAATTCAACACCACTTCTATAGACCAGTGACATTATGTTGTATCTTTATTTAGTAAAATATTTCCCAATTCAATTTTCATCAGATTTGGGACCATACTTGGGAGTGAAGATAATTTCTGTATAAAAGGGGCATGATATAAAGCCCATTTTATAGAGAAACCAATCTCCTCAAACAGGAAATACTAATCACCAAAAGGTTAAAATGTCCTTTTGTCCTTCAGTCCTTCTTAACAATGGTATATCTCCCCATTCTTCTCCTTTTTCTACTTTCCTTCAGTTCTTGTTCTAAGACTAAAACCACTTAGCTTTTCAAGTACCAATTAATATCCTAATTAACACCTTTTTTTCATTTAACCACCTTTCATATAGCTATTGAAACAGCTATTGGGAGGAGAAAAACATAATTATAAAACATAATTCATTATAAAGATATTTTTATCGTAAAGATGAAAACACTAAATTTCTCTCAAAGGAAAAAGTTTATCAGTAAACATCAAGGATAGGTTTCTATTATACAAGAAATTATAGTATGAAGTAATGGAAGCAGCATTAGACTTAGAGGCAGGAGAGACCTGAATTTAAATTATATCTCTGATTCTTGTTAGCTGTGTGGCCATAGGCAAGTTTCTTAACCTCTCTGATTATGAGTTTCCTCATTTGTAAAATAGGGCTAATAATATATAACCTCATAGATATGTCACGGGAATTAAATAAACTAAATAATGAGAAATAAATTAATAAATGAGAATGAAATGAAGTAATTAAGTAAAGTAATTTGTAAACCTTAAAGTTCAAAAGAAATAGTAGCTATTTGCCAAAATGGGCTTCTATTTTGCTCTCCTTTGATCTGAGTTAACATTCTACTAGAGCATAAATATAATCTAATCACTTGACAAAGAGATATAAAAATAAGAATAAGCTAAAAACTTGAACCTTGAGAATTGGATATTTACATGGAAAAATGTGTTAAATAGAAAAATGAATGAACAATGTTTCATTTAAACAAAATTCTAAACAATTAGATCATATAGATTTTCCTTCTAGAAGAGTTATAAAATGGAAAAAATAACAACATCTTTTCTAGCTACCATTTCTTCTCTCCATGCCCTACTATTATTATCTCTTTGTGATGGCAGTCCTTTATAATCTGGGAAGAAAGGAATTTACTGGTTTGGATAAAGCTTCTCATTCTCAGTAATAGAATGGGATACTCATAAATGACAGGATCATAGGTCTAATTATGGAAGGAATTGCAGAAGCCATATAGTGTAAACCCCCTGATTTTAAAGACCAGGAACCCACAGTCCAATTGTTAAATAACTTATCCAACATGGTACAAGTAATAAGCATCAGAAGTAGGATTTGAATCCAGACTTTTTGACTCGATGCATGATGTTCTTTCCATAGTATCATCTTGCCAACACTCTTCAGGCTGGTTAGATGAAGGATGTCCATGTGAAACAATGACATTATCTATAACCTTAAGTAACTTTCCCAACTAAATGTTCTACTTTAGCACTTAACTTCACCAATGAGCGGTTAAATAATATTTACTGTGGATAATATTTAGACAGTAATGGATGAGGAATGGACAACTGCCAAGAGATCCATTTAGATCACAGTTTCTTAACCTCACTTTCTCCTTCAGAATCATTCAGGTCCACTGGCAAGATATAGAGATAATTGGATATGGCCCTGGAAGACCTTGGTCTTCTTAAGCAAAGTTCTTTTCTTTAATAGGTCATAGTTTGACTGAGGCGGTGTCCCAGCTCAGGTTCTACCTTCTCTAAAAAGTCTTCCACTATTGTCCCAGACCATAGGGAGCACTTTCTGTTCTGAATTTTTTATATATTGTTTGGATAACTATATTTCAATATGTTTTCTCTGTAATCCTATAAATTTTATTTTATGCATTTATGTTTTGAGAAGGGAATCCATAAATTTGGGGGAGTAAGAAGGAGGAAGTTCCAGAGGGTCCATGACACATTTTAGAAAATTATCCCAGAGTGTCTTTTCTTTCTTTACCTAAAGATATGGTTTAACAGGGAAGTAATCTTTATTTTATACTACAAATACAAATAAACTGACCTTGAAATACTTATTCCTTTTGAACTAAGTAATAGACTAGAAATGTATCCTACAAGAATAAAGTAGCATATATAGAATCTAATCTTAGATGTCAATATGAGTACTTGAAATGCTATATGACTTTTTGGTAGACCCAGTGGGTTTTTATACTTCTATTTATCAAAATTTTATTCATAATAATTTTTGGTCACAGGAGATTAAATGAAATAAGTGTAAAGTTCTAAGAATAGTGCCTAGTACATACTAAGTACTATATAAGTGTTAACAATTATTGTTGTTGTTGATTTTATTGTTCCAAGGGACTTGATTTTTCTGCCCCTTTTATTGTTTTATTTCCAAGACAGTGATGTTAACTAAACTCAATAGAAACAGGTCACTGAGATCTACATAAGGTTTTTTGCAGGTTCCATTTTGAGTTATAAAACCAAAAATTGCCCTTATCTATTTCATTACATTTTTAATTTGTTAGATATTTCCCCATTTACATTTCAATCAGGTTCACCCAGCAGTAGGGAGTGTTGCCTGCTGCAAGGGATGAAGAGAGGGATGCTTTAGTCAGTGTTGGGCATCTCAAAGTGTATAGGCTAAAAAGGAAAAAGATGCGTAGTCAACAGTTGACTGGATGGAAACAAGACAACGCTATTACCACATAACAAGTGCTACTTCATTGATTTAAGAACTTCATTTACCAGCAGGTGAGCAAGATTTTGAATTCCCATGGAATACTTTGCTGGTAATGAGGAGGATAATTTCAGTGAGAGAATGGAAGGAGAAAGAAGAAGAAATCTAGTCATATTATTGAGCCAGCAATGGTTCCCAAATTGTGGAGTCAAACATAAATAGATTGATAAGCGACTGGCTAAACCATGAGGAGGTAAGCAATCCTATTTACAAAAAAAAAAAAAAAAAAAAAACTTGCCAAGGTAAGCTAATGTTAGAGGTTTCAGAAAGTTTTGATCAAAGGTGGAATGATTACCTATAATTATAAAGCTCAAGGCTGCCAATACTCTACCCTGGGTTTCTGTGGGAAGCAAGGGGTTTCTGTGGGAAGCAAGACGTTCCTGGAGTTTTCTCTGAGCTGTGTTGGAGAAGAATGGAGTAAAATAGTATCTTTTAAAGAAATTGGTGCTAAAAAGAGTTCCATTATTTTACATTTACATTTCTGTCCCAATAAAATATTTGTTTGTTTGTTTGTTTGTTTACTAATTCTATACTGCTGTTTACTTAGATCCTGTTAACAGAGTGATAACTTGACTACTACTGGAGTCTATTGTAGAACTTGAATGAACACTTAAATAAAAAAAGAAACTACCTGTGCCAGAGAATCAATACTCCCTCCAAGATGACCTCAAGTCCATGAGAGGTTACCACTATCTGGCATGAGGTAATGTTACTTAATTATTGAGAATAGTAACCCTCATCATTGTAGGATGCTGTTGTTTGTCCTTAGTTCTCCCGGATAGCCATGACATCATGTCAGACATGACAACATACAAGTGAATTGGATTTAAGAGAAGAGGGGAGCAGTTGTGCAAGGTCACCCATTCTCACTTTCTTCTCCAGAACCATCTGGATCCAGTGGCAAGACGACCTTGGTCTTCTTAAGCTAACATCATTTCTTTAATGGGCCTCAGTTGACTGAGGAAATGGTCCAACTCAGGCCCCACCTTTTCAAAAAAACCTTCCACAATTGCCCCAGACCACAAGGAAATTTTTCTATTCTGAAATCCCAGAGTACTCTGTGCATTTTCTCTTAATACTGTTACATTCTTGTGTAAAGAGACGACAAAAATGTATTTATTTATGAAACTTTTTTAGGTTTCACAAAGCATTTTACAAACATTAGTTTTATGCCTACTATATATGTGGGGAATATAAGTATTATTATCCCCATTTTACAGATGAATAATCTCAGTTCAAATGACTTATCCAGAATTATGTAGCTAGTAAGAGACAAATTCGGAATTCAAACCCATTATACTCCTACATGTGACTTGTCTTCCTGATTTAATTGTGAATCCACTGAGGGCAGGGACCATATAATTTCCCTTTCTGCCTGCAACATCTAGTATGCAACCATGCAAAAGATCAATAGATGTTTATAAATGGACTTGATAAGTATGATCCTACCCCACAAGTCATAGTATAGCAGTACCGGATGAGCATGTTAACTACAGAATTCCAAACTCTGAAAATATGTTTGCTTAATGACATTCACATCTCATAATAACTTTAATATAAAAATAGAGGATGGGGTGGGGGGTGGGGGTGAGGGGAACTGCTCTCTTATGTATAAGGGAGATACTATAATACTATATATATAAGTCAGATACTATAAAATCAGAAACATTATCTCACATGATCCTCATAATCATCCTTACAGTTAAGGAAACGGAGGCAGAGTCACACAGTTATAGTATCTGAAGTCAAATTTGAATTCAGGTTTTCTTGAGTCCAAGTCCATCACTTTGAGAACTAACTATGCCATCACCTAGTTGCCTATATTTCATCTTTCTAAGAGTCTCTAAGTTTTTGGATATTGTTGCTGTTGTTGTTGTTGGATTGTTCCAATCATGTCTGACTCTTCATGATCTCATTTTGGGGTTTTCTGAGCAGATCCTGGAATGGTTTGCCATTTCCTTCTCCAGCTCATTTTACAAATGAGGAAACTAAGAAAAACAGAATTAAGTGGCTTGTCAAAGATTACACAAGTAAATGTCTGAGGCCGGATTTGAATTCATGAAAAAGAGTTTTCTTGATTCCAAACCCATTTCTCTATCCACTGCACCACCCAGTTGCCAGAATTTTTGGCTTAGTGTCAACTCTTAGAAGCAAAATATAGTCCCTTGAAATGACTTTCTAAATAAAGATTTTGTAAATAATGACTCCTTTTCTGAGTCAAGATCTAATTCACAACATATATATATGTACATATATATATATAATTTGTGTATGTATGTGTGTATGTTATTAGTTATATATACATGCTAATTATTATATATTACATATTTTATATAACAGATTTCTTTTATATAATATGTTTAAATATCTATTTTAAAGTTATTGCTTCATCAGATACACCTAAATACTCTATGGACATGACTTTACAAAATTGATTTCTTTTAACTACCTTGAGAAAATCCAACTTAGCATTGTGGGGGGCGTTCTGTAAGAATAACCTTTAAAAAAAAAAAAAGCTTTTTTACACAATAATATTCTTTCTTTATGCTGCAAGTTACTGTGGTCTCATGCAACTCTGAGGTCTCATGAAAACTTTAGGTCATCCCCTTTATAAAATTGACTGTCACTGGGCCAATATTTGGTCATTGGTGTTGAAATACAGGTTTTACTATTTTCAAACAAAGGCCCTGTTTTACAGCATGACATTCAGTGCCTGCCACAGCAAAGAGGCTGCATCAGGGATTCCAAATAAAAGCACATCCTTATAAAATGAAAGGGAAGTTGAAGCTACATATGCTTTCCCAAAGCAGTGTCATCACTGGCAAAATGTCTTTCTAGGATGATACATTAAAAATCCACATTTTCAAATTGTTCACTTCAATTTTACTGTTTTATATTTTATTTATGCCTTTTTGCCTTATGCATTTTCACCTTACATGAATTTCTGAACATACTCTTCCTCCAAAGAATCTCCTTCAAAAAAGGAAAAGTAAGGCTGGAGAAAACATTTCTATGATCCAACAAGGAACAAATCATTAAAATAGAAACTGTAAATGGGGCTGAAAGAACATTTATTGCCCCCCACTTCATTTTACAGATAAACAAACTAAGGTGCTAAGAGATTAAAGGACCAAATGTCACACAGCTAGTTTTGATCAGATCAGGAGCTATAGGTCCAGTAGGTCTCCTGATTTTCATGCTCATTCTTTTCCTCCACAACTCCTCCATTGCTTTCACACAAGGTGAAGTATTCATTCACTGAAAATCAGCCTCTCCGAAGTCAGTTTCCTTTCTTTATATGGGGAAGAATGTTCCTGAATTTTTAATTAGAAGTTCTTTCTGTATCAAAAGAGATGAATTGTAAAAAGCAAAGTAGGGTGCAGCAAAGATTATATGTCCCTTATTCCCCCTCAATTAAAAAGCTGTTTTGAAAATTACATGTCATTTTGTAGGAACTGAGAAGATAACATCCCTCTCCATCTCCCAAACAAGGATATAAATTGCCATTAAGATTACTCTTTTCAATTAGTTGGTCTAGATTCGAATCTTACCTCTGTCACTACGTCTGCAACTTTGGACAATTCACTCCATGTCTCTGTGCCTCAGTTTACTTATTTGTAAAGGAAGCAGTTGGGTTAAAACATTCATAAATTCAATTGTAGATCAAAAAAGGGCCTTAGAAGTTCTCTAGGTAAATCCTCTTATTTTGCACATGGGGAAATTAAGGCCCAGAAAGATTATTTGACTTGCTGAAGATCACACACAATAGTCAGCACAAGAATTAGGATTTTAATCCAGAGCCTTTGTCTTCAAAAAGTACTTCTTTCCTCTAGACTACCTCTTTACTCTGAAAGTTTGCTATTTGCTACCCACTCAGCCAAATGCTTTACAAACATTACCTCATTTAATCCCCACAACAATCCTGCAAGGAAGGTACTATTATTATTCCCAATTCTATAGCTGAGGAAACTAAGACAAACAAGGACTCATGCAGAGTCATCCAACTAATAAATGTCTGTGATATATGTGAACTCAGATTTTCCCAACTTCAGGCAGTTAGGTAGACAGTGGATAGTCCCAGGCTTGCTGTTGAGAAGACTGACTCATCTTCCCAAGTTCAAATCAGATCTCAGACACTTACTAGTTGTGTGACCATGGGCAAGTCACTTAACCATGCTTGCCTCAGTTCATTCATCTGTGAAAATGAGCCAGAGAAGGAAATGACAAGCCATTCCAGTATCTTGGCCAAGTAGAGTCATGAAGAGTCCTACAAAACTGAAATGAACAACCTCCTAACTTTAGGTCTAGTCCTCTGTCCACTCTATCAACTAGCTGTCTATGAACTCCTTTGCCCTGATCCTTCCATTCCTCTTGCCTCTCACCTCAAATGAGATATTAGCAAAGGGTTTGGTATATACAGTCTCTATCACATTGTAGGTGCTATAAAAATTCACATTGTTTCCTTTCCTTTTTCTTCCCCCTTTGAATCCTCTGCTTTGTTCTCTGTCACTCAATCTTCTCTATGCATATCTCTATGCATTACATATATATGAATATATATACATATACACATATAAATATACATACATATATTATACATTATATATATGTATACACATATACATATAACTAAAAATTCAGGAACATTCTGTCCACACAAAGAAATTTAATTTCAAGGAGATGATTTTCAGAAAGTGGCTGCTTCAGTTTATTTATATGAGAGGGATTTGTAGTATGTTGGAATGAACACTGTACAATCAAAAGATCTAAGTTCCAGTCCTGACTCCCAGTAACTGTGATATTTGGCTCCTTAATCTTTCTAGGTCTGCTTGCTCGTCTGTCAGATGAAGGGATTGGGCTAAATGATCTCTAAGAGTCTTTATAGTTTTAAGCATATATTTGATATCTTTTTTATATTTATTTTCTTTATAGCTATATTTTTATATCTTTGCTTGATTATGAACATATAATCTATAGAGATTCACAAATCAGAAAACCTCAGGGGTATAGGTGACGTTTTATTACCAGGACAAAGTAAAGATAGGGGTTTCAGAGATTAAAGACAGATGTAGAAATTGAACACTTCATTTTTTAAAATGGGATTAGAGAACAGGATTTAGATTTCTGGATTAGTGTTTAAGCTATAGGAATGATAGGATCTTGGCTAGTGATGGAACTGACCAAGGGGAAACTTTAAAGTATAAATTTACCTAGAGACTTGAGGATCTGATAGAGGAGTCTTTAACTGAAAGTAGAGGGGGGAGGAGAAAACTGCTCACATACATCTCAGAGATATGACATAAAAAGAGAATCATTGGAAAAGTCCCATAATTCCAGAGGTAATATACAAGAAAAGGGAAAGAAAGAAAATTTGGGGTCATAGATATTTTTTCATAAATTTGAAGATACAGGTAACAACCTGCCCTATACAGATGATGCCTGTTAAATAAGACTTTCTTTTCTCCTTTTTTTTCTACATCTGTTTCATTAATTTAACTCAAACAAAATGTTTACAGTTGTCTTGGTAGGAAAGATTTTTCTGTGTCAAATATTTACACAGCTTTATTTTAGATAGTACTTCCAAAACAAACTTATAATAATGATCATTTGATGTAATTCATTCCCTTGAAAATCTTTTCTCTCCCCTTGTATCTAGATTTCACGAAGAGAGGGATTTTTACACATATGATCTTTGGGAAGTTTGTTTTTAAATCATACATATTAGCATTTTCAATTTAATGCCTCTATCTAAATGAATTAAACTGAAGAAAATTCACGTCAATAAAAGGATATTTAGAGAGATACTGACAAACTAGATATTTTCTAAAGTCTGAAGACCAGAAAATTGGAAGGAGGGGGCCATGTCAAATAAGGATTTACTGGAAAACTAGGGATTTTTAGTTTGGAAAAAGACTAGAAATAGAAGAGGGGCATGATTATTGTCCTCAAGCATTTGAAGGGCTGCTGTGTGTAATGAAAGATGACCTAACTTCTAGAGTTGTCATTTAAAAGTAATTTTAAGGGTTGCCTTAGGATCACAGAATTATTAAATCTTAGAGTTGGAAGTAACATCAGCAGCCACCCAATCTAATCCATAAACAAAAAGAGTTTCCACTAGTATTTTATACTTGTTACAATAAAATACCAGTCATCCAGCCACTGCTTGAAGATGTCCAAAGAAGGAGAATCCACAACCACTGCAAGTCAGTCCCTTCTTTATTAGGAAGTTTTCCCCTGACATCAAACCTAAACTGGTCTTTTCTTTACAATTTTCAACCTTTGGGATCCCCTTGAAATCTTTAAGCTGGGTTGGATGTCTGGTAAATTGCAGAAACAATTCCTGTTACAAAACAGGTTGAACTTCCTGTTAAGATACAGGTTGAACTAGATAATCTCAGAGCTCCTTTCCCATTCTGAATTTTAAGATTTTATTATGAATCTTTCCAGCCATCAAATATAAACATAGCCCATAGACATACATTATGAGAATCTTTTGAGGGAGCATTCTAGAAAGATGGCAGAGTAGGTTGGTAAATTTTAAGTCCTCCCAATTTCCCCCACAAATAGAAAAAATTTGTCCCTCAGAGTGAATACAGACTCATGAAAAATCAAGAAGACTTTGGGTAGAACAGGGGTCCTCCTGGTACAACCTGAGAAGATCTGAAGAAAAACTGGACATCCTAAAAAAAGACCCTAAGCAGGGATTAACCCATGCAAAGTGCAAACACCTCCAGGCTAAGACCAAGTAGAGAGCTCCAAAGAGAGCAGGGTATGGCTGGAGGTTCAGCAGAAGCTACAGAAACTTTCACTTCCTGGATTGTTTGTGGAGTCGGGGTCTCAGTCTGAGAAGACTGAGTGAACCTTGGCTGATTAGGAAAGACAGGCCCAGCTGTGTGCTGAGATGAGGCCTTGGGCAAGAAAGAACCAACACACCTGGTGAGTACAGAGGCAAGGGGGCAGGGATGTTGTTGGCTGCAGGCACTTGTTGGAGGGTGGAGCTTTTAATTTGTGGTTCCAAATCCAAAGAGAGACCTGTGAGAAGCTCTGAAAAGTCAGAGACACCATCCCCCACCCCAGGATTAGAGGTGCTTTCACTAATACCTCTTATTTTTTTTTTAAAAATGAGCTGGTATGGAAGGGGAAGGTCTTTATGACCAAAGCAGAACTAGAGATCATTACTGATCACAAAATAGAAAATTTCGATTATACCAAACTGAAAAGTTTTTGTACAAACAAAACTAATGCAGACAAGATTAGAAGGGAAGCAATAAACTGGGAAAATATTTTTACAGTCAAAGGTTCTGATAAAGGCCTCATTTCCAAAATATATAGAGAATTAACTCTAATTTATAAAAAATCAAGCCATTCTCCAATTGAAAAATGGTCAAAGGATATGAACAGACAATTCTCAGATGAAGAAATGGAAACTATTTCTAGTTATATGAAAAGATGCTCCAAGTCATTATTAATCAGAGAAATGCAAATTAAGACAACTCTAAGATATCACTACACACCTGTCAGATTGGCTAAGATGACAGGAAAAAATAATGATGATTGTTGGAGGGGATGTGGGAAAACTGGGACATTGATGCATTGTTGGTGGAGTTGTGAACGAATCCAACCATTTTGGAGAGTAGTTTGGAACTATGCTCAAAAAGTTATCAAACTGTGCATACCCTTTGATCCAGCAGCGTTACTACTGGGATTATATCCCAAAGAGATTATAAAGAAGGGAAAGGGACCTGTATGTGCACGAATGTTTGTGGCAGCCCTTTTTGTAGTGGCTAAAAACTGGAAACTGAATGGATGTCCATCAGTTGGAGAATGGCTGAATAAATTGTGGTATATGAATATTATGGAATATTACTGTTCTATAAGAAATGACCAACAGGATGATTTCAGAAAGGCCTGGGAGACTTACACAAACTGATGCTGAGTGAAATGAGCAGGACCAGGAGATCATTATATACTTCAACAACAATACTATATGATGACCAGTTCTGATGGACCAGGCCATCCTCAGCAACGAGATCAACCAAATCATTTCTAATAGAGCAGTAATGAACTGAACTAGCTATGCCCAGAAAAAGAACTCTGGGAGATGACTAAAAACCCTTACATTGAATTCCCAATCCATATATTTATGCACACCTGCATTTTTGATTTCCTTCACAAGCTAATTGTACAATATTTCAGAGTCTGATTCTTTTTGTACAGCAAAATAACGTTTTGGTCATGTATACTTATTGTGTATCTAATTTATATTTTAATATATTTAACATCTACTGGTCATCCTGCCATCTAGGGGGGGGGGTGGGGGGTAAGAGGTAAAAAACTGGAACAAGAGGTTTGGCAATTGTTAATGCTGTAAAGTTACCTATGCATATATCCTGTAAATAAAAGGCTATTAAATTAAAAAAAAAACTATAAAAAAAAAAATGAGCTGGTAAAGAAGAACCTTGACCATAGAAACATAATGTGGGAACAGGAAAGACTGGGATTCATCGTCAGAGGAGGACACTGAAATAAAAAAAGCTTCCACTCCAAAAAAGTAATGTGAAATGGCTCTCTGTCTGAGAGAATTTATCAAAAAAAAAAAAAAAAAACCCTCAAAAAAGAATTTAGAAGTCAAATGAGAGACACTGAAGAAAAATTTAAAAAAATAAAAATAAAAATATCCAAAAAACAAGATTATGAAAAAAGTTAATTAATTAGAAAAGGAGATACAGAATCTCAAAGATGAAAATAATTCTCTGAAAATTAGAATTAATCAAGGGGAAGCTAGTGAAGCTATGAGAGACCAAGAAATAACAAAACATTATAAAGAATGAAAAAAATAGAACAGAATATGAAACATAAGAAAAACGACAGATCTGGAGAACAGATCAAGAAGAGAAAATATAAGAATAACTGGACTGCCTCAAATTTGTGACCTAAAGGACCTTGACACAGTAATGCAAAAAAAAATTCAAGAAAATTGTCTTGGAATGATAGAATAGTAGGGGAAAGTAGAACTAGAAAAAAAAAAAAACCCACCGATCACCACCTCAGTGAGATACTTTGTGGAAAACACAAAGGAATATTATTGCCAAATTTCCAAATCCCCAGATCAAAGAGAACATTTTACAAAAAACAAGAAAAAAGCAATTCAAATGCTGGAACTACAATTAGAATTGTACAGGACTTATCAGCAACCACAATAAAAAACTAGGTCCTGGAATCTTATCTACCGACAATCAAAAGAACTAGGCCTGTAGCCAAAAATAACATATCCAGCAAAATTATCCAAAATTTTTAATGGGAAAAAAATGGACATGCAATGAACTTGCAGATTTCCAGGACTTTCTATCAACCAAATCCAAACTTAACAGATAATTTAACATATAAAAGCCAATGTCAAAGAGCAATTTCAAGGAACTCAACATGGATAAATTGTTTGTTTGTTTTTTTAACATGGGAAATTTATAGCATATATTTAAGATTGATATCAACAGCACAACAGCTTAAAAGAAAGATTGGGACATACACTATGAAGGATATAGCACCCTCCAAAATCTATAAAGAAACAAAGGAAGGATAGTCATAAGGGGAAGCAAAGGGTGGAGGGGAAAAGACAAGGGAGGGATCTATGGCTAGGGGGAGATTAAATAATAGGAAGGCAAGTTAGCAGAATTAAAACAAAGAGTCAGTAGGAATAGGAAAGATATGTGTGTGTTTATGCATAGGGGTATGTGTGTGTGAATATCTTTGTATGTATATATCCTTATATGTATATATAAATAAATCCTTTCTTAACTATAGCCTCCTTGGGGGACAGGAGAGATGAAGGGGAGTAATGAAAGAGGGAAACAAAGAATAAAATAAAAAAGGTGAGCAGCAGAGAATAAAAGAACAATTTACAAAGAATAAAGAAGAGATGGACACTCATGAAAATTTCTTCTACAATATATATAGGTTTTTAACTGGTATTGTTATTTTTTTTGAATCCTCCCTGTTATTCTGCTGGACACGACAATGTTCTTTTTTGTTTTGTTTCATTTTGTTTTGTATTCCTTTTCTGTTTTTCTTTTTTCTTATTCTTTCTTTAAATAAAATAAATTTGGGGAAAAAATTATATATTAAAGCCACAGTTGAATCAAAAAAAAGAAATTTTTTCACCATTCAAAACATAGTACAAATTAACTATCTCCACTTAAGAATCTAAATACAGAATAAATTCATTTAAAAAAAGTAAATTTACTAATATACAATAAATCTTATAACTTTTTATTTCTTTAAAAAATTAATATACATTGTGTTTCCCTTTCATTATAGTCTATTGTTTTATATGATGTGACACTGAGTTCACAAGATTTTGACATGTATTTTAATTCCTTATCCTGAAATCACACTTTCACCACAATGGAGAATAAGCATACCTTTGGCAAATAGCCCATTTTCCCAAGGCTGTCCTTGATTACAAGCATAATTTTTTCATTTAAAATAGTAATTTTATTGATATTCCTTGTTTTTTCATTTCTTAAATTTCCCTCATACCCTTCCCAGTGTGCCCTACCAGAGGTTCATCCCATGTAATAAAGAATATTTTGAAAAGAAAAAGAGAGAGAAAAAAAGAAAAATATAAAACTATATGCAAAGCTCCACCCTGTGAATTACCACTCCCAATTCTTCCACTCCTAGCTCCAGAAGAACAAGTTCTTTTCAAAGAGTAATTGTCATTTTGAAATGTCAGTTGCATGTAATCTCCTTGAAAAAAGGGACTTTAACACACTCAGTTACCCAGAGCTTGATAAAAGGATTAAATAAATTTTCTCACTCAGTGGCATATGAATTATTCCTGTTCATATCCTTTGGTGCTACACAGTATGGCTAGCAATCTAAACTTTGTCATTCATGTCATGAGGAAATATGTATCTCATATCTTTTACTAACAGAAAAAAAAACTATCTTGACACCTTGAATCATCTTGTCCCCAAAGTTTCCAAAAGTCTTTAATATTATTTAACTTGAAACTTCCCCATTCTGATTTGTCAACAATTCAAAGGTAAATCTAAATGTTTATTTTTATCATAGGCAAGATGAATCTTGCCTACTGTTGATAGTCTAAAAAAATTGACAATAAACACTACCTAATAAAGCCATTTGAATTTTTCAGAACTAATGATGATAATATAATGATTTATTTTTCTCTAGAGAAAAAATTTCCAAGACATCGTTCCTCTCAAAAGCTTTGCCTTCAAAAGACAGTTCGTAATAGATATTTGTATGTATATAACATATATTTGCATGTATGTAATAAGCACAGATCACTGTGCTTGGAGTCAGGAAGATCTGAGTTCAAATTCAATTTCAAACACTTATTAATTTTGTGATCTTTGGCAACTCTGTCTGCTTCAAGTTTCTCAACTGTAAAATGATGATCATAACAGCATCTACCTTCCAAGGTTGTTGTAAGGATCAAATAAGATAATAAAGGCACATAGCACTTGGCACATAGTAAACCCTTAATAAATTTTTGTTCCACTCCTCCCCTCCTTCATTGCTTTGTGAAGGTTACTTCTATATTGTAAATTCAAATAAAATGCCAAAGTTAAGCATATTAATATGATAATGTGGCATATTCCCATGAAGAGATATAGCATAAAAAAGCAATAGAGGCCTTCATTGCACAGTACCATGGGATAGTACTATTTTGCATGGCACTGAAGTATTTTTCAAGGGTAAGAAGGAGAATACCCAGCCAAGAAAGTGCTAAAGGCAGGGATGATCAAAAGGATGCCATTTATATGAATGGGATGTACTTGCCAATGTTTCTTTTGCTATAAAATCATGTGAATTGAAAGGGTGTGTGAAGTAAAGCCAAGGAAATTTCAATCTCCACCTTGCATTTTATCAGTATGAGAGACCTCAGTCCATTTCAGCTAGAAAAATAGAGAAGGCCATATTTTTTCCCCTATCCAAATCTCACAGGAGAAAATGAGGATAATCAGATAACAAATAAGCAAAGAGATGGATGAAAGAAAAGCTTTTGGATTCCTTGAAATCCTACTCAACCTTTAAAGGCCAACTCAAATGCCACCTCTTTCATGAACTATTTTCTGATTTCCCCAACAGAATCTATCTCTTCTTCCTTAGAATTCCCATCACACTCTCACTTGGTTGTCAAAAACTCTATTCTTTCTTATAATTATTTATCTTATCCATGATGGGCAGCATTGTGTAATAGATAGAAGAGTTTTCTCAGAATCAAGATTGCCTGGGTACAAGCCTGACCTCTGACACATACTGGTTATATAATCCCTGGGTAAGGAAGCTAGGTGGCATAGTGTATAGAATGCCAGGCATGGAGTCAGACTGATTGACTTCTCAGCTTCCCAAACCAACTCTTTAAGGTAGGACAATATACAATACCAAATACATTTATTAAACATCTACTGAGTCAGGCACTATGTTAAGCATAGAGGATGCAAATAAGAAAAAGTCCCTGCCTTCAAGGAGCCTAAATATATATTTTTTTAATTTTAAAGCTTTTTTATTTTCAAAACATATGCATAGATAGGTTTCAACATTCACCCTTGCAAAAACCTTGTGTTCCAAATGTTTTTCTCCCTCCCTTCCTCCTACCCTTTCCCCAATATGGCAAGTAATCCAATATATGTTAAACGTGTGCATTTCTTCTATACATATTTCTACAATTATCATGCTGCACAAGAAAAATCAGATCAAAAAGGAAAAAATTGAGAAAGTAAATACAAGCAAACACCAACAACAAAAAGTGAAAATACTATGTTGTGATCCACACTCAGTTCCCACAATCCTCTCTCTGGGTGCAGATGTCTCTCTCCATCACAAGTCCATTGGAATTATCCTGAATCATCTTGATGTTGAAAAAAAGCCACATCCATCAAAATTGATCATCATATGATCTTCTTTGTTGCTGTGTACTCTTGGTTCTCACTTCATTTAGCATCAGTTCATGTAAGTCTTTCCAGGCCTCTCTGAAATCATCCTGCTGGTCATTTCTTATAGGACAATAATATTGCATAACATTCATATATTTAGCCACTCTCTAACTGATGGGCATCCATTCACTTTCCAACTTCTAGCCACTACAAAAAGGGCTGCCACAAACATTTTTTCACATATGGGTTCCTTTCCCTCCTTTAATATCTCTTTGGGATATAAGCCCAGTAGAAACACAGTTTGATAGCCCTTTGGGAATAGTTTCAATTGCTCTCCAGAATGGTTGGATCAGTTCACAACTCCACCAACAATGTATTAGTCAAGGAGCCTAAAATCTAAAAAGACAAGGCTATACACAAAAGCAAGTTGTAGGAAGTAGAGCTGAAGGTGAAGCAATGCATACTTGGCATGGGGAATGATGCTGGTGGAGTGGAAATTAAGTAGATCAGCTTCTAAGAAATGAAGATCAAGATAAGTTTCTGGATCCTCTTTAAAGAGATACTTGGGAGGAGTTTTAGGATCCCACTCTCCAGGACTTCAGTCAGAGGAAGAGAGACAATTAAGGGTAGTGAGAAGGTGGGAGAACCAAAGTTGAAGTTACCTTCCTATTGACCAGTTGATAGAGCAGGAGCAGAATGGTGGTGTGGAAAGGAAGCAGAGAATCTAATACGAAATGAAAAGGACAGGAATAGGGATAGAGACTAGAAATGTGGTTTCACTGATATTAAGAACTACCAGATGAAGAAACACTACAGATCTATCTCTTCTCCACATAGCAGGGCTAGAGGATTAGTGTAGAGAAGGTAAATGACTTACACAGCAACTATGTGTCAGAGGTGGGACTTGAATTTCATCTTTCTCTATCCACTACAGAGTCCTCTCAATTCTCCAAGATTATAAATTATAAACAAAGTAGCGATCTGCATCAGTGTAGGGAAGTTCCCACACGAGGAGATTGCTCTATTGATGAAATGACAGGTTAATAAATAAATGCCTGATAATAACCACTATCTATGTGTTAAAATTTGAAAAGCACTTAAATATTCTCATTTGATCCTCTCAAAAATCCAAAGAGGTAGACACTATTATTATCTCCTTTTTACTACTGAGAGAGGGAGGTGAGGAAAAGACAGACAGAAAGACAAAGACAAAGACACAGAGACTGAGACACAGAGACTGAGACACAGACACAAACACAAATGGAAATGGAAATGGAGATAGAGATAAAGACAGAAAGACAGAGATCAAATGTAAAAAGATCAAATGACCCTTACTCAGGGTCACACATAACTGGTGTCTAAAGTAAGATTCATACTCAGGGCTTCTTGATTTTAGGACTGGCACTCTATTCACTATGATACATTGGTATATCCTGGAATCTTGCCCAAGACTATTACCTCTGTGACCTTTGGCAAACCATTTAAACTCTCTTGGTCTCTGTTTTAGCACCTGCAAAATGGGAATATAATAGCACCTACCTTATAGGGTTGTTGTGAAATCAAATTATATATATATATATCATACATATGTATTACACATGCTAATATAAAATGCGCAAATATTATATGTGCTAATATCAAACGAGATTTAATATATTTATGTTAAAATATCTCTTTTGATTATCATAGCCATATATGTATATAGATATATCACTCTGTAAACCTTCAAACACTATACAAATGTTAGTTATTATTATTTGCTAACGGTAGTTAATATTATTAAACAGCTTTAGACCTAGAGTCAGAAAGATCTGAGTTCATATCCAGCCTCTGACACTTACTAGCTGTGTGACCCTCGGCAAGTCCTTTAGCTTCAGTCCGCCTGTAAACTAGGGATAAAAACAGTACCTACTTCTCAGGGTAGTCGTGAGAATCAAATGAGATGTCCCTTGAAAATCTTCACTTGCTATATTAGAGCTAGCTATTATTTATTTAAATATTAAGATATTGCAAATATTCAAAACTTCAAATATTCATGGACTGTGATATACACATCTTTGTATTCTTAAAAACGCTTAGCACTGTAGAAATTTAATAAATGTTTTAAATGTCTTTCCTTAATAGAATGTAAGATTTTTAAGGGTAATGATTGTTTCATTTTTGTCTTTATCTTCAGTGTTTTCCACAGAGTTTGTCATATAGTAATTACTTTAAATAAATGGTTTTAATTAAATATATTTGAAATGCTTCTTTAATGTTACTGCTTTCCAGTAGCACAGGAAAATGAACAAATATCTCAAAACCTGGAATAGCCAGAAGGATTTGGTATAATGTCTTTCCCTAACCCTTTATATATTTAGGCTTGGCTCTCCTGTACCTTAATTTAGAAAGAGTGTATCCAAGGTGAATATTTTAATTAAAAGGATCATAGAAGCAGTTGTTGAATAGGCCAACAAACCCTATGAGGCAGTGCCAACCTATTTGCATAACTGACAAGTTAAACAACTACCTGGCTGCCATTAGGAGGGGTTTGGGTGGTTATATACCGTTTTGCCCTTCAGGGAACTCTTTGCACTGGCTTTCAAAGTTGACTTTTAAAACTCCAAGTTCTGGCACCATTCCTCCTCACTAATTTAGTATGCATTTCTCTGAGAAGCAGGAACTTTTTCTGGCAGAGACAACAATAGTTGATCCACACAAGGACCTGTTTCTGAAACCACCTTCCCTGGAAAGCAGTTGAGTTAGGGCCAAAGAGTTCATTGTAGCATCTTTTGATATTCCTTTAAAAAAGCTCCACCAGAGAAGATTGGCCAGCATTTGTCAGAGAAGACGTTCCAAATTATAACCTGCCACCCAGTGATTAGCCAAGAAAAAGAATAGTTTTCAAAGAGGGGCAAATGTGAGAAAAGCAATTATAAAGTCAAACACACAACTGCATAAATACAAGATGGGAAAGACTGGTTATAAGAGTATAACAGAAAGGAATTTCACAATGCCACAACCAATTTAGCCCACAGACTAAAAAGTACCCCTTTCCTCAAATGGATGGTAACCCTGAGTCCTCCCATGATGCAGATAACAACCCTTCCATGTGTGAATCTCTTATGCACATTTTCCCATAAATTTACCACAGGGAGTTCACTCAATATGTAAGGGAGAGTAGCAGAGAGCTCCCTCACTTTCTCTTAATATCACTTGACTACCAGAGCAAGAGGCTATACACTAGTAATTATTCCTTGCTCCCAACAAGTGACCACACTATCTTTTTCAATTATTTCTTTGACATTCTAAGACTACACAAATATGACAGCATATCCAGAAATCTGAGCAACTGCTGTCCATCTCCCCAGAATAAACTATAAGTCACGAAATAGGAATGATCTGGATTATGGAAAATATAAATGGGAAAGAAAAACTTGGTGAAACAGGGTTGTTGCACACTGGAACTCCATAAGAGAGTTCAAAGCAGACTATGTGTGGTCCTACTGATAAGAACCACCTGTACTGGAGGTGGAGAGTGTTAAGGAGCCGGCAGATTCTCCAAAAGCCTCCACAGCTGTGAATCATAACATACCTGATGGAAGTGCAAATCAGCCTTTACTGACACAGATGTTGCTTGTGAATTGGGAATGAAATAAATCCGAGGCAAGAGGGAAGAGGAAAGAAGTCAGGGAACGTAACTTTCAGTCTTCTTATATCATTATCATCCTCTCACATGAAGGGATCTGTTCTGCTGGTCAGAATTAGATCCCCAGCAGCCACTAGCACGTGACTCCCATAACACCCAGCAGCCACTAGCAGGTTGCTAACGTAACAGGGGAGAAAGGCGAGAAGAAAGAAGGGCAATATGCATCCTTGATTATTTGAACCCCTTTGTCCTCATAATGAAATTATAGAATTTTCTGACATCTGCAGGATGTGAGAAGCAAATAACACAGACAAGAAAAAAAGAGACTAGGATGTACGCCTTTCAACTCCAAATAATCCGTTTGTTCCTAGTGAAGGACATTCCTGGAGTCAGGAAGATCAAATTGCCTCAGATATTCACTAGCTATGTGAGCATGTCATTTAACCCAATGGAGAAGGAAATGGCAAATCACCCCAATATCTTTATCAAGAAAACCTCATGTGGGATAATGCAGAGTCAGACAAAACTGAACAAAAGCTTTGATTTTAGTTGAACCTAAATCTAGAAATTGTGGAACTACATTCCCCAAAGCTCTACTAATGGGTCAACCTTGTGCTAGTTAACGAAAGGACATGATTAATTCAAGATAAAGGCATTTACTGAAATAGTGTAATAATACAAATAGCAAAAAATAAACAAAAACTCCTCCTAAAGTCTGAGATGGACTCTTCCACAAATATCTTTATTATTTGTGGAAAATGTGGATTCTCTGAAAGCTAATTAATAAAGAGGAACACATATGAAAATGGCAATTTGTACCTTTGGTACGAAACCCTGATGTCTTTTCCTGATGCTTTCCTACTGTTATTCTGAGGGGTGAAGCATCTTCGCGGGATGAGTCATTCAATCTGGTTCCCAGGGTTGTTCCTGGGTAGAGAGAGTAGTTACAGTACATTCTAATATTAATCTCTGGTTTTGGCCTCTGTTGAAATGTCAGCCCAGAGTACTTTTGCCCTTTGAGAAAGAATCAGAATCCATATATCCTTACATTAATACTAATCTTAATCTGAAGCCTATCATCTATAAGCAGGATCCCACCTCTTGACTCCATAATTGGACCACCTACTTCAATGAATGCTTCAATCTGCTTCTACTACAAGATGACTAGGGCTGTGGGGGAAGAATTTGGAAAAGGAGGGTAGAGAGATTTCCCCATCCCATACACTACTGTAGAGGAACAAGAAAACAAAAGTGAAAAGTTGAATTCTAGAATTAAGATCTTCCCCTACTGCTAGAGATTCTAATGCCTTAGTGTGGATTACTCTATTTTTAAATGAACAAGTACACGCCCAAGGGCAAAGCCATTATCTTTGTCAAATAGTCAATTCCCAACCCTTTATATGCAGATAGTTACTCAAAAATTTAACCCCCTTAATCAATAAGGCAAGCAAGCAAAAATCATTTAGTGTCTACAGAGTGCCAAGCATCTCTAAGCTAAAGTGATAAGAGGATTCAAAAAGAGGAGAAAGTAAGAGCCTGCCCTCAAGGAGCTTTTAATCTAAATAAGGAAACTATGTAAACAAACATACAGAGCAAAGTAGGAAATAATTAACAGAGGGAAGACATTATGAAATTAGGATTGGAGAAGACTTCCTATAGACAGTGGGATTTTAGTTGGGACTTCTAGGAAGTCAAGGAGGTCAGTCAAAACAGTGTTCCTAGTTTGGGAGATAGAATATCTAAGCCCAAGAAAATGTAGTGTCTTGCTTGTGGAACAGATAGTGTCACTGGATCAAATAGTACACATTGGGAACTAAGGTATAAAAAGAATGGAAAAGTAGGAGGGGAAGGCTGAAATTTATTGAATGAAGAATCAGACCATCATATTAAGAAAATTACTTAAGTGTCTGAATGGAGGAGAGATTGGAATAGGGAGAGACTTGAGGCAAGCAACACACCAGTAGGCTATTGCAGTACAAAAAAGAGAAGAGGGTACATTTGAGGGATGTTACAGAGATGAATCAGATGAAGGTGAGAGCAATGGCTGGAGGGTTAAAAGTTGTGAAGGATTCAAAATGACTCCTAGGTTGAGAGCCTGAGGATCTAGGAAAATGGTGTTGCCCTATTTTGTAATAAGGAAAGTAGGAAAGGGGTAAAGTTTAAAGGGAAAGTTAATGAGTTTTGTTTTGGACTTAAGAGTTTAAGGTACCTACTAAACTTCTGGTTTGAAATGTCTGAAAGGAGGGTAGAGATTTGAGATTAGAGGTCAGCAGAGAAATTGAGGCAAGATAGGTAGATCTGTGAATCATCAGCTTCTTTGGAAACTGAAATCACCAAATGAAGTAGTATGGAGAGAGACAAGAAGAGAACCCAGGACAGAATCCTCAGGATATCTAAAATTAGAGAATGTGATCTGGAGGAGGATCTAGCAAAGGGAGATCGAGAAGGAACAGTCAGTAGTAGAAAACCAGGAGAATGGTAACCTGAAAACCTAGAGAGAAGTGTAGAGGGCCAGAACTCTGGAGAAGTATACTTGAAAAAAGGATACTTACAACAAGGTGTTAACTCAGTAGAATTGATGAGATAATGGTTCTCTAGTTCACATATATCCAGTATGATATAATGATATAATCACTCTACTTGATTATACTCAGTATGCTGTAATGATGTAATTGTAATAGGGTATTTAAGGGTTGAGAGAACTAGGGACTGGGTCAATCACTCAGAGTGAATAGACTGTAAAGGAGACAGATTGTCAGAGTGAACAGATTGGGAAGGAGATAATAAAGATTTTAGATTCTATTCCTAACTATCCTCGTGGTGACTATCCTGCTGAGACCAAGATCTGTCCGGAGGACCTCCAGAATGCTAGCCCGGACATTACAGAGAAGTATTGAGGAAAGAGTGATCAACATTGTCAAAGGCTCCTAATAGGTAAAAGAGAATGATGATTAAGAAAAGACTATTGGATTTATCAACTAAGAGATCATTAGTAAATTTGAAGAGAGCACTTTCAGTAGAATTAGAATTGGAACTCAGAATGTAAAAGATTAATAAAGTGGAGGTACCTATTAAAGATGGCCTTTTATGAGGTGTTCTGCTCTAAAGGCCAGAAGAAATAGGGCATGATAATTAATGGGGACTGTAGGATCAAGTGAAGGTTTTTTTTTTTTTTAGGGGAGACATGATTATATTTGTAGGCAGTAGGAAATGAGCTAATAGAGAGGGAGAGATCAAATATAAGTGAAAGACTGGGGATGGTGAAGATAACACCTGTTGAAGGAGACTGAACAAGTAGAATTGCTGGCCACTTTATCTTGTGAGACAGGAATAAAGGAGAGAGTAGCAGAAAACCTCTTATATTCCTCAATAGAATTGTTCATCCTTTTCAAAAAGGACCAGTGATATCACAAGGTGAGGTCCTGACTTGGGTGTGAACTTGATTTAAGTAAGGCAGAGTTTCACCCAGTCTCCTTCCTCTCTTTTCCAGTTAACTACAACTAATGACAAGGTAAAAAGTCAGGACCACTGGAGATGGCCCAAGATGCAGTAGATAACCTTGACATATCCAAGGTCTGATCCTCTAAGTGCTTCATAACACCTGCTTCAGCTGCCTTTATGACCTTTGGAATAAATCATTTTCACTTACCTATTCCAAGGGAGATCTTCACTTTGGGGTAGACATCCCCTACCTCAATATGGGTTTAAGGCCTGTTGGGATGTAACAACTGTGAAGGCTACAGCTTCGTGGAGCCACAGGTGAGCATCAGGTGAAGTATAAACCCAAGGTAGAACCCTGAAAAGGGCTCAATAAGCTTCACAGAAAACATCTTCAGAATATCCCACACACCAGTGAGGTGGCACAGTAAATAGTCTGCAGGGCTTGAAATGAGGAAGACTCACCTTTCTGAATTCAAATCTGGTTTCAGACATTTGCTAGCTGTGTGATCCTGGGCAAGTCACCTAAACCTACCTGCCTCCCTTTCCTTATCTTTAAAATAAGCTGGAGAAAGAAATGGCAAATCACTCTAGTATCTCTGCCAATAAAACCCAAAATGGAATCATAAAGAATAGGAAATAACAGAATAATAATATTTTAACAAGAACTACTCAAAGTTTGAAGACTGTAATTTCATCAAGTGAACTGGATACTCAAGTTAATGAATCCTCTGATCATACTCCCTCCAGATGATCTGTGGAAATCAGGTGGAAAGTTCTTAGGTTATTTTGCCATTATATGAGAGATTCAGGCTATACTAAAAATTCTGATAATGGCTTGATTCTTCATACGCTCAGTTTTTCAAGGAGAATGATCAGCATTAGCTGGTTATAATTTCCAGATCTTTTCAAATAAAGAAGATCATTGTAACCAGACATGAGCCTGGAAAAGGCCAACCAGGCAGGTTACTCTATCCTACCTTAATGACTAAGGCTTGTAACAATGCATCTTTCACAGTCCTTGAGGCATTGCAATTTCATTCCTTATCAGACTTTTTCACGCTATACTGGTAGTTAATATGGTTCAAATCATTCCACAGCTTCAAGAGAGCCAAAAAAACAGACAGTAACAGGAGGACAAGTTGGAGGACAGGACTTTAATCTCTCTCAGCTGATTTTTCTTAAATCTGAAGCATGCCCTAAATATTGGATTAGGATAGAAGTAACTACAGAGTAAGAAACGGATTTGGGAACAGAAGCTTCCAAGTCAAGGGACTTCATTTTCCTCATATATCCGGTGGAAATGCTTTTTTTGTAGTCCCCTACTTTCTTTCATCCACATTCCTTCTGTATATTTCCTTTATTTCAATGTTTTCCCTATCCTTCATTTTATTTGACCTCGGTCCTTCCTGTTTTCATTCATCCCTTCTTAGAATTGTTATCTCTTTAAAAAAAAAAAAAAAATCAGTCCAATCTCCATTTTGCCTTTTACACATAGAAAATGATAGAAAAGTAAAAATAAATTAATAAAAAAAGAAAAGATAGACTCATTGTATACTAGACTTGGAAAGGACCTTAGAAATAATCTAACCAACATTCTCCCTTTACAAATAAAGGAAAAAGGCTTCCCAATATTATATTCTTAGTAAAATTACAGTACTAAAATCTGAAGCCATATTTCTTGCTACCCAACTCAATGCCCTTTGCACATCCAAAAGTCTTGTGTGTGTGAATGTGTGTATATGTATACATATGTGTGCATATGTGCATATTCCATATGTGTATATATGTATATTCAATTACACATATATGTATGTACACATAATATAAACTCTTTACAGACAAAACTCTTCTTTACAATTAAAAGCGTAGCTCAGCAGTTTTAGTACTATATAGTAACTTAATCATAATTTTTTAAATTATTCATTTCATTTTGTTGTAATTGGTATTAAAAATATATCTTAGTTAAAACTGGGATGACACCCTAATTTACATAGTTATGAAAACTGTACCTGTAGTATTGTTTAACTCTTAAGCTTGTATATATCTGAATAAGGAGGAAAAAGAATATTGACTTGCTCTGTCAGTTTGTATATTGAGTCTAAATTTGTATTTGCATTAGTATAGTTTAGAAAAGGAATCTACAAAATTTTTAGTGCATTACTGGATTCCCACCCTGCCCCTTGGTAACCTTGTTTAATAGTAGAGTCTCCTCAATTTTCACCATCATTGAATTTAGTCTGGGAGCCAGAGCCTTCTTTCCATTTAGGAAATTCCATATTCTTTCTTCTGACCATTTGGATCTGGTTAGGACTTGAAACTCCAAAAGAGTGGTGAGAAATTGAAGAAGACTGACTGTAGCTAGAATTTATATAGGTATACAAAGCACTTTACACATGTTATCACATTTGATTTAGTAGAAATCATCTTGTTTTTATATAATTGCTTGTGTCTCTGCAGGTTGCCGCAGAGCAGTCAATGGATAGGGAATTAGGGAAATATTGTGTTCAAATTCAGCCAAAGACACTTAGCTGTGTGACTCCAAAGTATTCACTTAACCTCCGTTGCTTCAGTTGCCTCAACTGTAAAATGGAGATTAAAATAGCACCTATCTTGTAAAGATGTTTTGAGCGTCAAAATAGGTAATACTTTTTTTTTTCAAAAATGCTTAGCACATTGCCACAACCTTTCTGAGACTTTTGAAACAAAAATAAATCCCACCAGTGGCAGAGGAACAGGTAGACTCAGTCATTACTGGTGGAATTGCGAATTGTCAGAATCTGGAGTTAGAGATATCTTTTGACCTAGGAATTCCATTGTTAGTAATGTACTCTCATTATTTTTAAAGTAAAAATATATCTATTCAAAGATTTTTTAAAAAATGCTTAGCACAGTGCTTGGCACAGACTATATAAATGCTTATTTACTCCCCCATTAGAGCTCCTTTACAGCAATGATTGTGTTAGAACCTTTTTTATTTCTATCCCCAGCATTAGCACAATGGTACAATGCAGAAGCATAATAAATATTTAAATTGACTATGGCAAAGGGTGAAGGTGAAAATTCTAATTCAGTTTCATTCAATACAATAGATATTAAAGTACTATCTCTATGGGAGACACTATCACCATCTCACTTTCAGAAAAAGAAATATCTAAAAATTTATAAGCTCTACCAATTACTATCTTATTTTGGGCAAAATTCATTATGCTTCAGTTTTCTCATCTGGTAAAAGGGCATATTAGACTTAATGTATTTAATCTTAATGCATTTATTTATTGCATTTAATATATTTAATGTAACTATATAATGTAATATATTTAGTTGAATGTATTTAATATTAGAGGAATATTCTAAATATAAATAAGTGGTTAATATTAATGAGCAATTATAAAGGAATAAAAATATATATTCTATAAAAGATTACTTCTACTTTTCATTACACTGACCTGGTGCAATTTTTTTTAATTTTAAAAAAATAGTTTTTAGGAGTACCTCTGCACTATATGCCCCCATTGAGGTGGGATTGAAGCAGAGAACAGGATATGAAAGACTCGAATAAAAGATCTCCTGTTCTCAAAAATTTCATGATTTATTTGGAGAGAAACACAATATGTTTCTGAACCTAGAATTAACACAATATTATGTGCTGTGCCCACAATGAAAGAGTACAGAATGACAGAGTACGGAATACCAAAGGCCACAGCATAGGCTCAAATAAGCCACAGACATTAATGGAAGGGGGAGAATATGAAGAAGAAGGAACCAATATAATTAGGGGGGAGAAGGAAGCAGGGTCTAGGGGAGAGAAGACACAAGAAGTTAAGGGCAGTTTCTCATATAGCAAACTGCCAGTCAAATGTGAAGAATTTGACTGAAAGGACTCTCGGAATAAATAAAATGGAATGAGAGCTCTCTCTCACTTTAAACCAAACTGATTCTGAAAGTGAATATCTACATTTACAAAAGAGATAAATCAGATTTCTTTAATGAGAAAGTTCTCTTAATGTATTCAAAGTATAATTTGGTTTTAGGAAGCATTGGTTTTCTCACAACTTTTCAAGAACCTATCTACATTCTGATACTTAAGTAATCTACATCTATTGTTTAAGACAAGGTAAAAGTATAGCAGGAGGCTAAGACTATAAAAGAAATTCCCAGTTATCAGAATTCTTTTGGTGTTTCATCTTAGAAACCGTCTGACTAAGGAGAAACCACCAAGCTATTTTCAATGCACATATGGCTGCAAGGAATGTGCAGAATGGACTTCTGGCCCACAGGGACACGGGAAAAGAAAAGTTTTATGTTTCTGAGAATGATTGGCAGTGTCTGGATTCTGACTAAATTGATGGTATTAAAGATAATGGGCCTGCAGGAGGAAATGACTTAAAGTGAGAAGAAAACACTTCATCAACAAGAACAGCATCTTTGGCAAATTTCAGCCTTAGGAGAGGCAGTTACCAAAAGCCTACTGTGCACTTGCTAGAGGGTGGCCTTTGGGTAAAAAAGTCTAAATCAAATTTCCACAGTGATTCCTGTTGTCCTGGACAAATATCAAAGGACTAAAGCGATAAACTATAGCTTTCAATCATCGTTTAAAAAAAAAGATAGCAAGTAAATAGATAGAAGGATTTAAGAATGGATACATGAAAACAACTCTCCCTTGTTTTTCATGCAATACTTATCTAAAATGATTGATAAGAAAACCATTAGTAAGTTAATTTACACATAATATCTCCACTATTGTAAAAAAAAATTATGTAGTCACATGCTGGTTACAAGAAAATGGAAGTCATTTAGCCATTCTGAAATCTCTTTCCTTATCTGTAAAATGAAATGGTTGGACTTGATGAACTCTGAAGTACCTTCCCATTTCTACATCATTGACCCTCTGATTTTAGGATTTTTTTCTAAACATCTTTAGATCTCTTAAGAAAAAAACATAAAAAAGTCAGAATTTTAATATACCGTTCTTCCTAATAACTCAAGGGCCCTGCAACCAATAAAAATACATTTTTTTACAATGAAAACTGGTTAGGGTTCCACTTAAAATATGCCTGTGTGCCTTCAGAAGTAAAGCAACTTTGAAAGATCAGCTGATGGAATATTAAAAGACTTCAAAATACTAAGTCTCTAGCAAAATATTTGGCACAAATCAGGGGTTTAAAAATACTTGCGGAATAAAAGACTTTCTAAAAGAAAGAAAAATAAATAAACAAATAAAAACCGTTCGCACCCTCCATCAGAAAATCCGAGATTTTCCCCCAAACTGAATAAAACAGCCTTCAGAAAATGGTGCAAAGCAAAAACAGCCACCAGCAAACACAAAAGGGATGTGTATCCTCTGATGTAAATAAGGGTGAGTGAGATGATTGTTCCAAAAAGCCTTTTTGCTCATCATCAAATTAGAGATTCGAGTAGTAAAGCAGAAGAATTCCCAAAGCGTTAAAATGCCCTAGAGAGCGCCATTAGTCACCTGGCAACCAGTTAAATTGTTCCCGGGAGTCAACTAAGAAACAAAGTTTCTGCTGGTAGTTTCAAAGTACTAACTCCCTTTTCTCCCCTTCTCCCTCCCACCCTGCCTCTGTTCCCAAGGCAACCGGCGGACGGGCTCCTCTCAGCCAAAGCTTTGGGCAGAGGTTGTGGCGGAGGAGCTGCAGGCAGCGCTTCTAGACTCGGGCGGGGCTGTAGCCCGTAGCCTATTGTGCACCTGCTGGAGCCCGGGCTTCATCCGACCATCATTTCCGCCTGTCTGGCCTTCCCTCATATGCATGCACTCTCACTTAGCACCTATCACTTTCTTCTCTCCCTCTGCAACATCTGGCCAGTCGCATGGAATTGAAGGGCAATCTTGTATAATCTTCCCCGCCTCCCTCCTACTAACTTGCTGAAAGGAAGGGGGAGAGGTACCGCTTACCTTTCTCAGCATTCTTCCTGGGTTAAAGGGTAGATCCTTGGAGCGAATTAACCATCCATACCAGTTGGGGTTCAACGCGGGAAGAAAAACACATGAATACCCCCACAGATAAATAAATGGGGACTTTAATTGCTAAATTCTAAAATTCAGAGATCACATCTTCTCGGGTCAGAAACAGCCTGGATTTCAGGACCCTCTTCATTTGCATATTAAAAGGATTGGGGAGTTTGAAGGAACTTTCTCCTGAAGTGTTAAAATTACTTAAATATACCTTCCAAGCTAGAGTCCAAAACAGGTTGGTTTGGGGCAACCGCCAAATGTCAAACTTCACTGGAGGCTGAAAATCCCTGAGGGCTAGCCCCTGGCTCCTTCCTGCTTCCCAGGCTCCATCAGTGGACTGTGTTGTTGTTTTTTAAAAGGCAGTGGAGTGGAGGCTGGGGGGTTGTGGGGCCAGATCAAGAGTTTCATTCAGAGGCAGGTTGAATTTCTTATTCATCTTCTCTCCCAACCCCCTCTTCAACAGTTGCTGCATATTCATTAAAAGGTGGAGCCAATCTCTTTTTCCTTTAATCCTCCAAAGCATGAAGACCCAAAGGGAGCGAATTGGGAAAATGATGCTGAGCAACCTTTTTAAAAGACAGAAATATACAAAAAACAGAGATTTGAGTGAAAGCATTTAAATCAGACTCTCTTCCACTTCAACCATAGACCCCTCTCTCCATAAAAGATGCACAACCCACTTCAACAAACACCTTTGTTGTTTATCTTTGTTGAAGATGAAGTAATAAATATTATCTCAAGAATTTACAAGAAAGTTGCCTATATAACAAAATTCTTCATAAGAACCATCATGCAGTTCTTTTGAAATATTCATGATTTTCTTTCTCTCTCCAGTGCACAGGACCCTGAGCTCCTGATTAGTCATTTCTCCAGATCTCTGGGATGGAGTAAGAGGCAGAATGGTGTAAAGGATAGTCCTGTACTTGGTATTGTGGGAACTCTAGGTTTGAATCCCACTTACATCATTAGTAACTTTGTAACTTTTTTCAGCGAAGTGATGGCAACTCTGAATTTTAATTCCGTCATCTGTAAAGTAAAGATCATAATAACAATCATGGTACCTATCTCTCTGTGCTGTGAGGATCAAACGAGATAATGTATATAAAGCCCATTAAAATTTTAAAGAACAACATAAATGTCAGCTATTATGCCACACATGGAAAAACATAATATAGATCTTGTTCAAGGAAATGTATAATCAAAAGATGCAAACATTCATAACATTTCTTTAGTGCCTGAAAAGAGCAAAGAAAATTGCACTGGAATCCCTGGATGCATCAACAACTTTTAATTACAGTTTCATAGTTACATTGGGGCATTGTTTTTCATAAGTGTTTTCGAGAGGTCATAGACCAAGAATTCCCCATTGACTGATGAAATAACTATAAAAATTCACAAACTTCTCTGGTGTCATCAATTATGGTTGATTTAATGATTTGTCCATTTATTTACTTAAATTTAGATAGCCCATAATCAATACTAAATAATCCACATTTTGGGATTTATATAAAGATGTTTTCCCTAAGGACTTTGTTCACATCACCATGGGACTAGAAAATCCAGAAGCCAGGTACATTTGAGACTTGCATAGACTGAAAGATGCCAAAAAGCACAAAGTAGAAAAAATTAATAGGTATTTTATCACAAGAAAATATTTGCTTTGCTTTTATTTTATACCACACAAACTTGGAAGAGTTTAAGAAAATCATTTCAAAGACAGAATCATCTGAAACTAATCTAGTCTTAGTACTTAATATAATGATGTGGACAACAAAAAAGACTCTCTGACTAACTGGATAACCATCCGTTTTTTTCGGTGACCCTGGTTTTTCAACTTTCAGGTATTCCTTAGGAAATTGTCCCTTTTCATTCAAGTGCAACCAGGTGGCAAGAAAACTAACTCCCAAGGATTTTCCTGCTCCCTATCATCACCACTACCTTCTCTTTACCCTTCTCCCACCGCCATGGCCATTAAGATACCAACAGGTAGCAACTGTTGACAATGTTTGAAATCAACTCACCTTTTGGTGAGTTGTAGAGCTACCAAGTTATATTACCATCAATTCTGCAACTGTCTGCTAAAGTCTCCTTGACCCTATATTCTGAGCAGCTGGTGCAGCCTAAGAATTCCTGGACCTTGACATTTGTCCCTCCATTGAATTCTTAGAACTTCTAGCTTTTTTTCACCCGTCTTATAGTTGAGTTTTGTGTCTTATCTTCCCCAATTAGAGTATAAGCTATCCCTAGAAACTAGGAATAGCTTCTTTTATTTGTACCCTCAGCAGTTAGTATAGTGCTTTATAAGTGCTCAATAAATGTTTTTTCATTTGTTTTTTTGGGGAGGGGGGGTTAAGGCAATAGGGGAGACTGACTGACCCAGTGTTACAAGATAATAAGGATCAAGTGTAAGGCCACATTTGAGCTCATGTCTTCCTGACTCTGGGGCCCTTTCTCTACTGTGCTACCTAAATTATAAAAAATGACTTTTATGTCATTCATTCAAATGTAAACTTTAGATTTCAGTCTAATGTTATTTATAAATCAAGTGATCAAAGAATATAAACAAAAAACTTTCTAAAGAAGAAATGCAAGCTGTCACCAACCATAAAAAAGAATGCTCTCAAATCACTAATGGGGGGGCGGGGAATGAAAAACAACTCTGATGTTTCACCTCACACCCATTAAACTGGCAAAGATTGTTAAGACAGCACCAGTAAATGTTGGAGCAGCTGTAAAGAAATTGGCACATTAATACAATGAGTAGTAATGAATTAGTCACCATTATGGAAAACAATTTGAAATTATATAAGAAAAAGTAATTAAATTACATGGGGCCCTAGACCAGGACTAAAGTATTAGGCCAGGAGTCAGGAAGATTTGAGTTGAAATCTGGCATCAGAATTTACTGGTTATGTAATCCTGAGTAAGTTACTTAACCCTGTTTGCCTCAGTTTCCTCATCTATAAAATGAGCCGGAGAAGGAATTGGCAAATCATTCTAGTGTTTGTGACAAGAAAAGCCCCAAAAGGGAATTTTAGAAAATATTGAAAACAATTAAATAACAGCAAAAAAAAAATTATTCATATGTTTCAACCCAGTCATCCCACTACAGGGCATTTATCTCAGAAGTCAACTAAAAGAAAGTTCGCATAAGTAACAACATATTCATATAAGATCATAATCTCTCTAAAAATATTCGTCCTCTGCTTCCTCCTTCTAGTGCCACCTTAGGATCCCAGGCTCCTGATTGGTTACACTTCTCCAGCCCCATCATCCATCCTTCTAGTTATCTTTAAATCATACCACCACTTCTAACTTCACTGCTACCTATTCCCTCCCTTCACTTAACTTTCTAGTCTAGTTCAGAGAAGAATAGTCAAATAACACTACCATTCTTGGAAACGATCAATTGCTCTGATTCCATGTACTATCCCTATAGCTAGTCAGAACAAAACACCTTTCCCTAGCCAGCACTCACTCATACATGTTACTTTTCCCATTAGTCAGACAGTCAACCAACCAGTACTTATTAAGCTCCTGCCCATGTGTTAGGCACTATGCCAGGTGCTAGAGATACAAAGCAATAACAACAACAAAAAAAATCCCCATTCTCAAGGAACTCATAGTCTAGTGGGGAAGACAATATGCAAACAATCATGCATGAGTAAAGAGAATAAATAGGAGATAATTTCTGAGGGAAGGCACTAAGATTAAGGAGAAGTGGGAAGAATTATCGAAGGAGAGACCTTAACCAAGAACTTGAAGGAAGCTGGAGAAACTAGGAGGCACAGACAAAGAGGCTCAGTGCTCCACGCAAAAGAACATAGCACAAATAAGTCAATAATAAGTGCTTTTTCATTCATTCATTCAAGATGAAAAATAGTACAACAAAGGGTATCATATAAATGTAATAAGATATTATTACACTACCAAAAAAACAAACAATGAATATGAAAAATCAGAGCAATAAGGGAAGTCTTAAATGAACTAATAGAGAATGAGAAAACAGAACCAAGAGAATGATGTTCATATTGATTTGTTTGTTGTTGCTAAATCATTTAGTCATATTAAATTCCTTCTGATCCTATTTTTGTGGGGTTTTCTTAGTAAAGATACTGAAGTGGTTGGCCATTTCCTTTTCCAAGGTCCCCATTTTACAGTTGAGGAAACTGAGTTCAAACAGATAATGTCTGAGACTGAGGTTTGAATGGCTGACTTCCTGATTCTACACTCAAAGCTTTATCCACTGTGCCACCTAGCTGACCAATTACTAATGATTACAGTAATCTAAATAAAAATAGTTCCAAAAACCTAGTAAAGTCAGATTAATTTCAATAACTTTCTCTAGCTAACTATACTCCCAACTAGACAAGTCTACTTGTATTATTTACATGTGACACTCCACCTCTTACTTCTGTATCTTTATGCAGGCTGTCCCTATGCCCAGTTCCCTTCAAGGATCTGCTTTAAAACTACTACCAACATGAGAATGGATCTTTTCTCCTCAATTATTAATGCTTCTTCCAAAAAATTAATTTGCATTTATTTTGCATATATTTTTATAATTCTCTTTTTTATTAAAGCCTTTTATTTTCAAAACAAATGCATAGATATTTTTTCAATATTAACTTTTGCAAAACCTTATGTTCCAATTTCCCTCCCCTAGATCACAAGTAATTGAATATATGTTAAACAGGATAGAAATATATGTTAAATCCAATATATGTATACATATTTATTCAATTATTTTGCTGCACAAGAAAAATAAAATCAACCAGGAAAAAAAGAAGGGAAAATGCAAGCAAACAACAACAAAAAGAGTAGAAATGCTATGTTGTGAACCCCACTCAGTTCCTACAATCCTCTCTCTGGATGTAGGTAGCTTCCTTCATCACAAGATCATTGGAACTGGTCTGAATCATTTCATTGTTGAAGAGAGCCCCGTCTATCAGAATTGATCATCGAATAATCTTGTTGTTGCTATGTACAATAACCTCCTGGTTCTGCTCATTTCACTTAGCATCAGTTCATGTAAGTCTCTCCAGGTCTCTCCGAAATCATTCTACTGATTGTTTCTTATAGAACAATAATATTCCATAACATTCATATACCATAACTTATTCAGCCATTCTCCAATTAATGGGCTTTCACTCAGTTTCCAGTTTTTTTTCCATTACAAAAAGGGCCGCAACAAATATTTTCGCATATGTGGGTCCCTTTCCCTCCTTTAAGATCTTATAAACCCAGCAGAAACACTGCTGGGTCAAAGAGTATGTACAGCTTGATATCTCTTTGGGCATAGTTCCAAATTGCTCTCCTCAACAAATGAATAACTTCACAATTCCACCAATAATGTATTAGTGTCCCAGTTTTCTCACATCCCTTCCAACATTTGTCATTATCTTTTTCTGTCATCTTAGACAATCTGAGTGGGATTTCAGAGTAGTCTTAATTTGCATTTTTGCAAATTGATCAATAGTGATTTAAAGTACATTTTCTTATGATTAGAAATAGTTTCAATTTCTTCCTGAAAATTTCTATTCATACCCTTTGACCATTTATCAATTAGAGAAAGGCTTGAATTCTTATAAATCTGAGTCAGTTCTCTATATATTTTAGAAATGAGGCCTTCATCAGAACCCTTAAATGTAAAAATGTTTTCCCAATTTATTGCTTCCCTTCTAATATTGTCTGAATTAGTTTTGTTTGTATAAAAAACTTTTTAACTTAATATAATCAAAATGATCTATTTTGTGTTCAGTAATGAGTTTCAGTTATTCTTTGGTCACAAATTCCTTCCTTCTCCACAGATCTAAGAAGTAAATTATCCTTTGTTTTTCTAATTTGCTTATACTATCACTCTTTATTTCTAAACCATGTATCCATTTCGACCTTATCTTGGTATATAGTATTAAGTGTGGTAGCTCAATGCCTAGTTTCTGCCAATCTAGTTTGCATTTTTTCTAGCAGTTTTTGTCAAATAGTGAGTTCTTATCCCAAAAGCTGAGATCCTTGGTTTGTCAAGCACTAGATTGCTATAGTCATTGACTATTTTGTCCTTTGAATCCAAATTATTCCACTGATTGACTACTCTATTTCTTAACCAGTACCAAATGATTTTGAAGACCACTGCTTTATAATATAGTTTTAGGTCTGGCACAGCTAGGTCACCTTCATTGGCATTTTTTTTCATTAATTCCCTTGAAATTCTTGACCTTTTGTTCTTCCAGGTGAATTTTGTTATTATTTTTTCTAGATCTGTAAAATAATTTCTTGGGAGTTTGATTGGTATGGCACTAAATAAGCAGGCTATTTAAATAGTATTGTCATTTTTACTATATTCATTTGGCCTACCCATGAGCACTTGCTATTTTTCCAACTGTTAGATCTGATTTTATTTGTGTGTAAAGTGTTTTGTAGTTGTGTTCATATAGTTACTGACTTCCCCTTGGCAGATAGATTCCCAAATATATCAACATTTATTTTAAATGAAATTTCTCTTTGTATCTCTTGCTGCTGGACTTTGTTGGTAATATATAAAAATGCTGGTGATTTCTGTGGATTTATTTTATATCCTGAAACTTTGCTAAAGTTGTGAATTGTTTCTAGTAGTTTTTAAGTTGATTCTCTAGGAATTTGGCATATATCTTGCCCTTTATCTATGCTGTTTCCAAGATTTGTGGAAGCAGGAGGTATTTCATTTTTATCTTCATATCCTCCAGACCTACCACAGTTCCAGGAATATAGTAGCTGCTTAATGAACTTTTAATGAATTCAATTGCATTGACCACTCTTGGTCCTAGAGATAAAAGACAGAAAAAATATCTCCTTCTTTTGAAAGAGAAGTCAGGACAATGGGCAAAGAATGATATATATTATTATAAACAATTGCTTCAGTTGCATTTTACTGAATTTCCTCCCTTTTTTCGAGGAGAGATTCTGACATTAAAAAGACATAGATAAAAGTTGTTAATGGGAGGGGTGAATAAAACCTATCCAAGATAGCATCTATATGATACTTCTTAACTGAACCCTAATGTATACAAAATGGCTAATCAGTAACTAGGGTTGGAGGAAAGGAAAAAGAAAGAAAGATGTCTGACCTTGATAAACAGTGGAGATCAGGATGAAGCACAAAGAATTCTGTTCTGATTCCCAGGATAAGATGTCTGTCAACCAGAAGTCTATCTTACAGAAATACTTAGGGAATGAAGTCTAATCAGACAAGATGGCACCACAACATGGCATGAAAGATGACTGGAAATTCCTCTCAAAGAACCTCTGGGGTATATGGTACAAGGAAATTAGGGCAAACAATTTCTATGTTGATGAATGTCTATGAATGGAAATGAATATAGAATACACAAGAACTTTGTTAATGAGCTTAGTGAAAGTATTGAGAAAAGCAAACCAAATCAAATTGAGATGGGTTGGATGATTACTTAAACTTGAAGTTCAGGCCATTATGTGCAGCCCCTATTCTATACTCTCCAACAATGTCATCTTTCATACCACAACTGGCATGCAACAACATGCTATTTAGTTCTTCATGTCCCCCTAATCCTTCTAAACTAAGTTTATTTATTGACTTACAATCCCAAACTCATCTTCAACTGACCAGAAAGATGATTGCTGGTGGACTTTTGGTGCCATACCATGAAAAATAGTCAGTAGCACAGTGGATAAAGTGTTAGGTGTGGAGCCAGTATGATGAGTTCAAATCTGGTCTTAGATACTAGCTGTGTGATCCTGGGCAAATCACTGAACTGTATTCCTCAATGTCCTTAAGTATAAAATAGGGATAATAGTACAGTACCCAGCACACAGTAGGCTCTATATAAATGCTTATTTCCCTTCCTCCCATTACTACATCTCTACTTAGCCAAATAGATATCTCTCCTATGTTTGACCAAAGAGGGGAGAGGGGAAAATAATTTATAACACTTGTACTTAAATACCAGGAAAAAAACCAAAATTTATTCTAATATACAGTTGATAAAATAGATTCCTTTTCATTATGATTATAGATTCCTTTTTATTATGAATATTTTTCCATAATTATATCTCCTGGACAGCTCATGGTACATTTTGTTTAAAATAAAGTTTTTTGACTATATTTGAGTTCTTTATATTAAAAAATACTTTCATTATGTAAGGACTAGCTCAAGATATGATTGGAAAGGCTCATCACCAAATTATGTGATAAAATTTTCAGTCATAGCAACTCTTAAAAACCATACAACTAGTACATCAGGCACTGTCTACACTCTGACGATACAAAGAAAGATTAAACAAACAGCCCATGTCCCCAAGGAAGGGACACAGCTTGTTTAATAGAAGAAACTACATGCACACAACTCCATATATACAAGATATATACAGAGGAAGGGGAAAGTCATCTCAGAAGGAAAACAGTAGTATTAAGGGGCCTGGGGAAGACTTCTTACATATAAGGTAGAATTTTAGCTGAGAATTGAAAAAGGCTGGGGATAAAGCTCATTCATTGGAAGAACAAGTGAGCTGTGAATTTACCTTCAGGGATAGCAGAGAACCATCTGCTAGGGCATCAGTGTATTGTCATTGCCAGAATTTAATGTCTGTGCCATCAATATCACTATCATCTTTGTTACTCTATATCAAGAGAATTCTATAGGAGGTGGCAGGACTCTTCCTATGTATGAATTCTTGTAATATTATATATATGTGTGTATGTGTGTGTGTGTATGTATGTATAATAGTTCTTGTTATATAAATGAGTTCTCACCTTTATTTTCTTTTTTATTTTAGCAAACTCTTTTGGATTAAGGGTGTATTACACTACATCTATCTTGGCTCTCCAATTCACCCTACAGTCTTCAAAACAATCTTCCCAAAGCACAGGTCTGACCCTGTCACTTGACTGCTTAATAAATTTCAATGATTTCCTATTGTCTGTAGGATAAATTACAAATTATTTATTCTGGCATTTAATATCTGGTACTGTGTGTCTCTGCCTACCTATCCAGGCTTATTTCATATTACTTCCTATCATGCAGTCTACATTAGCCAAAGTGGATTAATAGCTAAATCCAGCATTCTTTCTCCTTCTTTTGGGCAAATAGTATTCTATTATTATGATGCACTCCTTTCTCACTAGCATCCCTCAGAATTCTTAGCTTCATTCAAAACCCAGCTCTGTTAACACTTTCAATTAGGTCACTGTTTTCTTTTTTTAGGTCACTATTTTCCTTTTCTATTTCCAATTTATCTATTTCCCCTCAATAGTATTTTATTTTTCCAATTGTATGTAAAGATATTTTTCAACATTCATTTTTGTAAGATTTTGAATTCCAAATTTTATCCTTCTTCTTTCCCTTACCTCCCCAATCTCTAGGACAACAAGCAATCTGATATAGGTTATATATGTACAAAACTTTTAAATATATTTCCATATTTGTCATTTAGTGAAAGAAAAAAGCAATGAAAGAGGGGAAAAAACCACAAAAAAGAAAAAGCAAACCCCCCAAATAGTATGCTTCAATCTGCATTCAGTCTCCATAGTTATCTTTCTGGATGCAGATGACATTTTCTATCCCATGTCTATTGGAATTATCTTGGATCATCCCATTGCTGAGAAGAACTAGATCTATTATAGTGGATCATCACATAATCTTGCTATTACTATGTACAATGTTCTCCTGGTTCTACTCACTTAACTCAGCATCAATTCATGCTAGTCTTTCCAGGATTTTCTGAAATCAGCTTGATTCTCATTTCTTATAGCACAATAGCATTCCATCACCAACAGATACCATAGCTAGTTTAGCCATTCCCCAACTGATAGGCATTCCATTTCCAATTTTTAGCTATCACGAAAAGAACTGCTATAAATATATTTTGTACAAATAGGCCCTTCCCCCTTTTTTATGTATCTTTGGGATATAGACCTAGCAATGGAATTGCTGGATCAAAGGTATGCCCAGCTTGATAACCCTTTGGACATAATTCCAAATTACTCTCCAGAATGGCTGGATCATTTCACAATTCCATTAACACTGAATTTGTGTCTCAGTTTTCCCACATCCCTTCCAACATTTATCATTGTCTTTTCTTGTCATCTTAGCCAATCTGAGAGGTATGAGGTGGTACCTCAGAGTTTTAATTTGCATTTCTCTAATCAATTGTAATTTAGAGCATAGATCTCTAGTTTTCAAAGATTGTGTTATGGCCTACTCATCTGCCACAAATATTTTCCTTCCTTATTTCCATATACAACTTCACAAATGACAATCTACACCTTTGGTTTCCATTATAAATTCATTTTCTTTTGTGCTTCTCACTAATATTAGGAATTATTAGGACCCAAGCAAGTAAAATGGTCTTTTGAATTGTAAAAGACTGAAAACCTTTCTCTTTTTCAGAGTTATTGTCCTCCTCCACAAACCCAAGATTTCCATCCTTCTTCAGCTCCTTCCCCATACATATGGAGGGTATTCTTAATTCAAGTAAGAAAAAAGAACTTTCAAACTTTCACAAACAATTTTCTGCAGTTGATATATAGGTATAAAAAATACATGACCTTTCTATGTCTCTTATTTATTGGCTACTATAAAAGCACTGGTAGAGTAACATGAAGCTCTAAAAGCTCGTGTCCAATGCCATGTCTCTCATGCATGAGTTAAGATCTACAGACTTCTGTGACAGATGCAACCACAGGCATAACTATTCAATCACCCTGATTATTATCAAGTGAGGCATTAACCACAAGAAGACCTATGCTTACCAAAGGTGTTCCCCTCTGTTGTGGAAAATTTCCTGTGTGGAATACAAATTAAGGAATAATTCCTTATTGATGGAGAAGTCTCCAGATGCTCCTGTTTGTGGATGACATTGATTATATCAAGCTTCAACATATTATAGAATCTCCTCAATAAGATTCATCAACCCATAAAGAGAAATACAAATGGTTAAAAAATATTTGTGGCCAAGACTAAAACACACAGTTAATGAGGCAATCTGCTGAGGTAATACATACATAGGGTGGGTGTTACATATGAACAATAAACTGTACTCAGAGTAGAATAGGAAGATGAAAGCCCATTGGATTATATTTGAGAAATTATGCATTTCTTTGAGTAATATCATGCTCCTTCCTGACACAAAATTCATCTTTTTAATACCAGTCTTGATGTAAGTAACTGCAGTCCAAAGAATGCATTCTCCTTCAAAGGAGCTCTAGCTCTGGATTCACATGATCTTAGGGGAACCTGATTTCTATGTAGAGGAGATCAGGATTATTTTCATACTCTCTGGACCATTATTCCTCCAGTCTATCCCCCAGAAGATCTCTTAAATAAAGTTTAATTTGGTTCATGTCTAGAGTCTCCATAATAGGGATAAATCAGGAATAGAAAGTCATTCAATTATTGAGAAGTAGGTAGCTGGTATAGGACAGCTATTTACTTCTTGGACAACATAAGATACCTAAGACTAATAGGTACAAACTGATAAATATTTATAATATATAATAGTAACCCATAATTTCTAATATACTCTCCTGAGAGGATGATATTTAAAACATGAGATACTTTGTGGAACTGTTGACCAGACATTTCACTTTTGCCTAAAGGTCATGCTGTCTGACCTGTTCATTCAAGGTCTATAAATTCTGATCATCATATATACATGGTTCATCTGTCCAGCAGTGGTCATCTTCTCTGAGAAATACATAGCCTTACTTTGGGATATGAGTACCTGAATCTCTCAGAGGCTTTGGACCTCTTTAATTCACAAGATAGAAGACAAGGCTAGGAAGAGCTATCTCGGGATTGTTGTTTCATGCCTTATGTTCAGGAAATAAACAACATAGAAGTGATGAAGAACTGGAAATCCATTTGCAGTCTAACACATACATACACTACCATATGTATGCAATCACCATTGGTACTTCTGATGAGAGCTGGGCAGAGAAATTCCCTCTTTCCAATCAGAATGTCCAAGGGACAGTTGTCCAAATCCCAAGCCATATCATACATTAGTTAAACATTTATTAGGTACCTATTGTCCCAGGCACTCTCCTAAGTGTTAGGGATACAAAATAAAAAAGGCAAAAGACAGTTCCCTCTCCTCAAAGAGCTTATATTCTAATATATAAAAAGAGAGAAGGGGAAAACTTGTAGTTTCCCTGGGGTTAGTAACCAGTCCTTTTTGTCACAGCTCCTTTCCCACATGAGCCCCATCATGGAGACCAAGGGACCAAGCAATACTTTCAACAAGAAAACAAAACATATGAGTCACCAGAAATGGGTGAAGCACAAACTGAGAACTATTACTTCTGATGCACTGGTCAATGTCATGTCAATTTATATTATCTAATGGCCCAAAATTATCTCTCCTCCCTCTCCACTTGATTAATTAGATTGCTTATAATTCAGCTAATGCCTTTGATTGAGTTGAAATGAGTAGGTTTGTTCACACCCAGTAGATATCTCTCTTTGATTGTGTCAATTGAAAAATTCTAAAAGTCTGAGCCCCAGTAATTATTGAGATAGGAATTAGTCCTATAACATTTTATTTAGCAATCAACCATGTGCCAAGCACTGTGCTAAGCCCTTGGGATATACAAAAAGGCCAAAAATTGTCCCTGCTCTCACCTAAATGGGAGAGACAACATGTTGACAATATGAAGGCAATATGGACAAATAAGTTATATGCAGAACAAATTGGAAATAGTGTCAGAGGGAAGGCACTAAAGCTAAGGAAGATTAGGAAAGACTTCTTGTAGAAGATAAGACTTCAGGTGAAACTTGAAAGAAGCCAGAATAGCCAAAGAGATAGAGACAAGAAGGAAAAGAATTCCAGACATTGAGGGACAGCCAATCACAATGTTCAGTCAAGAAATGGAGTGCTATGTGTAAGGAACAGCAAAGATGTCATTGTCAGTAGATCACAGAGTACGTGTAGGGGATCCAAGTTTAAGAACACTGAAGAGGTAAAAAGAGGCTAGTCTATAAAAGGGTCTTTTAATTAGAGACTGATATGGTCAGACTTGTGCAGTAGAAAAATCTATTTGGCAGTTGAGTGGAAGATGGATTGGAATGGGAAAAAATTTGTGGCAGACAGACCAACCAGCAGGCTATTGTAGCTGTCCGGGAATGAGAGGATAAAGGCCTACAACAGAATCATAGAAGTGTTAAAGGACCAAAGGGAACATATGTAAAAAATGTTTTAAAGAAAAAGGTATTATAAAAGCCTTAACGAGAAATCGGTTGGGGGTTGGTGAAAGAGAAAACTTAGGGATACCTAGCTTGGGCTACTGGAGTGATGGTAGTATCCTTGACAGTAACAGGGAAGTTATGAAGAGGGGAGAGTTTGAGGGAGAAAGATAATGTTAAAATTTGAGACATCTATAGGACATCCAATTCAAGATGTCAGGTAGGCAGTTGAAGATGTGAGACTAGTGGGTCAACAGAAAGGATAGGGCTGAACAAGTAGATCTAAAGTCATCTCCTTAGAGATGGCAATTGGAATCATGAGAGCTGATGAAATCACCAACTTGAAGAGTGTAGGAAGAGGAGAGAAGAAAGGCTAGAACAGTCTTGTCAAAAGGACTTGTCCAATTCTATGTGACTCCATATGCCAGGCCCTTCTATTACTCACTGTCTCTCAAAATCTTTTCAACTCATTTTCATTGTTTCCATGACACTATTTCTCCATCTCATCCTCTGCTACCCCCTTTTGTCTTGCCTTCAATCTTTCCCAACATCAGCTTTTTTCTAATGAATTCCAACTTCTCATTATGTAGCCAAAGTATTTAAGCTTCAGCTTCAATATTTGACCTTCTAGAGAATAGTTTGAATTAATTTCTTTAAGTATTGACTGATTTGATCTTCTTTCTATCCTCTCAGTGACTCCAATAATGTAAATGAAAAGATCACTAAAAAGAATTTGGAATAATAGAAAAACCAGTGATAGTCCTGGAGGAGAGCTATTGAAACATACCTACCTCCTTATGGTACAAGGCAGAGTTCTACTAGAACAGATTGTTGTATAGATTACTAAATATGTGCCTTTTTTTTTCTTTTTGTTTTACTTTATTCTAAAGGAGGGCTCAATCTACCTGGTCTTTACATACGTGGAAAAGGTTATTATGTGAAAACAAAATCATCAATGAAAATAGTTTATTTTATTGTATATTATTTCAAAATAAATGTCACAGGCCATGTCTTAATTTCTCTTAATTTCCCAAGTAACATAAAATCAGGGGACCCTTCTGTTCCTCCCACTGATGTTTCAATGCTCTATTTATAAAAGCTGACAGAGCTGGAGTTTTTGAAAACCATCTCCACTTTGAGTTGGAGATAAATTCCAGGTTTACAGCTTGCCTCAGTCATCAAGAACAATCCATTTACCACTAAGCATAGTCCCAAACTAAACTAGAATAACTTACCCCTTAGGTACAATTGAAATAAATCATGTATTTGCTTCTTTCAATAGGAATACTATTTCAGTGATCTATCTTTTTTATTTTTATTTTCCTTTTCAAAACTCATTATAGTGTTGACATTTATTAATTTATTTTAACTAATTATGTTTTTGCTGTTGTTGCTATTGTTGTTTGTCCTTCATTCTCAAAGAGGACCACAATATCAGGAAAGTGATGTTCTGACTTGAAATTGAATTGGATTTAAGTGAGGGTGGGCTGTACAATGTCACCAGCCTCATTTTCTCCTCTGGGGACATCTAGGTCCTGTGGCAAGATATGGATGAGAACAGTTAGAGATAGCTCTGGATGTATTAGGAGGTCTTTCCCAGATCTCAGTTTGTTTGAGGTGACAGCCAATCAGTGATTAAGGCGAAGTAAGAAATGAGAAAGACCTAAGACAAATGATGAATGCTAAGAATAAAAAGACCTTTTAAAAATTCTATGTTGTGGATCCAAGAAAGAATAGAACTGCTGCTAATAGTCAACTAAATGATAATAATGAAAAGAAATTGAACTATTCAATCCCTGTTTTGTTCTTTTTCTGTGCCAAGAATAATAATACAGGACTAAAGAGTACAAAATAAAAATAGTTAAGGAGGAGTTTAAGATAAGTGAGAAAATGGGAACAGAGTATGTAGCTGTCCTCAGTGAGTTCAAGCCATTAGGCCTGGATGAACTACTTCAACAACGATACTGTATGAAGATGTATTCTGATGGAAGTGGATTTCTTCAACAAAGAGAAGATCTAACTCAGTTTCAATTGATCAAGGATGGACAGAATCAGCTACACCAAAAGAAAGAACACTGGGAAATGAATGTAAACTGTTTGCATTTTTGTTTTTCTTCCCAGGTCATTTTTTTTACCTTCTAAATCCAATTCTCCCTGTGCAACAAGAGAACTGTTCAGTTCTGCACACATATATTGTATCTAGGATATACTATGACATATTTAACTTATATAGGACTGCTTGCCATCTGGGGGAGGGGGTGAAGGGAGGGAAGGGAAAAGTCGGAACAAAAGTGAGTACAAAGGGATAATGTTGTAAAAAAAAAATTACCCAGGCATGGGTTCTGTCAATAAAAAGTTATAATAAAAAATAAAAGAAAATGTAAAAAGAAAAGAAAAGAAAGTGGTAAACAAGTCTCTGTTGATGATGATATGAATTTTGATCTTATTTTCAGCTTTTATCTTTTTCAAACTGAAGCATTATAATGTACTCAATTTGTCCTTAAAGAGAATCCTCTCCACCCTTCCTTGATTATTTTTAATTGTCACTTTCTACTTTTGCTGTCTGCCTCTGTCTCTGTCTATCTGTCTGTCTCCATCTGTCTCTGTCTGTCTCTGTCTCTGTCTCTGTCTCTGTCTTTGTCTCTGTCTTTCTGTCTCTCTCTGTCCCTCTGTCTCTGTCTCTGTCTCTTTGTCTGTCTGACTGTCTGTCTGTCTGTCTCTCTCTGTATGTCTGTCCCTCTCTGTTGACTAAAACTAGGCATCATGCTCTAGGTATGGATACAAACCATAATTTACAAAGATAAGATCAAGCCTTTAAGATTTTTCTTTGAGCCTTTTAGGTGATACCTAAACAAATTGTATCTTAGTTTTACTTCTTGACTTTGAATCACTTGCAGTGAAGCTTCTGAATTGAGAGTTGAGAACAAAGCCAGTCTCTAGAGATAAAATGATACCATCTGATTCAGTGCCTGCTTAGGGTGATTTCTAACACCCACAAGACATTACTATTTAAAACCATTAGGAACCTTTAACAAACACCAAGCCTACGGTCCCCATATGCATAATGAAAGGAAGCAGTCCATAATCCTTAAGTGTTCTTGAAAGACTACAAGTGTTTTCATGTAAGAGATTTGAGTGAAGGAGAAATGTGCCAGACTGACAGCTCCAGCTAGAAAAATCTTCATTTTATCTCCGCTGCAGCACAGTAGTGTCAGCGAGTGACTCACGTTCAGTCCTTGAAAATGACGAGTCACTTTGAAGTTTGTGTTTTCTGTTCTTGAAGGCTGGGAGCCATTTGGCTCTTCTGTAAGGAGAAAGTACTTTGAAGCTTATTATTGTAGAGCCATTACAATTACCTTGGGATTCCATGGTTAAAAGGCACTAAGATTGAACAGACTCTTGTCTATGAATATATTTAATGCCTCGTTTCTGAAAAGGATAAATCACATGTTGGGATCATTCTCTGAAATCTTGATGGATGACTTTTAAGAATTCACTTGAACATAAGTGGAATATAAATGGGGAATAGAGTGCATAATCTGTTAAGAAATATTTATTTCCTGAACAAAGTAGGGGTTATAAAAATATAAAGCAGAATTCATCGCTCTGTATTTTTTTATTGCAGTTTTGAAAATAGATCTCTCCTGAAATATTCTTAAATTTTGTTGGTTATTTCAAAATACAGTACTTGGGTCTTACTCTTCAGAAAGCTTTAACAGAAACAGACAAGGTATATGTTTTCCACTGAATTTTCCCCTAAGATCAGAGGTTGTTCAGAAAGCAGTAAATGGAATAAGTATCTAAGGTGTTTTCATGTTTTCTAGCAGAATTCATTTAAGTCCAGGTTATTGAGAGAGGCGAGAAATCATCCAGCTGATGTAGTTACAAAGAGTTTCACAAATGTGTGAGATTATAATGAAACTATGCCAAGTCTCAGGATTCTATTACAAATGCATATAGCTAGATTCCACATCCCAATTTTATTCATTTTACCTAACATCTTCAAAGACAATTATATCTAATAGTATCTCCAGGAGCTTTTTTAAAAGAGTTCTATAGAAGAGGCAAAACTCCATATATGTCAGTTTTATTTGCCTAAATAGTTCAGATGCAGTGCTGCTGTGGCATAGCATTTAGAAGTCACTTTATTACTATTAATGATAATAATAATAATTACATATATTTACATACTATAAACGTTACAAACTTATCTATATGTTGTTTCATTTTATTTCCACAACAACTCTGAGAGGTAGGTACTATTATTATCCCCACTTTATAGATGAAGAATGGGGCATAAAGAAATTCTTTATTTCTTGCCTGGGGTTATATAACTGGTAAGTGTGTAAAGCTGCATTTGAATGCAGGTCTTCCAGACTCCAGGTGCAGCACTCTCTCCACTGCACAACCTAATTACCTCAGGTTATATGTCCTTGCTGCCATCACCACCATCAATTTACTTCTATTATATCCCTCCCAGTTCTAAAGCTGTTCTGGCAATGCTCAGATGTGACCCTGTCATTTGCCTCCTAAATTTTCATTATAATACCCTCTTTCCACCTTTGCTATCTCTCTGACTCTGTCTCCTTATCTGTCTCTCTCTCCTCACTGTCTCTGTCTCTGTATCTTTTTCTTTTGAACTGTGTTGACTGTAACTAGGCATAATGCTCTAGGTATGGATACAAACCATAATTTATATACAAAGATAAAATCAAGAAACTCAAATGGCTCCCTATTGCCTTAGGATCTTTGATTTGGCATTTAAATCCATTGACAATTTGACTCTAATATGCTTTCTGAGGATTACTATACAGGATTCTCTATCCAGCACTTTATATTCCAGTCCAATTGGCCCACTTGTTATTCCTCATGCATGTCATTCCACCTATTGCTGTACTTTTGCACAGGTTATTCTTCATTCCTAGAATGCACTCCTTCTTAACCTCTGCCTCTTAGAATCCGTAGATTACCATTAAAGCTCAAAACAAGGGCTATCTCTTACACAAGCCATTCCTGATCCTCCAGTTGTTAGTGCTAAAAATTACTCTGTATTTATTCTGTAGTTTATATTTTCTAAAAGGTATTAGGTATGTTGTATTAGCCCAATAAAATATGTTATTCACTTCTTTTTTTTAAGTTTCTTTTTTTTCCCAGAGGCAATTGGGGTTAAGTGACTTGCCCAGGGTCACATATTCACTTTTTTCTATAAAATAAGTATTGGACTTGAAGGTCTCTTTCCAGATCTAAATACAGGATCTTATAATCATATGACTAATTCATTGGACTTGATACTGATACTTGATAAATGGTAGGTACTTGATAAATGAATTACCTCCTATAGAGGGAATTGAAAGAACAGAAGAGGTGTGAATTAAGATGCTAGAATAGTTCAAGAAGAGGAGATGAGAGGCCAAAACTTCCTAGAGAAGAACACAATGACATATTTATTAGATTCAGAGAATCTTAGAGTTAAAAGAGACCTTAGAAATTAGTCTCATCTAATCATTTTCAGGGGAAACCGAATTCTTTCCCAAAATATCCCTAAATATTCTAAGGGGGTTATTATATTTACATTAATTCTTCTTTAAGTTAATGACCCATATCTTCAAATAGTTATCATTTGGTATGATTTTGAGTCCCCTAACCATCATGTTTAGCCTCTTCTGAGCAAAGTCCGCCCTCCCAACATCCTTCCTATGATATAGTACATGAAAGTAAATATAATATTTAAGATGCTTAAAGTTTAGCAGAACTACTGCCTGCTGTTTAGATATTATTCTTCTATTAAGGCAGCTAGATGGTAGAATGGATAAGAGCGAATAGTACCTGGGAGCAGGAAAAGATCAAATTTAGCCTTAGAGGCTTATTAGTTGTGCAACTCTGGTAAAGTCTTTCTCTATCTCAGCTTCCTTATCTAAAATGAGGATAATAAATGAGACATTTATAAAGTGCTGTGTAAACCCTAACTCACTGTATAAATGCCAGTTATTATCACTATTAATATTACTCAAGAACACAAAAGCTCTTTCAGTAATCATATCATATTGTCAACCATGCATTTTCAGGTTGCTTATGTGGGTTTAAATTCCAGTACCTTGGTAATTTATTAGTTCAAGACATCTGTAGTCTCTGACATGGTGCTTCTCCCAAAGATGAAACTTAGAACCCATCTATACTTTGTCATCTCATACTACTCTTTTTTTGTCTTTTAATAGTATTTTCCCCCAAATATATGCAAAGATAGCTCTGAACATTCACCTTTTCATGCTCTTATTTACATCTTCCAAAAGTAGGGCTACTCAATGTGCTGAATACTTTTCTCAAAATCTTTTGGCCTTCCATGGATAGCAGCATAATACTCAGCTTATTCATTTGTAATCACTTTTGTCTTCATGATGGAATTGGTCTACCTCCTTTTCCAATCATATATTTCTTAGCTAATTTTTACACCACTTCCAAATTGTATGTAGCCATTGTTCCTAAACAGTTCTTGTCCACATCACCTCAAATTCTTATCTTTGGGTTTCTTTTCAACAAACCACTACTAGAGCTCATTTTGAACCCAACCAAATAACTCTGAAGACTACCAAATTTAATAAGAATCTTGATAATTAACTTTCCCTGACAGAGTCATGGAGGACCTTCTATGATCCTAGCATATGCATGAGAAGCACCTCACTGGAGAAATGCCTGTAATTTTTTGATTTTGTTCTGAGCCAGATGCATTTTTATAATCAACAAACAGTAAACTCAGCAGGATTTTATATACTCTCCATATTTGAAGCAACTGTATAACTATGAAGATACAGCTTGTTGTAGAAAATCATTTGCTAAAAAGTCTGCCTGTTTTATTTTCACATTTTCATTAAGGATACTCTTGAGGAGCTCATTCTCTAAAGATTTTACAGCAGTAAGAAAGTAGGCATATGATTTGGTAGTCACTAATTTTATCTAATTTGCCTTTTTTAAATAAAATCATCTATGATTTTTTAAACTCATGATACCTCATTTATCATATAGTTGATTGTATCAAGTTTCTGACTTTATAGCTAATACAATTATGTCATATAAAATCAAAAAGTTTTTTTTCTTTCCTTTTTTTCCTGAAATAGAGCAACATTAGCTTTTTTCTAGCCACATCTATTTGTACAGTTGATGGGTTTTTAACGAATCATTAAGTACTTTTTCAAATTGTTTTTATATGAATTTATTTTTAATACACGTTGCTTTATGAATCATGTTGTAGAGAAAAATCAGAAAAGGGAAAAACCATGGGAAAGAAAAAAAACAGAAAAAAGAAGTGAACATAGTATGTGTTGATTTACATTCAATCTCCATAGTACTTTTTCTGGATGTAGATAGTATTTTCTGTCCAAAATCTGTTGGGATTGCCTTGGATTTTCCAAATTGTTGAGATTTGATTTCCACATATTACCTGTCTCTTCCAAAATTTCATAAGCATGCCATTAATGTTTCATCCATGTTGCCAATAAAATATTAAGTAGCGTAAGTCCAAATACAAAGCATGCCTCAATCCATGTTGCTAATATTTAGACATGGAACCTGCTAGGTTGGAATCATGAATATGAAATGTAAACATTCTGTAGCAGTGATTATTGTTGTTAACCATTGTAGTTATTTTCGTTTGGTGTTCTCTTGGCAGAGATACTAGTTTACTATTTCTTCTTATAGATGAAACTGTAAAGACAAGTGATTTGCCTAGAATCACAGACCTAAGTGTCTGTGGCTGGACTTGAATTTAAGAGAATAAGTCTTCTTGATTGCAAATCTGATGCTTTTCCCTGCACCACCTAGTTGCCCTTTATAGCAAAATAATGAATATTGTATTTTTTTAGTGATACTTTAATTTTATAAGAATGGAAAAAGCAACAAGGGGAACTGCTTCTGCAAATTTCATTTTTATCAACAAGGAAGAAATGATTGTTAAAATTGAAATAATGGGAAGTTAGGAAACAAATTACCATTCACTCCTAGGATTCATACCAAAGAAAGAAAAGCGAGGACATAGTCTGAAATGCAATCTAAATTTTGAGGAAATATATTTCAAAGAATTTAGAGAAAAGATAGCATTATTAAGCTTGAATGCTGAAGAGAACCTCGGTGACCATGTAGTTCAACTCAGAGACCTCATTGTAAAATACCTGATAAGTGACTGTTTCAAGTCTACTCAAAGATCTCCAATGAGAAGAGACTCAGTACTTTCTTAGGACACTTAGTGCACTTTTGGATAGCTTGAATATTAAGAAGTTTTTCTTGACATCAAGCCTATTATTTACCACATTATAACTTTTACTCTCTTCTAATTCCATCCTTCAGTACCAAACAGAACAAATATAATTCCTCTTCCTCAAAATCTTCCTTTACATAACTGAAATTAGCTATTTTTTTCTTCTCCAGAATAAATATGCCCCATTCTTTCAACTGATTCTCATATGTCATGAACCCAAAGTCACTTTGCCATCCTAACTGATCCTCTGGATGCTTTCTAGCTTTTCAATGGCCTTCTTAAACTATGGCAACCCAAGCTGAATGAACTACTAACAAGATAGTGGTATCTACCTACTCATATTTAGTATCCCATGGTCCAAAGCTTGGCAAAGGAAGTTAGTTCAAATGCAATGGGCATTTCTCAAAAATAAAATTCTAACAACATAAATACAAAGCAATAAGATAGGGAATTGTCTGAAGCCCCCATATGCATATACAGTTCATCAGCTAACTTTGGTTTTAAAAGATATGCATATGATAATGGAGGATTAATAGTTTTTAAATGGTACATTTCTGGAACAATAACAACAAAAGTGCTAAAATGCTGAATAAACCGAAGATGTCTATGAAACAACTGAGTCTATTTATTGAGGACTCCCAATGTGCCAGAGATTGTATTAATTGTCGGGGATACAAAGAAAGGATTGCCAAGTACAACAAAAAGGGCCTTTTTTCCTAGCTATATTTTGAGCTAAAAGAAGATTTTAAAAGGGGGATGAAAACTTTATAATAAATGGACAATAAAAAGAACAATTTTTTTTGCTTCCATTTTTTCCAACAAGGAGAATAATTTTCTGATTTGGAAGAAAAAAAAAAGTGGTTAAGAGGAATTTGAAATCCAAGATAAAGGAGGAGGTGATAAGATAGCAGCTTAGTACTAATCACCAGGCAAGAAACAGATCTCAGGGTACTAAAGGAATTGCCAGATGTCATTGTGGAGCCACTGTTAATCTTAGAGAAATTGTGAATAATGGGAGAGGTGGTACAGGATTAGAGATGGGCAAATGTTGCCCTGTTTTCAGAAAATGGAAGAGAATACAATGTTCTAAGTCTAGGCCAGCAAGCTTGACAATGCAGATGGTGAAATTCTAGAATATTATTAAATGGATGGTTTGTAAACATTTAGAAATGGAAGCAGTGATTGCTAAGAAGATCTAGCATGACTTCATCAAGAAAAGATTATGACTGTGTTAATTTCCCTTTTTTTATCAGAAAGACTAGACTGAATGAGCAGAGGAAAACCATAGTCACAACTCTCTCATGCTAACCTTGTGGACAAGAAAAACATATGAACTCAGTGAATGTATAACTAATTGAATAACTGGACCTCCCCCTTCCAAAAGAAACAAACAAAAAACAATGATAGGTTGATGTTAATATAGCAACACAGGATTTAAAACCAGAAAAGTCATCTACTCCAACTATCTTATTTAGTAGATCAAGAATCAAAGAAGTTAATTGACTTGCCCAAGGAGACATAAATAACATGTAGCATAGGTCAACTTCAAAAGTAGCTCCTCAATTTCCATATCCAGGAATCAAGTCCCTGTTATATTATCCCAGAGTTCTATTCTTGGGCCTGGGCTGTAATATTCATAAAATTTATAATTGAAATGAAGTTAGAAAGAAAAGCTAACATTTTGGGTAACAGAGGCAATATTCAAAAAAATTCTGGACAGATAAAAACGTTAGCCCAAATCTAATAAGTTGAAAATAAAAATAAAAGTCCAATGCCTGAGTCAAAACATCAACTATCCAAGTATAATAAGGGAAAGTTATAATTAGGCAACAGTTTATTTGAAAAAGATCTGGGAGTCTGAGTGAATTTTAAACAAGTACCAACAACTATGAGATGGTTGCCAAAAAAGCTAATATGACCTTAGGTTGCATTGAGAGGCAGACATTCTAGAACAAGTGAGGTGAAAACTTCTGTGGTATTGTATATATTTCTGGGCACCACATTTTTAAAAGGACCTTGACAAATAATCTTTTTCCACTTCAATCCAACCTCCATTCAACCAACTGATATTCCATCTCACTCCCATATACCATACAATTTCAGTATCTAATACAAAATGTTCTGCTATTCAAAGTCCTTCATAAATTAACTCTAACCGAAACCTTTCTAGTTTTCTCATACCTTATATTCACTTCTCAATGTGTTGTTTGATCTAGTGATCAACTAGTAGGCACATAGTAGGCAATAATTGACTGACTGACCAATATCACAATCGCAAGTTGTCTAGAGATTATATCATACAAGCATTCTTTAGAAGAACTCTCCTCTTTTTCACATGAAAATTTGGGTCCTGAAGCTTGAGAGTAAGGTCAACACTAGGGAGATAAATTGGGCTACTATTTCTATAGAGTTGATGGTTGAGTAAGAATGAGGTTGTCAAGGGAGATCTATAGAGAATAAGAAAGATGGTCTTAGCTCTAAAGAAATTCACATTCTAATTGTGGGAAACAAGACATAAAAGAAAGTTTATCTTCAAGGTAGATGGAAAGTACTGGAAGACATAATGGTGTTGCAGTGGAGTAGATGGCAAAACACTTGAAGAAAACTTTCCCAAAAAGTTTGCCAGTGAATGGGAAGTCAGAAATTGGACTTTTGCTGTGGAAGGGTCAAGAAAAGACTTTTTAGGTTTGAGAGTTCTAAGCATGTTTTTGGTCAGATATTGAAGAGCCAGAGAGGATTGAAGATACATAAAACAAAGACAATGATTGAAGGAAAACTGTACTAGGAGAAACTCTCATTACCTCTTGCCTAGATTATTTCAACCATCTCTTTACTGACTTCCCACTCCCTTCTCCTTATAAATAATACAATAATCTTGTTTGATAATTGTCAATGACTCTTTTTTTATCCCTATGTTAAAAAAACAAACTCCTCAGCTTGATATCTTAAAATGTTTGAAGATTGGCTTTTCTAGGGTCATTGCATATTGTTCACTTTTCAACTGTCTCTATTTCAGCTAAACTGGCCAACTTGTTCTTCAAACTTGGTTTGCCATCTCTGCTACCTCACTGAATTTACACAAGCTGTCTTTAATGTGTGGCACATAGTTCTTTCTCATCTCTGCTCAGAATCTCTGACTTTCTTTAAGACTCATTTGGTGTCACCTTTGACAATAAACCTACCCTGACTTCCTCTACCTGTTTTTGTGCTCTCCCACTTCAAGTAATCCTGTATACATTGTATTGTTCTAGTACCCCACTTCTTAAACTGTGGTTTGTGATCTGAATATGATGGTCATGAAATTGTGATTTATTATCAGTAAATGCTTGATTTATATAACTGTTTTCTTGGGTAAAAAGGGGTCACTAATGGAAAAAGCTTAAGAAGCCCTGCACTAGTAGACTATAAATTTTTGAAGGCATAGGCTGTTTTTTATTGTGTTTTGTGCTAGTATATGTCGTGCACATATTGAATATAGTAGGCTTTTAATAAATGCTTGTTGAGTTGGATGTTGCAAAAGGTTTTACAGCAATTTAAAGGATTTATGCTGAGCTTTCAAGAATGGATAATACTGAGACATTTGGAAAAGAAAAGATCACAGGCACATGAATGAACTGAGGCAAGCTACAGAAGCTAGAAAGAGAATGGTCTGTAGGGAAGACCAAGAGGAGATGGGTCTGTCTGGAGGCATGCACGCATGAATGAATAAGCAAAATAAACAGAAAATTCCCTTTGGAGATTTAGCACATTTGTAACCGATATCTTCAGCAGTCTGCTCCTTTCTTGGCTCTCATCAACTAAAGCAAAGTCAATAAAGAAAGGTTGTTTGTTCATGAGTCTAATGGGAATGGCTTGGCCTTTTGTCATCCAGGCTCTTTTAGCTCGGGTCACTTTTGATGGGAAAGAAGGACTTAAGGCAATGAGAATGGCAGGACTAATAGAGGGATGTAGAAGAGGGAGAAGGTAAAGATTTTTAAATATGAACATTGTGCCCCTCCTATCTCTTTCCTTTTAAAATTATACTTCACCAAGAAGAATTAAGAAAATAATATACACAATGAATAAACAATAAAATAAATGCTAAGAGCAACCACACCTACAAAAGCAAATGCTGCAAAATTCTAAAGAAGCAAAGCTCACAAGAAAATATTTGAGGGAAAAACTCCAACCTTTGGTGGAGGAGGGTGGTCCACAGAAGGTGCTCACTTCACAAAGTTTCAGACTCTTTCAATGTATTGATTAGTTTACTGATTTTTGTCTTCCTCTTCATTTTTATCTTTAAAAAAAATCACTATTTGTTCAAGAGAATTGATCTTTGGAACAAGAAAGAGAAGAATCTGGGGAAAACTATGGTTACATTAAAACAAAGAAATAATCCCCTCTCCCAAATCCATCAAAACTTATTTAAAAAAAAAAACATGAAATTATACTTCACTTGGTCTTATTTTTGTTGTTTCTTCCTGGAAATGTTTTTTCAACTGAAAAGAACACACTCTTCCTCATCTAAGGGCCTAAACTAAGCAATAAATCAGCAAATATTTATTAAGCACCTATTATGTGCCAGGTACAAAAAAGGCACAACTTCCTTTTTAAGAAGTTTGTAGTAGAAATTAGAGAGATTATAATTACAGAATCTGGCAGGTTGGAAGGGATGTATTTCCCAATAATTAGAGCTGCCCCCAAGCAGCTTGGTAGCAACTTTCCCATCACTAAAGGTCTCCATATGGAGGCTGAGTGTTGGACTATGGGACAGAGGACTGTTCCTGAGTACCCTGAGATGGCCTCATGACTCCCTTGCCCCTTTATTACTCTGAAGGTTTGTGATTTTGCAGATTACCTGATTCTCTATGAGTAATGACCTTCCTTATTCAGACTCCCCAAAGTACTCTGTTTTGTACCTGACATATTCATTATATAATATTACCTATAGTGATGATGTTTGTTTCCTATCTACTTACAACATCATCAGCTACTTGAAGGGTGGGACTAAGCCTTTTCTAAGTTTTTTCTTTCCCTCAGCACATAACCAATGAAACTAACCATTCTTGACTTGTGTTGATTGTTCACAAGATTTCCTTCTCCTTGACATGTTCTCAGATCTTAAAGATTCAACAAAAACATGGATCCCTTTCTTGCTAGATGAGTCTATATTGCCTTTCTCATCCTTATTTTTTCTTTAGTACCCCAGAGAGATAATGATATGCTAAAGATAGGTGTTTATGCAACCTTCATTGATATGGATATTAAACATATTCTGAGGGATCCCTAAAATAGATCAAAGTGCTGGAGAGAAAACTTTCTCCCTGAACAATGAAGGGGTGGAGTGGAGATAGGAGATTGTGAAGATTCTCTACTATATGTGGTGGAGATGAATGTTCATTTGCTAGAGGACTCTGAAGGAAAGGAAGAATTGATCTTTTTGTTACAAATACCTCAAGATCTTTCTGTTCCTCAAATGTCCTCTTTTATTTTTCATTTAGGATTAACTCAGCTTTTCTGGATAAGTTATTCTAGGAGGCATCCCCGGCTCGTGTTCCAAGATCTATAGTCTTTTAGTATAAAAGTTGCTAGATCTTGTAATCTGTCTTTATTTCTTCAATATTTAATTCTTTTGTTGTTGTTGTTGTTGTTGTTATTGCTTGTAATATTTTCTCCTTAACCTAGATGTTTTGAAACTTGGCTATGTCATTTCTCTAAGATTTCCTCTTGGGATTTATTTTGGGTGGTAAATGGTAGATTTTTTTCTATTTCTATTTAACCCTCTTGTTTTAAAACTTCAGGGCAATTTTCCTTAATATTGTCTTATAATATCATATTGAGATTTTTTTTACCATAACTTTCAGATAGTTCAATACTTATTACATTTTCTCTCTTTGATTTGTTCTCTAAATCAGTTGTTTTTCTAATGAGAAGGGAAAGAAAAGTTGCTAACCTGAGAAGTCTGCTGTCTAAACTGGTGAACGAGTGAACTAGTTCAAGGTATGTAGCCTGCCCAGATCACTGGACCAGATAAGCTTAACATTCTATATACTTAGCTATGTTATCCTCAGTCTTGCTTTCATGTATCCCCAGCTCCTTCTACCTTTAGCTTTTGAATTTATCACTTGATAGCTCCTATTAATCAATCCACCATCCCTGTGACTCAGCAGATATTCTCTTTTCCAAACATCATTTATGCCACATAAACTTCTATATATTTATTGTCTTCTATTAGATTGTAACTTCCTTTTTTATTAAAGTTTTTTAATTTTCAAAAGATATGCATGTATAATTTTTCAGCATTAATTCTTATAAAACCTTGTGTTCCAACTTTCCCCCTTCACTCCATCCCCTCCACTAGATAGCAAGTAATCCAATATATGTTAAACATGGTAAAAAATATATGTTAAATCTAATATATGCATACATATTTATAAAATTATCTTGCTGTGCAAGAAAAATCAAATCAAAAAAGAAAAAGAAAATGCAAGCAAACAACAAAAAGGGTGGGAATACTATGTTATGATCCACACTCAGTCCCCACAGGTCTCTCTCTTCATCACAATATCATTGGAACTGATCTGAGTCATCTCATTTTTGAAAAGAGCCACATCCAAGAGAATTGATCAGCATATAATCTTGTTGTTGCCATGTTCAGTGATCTCCTGGTTCTTCTCATTTCACTCAGCATCAGTTTTTGTAAGTCTTTCCAAGTCTCTCTGAAATCATCCTGCTGATTGTTTCTTATACTACAATAATATTCCATAGCATTCATATGCCACAACTTATTCAGCCATTCTCCAGTTGATGGGCATCCACTCAATTTCCAGTTCCTGGCCACTACAAAAAGGGCTGCCACAAATAGTTTTGCACATACAGGTCCCTTTCCCTTCTTTAAGATCTCTTTGGGATATAAACCCAGTAGTAACACTGTTGGGTCAAAGGGTATGCACAGAATGATAGCCCTTTGGACATAGTTCCAAATTGCTCTCCAGAATGATTACATCACTTCACAACTCCACCAACAATGTATCAGTGTCCCATTTTTCCCACATCTCCTCCAACATTCATCATTATCTTTTTTTTGTCATCTTAGTCAATCTGAGAGGTGTGTAATGGTATCTCAGAGTTGTCTTAATTTGCATTTCTAATCAATAGTGATTTAGAGCGCTTTTTCATATGACTAGAAATGGTTTTAATTTTTTCGTCTGAAAATTGTCTGCTCGTATCCTTTGACCATTTTAGATATAACTTTCTTGAGAGAAGAGGCTATCTCACTTTTGAATTTGTATCTTTGGTACTTAGCACAATGCACATAGTTAATGCTTTAAAATGTTCTTTCATTTATTCATTCATTATGACCTCAGAGGTTAAATTCCCTGATAAAACTCCTAAACAAAATATGCTCATTTGCAACTGTAATCATTTTTAAATCGGTTATTAATTCAACATAGCCTTTTTCTTTGTCATTAGTAACATTGCCTGAATTGGAAGAACTGCCAAACAGAATCATTCTTTTTATTTCTTCTCTGGGCACTGGGACTTAGCTGCATTGATTTCACATTGTGGTTCAAATTTTAAACCATCACCAGCTTTTATAGAATACCCTACCATAGCATTTTGATGTTGAAATATTCATTTTTTTTTCAGTAACACACAGCAAGATGTTTGAATGCCCTGCCAAAGCCGGCTGGTGTTAATTGATGGGTTCAGCTGCCTATTATATGCAATTGCAACCATCTGTTCCAAATGGTCATATTACTGGGAAACAAAAACCCAATTAAAAGGTAAAGCTTCAATAAGCTTGGCTGAAGCTCACAGATTTGTGGGTGGGGAAGTTGTTCATGTAGATGATTTACAAATGGGGGCACTTTTAGATATTTTTAAAAAATGAAACTTTTTGTCTTTGAAGATGAAACTATTGGTTTAGTTCCTTTGGGAGAATGAATTTAACCAGATAATAGGGGTCAACTGGGGCCTCATCCAGTTTGATGGCACTGAACAATTTCATTAAGGTCAACAAACATTTAGTAAATACCTACTCTGTGCTTTATTTAACACATATGCTAGGCACTGTAGGAAATTCAGTGATGAAAAACAATGTAATTCCTACCTTTGAAGAGCTTATAAACTAACTGGAGGAGATGTCAAAATTGTTAATATGATAAGGCATACACAAATAAATATAATAAATACATTCAAGATTTCAGAAGAAAACTCAGAATAGGACACAGACAAGCAGTGTTTATATTGCTGTTGTTAAATTAGATATATAAAAAAGAAAATAAATAACTGATGCATAATAGCGATTCATGGTTTCATATATAATCTTGCTCTATTCTTTGTATTTGAAATGTTCCTACTTGTTTGTGTTTGTTAAGTTCATTATAAAAAATGAAATTTGGAGAAAATTACTATCATTTAAGGTAGAATGTACTTAGAGCAAAAGAAAGCTCTAGATAAAGAGCTGTAAGTAAAATGAAGACATAGGTCATTGTTCCTCCTTCTTTTTCAAAAACATCACAGAGAGATGTCCTGACTTGCATGTGAATTGGATTTAAGTAAGGCAAAGTTGTGTAAAGTCATGAACCTTTTTCTTTGAGAATCGTTGAAGTCCAGTGGCAAGATAAAAACCAAAATGGACATGGCCTGGGATGCACTGGATGAACTTGATGTCTGACCAAGCTTTAAATCCTACACAGAGTTTGTTTCAATTGTCATCAATTTGTCAACAAAATATTCTCATCCATCCATTCTACTATGGAGTCTTCATATGCCTGGGGTAGTCATCCCCCCAACTCACTTTTGGGTTTGAGACTTGATGATTGCCCTCAACCTGGTTTAGCCCATCTGCCCAGATGATTTTAATGGTATGGGGCCACTGAGCATGTTACAGCTACGGGGACAGATAGAATATATTCAACTGGGGAGAGGGACAGCTTCGCTAGGAATATGGCAACTGAACTAGATCATGAAATAAGAAAAAGAATTCCATAGTTATAGATACAGAGGAAGTATACTCCAGATAAAGCCAATGCATGATTTGGGGGAAAATAGATAAGAGACATAGAGATGAGAGGAATTGATCATGAACTGAGTAACCTGTATCCAAAAATATCTTAATGGGCTGGAATAATGGACAGAAAGGGATCAGGGATAAACGTTTGCATAACATCTACTGTGTGTCAGACTCTATATGAAATGCTTTACATATACTATCTTATTTGATCCTTACAACCTTCTAGAGTAGATGGTATTGTTATCCTCATTTTATAGTTAAGGAATTGAGGCAAACAGATTAATTAACTTTAGCAGGACCATGCAACTAATAAGTATATAAGGCTAGATTCTATCTTAAGTCTTCCTGATTCTAGATCCAGCATTCTGTCCATTGTACCTAGCTAGTGAGAATATATAGGATAAACTTTAGTAGAGATAAATATAAAATTCTGCCTTTTCATTTTAAGAAGTCTATTCTATGGAACTGATGTTAAGAACAGTTCTCAACTTAATTTAAGTTGTTCTTAACCTATAAATTTCAAGGGGTCAAAAACTTGGATCAGAAAAATGTAATTTTATTTATTTCACTAACAAAATTCTATCTGAAATTTAATGTTTCCTGCAATTGTAAATTATTTTTGCAAAATTTATTTTGAGAAGTCTATAGGCTTCCATAAATCTACTTTCTCATATCAACTAAATTAGGAAAATAATTTACAAATGCATCTAGATTATCCTTGGTGAAAATATGAGAAAGACGAATTTAATTTTTTTAAAAAGACCATGTCTTCACATAGGCGATTGAAAAGTGCAGAACTGAAAGTGCTTATTATGCATGGATGGTAAAGAATTGTATTTGATTCAGAATTAAAGCCTCTTTTTCCACAAGGTATCTCTCATGTATATGTTAAGATTATAAAAGTTTACGGAAATAACACATGAAGTTTTGTTCCACACTGTTCTGATTATTTATATCAAATAAGGCATAAACAGGAAAATATTTGCTCACAAAAGTTGTTTTCCATTGTAATGAAGGCTACCCAACATTGAGTCCAAATGGCAACCTACAGATAGTGAGGTCCTCCACATACTTCTATTTGTAATTGACATTGTACTTATTGCATCATATTTCAGAACACTGCAGAACCTTTGAATGATATTATCACTCAAAAGATTGGATTGTCTATGCAGGAAAAAGCCTAATGGATTAACAATGACTATGAAGTTGGATTGATAACCCATCAAATTGGTCTATCAGTACCTCTATGCTGAATAAATACTATAGATAGACAATGTTTGGGGACAAAAATTGAGTTGGAAGAAGAATGGGGACTGAACTGCACTTCTTAAAATTAAATTTTAATTTTAATTTCTCAATTATTAATTGTTAATTTCTCCCTGAATTAGAACTCCATGCTTTTAATACCAGTATCCTTCTCATAATGTTATACAACTATGAATTGTAGAAACCACAATCTTCAAAGAATCAAATTATGCATCATCCAAAAGTCAATGAAAAGTCCCATAAAGAGTTTCCTTAGGCTAGAATGTGTTATCAATGACAAATCTTAAGCAAAAAAGAAGCATGAAAGATATCAAGCAGGACTAGAAAAATGAAGTGGACTGGTCACATGGCAGGAATGTGAACAACCAATGGATAGCCTTTCTTCTGAAATACCTCTGCAATGGCTCAATGGATAAAGAGGAAGGCCTCTTGCACACTGCCTGAACTTCCTGTTCCCTATCTTAGAGGATTTATGGGTCTACAGAGTCATGTGTCTCATAGGACGAGGTACAGATTGGCTGTGATATACACTATTGGAGGGAATACCACATAATAGAATCATTGGTCCATTAAAAGAACTGATTGACCCATGAGAACTAGTTTGGCTGATTTTTTTTTATTAGCACGAATAAGATGAAACTGACTACACCAACAAGTTGTACTGATGTTTTAATATATTAATATCTCCCTCCTTTCCCTAAAATCTTTTTTGATATAAAATATCTGAATAGAATGCATTATTAAATAAAGAAACTACTTTTTAAAATTCAAAGAAAAGTTCTTGGTAAGTGATAGAAGATGGATGAAAAGAAAAAAATGAACAAATCAAATAATGAACTATTTTATGGATAGCAATTATTAATTTTAACTGCTAAATCATCTATCTGTAGGCATGAAAAATAGTTTCAAATTAACAAAGAAGCAAAACAATTACATGTATTGATGTGTACATAAACCCTTACAACTATTTACATTCTTCAAATAACTTCTAAAACATAATTTGTTCTTTTTCTGCAATCATTAATTTTACATGAATGCCAATGAGTTCATGAGATTCTGACAAATATTCCTTAATTTTCCATCATGATCTAATATGACCCTGGATAATAAGCATACTTTTCACAAGTAATGAATTTTTCCAAGTCTAGCTTTTATTATAGACTCAAATATCTCAATGACCCGGCGAGTTTAGACCACTGAATATTTTTCTTCATTTCTTAGATAAATTTCTTAACCTTTCATTATGCAGCAAGTTGTATTTCCATATTCTATCTCCATAGGGAAATTTCTTTATTTCCAGAATAACTCTGCTTCTCAGTACATCAGTTATGTTTATCAGAGTTCATCATTATCTTAATGACAACAAGACTTCCAGGGCCACTGGGAAAAATGTCTAAAATATCTTTTGAGTAGATATCTTACAATTTCATAAATATGCCCCGATTTCTAAGGCTCACTTGGACTTCTGACAATGGTTTTGGTATACCCTTAAATGAAAAGGTAGTTTTGCCAGTAAAAAATTATACATTTCAAATCTTTCATGCCTCAGTCTTGTCTTGTCTGTAACAGAAACTTTTTTTGAGTAATTTTTAACCACTTTTTAAAAACATTTTTCTCCTTATTTTTCCTCCAACTTCAAGAAGTCTATGCTGTGTTGTGCTGTCAAGGAATCACTTAACCACCCCTCCAGCTGCCAGGGTCCTCTGAAAGTTTTTGCTTGTTTTCTGGGTGTTGTTTTACAGCAATAATTTGTCAGTTCTTGATGTTGGTTTTTGTTTTTTACCCTATTTTGTGTGTGTGTGCATGGCTGATCCTATCAGATGGCAGTCTTGAGAGATTGCGAAAATACTTGATTTCTCCATATGAATATCCATTGTGCTATCTCTAACAGATTTTGAGGTGTACTCTTTTTTCATATTTTCTTGAAGAAAGGTTTATTCTTTAGAACCACATAATTAAAAATCTTATGAGAGAGATCATTGAAACCTGTGTATAACACAAAAGTTGGCATTTAACCAGAGAAATAACTAAAGGTATGATCAGTATCAGGTGCTCTGAGTTAGCCTGGCATTAGTGGAAGCATGACCATTGCTATCACAAAATGAAATCGTATCCATATTATTCCCAGTCCCAAAAAAGACCAGAGGTATACTGCTGCAAAAGGACTTATTGGTCACCTAGTCTGATCCCCTCATTTTAACAATAAGAAAAAAATAAAGGAATAAGCATTATATATAGCATCTACTATTGTCTTACTTTTGTCTTACTATCAGACACTGTGCCAAATGTTTTTTAATAAATATCATCTCATTTTCTTAAACTGCACTAAGACTTTTAGATTATTAGAATCCAAGCTCCTTGAGAGCAAGGACTCTTTCACTTTTGTCTTTGTATCTGGCCCAGCAACTAGCACATAGTGGGTGAGTAATGAACGCTTATTGATTGATGATGTTGTTTTTCAGTCATGTCTGAGATGCCAATGCTGTCCATGTTTTCTTGGCAAAGTTATTGGAATGGTTTGCTGTTTTCTTCTCCAGTGAGTTAAGGCAAACAGACTGGGCTATTATCAAACCTTTGTCTTGCTACTGGATTCTGATGACTTTGGAGGAAAAAGTATGACTGATGATTTTGCACAGTTCCTCCTCTCTTAAATCCAATTCATATCCAAGTCAAAACCTCACCCTCTCATAACATTGGTTTTCTTCTCAAATAAAAGACAAACAACAAAGCCCATAAAAGTTGACTTGCCCAAGATTACATGGCAAAGAAAAGCGGAGATGAAATTCAAAGCTAGATTCTTTGACTTCAAACCCAGTGTTCTTTCTGGCTCAAGATATTCTAATTCTGCTACTCACTAGTGGACTGGCTTTGCAATAGTTCTTTCAGCTCTTGGAGGTACAATCTCCTTATTTACAAAATGAAAGGGCTGGAATATAGAATCTATGAAGTCACCTAGTCCAATAGACAATATGGGAATTTGATTACTTAGTTTTATGTATATTTGTTACTTTTGTTTTTTGTTTGTTTGTTTAGTTGTTTTCCCAGTAGGAGGTGGGGAATGGGGAAAACCAAATCTTGTTAGTTAAAAAAAATTACGTAAAAAGAAATCTTATCCAGGAAGATATATGTGTAGATTTTATAAGTAAAAATCTATGATTTTATGATTTTAGTTCATATGCCTAATTAAGCAAATTGGCAATTACACATTTGAACAAACTAATGTAGAATGAAGCAGAATCAAGAACACAATATAAATAATGACTAAAACAATATGAAAAGGAAAAAAACTCTGAATTTTGTATAATTTTAAAGACCAATTTTTGCTCCAGAAGAGAGATAAGGAAGTACATCTCCCTCTTTTCCCTGGAGAGGTGGGGAACTATGGATATGCAGAGTTGCATATATGCTGTTAGACACAGTTGCAATGTTTGATAGTTTTATTTAATGGGTTTCATTTCTTTGTTTCAGGGAAAGATTGCTGGGAGTGAAATCTGGAAAGACTATGATATGAAGACAAAGAATCAATGCTATTTTTAAAAAAAATTATATTTGGATATCTATCTTGATGAGATCATTTGGAATACAGTGAAGTACAGGAGCTCCTTCCCTCTTCTTCCAACATGGAAGGAAGGTTCTCACTAAAAAGAACCAACATTATGCTATGGCCTGAAAGAACACTAGCACACTTGACTGTTGTCCAACCACAAGGGAAAGGGGCTGCCAATGATAATCATCTGCCACAGAATTCTCTGGCTCCTTTTCCCTGGTACTCAGAAATTCAGCATCTGTCAGCAGGAGGGCTCTGGCAGTAATTAGCTGGCATAAGGGCAAGAGGTGATTCCAACAGAGAGCTGAAGGCATTCCACGAGAGTGGCAAATCTGTTTATTTTTTAAAGTCCAAATCACTTTGAATCAGTGGCCTGGGACTACTGAGGAAGGAAGACTGTGGAAGAAAGGCCTGATGTTGATCAAGTTGTTAATACTCTGTACAAGGGTAACAAGGAGGTAATGACAGAGCCTATACAGAATACCAGCCAAGAAATCTGCCATTGAGATGTTATGCTACTCTTGTGGGAATGTGGGAGCAGTATCCAATGAGGGATTTAAAGAACAAATATCACATATTTCTTCCATCAGTAGTTTCAAACTGACTGCTATTGTAGAGCCATGCTGCCATTTTGGCTATCTCTGGAAATACAGTTCTGACCTAGGTTAGCCTAAGATTTGGGAAGGGCTTGGTTGGTTTGTTACAAATCCAGGAGACTTCTCCAACTTGAGTATGTTTCTATGTCTTTTCCAGAATGCCAATCTCAAGGAAAGCAGCCCAGAGAGCTGTGTGCGTGTGTCTTTCCCCCTTGTCCTGGGCATCTTTTGTGCTTTGGTATACTTGTCTGGGGGAGTGGGGTGTCTTTGGTATAGGCAAGACTGTGATGATAAGACCCTCATGTGATAACCTAGGGCTACATCTCTAAAATGACTCTTATCTGTATCCTATACATTTTAGGGATGATCTGAGAGTCCCAGAAGTAATAATATGATTGGTGCTATAGATTCCACTTTTCCCTGACTATACTAGCAGATCTGGCAAATATCATGCATTAACCCAGGGAGCAGCTGCATGAGCAAGAGGAGGTCACTGCTAAGGTGCTCTCAACATTAGGATCAACCCATTCCTGTCACTTTAGCTATCCCTCAGGGTCTGCAGGTGACTATAGTAGCCTTCTTCCAACTCCCAAATATGCTATTACATCGCCATCCATCTCCAGAGGACATCAGGAGCTGGCTGGCCTTTCTAGACTCATTTTGTAATTAAGTTTCATGGCATAGCCATACACCATTCAGACAGATAAAGAGCAGGCAGCCTATATGATAGAAAGATTAGTATGATCAGTTCTCTATTCAGTGGTTACTCCAGTGAAAGATTATAAGCACTTTAAAGATGAATTCTTAGCAATCTGAAGGTGACCTAATTGAAAATAGGATACCATAGCAGTCACATTAGGTTTTCAAAAAGAGGTCTTTAAGTGCTGGTGATCATGAGTTTCATTGGTTATGAATAGTTGCCACTCCCAGTGTAGAGCCCTGTTATATTCTTCAGGGAGAATGTGCCATATCTAGCCCAGCCCCAGCCACTAGAATGTGCTTCATAGAATCTTCATACCATGTCACTATGAAAGGACCAAACTGCTTTTTTTTTCCAACTCTTACTTTGGAAAATAATCAAATAGACGTCACTAACCAACAAAAAATGGCAGAGAGGGAAGCCATACATCCCATTTCTTTCCCAGAACTACCTATTCAAACAAAAATCAGGGAAAAGCACCAGATTAAATAGTGATCAGGAAATCTAAGGAGAAACTATGGTGAGTCATTTTTTTAGTCCCAGTCATTATAGTATGACTAGTTGAAGCCTGCAGCCAATAAGGAAGGGGTTCATTGTAGAAAGCTTGAAGCAAGGGGACTAGACTGGGGTTATTTAGCAGATTACAGATCCAGCACAGAGATAGACTGTGCTGGAGAACTGAAAGTTGTCACTCTCATTTCAGAGCAAGGTCACATAGACATTGCAGTTTGAGACAGATCCACAGAACCTAAGGTTCAAATCTGCATAGATCAAGAAACGAAATGATGGGCAGTTGTATCACTTTGGCCCTAGAGTGAGGCTGTGGATTCATATCAGACAGAGGATGAGACTAAGGCTGCATACCAGGTAGGTATCAAGCAGGAATAGGAGTGAGCCTATAGTTCTGTTGTAATAGCTCTAGAACAGTACTTCAAGATTCAACCCATAAATCTAGGTTAGGATCTGCAGTTGAGTAACTAGGTCAAGGAATTCACATCAAGGACAAAGCTATTATTCTGTCATCAAATCTGCAGAGCTTTCCAGCTAGCTAACAAAGGCTAGAGCCAGCAAATTTCTACTGGAGCTCCAATCAAGAGCAAGTCGACAATTGTGTCAACCAAAGCCAAATCAGGATAAGGATGCTACAAAGTTTAGACCAGAAGGGCAACAATTAAACTTTACTCTACCACAAAGCATTTAGGATATGCTAAAATTTGCATGAGGTGTGTTTTCAGATCCTTGAAGAACATAGCATTCAATATCCCAAGAAATCAGCAGCAGGACATCCAAAAATACAAAGCAAGACCAGAGTTCCCAACATTTTCTCCATATGTACAGAGCCTGGCCCTAACACAAAGTCTCAATTCAGGAAGTAAAGATGAAAAAAGGAGTAAACAAAAACAATAAAAAGACACTTAAAATAAAGAGTCATTAAGGAGCCAAGGATGCCCAAGACACAAATCAAGAAGAGAATAGTTATATATTCATACAAGTATAATGTAAAACAAACCCATAATGAACAAAGAATCCGAGTATGATCTCAAAGTCAATCAGAATCTTGAAAGTAATAAAGCAAGAGTTGAAAACAATTACAATTATATATGAAATGAAAATTCCATAAGTGATTTAAATAATTAAAGTCCTAGAGGAAAGACTTGGAAGAATTAAGTTTAGTACAACAAAATCAAAATATTATCTAAGTGAAAGTTTCACTAAAAGTTAGAATGGACCAAACAGAAATTAATAATTCCATGAGTCAAGAAACATTAATAACAAAGTTAAAAGAAAGGAGAAGAAAATAGGAAGCACTTCATGTCAAAAATATCTGTCCTAGAAAAATATGAAAAAGAGAAAAAAATTAAGAATCATTGAACTAACTGAAACTCATGAACAAGAAAGTGCCTGGCTATCATATTTCAAGAAATTATGAATGGAAATAGGAAATCCAGATCTATTGGATCTAGAAGGCAAAGTAAAAAATAAAATGAATCCACTGGTCTCTTCCTAAAAGAAACTCTAAAGTGAAAAAATCCCAGGTATGTCATAATCAAAATGTAGAAGTTCCCCCATCATAGAAAAAAAATGTTCTGAGCATCTAGAAAGAATACTAAGGAATTATAATAAATATTAAAGATAATAAATTCTAAGGAGAATAAATACTAAAGAATTACATCAGGACTACCCAAGACCTGGTAATTTTTACTAAAAATCTGAAGTGATCTTGGAATACAATATTCCAAAAAGCAAAAAATATGGACTTACAAGCAAGAATAACTCAAAAAATGGAGCTTGAACACCAACTATAGGTTTTCTGATGCCAAGTCCTATACACTTCCCATTTCACAAAAAAAAAAAAAAATGTGAGTATTCAAGGCCCAATATTTATAAAATGCATTATCTTTCATATACATGAAGAAGATAAAAAAGCATAACATAACACAATTGTTTGGGACTCCCCAGTTTCCAGCAGTGAAAAAGATAGATCTATGTGCCTTTAAAAACTCCTGAATAAAAGAATTATTTTATTACCAAAAGACTAAGCTCCGCTTGAAACAGGTGTATTTGTCTTTGATCTATCCTTGGCTGCCTTCACTAAGCTGGTGGCCATTCACCCTAGGCATGGGAATTACACCAGTCACTGCTAGGTGCAGACATCTGAAAGGTGTTTTCAATATGCATATAAAGTATGTTTTCAATAATAGGGAATTAGCCACACAATATAACATGTATCATGCATTTATATTCTCAAAATGTAAAGAGGAGAAAGGAGAGAGAGAGAGAGAGAGAGAGAGAGAGAGAGAGAGAGAGAAGGAGGGAAGGGTGAAAGAGGAGAGGGAAGAAGGGAAGGAGGAGAAGGAGGAGGGGGGAGAGAGGGAGAGAAAGATAGATATAGTCTACCTCTCCAACCCTCCTAAACTCCAGAGAGAGGAGATCATCAGTGTAATCAAAGAACACTGTTGTAACTTTTGTTTTCTAGTCTGGTTTAACAAAATGTGATTAGACACATTTATTTTACAGTCCCTCACCAGACTGACAAGATTCTGATGGATGAGAATGGCCCCAAGCCTGATCCTCTTTCTATTCATTGTCTGTGAGTTCCCACATAAGCTGTCTTTCATAGCCTAATTTGACATTGGTCTGTGTGCATTTTAGACTTGACCATTTGGACAAGTTAATAAATTTTGTTACAAAGTGAGATATGATCATGCAACAGAAAAAAATTATATCTTGCATTAGACTCTCAGGCTTCTATTTGATTCTTTTGTGTACATGTGGTTATTGTTATCTGCAGAGGGGCATGTTTTTATATAATCATTCTCTTATTTCTTTGACAGACCCTGCTTTAAGGACATGGTATTTTTCTGCCTGATTCCTGAAGAAAGTGGCACATCTTTTATTTACTAACAAACATTAGACAAAATGTTGCTTCTTCAGATCATTTAGTCTGCCGATAAATATAATAATCACTGTGTGGGATTGATAGTGCATTCAGGGGAAGGGGTTACCACAATGACGATATGAAAAGTCTGACTTTTGTGTTCTCTTCACCCTTGATTTGAGCCCTACTGACTATCATTTGTTACATTTTAAGAATCAAAGACTGTTGAGAAAGGGGAAGGAAAATCTTTTGATTAAGCTTCCTGAGTACATGTTCCTACTGGGATGGAATTGATCCACATAATACATTGTTTGATTATCACCAACAGTTCAATCTTTTTTTAGAAAATCATGGAGCAAATACAATCTATCCAGTAGAAATTATCCTTTGATGTCTGGTTTAGCTTTATTTTAAATGCCTTAATGTCACAAGGCATGGAAATCCCATTGTTTCTAAGGTTTTGAACTCTGAAAATGAAATAATCAAAGAGTAGTTCCCAAGTGGTCTATGAATTCATGGAGAGCTGCCCTGTCCAGCATCCCAGCCTGACCTGATATGGCACCATTTGTGCTGCTCAAAGATAAAAAAAAAAGCACATTGTTACGAATCCACTTTACGTTTATACCTAGAATTTTCTCACTAAACTTTATAAACTTGTAAAAATGCTTACTAGTAAGACAGGACTTCATAGCACATTGGCAGTGACAAACTCATGTTTAGCACTTGTCTATTACAAACATACCTACTTTGTGTATCAAATGTGTTCCAGAAAAGTTGAATATAAATTGAATTTTTGTCCAATCAATCCTATTTAAAATGGAGGGATGTACCCTAGGATGGTCCAATAAGAGCACACTGGACTAGGAGTCGGGCACTCTGGACTAGAAGTCAAACACTCTGGATTCAGAGTGATCATTGTATCAGTTTCTTCATCTGAAAAATTATTAGATTGTCATTTCTGTGATTCTATTTTAAAAAGTCACACAGATCATTCTTATAAAGGAGAAGCTATGAATTAATATCTGTATTTTTGCTTATTTTGTGAGTATGCATTTTTCTCTCATATTAGGTTTTCTTAAAGCAGACATAACTTGTATTTTAAAACATGCCTATTTCAATTGGGCCCTCTGCAACAAAACAATCCTTTTAAACTTTCCCAACTGACTTACTATCTTACCCACCACATCAGCTTTTCCAAACTTTTTCATCCCTTCTCAAGCCTCCCATGGTATTTCCTCACCTCTTCACTGAAAAAAACTGAGCCCATTTACTAAGAGTTCCCTCCTTTTCCTTCTTCTTGTGACATCATTCAGAGAACTCACAGCTCTATATCCTCCTTCATTCCTATCTCTTACAAAGAAGTGGTCTTTCTCTTTGCAAGACAGAACCTCTGCCTATGTCCTTGATCTCCCCCTTCCCCATCTCCAGCTGACTGTTCTGTCATTCCATTATCTCCCCAACTACTGGCTCTTTCCCTACTGCCTACAAACATGCCCATGTTTTACTCCATTGTTAAAAACTCTAACTATCAACTATTATCTTTCCTTTCTTCCTCAGCTAGAATATTTGAAAAGGCTTCCACTGGCTAGCATGTGCTAATTCTCCTCTTCTTTTCTACATTGGTTTAATTGCAGTGCCTTGAACAGGATACTGCATCTCCCTTCTTCATATTTTTGTACTGATTATTTCCCAGGCCTGGAACACTCTTCCCTTCCCCTTCCAACTCTTGGCTTCCTAAAGAGCCCAGCTTACATCTTCCTTTCTGTATGCAGGAGCCCTTTACTAATCTTCCTCGCTGATAATGTCTTCTCTCAGGAGAATCTTTTCATCTGCTCTGCTATACCTTGTATTTTTATGTAGTTATATGCAAATTGTCTTCCTTATTAGACAGTGAGCTTCTTGAGGATGAGGATAGTGTTTCTGTCTAAAGCATAGAACCTGGCACATAGTAAGGTTCATTAAAAATAATTAATAAACCAGTTTACTGGTTAAGTAATTGATTTCGTTACTGTTGGCACTTTTCTCTACTGGTGCAAACCATGAACACATTAGTACCTTTTCTTCTGGAATGATTCTAACCCCTGTTTTAGATGTTACAGAAATCATAACCTCCAATGCACTGGAGGCCTTCCTCTAGTTCTCCTCATTTTTATGGATGCCAGGGCAATACTTTAACTGTCCCATCTATTATTCTTCAATAATTGGTTCACCTTTTTTTGGTCATGAGTGTGTAATCCCTGGCATACTATAGCTTTTTTTTTCCTAAAAAAGGTATCCCAAATTCAAGATACTCTAGGCATTATAATCCATAGCCACCCATTGCTCATGATGACATAAGGTAGGAAAGGAGGAAGGAAGGAAGAAAGAAAGAAGGAAGGAAGGAAGGAAGGAAGGAAGGAAGGAAGGAAGGAAGGAAGGAAGGAAGGAAGGAAGGAAGGAAGGAAGGAAGGAAGGAAAAGGAGGAAGGAAGGAAGTGAATGGGATCAAGGGAGTGAAAACTTTTCATAAGAATTTGACCTCAACTTATGACCTAATTGTGACTTGAGACTGCAGTAACAAGTTGAGCTACAGCTAAAAGCTGCAGGTGTTCGATTATTTTAGATAAACAAACATTTCCGTCCTGTGTCATCCCACACACAGCTTTTCATTATCATTTAAGTCCCTAATAGGGTTAAGTGTATTCTGGTTCGATTTTTAGTCTGTGGGTTAATTAGAACTCCCCAGCCAATGGGAGAAAAGAAGATGGGAGAGGGGTGAGAGCTTCTGCTTAGAATCTATATTATCCTGTGTTTGCAGCTTGCGCTTTGCACTCCTCCCTGTTGGGAGTTTCCCTTTCTGGCAAGATCATAATAAATTCTTTTTTTTTTTTTTGCTTTTTACCTTGAGAAACTCTGATTTTAATTTGGGTAAAGGTCTATCTTACATAGAAGGAAATAAACATTAATTAATTAAAATAACATTATTAAAGGTTGCTATGTATCAAATATCATGCTAAGCATTTTACAAATACAAATATAATATCATTTGATTTTCACAACTACCCTGCAGGTAGGTGCTATTATTACTCTCATTTTACAGTTAAGAAAACCGAGATTAGCATAGGTTAAATGACTTGCTCAGGGTCACTCTCCCTAGTAAGTTTCTGAGGCTGGATTTCAGCTCGTCTTCCTGACTCCAAATCTGTTGCTCTACCCACTGTGTCAGCTAGCTGTGAAGGTAAGCTCTCCATCCCTTATTTAGCTCAGAGATGAAATTAATTAAAAGTAAATCTGACAAAATACCATATTTAAAAAATAGAAATAAAACATATCTATGAAGTATTATGAAAAACATTATCCCATAAATATACACAATCAGTGAAGCACCAATTATGTGTCAGGAACTATGCTAATTGCTGAGGATACAAACAAAGACAAAAGACAATTGCTCCCATTCACAAACTAAGGAGGAGACAGCATACAAGCAACCCCCAAATAGGACACTATGCTTTCCCTCTGTTAATTATCTCCTATGTATCCTGTATATAACTTGCTTTGTATATAATTGTTTACATATTTTCTCCCTCATTAGATTACAAGCTCCTTGAGGAGAGGGACTGTCTTTTGCCTCTTTTTTTGTATTCTCAGTGCCTAACACACACCTGGAATTCTGCAGGCACTTAATGAATGCTTATTAGTTCATTGACTTAATAATTAACAGAGGAAGGCACTCCAATTAAAAGGAGTATTCCTGTGGAAATTGCATATGTGGGAAATATATGTAGCCCAGCACTCAGATGGAGAGAGGCAGCTTTGACAGTGTAGCACCTTCAGCCCCTTCCCTTGATGTCTCTGTGCTGCTCTGCTATCTCAGGGACCTTCTCCTCTACAGGAGTCTCCATCCCCATTAGATGGGTCCTCTATCTCTTGGGCTCCCTACTGGACATCCTGGTGTGTGTGCTGCTGCCACCTACTGGTAGCCAAGGACCTTGCTTTACCAATTCAGATGAGAGATTGGCTTTGTTTATAGCCTTTGTTCTAAATCCCTGTATGTCACATGCAAACATGACCAGCAATAAATCTTCCAGCGGAGCCGCCTTGCATGATTCTATTTAATTTTTAGTGAGAATATCCATACAGATGTAATTCAGTTTTTCAAGGGGTATGGCTACTGTTGGTTGTAGAACAAATCACATATTTAGAATATTTTTAAATTAGATGAATTTTTGTAGACAGTTTAAAAACTATGATTCTCCAACCACTTTACCTCTGCCACCCTGATCCATCACTGGAGAAAGGGAAAAGGAGTAGGTCCCAGTCAGGACTATGAACCATGGGCTAGCAACCCTAACCCTACAATCCCCTGTAGAAATTTAATTGTGGATCCAACCTTGATATTCCAGTAGAATATGGAATAATCTCCAATTGTTGCTTTCTTCTATCTAGCTGTATAAGCAGCTTTTATGATGTAACTCAAGGAAATTCACACCACCCCTTAAATATAAAATTCAGAACAAATTTCCTCTGTTCTGAAAAGAACCTAACATGTGAAAAGGCTTGCAGATGAGAATCATTGTTAGAATTGATATATGGAACTTCTGCTGCTAAAATGGTAGAATAAGGAAGAAATCCTCTGAAGCCCTCCAAATTTCCTCTCAACACAACCAGAAAAACAGAATTGATCTAAGGAGTAAAGAAATAGCTTATCAGTCCAGCAAGAAAGGTCTGACTCACTGGGACAAGGAGGGGAGCAAAATCCAAGAGCGGCAATAGTCTTCCCCAAAGGGATCCTGCAACAGGCCTCCAAGCTGGGATAATGCACCAGTGAAGCTCTACCCTCCTGCAAACTAGCAATCCCCTAAGCAAATATGCAGTCTGGACCACAGGCTCCACTCCAGTAACCCCATCTCTAGCACAAGACACCACTAGTGAGGCCTTGATCCCATTGCTGACCAGTTATGAAACCTTATCTGACCAACAGTGTGACTTTGTCCTTGGGGCCTCCCACCAGATAGGTCCTGTTTTTGGGGGGCAGATCAGCAACAAGATCCCTCCTCCTAGGACTAGTCACCAAAAACCTTCTGTTAACATAGCAGTCCACAAGCAAGGCCCTATGCTTGGAGCAGCCAAACCCCAAATCCAGGGGAGGCAAACAGGGAAGCGCCCCTACCCCAATTAGTGCAAGCCAGAAGGGAAACCTTTCCTCCAGAGAAAATAAGCAGCTAAGCCCTGAAGCCCAGGGGAAGCTAGCTATAAGACCCAGAGCCTTTGGACAAAAAGCCTTGGACAATGCAGGACCAGAATGAAACTGAACAAAAAACAAACAAACAAAAAGCTTGACTATAACTATGGTGATAGGAAGAATCAAGGAATGAACTTAGAAGAAGACAAAAATACCATAATGGCTACATGTAAAGCTCAGAGAAAAAATGTAATGTGGTCTTAGGCCCATAAAGAATTCCTGGAAGAGTTTTAAAAAGGATTTTTAAAAGCAAATTAGTAAAGTAGAATAAAATTGGGAAAATAAATGAGAGTAATACAAGAAAATCATGGTGAGGGGAGGATGAATTAAAAGAGAATGGGAGAAGATGTACAAAACTTTTCCAAGGGAAAAAAATTCTTCCTAGAAAATAGAATTGGCCAAATAGAAAAGGGAATACAAAAGCTCACTGAAAATAATAATTTCTTAAAAATTAGGACTGAACAAGTAGAAACTAATGATTTTATGAGACATCAAGATGTGATAAAACCAAAATTTTAAAAGAAAAAAATAAAAGAAAATGTAAAATTTCTCTTTGGAAAAACATTTTTCAAAAAATTATCAAAGAAAACTGCCCAGATATAGTAGAACCAGCAGGCAAAATAGAAATTGAAAGAATCCACTGATTATCACTTGAAAAAAATACCAAAATAAAAACTTCCAGGAATATCATGGTTAAATCCCAAAACCAAGGGGTCAAAGAACAAATCAAAGAAACAACTGAAAATTTCATTAAATGATGAGACAGCAGCACACCAGAATTTATGGGATTCAACCAAAGTGGTACTTAGATGAAGTGAAGATGCCCACTATCTCCTCTATTATTTAATATTTTACTAGAAATGTTAGCTATAGCAATAAGAGAAGAAAAAGAAACTAAAGAAATTAGAATATAATAAGCAAGGAGGAAACAAAATTATCACTCTTTCCAGTTGATGTGATGTCATACTTAGAAAATCCTAGAGAATCAACTAAAAATGTACTTCAAATTATTAACAATTTTAGCAAAGCTGCAGATATAAAGTAAAACCACTAAGCCATTAGCATTTCTAGATATTATCAACAAAATTCAGAAAAGAAATGAAAAGGGAAATTCCATTTAAAATAGGCAACATAAAATACTTGGAATTCTATCTGCTCAGACAAACCCAAGAAGTATATGAACATAACTGTAAAACACTTTTCACACAAATAAAGGTAGATCTAAACAATTGAAAAAATATTAATTGCTCATGGGTAGGGGAAGCCAAAATAAGACAAAATGATAATTCTGCATAATCTATTCACTCAGAGTCACACCAATAAACTATCAAAAATTTTATGGAGCTAAAAAAAAATAATGACAAAATTCATCTGAAAGAACAAAAGCTTAAGGATATCAAGGGAATCAATGAAAAAAAGAATGAAAGGTGGGTGAGCTCTACCAGAGATCAAACTGTATTAAAAAGCATAAATTATTTAAAAAAAACATTTTGGCACTAAGAAATAGAGTGGTGAATCAATAGATTAGTTTAGGAACAAATTACATTAAATAATCATAGTAATCTATTAAATGATAAACCCAAAGATCCAAGCTTTTGGAACAGAAACTCACTATTTGACAAAACTGCTGGGAAAACTGGAAAACAGTGTGATAGAAACTAGATATAGATCAATATCTCATACTTTGTTCCAAGGTAAGGTCAAAACAGGTACATGATTTACACATAAAGGGTGATACTATAAGTAATGGTATGGAATACCATGGAATTATGATATAATGGAATAGAATAATTTATTTCAGATTTATGAAAAGAATTAAGGACCCTCCCAAAAGACATATAGAATATTATAAAATATAAAATAAATAATTTTTATTATATAAAGTTAAAAAGATTTTGCACAAAAAATACCAATGCATCCAAAATTATAAGTAAATCAGAAAACTGGGAAAGGAGGATTTTGAAAACAAATTATCTCTGATAAAGTCTTCATTTCTCATATATGTAGAGAACTGAGTCAAATTTCCCTGACTGATAAATGGTATAAGGTTATAAACAGGCAGTTTTCAGACAAAGAAATCAAAGCTATCTATAATCATATTTAAAATGCTCTAAATCACTATTGCTCAGGGGAATGCAAATTAAAACAACTCTGAACTACTACCTCATACATATCAGATTGACTAATATGATAAAAATAGAAAATATTAGATGTTAGAGGAAATATGGGAAAGCTGGAACACTAATGCTCTATTGGTGGAGCTATAAATTTATACAACCATTTAGAGAGCAATTTGGAACTATGCCCAAAGGACTATAAAACTTGGATTCTCTTGATCCAGAAATACCACTGTTAGGTCTATATCTCAAAGTCATTCTCATAAAGGGAAAAGGACTTATTTGTACAAAAATATAGCAGCTCTTTTTGTGGTAGCAAAGAATTGGAAATGAGGGGGTAGATCAATTGGAGAATAGCTAAACAAACTATGGTATATGATTGTGATGGAATATTATTGTGCTATAAGAAATGATAAGCAGAATGATTTCCGAAAAACCTATAAAGACTTACATGAATTGATGCTGAAGTGAACACAACCAGGAGAATATTATATATAGGAAGAGCAATATTATATGAAGAAAATTTTGAATGAATTTTTGAATGATCTAGTCTCAGCAATACAATGATCCGTGACAATACCAAAGAACTATAAGAATACTATCAATCTCCAGAGAAAGAGCTAATATTGACTGAAAACAGATAGAAGCATGCTATTGAGACTCACTTTATTTTTCTTTTACTTGAGTCTTCTTGTACAAAATGACTAATACGGAAGTGTTTTATATAATTGTACCTATATAACCTATAGCTGATTGCTTACCATCTAAGAGAGGGGGGAGAAAAGGATGAAATTTGGAACTCAAAAATTTAAATAAAAAGGTTTAATTTTTTTTAAAAGAATTGTTAGATGGGGATCATAGTTTAACAATTGAGAGGCAATGTTAAGTTTGTGTGAGTGATTATGAGAAGCAGCAGGGGACAGTTCATGGAGAGCCCTAACTTTGTAGACAAGAAGACCTAAATTCAAATCCCAGCTTTGATAAATATTGTCTGTGTAATCCTGGACAAATCATTTAATCTCAATGTCCCATAGAAGTCTCATACTAAAAATTGCAGAAACGTTCAAACAAATCTCATACTTTCCTATCCTCATCCTCACTCCTCTGAGGATTTCTTCAAAGAAGTGGCACTGGGCCAATATTTTTGAGAAGATATTTTTGTAGGAGTTAAACTTCCAGGGATCCTTCTCCCTCCTGTGCCCAGTGGTTGACTCCCGCATTGGTGATTCTGGAATTTGAGTGTCCAGCTACTGAACAGGACTATTTGCTCCTAACCAGGGTCTAATGATATTTTAATGTAATATAAAATTAGGCAAGCGGGGTTCCAGATTGTTATTTACCATGCCTCATTCATGTTTAGGTCTTTACTCTGGTAACTGAAGGGTTAATATACTAAATGTTAACATTCTCATCCTCAAGCCTAATCTCATCGACATTTGGAAGACAGCGACAGGGTCTAAATACTGGGGACAGAGAAACTAGTGGGGGAGGGTGGGTCAGATGGGTTTAGAGTTAGTTGAAAGGAAGAAATTTGATATTGGGAGAAGATGGTAGAAAGGGAGAGAAAAAGAAGGATGGAAAATGGAACAAAAAAGCCTGAGGTGGGCAGACAAGACATGACTATTAATTAATGGCACCAGTTCTACCAGTCACACAAGAAAGTAAATCATTACTTCAGAGTCACACTTTGAATAGGAGAGAACAAAGAGGGACACAGAAGCAGCACAAAAGTTGGGCATATATCAAGCAGTGGCCAATTCAAATCTCTAAGTCTAATTTCATCAGCATTTAATAGACAATGAGGATATTTTAAGGGGCAGTCAGGTGGTGCAATGGGCAAAGAGTCAAGCAGGACTGGAGTAAGGAAGAACTCAGTTCAAATCACAACATTCAGACAAATTGGAAGTTTTCTGTGCATTATTTTCATATACAGAGACTTAATGTGTGGCCGTGTGCCTGTGTGGATCTGTGTATCTTGATAGGTATTTGTCATTAGGGAATAAATGCAAGCACTTGCCTCAAACATTTACAAACCGTGTGACCACATGCAAGCCAAATCCCATTTGCCTCAATTTCCTCATCTGTAAAATAAACTGGAGAAGAAAATGGCCAACCACTCCAGTATCTCTGCCAAGAAAACCTCAGATAGGATCATGAAGAATCAAACCTAATGAAATGAGGTAATAACAAGAAGAGGGTTCTAAAGTACCTGATAGAAAATTCAGTAGGGTAAGGGGTAGAGTAGGCGGGATTAGGATTAGTCAGAGGAAAGGAAGTTGAAAGTGAGAAAAGTGGAAGAAAAGTGAAGAAAGAAAGGAGACAATGGAAGATGAAAAATGAAGGAGAAAAGGGCACTACAAAATAAAGAAACATGGAAAAAAGAGTAAACAGATAAGCAAGAAGTTTGTTTAATTACAATCTTCTGGGAATCTGAAGTAATTAGTATATTGAAAGTGAATTATTGACATGAAATTACCCATAAATGCACATAGAGGATAGGGATCTGGAAAGAGTGTGTGTCCTGGGGGTTGCCTCCACAGATTTACCTACATTTCCCTCAGGGCCAGGCCTGGGGATACTCTCTCAACCCCCTCTTTCTGCTTTTTTTGCTCCAGATTTCTGTAAGCAGTTACTCTTTCTTATCACAGGGAACAACAGTTTCTTTAGATGCTAAAAGGAACTTGTTATTTCACAGGGTCTAAGCCACTGGGGAAACAAGGGAGGCTGGGTAGAGGGGCCACAGGGAAGTAGGATGTGATCTGAGAGGCATTCCTATGAACCTTCTGATTTAATTGTACCAACAGGATGTCACAGCTACCAAAGGTATGGGGCCAACTCACCTGAGGTGTGATGGACAATAATTAGGGTTCCCCCAAAGAGGCCCATGCTGGAGTAAGTGACATTCCTCTCCTCTGAGAAATGAGAGGCCCCACAATAAGGTTTTGGCATCTTATCAGAAAGGAAATGTCAAGTATCATTACATCACTGGATTGCACCACCCAGGGGAATACGATTAGCCATCAGTTCTTTTGGCAAATTAGTTCCAAAACATTTTACAATAACAGCTATGAGAAGAATGGCAAATCTTCCACCTCCAAAATAAATATTCATGAAGTGTTTGCATTTACCCTAATGACAAACACCTATTGACATGGAAATACACAGATCAGCACAAGCACACACCTACAGAATTATTCTCTGTATATGGAAATTATGCACAGAAAACTTCCAAATATGGGAATCAGATTTGTCTGTCCTAAGTACTCAAAATGCTTGTTGATGATGGGAGGAATGAATGAGATAATGTTTATAAAATGCTTTAAAATGTAATTTAAATGACAGTTGATATTATTGTTGTTAATATCATAAATCTGAAGGAGGGACATATAGATTTCAACCCGGGTTGCTACTTTCATAATCACTTATAGCATTTAATGGAGAGACCAAATCAGAAAGCCCTTTCTGAATTTAAAAAACAAAACAAAACAAAACAAACAAACAACAACAACAACAAAAAAAAAACGGCAAGCCATCTATCACTTCTTGGAAGTTTATCTCTGTCTTGTAGAAAGTGTTAACCAAGGAAGTCCATCGGTCCATTTTATTTTTTTAACTTAAAAATATTTTATTTTTTCCAATTACATGTAGTTTTCAACATTCATTTTTGAAAGATTTTGAATTTCAAATTTTTTCCCTTACTCTCTCCCTCCCACCCCCTTCCTAAGACAGCAAGCAATCCGATATAGCTTATACATATAAAATTACTTTAAACATATTTCCATTTTAGTCGTATTGTAAAAGAAAAATCAGAACTAAAGGGGAAAACCCCTTGAAATAGTGAAAATAGTATGCTTTGGTCTGCATTCAGTCTTCATAGTTCTCTCTCTGAATGTGAATGTCATTTCTATCACAAGTCTATTGGAATTGTCTGGGATCATTGTTTCTGAGAACTAAATCTATTATAGTTGATCGTCACACATAATGTTCCTATGAACCTTCTGATTTAATTGTACCAACAGGATGTCACAGCTACCAAAGGTATGGGGCCAACTCACCTGACGTGTGATGGACAATAATTAGGGTTCCCCCAAAGAGGCCCATGCTGGAGTAAGTGACATTCCTCTCCTCTGAGAAATGAGAGGCCCCACAATAAGGTTTTGGCATCTTATCAGAAAGGAATTACTTATCAGAAAGGATTACTGTGTACAATATTATCCTGATTCTGCTCACTTCACTCTGTATCAGTTTACGTAAGTCATTAGTACATTTTAAGAGAGACAATTAAGCACCCAGAAAAATATAGTCACAAGCCACTTCCTTAATGGCATCTTCATATTTGCACTGAAAAGATTTATCACCCTAAAGAGCAATGGATTTTTAGATCAGAATTTCAGCTGAAATTGTCCATATGCATTGTCTTTCCCTATTAGAATGAAGAATGAGTTTCTTCAGAGTAGGGATTGTTTTACATTTTCTATCTGTATCCCCAGTAATTAGCAGAGTACTTTGTACATAGCAAGCACTTAGCAAGTACTTTTATGCATTCATGCTTATTGGTTTGCACATTAGATATAATTTAAAAATATATTTTATCTATTTCAATAAATATTTCCCAATTACATTAAAAAATTTTAACATTCATTTTTTTAAAATTTTGAGCTCCAAATTCTTTTCTTTCCTTTCATTCTTCCTTCACCCCTCAAGAAAGCAAACTATATGATTAAATATCATTTCAAAGAGAATATGCAATTAACTTAAAATCATTTCTCCCTCTATGGATTGTGTATCTCTGTGGCATATCTAATAAATAACTATCTTGAAGGGAATGATGAATCAGAGTACTGGAATCCTAAGTGAAAGTCCATATGATAGATAAAACTTTGGTTTTCCAAAAAAAAAAAAAAAAAAAGAAAGAAACATGGGATTCAAATAATGACATAGTCTGCCTACATAAGTGAATTTGGATTTACATTAAATAAACATACTTTAGCTGTTATGGCATGTGTACACAAACACATATAAAACACATTATACATACATATAATATATCATATTATACAAATATTAATTACAATACACATATATTATATATAAACATATACATATTCTCTGATGTTATCACAAACATTAAATTTAATGTACTAACATGACTTACAAGTGAAAAAGACAGAAGAAAATTCAGCAGAATGCTGAGAATCATGGCCAAATTCTAAGAAATTTTATTAAGATGATCTGCAGCAAATCAGAGCTCTGCACAGACATCAGCACTTGTATCCATCTAGATGTTCTCCACACAATGCCAATATACATATCAGGGCACAGATCAGAAGGCTGGCTGCAGCACAGGGCAGATGGCCTGAGCAGGATTGGGATAATGGGATTTTATCATTGAATTAGTTTTGTTGAGAAAAAATTGAAAGTCATTTACATAATATTTTCAAAGTAATTTTTAACAATTTTTCAAAGGCAAGAAATTGGAAAAATCTACATAGCAAGCCAAATTTACATTGCCTCTGCCCATATTTACTAATGCCAATGTGCTCCTACTCAGGTCCTCCTTCTCCTGTTTCCATTCATTTTATTAGAACAAGAGAATGGAGAGGGGGGACTGCCTGTCACAAATTCACTTGTAGTTCCCCCAATGAACCAGATTCCCTCAAAAATCAAACAAAAGAGGAATCAAAAGGAGAGGAGTACTGATAAAATTATTATAAGCTTGTTGTCTGGCTTGCTTGCTTTCCTTCGTCCCTCCCTCCCTCCCTCTTCCTTCCTTCTCTCCCTCCCTCCTTCTTTCCTTCTTTCCTTCTTTCCTTCCTTCCTTCTTTCTTTCTTTTCTTTCTCTCTCTCTCTCCCTTCCTTCCTGTATTTATTACTATTATTGTGTACTTTTGTATTATTTTGTATTTGTAGTATTATGTATATTTTCAGATTTATTTTTAATATATTGCTCTATTTTTCTGATTGTTTTTCTCTTCTTTTTTCATTTTCTTTAAGAAACATTCTTTGATATAGGATAATTCTCTGGAAAGTGGGAGGGATACTAGGGAAAATTTAGGGGATGTGAAAAAAGATATCAATAAAAATATTTTTAAAGTAAATGTTACAAAATCAACAAATAAAATTTCACACTCTTTAATCCAAACATAAATCTCACTCAGATCCTAGTTACTCTCATTTGGACATCATTTTGTTTAGATTATGTCTCTCCAATATGAAATTCTCATGCTTCTAGAATAATCATGATGATATGTCAGGAAAGTCCTTTTGAAAGACTATGAAGTAACAAAAACCATATGATCATCTCAATAGATGCATAAAAAGCATTTGATAAAATCCAACATCCATTCCTATTAAAAACACTAGAGAGTATAGGAATAAATGGACTTTTCCTTAAAATAGTCAGTAACATCTATTTAAAACCATCAGTAAGCATCATATGTAATGGGGATAAACTGGAACAATTCCCAGTAAGATCAGGAGTGAAACAAGGTTGCCCACTACCACCATTACTATTCAATATTGTATTAGAAACGCTAGCTTTGGCAATAAGAGATGAAAAAGAAATTAAAGGAATTAAAGTAGGTAATGAGGAAACCAAAATATCACTCTTTGCAGATGATGTGATGGTATACTTAAAAAACCCCAGAGATTCTACTAAAAAGCTATTAGAAATAATCCACAACTTTCACAAAGTTGCAGGATACAAAATAAATCCACATAAATCATCAACATTTTTATACATCACTAACAAAATCCAACAGTAAGAGATACAAAGAGAAATTCCATTTAAAATAACTGTCCATAGTATAAAATATTTGAGAATCTATCTGCCAAGGGAAAGTCAGGAACTATATGAGGAAAACTACAAAACATTTTCCACACAAATAGTCAGATCTAACCAACTGGAAAACTCTTGGATAGGTCAAGCAAATATAATAAAGATGACAATACTACCTAAACGAATCTACTTATTTAGTGCTATACTAATCAGACTCCCAAGGAACCATTTTAATGACCTAGAAAAAATAACAACAAAATTCATTTGGAAGAACAAAAAGTCAAGACTTTCAAGGGAACTAATAAAAAAAAACAACAACAACAACAACAATGAAGGTGGTCTAGCTGTACCTAATCTAAAACTATATTATAAAACAGTGGTCACCAAAACCATTTGACATTGGCTAAGAAATAGACTAGTTGATCAGTGGAATAGATTAGGTTCACAGGACACCTAATAGTCAATAACTATAGCAATCTAGTGTTTGACAAACCCAAAGACCCCAGTTTTGGGGATAAGAATTCATTATTTGACAAAAATTGCTGGGAAAATTGGAAATTAGTATGGCAGAAACTAGGCATTGACCCACAGTTAACACCATACACCAAGATAAGATCAAAATGGGTTCATGATCTAGACATAAAAAATGAGATTATAAATAAATTAGAAGAACATAGGCTAGTTTACTTCTTAGACTTGTGGAGGAGGAAGGAATTTGTGACCAAAGAAAAACTATAGGTCATTTTTGATTACAAAATAGAAAATTTCAATTATATTAAGTTAAAAAGCTTTTGTGCAAATAAAACTAATGAAGACAGGATTAGAAGGGAAGCAATAAACTGGGAAAACATTTTTACAGCTAAAGATTCTGATAAAGGCCTCATTTCCAAAATATATAGAGAATTGACTCTAATTTGTAAGAAATCAAGCCATTTTCCAATTGATAAATGGTCAAAGGATATGAACAATTTTCAGATGAAGAAATTGAAACTATTTGTAGTCATATGAAAAGGGGTTCCAAAACATTATTGATCAGAGAAATGCAAATTAAGACAACTCTGAGACACCACTACACAACTGTCAAATTGCCTAAGATGACAGAAAAAGATAATGATGAATGTCAGAGGGAATGTGGGAAAACTGGGACACTGATGCATTGTCGGTGGAGTTGTGAACAGATCTAACTATTTTGGAATGCAATTTGGAACTATACTCAAAAAGTTATCAAACTGTGCATCCCTTTGATTCAGCAGCGTTATTACTGGGCTTATCTCCCAAAGAGATCTTAAAGAAGGGAAAGGGACCTGTATGTGCAAAAATGTTGTGGGAGCCCTGTTTGTAGTGACTAGAAACTGGAAATTGAATGGATGCCCATCAATTGGAGAATGGCTGAATAAATTGTAGTATATGAACGTTATGGAATATTATTGTTTTATAAGAAACAACCAGCAGGATAATTTCAGAAAGGCCTGAATAGACTAACATGAACTGATGCTGAGTGAAATGAGCAGAACCAAGAGATCATTATACACTTCAACAACAATACTGTATGATTGATGATCAATTCTGATGGAAATAGCTATCTTCAACAATGAAAGGATCCAAATCAGTTCCAATTGATCTGTAATGAACAGAACCCAGAGAAAGAACACTGGGAAATGAGTATGGACCACAACATAACATTTCCACTCTTTCTGTTATTGTTTGCTTGCATTTTTGTTTTTTCTTCTCAGGTTATTTTTACCTTCTTTCTAAATCCGATCTTTCTTGTGCAACGAGATAACTGTATAAATATGTATACATATATTGTATTTAACATATACTTTAACATATTTAACTTGTATAGGACTACCTGCCATCTAGGGGAAGGGATGGAGGGAAGGAGGGGGAAAGTTGGAACAGAAGTTTTTGCAAGGGTCAATGTTGAAAAATTACCCATACTTATGTTTTGTATATAAAAAGTTATAATAAAATAAATAAATAAAAAAGAAAGACTATTAAGTAGGCATGAACATTCCATTACTTTTTTCCAAGTTGTATGGTGAAGAGTCACTCTGACTTCAGAGGTATTCAAAAATGTCTATCCACTATTTGTACAAAAATATTTATAGCAGCTGTTTATATAGTGGCTAAGAGGTTAAGGGATTTTCCCCATGGATATACAACTAAATATCAGAAGAGGGATTTGAATTCAGATCTCTGTCTTTTGAAGTCCAATGTTCTATCTTCTACTCATCACACTATCACCCTAATCTACATACCATATGGTCTATTTTTTATATATAGGTCTTTTCTTCCCATCTAGATTGTAAATTCCTAGAAGCAAGGACCACATCTACTTCATCTATTTTGCCACACAAACACTTAATCTTAAATTTTTGTCTTTCAATAACTTTTTGTTAGAGACAGTGAGGTACTCAAATCTGACCTTACATACTCAGTGGCTGTGTGATTCTGAGCAAATCACTTAATCCTGTTTACTTCAGTTTGCTCATATGTAAAATGACTTGGAAAAGGAAATGGCAAACCACTTAAGTACCTTGGCCAAAAAAAAAAAAAAATCAAATGGGGTCACAAAGAATCAGACACTATTGAAAAACTACTAAACAATAGCAAATTTTATGTCACTGTTAGACCTACTGGCTGCTTGGGGTGTATTTTCTAATTTTATCCTTTAGGACACTCTCCCTTTCCACCAGCATTTAAAAAGATGCTGTGGATAGTGATTTTTACATGATAAAATACTACTATCCCTGAAGTGAAGAGATACACTCTCATGCAATAGGGATTTGATTTTCTTTAAAATGCATGCATATAACTTCACATATGATTTCTTAATGGGGGCTAAGGGTGGGGATAAGGGAGAGAATTTAGAACTCAAAAGTTTTAAAAACAAATGTAAAAAAAGTTTTAAATGTAACTGGAAGAAATATTAAATAGATATTTTTTTAAATAGGCTGCCACATGCTCACAGAATTTTTACCATCTATAATCATGCTTTACCAAAATGCTCCTCATTTTATTTCATTTGAACATGGGGCACTTTCAGTACACATGGATTGCCTATCCTCCTTCTTTCCCCCACACTTTACAGCTGCCCTCACAAAACCCCACCCCTCCTATTATAGAAGATTCACTTAAACCCAACTGAAAATTTTAGTTAATGAACCATGAGAAGAAGCAAAGCTATGAGAATTGTGAAGGCTTCTTGGGAAGCTATAGAGAGACAGGCAAGATTCTTTTGTTCAATATTTAAGCAAGCTGTATTTATTGCAGGCTGCTCACTTACATAAGAGACCCATTAAAACCTTCTGCACTCTGGGGTCTCTTGAAACCCATCAAATATTTTTTGAATTGAAAGCTACAGGACAGAAATTTCCCAGTGATCATTGCCATTGAACTAGTACCTGCAGACTTAACCTTTTTCACACTGAGAAAAAAACGCAAGAGATTAGATTGCCAAATGACTTCCTAGTTGATAAACTATACCCTCCTTATGACTAATTACTCTGTGCTGCATCACTCCTCACTTTTGACGAGGTGACCTTCTCTAACCAGGCAAGGCATCCTATTCTTAATTTCTTAAGGATTTTTTCTTCCAGGGTTTTCTTTTTTTCCAAATGTTTTCTTTCTAAAAATCCTATTTCCCCACCCCCAAAATATCAAAGGAGTGTTCACCTTCTAAGTTTACAAATCTGTGATCTCCCCTTCTCAGATACCTCAAAGTGGTTATTATGAAGATTAAATGAGATAACATAAATAAAGCGCCTTGCAAACCTTAAAGGAATATAAAAATACTAGCTATTATAACATTATTATCTCAACAAATGATTAGATTAGATGCTAAGAGATGGCAGATTCAGTTGAATTCAAATCAACAAACATTTCTGGAACCAGGAAGAACTGAACCATGAGCTAGCTCTGTGACTTTGGGCAAGTCAACTCACCTTGTTTGCATCAATTTCCTCATCTGTAAAATGAGCTATAGAAGGAAATGGCAAACTGTTTTAAGTATCTTTGCCAAGAAAACTCCAAAAGGGGTCACAAAGACTGAAACAGCTGAATGACAACAAACTTCTAGGCTCTAAACTAAAAAAGATGAAAGATTTCACTCCTCCTCTGAAGAGTATTGCTGAAACCAGAATCTGGAAGCACAAATGAGTTCCACAACTGACCTCTGACTTCTCTTCCTCTTCTAGATCTATGTCAAGCAGAGCAGCATCCAGCAGTGAACATAAGATTACTGCTTAGCAGTGCTATCAGGGCGAAACATCACGGGGTGACAATGGCAACCCTGCAGTCAGGTATAAAACTAAGTCACTTCTCCACAACCGTTCCCTAACTGAGTTTGCCCTTTCCACTGATGGTTTGTATATTGGCGCATTAGAGTGCCCCAGGCTTATGATTCTATTTAATGTGCTATTTTATTAAATAGTTTTGTTTTGAGCAAATTGTCTCTACTTGCAAAGTAGTTAAATAATTTCAAATCTTTGTATACTATTTGTAGGAAGAGACCAATGGAATTGGTTACTACTGCTGATGATATGGGTCTGAGTACCCCCAACCCAGAAAAATCCTGGTATTTTTTCTTACATCTATTGGGAAACTACTCATTGAACTCTGGAGATTATTAACAATAATTCTCATCTCTTCTAGCACTTAATTCTCTGTGTATACCAAAGAAAGTACTGGGTCTAAAATATGAAGACCTTCCTCCCTTCCTCTTTCTTCTTCCTTCCTTCCTTCCTTCCTTCCTTCCACCCTCCCTCTCTTTCTTCCTTCCACCCTCCCTCTCTTTTTCTTTCCTTCCTTCCCTCTCTCCTTCCCTCCTTCCCTCCCTCCCTCTTTCCCTCCTTCTCTCCTTCCTTTCTTCCTTTTTTTTCCCTTCCTTCCCTTCCTTCCTTTCTTCTATTAATTAGGCTTAAAACTGTTCATTTCTACTTCATGAATTGCTTCTGAATTTTTGAAATCTAGACAATATTTCATGCCTTTTTATATATAATAGTGAGGTTCACACTTCAGTCAATCTTTATTAGCAAAAAGAGAGTATGAAGTCACGCTGGCATGTTTTGAAGGAAATGAAATTTTCAAGCTTCCACTCCATTTGGGAAAGTGTGACTAGCTAGCCTCCCTTGGGAAGGTCCTTATTTGAATTCTCAGATGGCCCTTTTCAAAGCCCTCCACAAGTTTAACCCACCATTCTCTGCCACACCCTTATGAGAAAGTACAGGTAGACAAAAATGGCTTGGCATTGATCCCATATTCACTTCTCACCACTCAGCATCTACTGACACAAGACACCCTGCTGGTAATAAAAACTGTGTGCTAAAATATGGTTTCCCTGGCTATCATTTGGCAGTTACTGGAAGCTGATTTGCCTTACTCTTTAAAACATGACTTAGGAAATCTACAGGTCCCATATGCTCATTATATATGTTTAATTCAAAATAAAATCATAGACCATTTGAACTAAAAGGAACTTTAGACATCATTTCTATAAGACAATCCCCTCATTTTTTTGAGAAGAGGAAATAGACTCATAGAAATGAATGGGAGTACTTACTTAAGTCCCACAGCAAACCTATATCAGTACTAGGTTTTAACCTCCAAACAGGTTAGGAAATGTTCCCCAAACATTCTATTTTGCTGTGAATTAAGCATAGTTTAGTTAATTTCTGTTTTATGAATTGCTTTTACATTTTTGAAGCCAGAAAGTATTTCATGCCTGTCTGCATAGCAGTGAGATTCATATCTCAGTCAGTCTGCCTGAGTGAAAGGAAAGTGTGAATGCACACTGGCATCTTTACTTGGCAGGAATGAAATCCTCAAATCGCTACTACATATGGACACATCCCAGTTATCCCACAGGAGAACTCTTGTTTGAGATGCTTCATCTTCTAAGATTGGTTCTCAATCAAAAACCTATCTTAAATAGGAAGATCCAGAAATGTTATTTTCTATTTACCCTGTTAGAAGAAAAAATATTTAAAACAATTGTGGTTCTTCTCCCTCATTTGTTGAGGTTTTTTTTCCTACAAAGGGAGACATGTCCTGTTCCCTCTGTCACTCCTTACACCCAATCCCTGGACCCCCGGAGAAAATAGTGCTTCTAGCCTTATGATAATCCAGAGATAGTGTAGAAAAGAGCCATTTTGTTATTACTCATCTATTATAATTCCCTAATATGTGAATGCCCTTTGAATTTTTTCTTTTTGAGTAGGGGGAGAAACAGCAAAAGTTCTCTATATTTAAAACAAAATTATATATATATATATATATATATATATATATATACACACATATATATCTTCATACACATATGCATAATACATATCTTTATTTATTACATACATGTATAATACATAGACATACATACATGTAATATATATACACATATACATATACATACATATCCAGTAGACTATTAGGGTAATAGTGTCTTGCTGCCATCTTCTGGTGGTTTAAGCATCCACAAAATTGGCAAAAACCATTCTTTTTATTTGAATCACTTCCAAATAATTAAGCTCATTTATTAAAAGAACAAAGTCATTGCATTAGTGGCTCCAGGTGTGTTTACAGAAGAAAACTTTGACTTCCTGAAATGTTTAAAATCATAAAAGATTAATATACAGGATGGGAGGTAACCTGGTATGAGACCATAATGCATTATTTTCTTTTTATCTTGATCTGTCCTCCAGTGACTTGGGCTAACAAAAAGTTGAAAATGTGTATGTATAAATATCACCTCTCTCTGGCTTTCCTTTTTGTCACTTTGATTCAGAATTAGGATCAGGGCCCACTAACTTATTTTCCAGGCGTAAAAGGCTACCTTCTCTTGTTGGTATTTCCAAAAATAATAATAAAATAAAGAAGCCATCTGTCTATTTGTAGCAAAGACAAATAATATATATAGCTGACCTACATCACTATACAGTATTTTGCATACATTACCTCATTCTGTTGTCTCAGTGATCCTTTAATTTATAATATTCTAAGTACTCGCATTTTACTTATAGGGAAATACAACCAAGAAGCTCTTATTTTCCTCAAAAAAAAAAGTTATCCCACAGTTCACTGGACTAATGAATGTCTACCCTCTGGAGCAGTAAAACCCTGATAATTTCCCTTTCCTGTCTTTTCCTTTCTACCTCCCCTCTTCATCCCTCTTTTTTCTTTCCAACAGACCTCTGCAGGACTTCTTAAGAGTAGAAATGGTATTTTTTCTGTTTTTTATCTATTTTGTATCTGTTCTAATAAATAAATACATTTAAAGATTATTCAAGCTAAAAAGGGCTGCTAAAAAAAAATCATCTGTCTCATTTTCCTCCTCTCCAGTTATAGAGATCATAGATCTAGAACTGTACATGACCCAAAAGGCCACCTCATCCAATCCATTTTGAATTTGAAAGTGAAGTACTTGGAAAAGCAACTTGTCTAAGTTAGCACTGGAAGCAAGCATCAAAAGCGGCATTTGAACCCAGGTCCTTTGATTCCAGACTCTTTCCACTGTATTAAACTGATATGAAGAAATTGAAACCAAGTGATATAAAATGATGTGTCCAAGGTCAAATAGCCAATTCGTGGCAAAACTCAGCTTCAGATTCTGTGTTTTTGCCATCCTTACCCAATTTGCAAGTGAGAGGTCTTAGCTAACATGCTAGACAACACATCCAGGATCCAAAAAAATCTCAGTTGTATACAAAAATAGACTGAATCAAATAAGAGGAAATTTAATAAACATGTAATCTTTGGTTCATAGGGTTCATTGTATGTTACTCTCACCTCATTGGTGGAGATTAATTACTCAGTGTCCCAATCCTATATGAGGTAAGTGGAATCGGAAAAGAATACAGATCCACGTTCTTCTGGCTTCCAGCTCTGGAAAAGAAGACATGCTATTCCAAACCCTTTTTAGGTTTCTGAAGGGAGAAAGTATCTGGAAAGAAGCCAACATATAAAGGAGCTCGCAAATTATTACACTAAAGATTTAGGGGAATTTTCCCCTTGGGTGAAATATGGGACTCTTTTTGTGGAACTCAGTTATTTCATTCTCAAAAGAAGAACTCATTCAATCTATATTGTCTGGTATATATTCTCATATGATAGTTTTTTTCTGATTTCTGTTTGGTTATAGAGTTGGATTTTTAAAAAAATCTATTTGCTATGTGTATTCACTATAGAATCGGCATCTTGTGGGAAGAGTCAAACCTGGGGGCCTCCTCCAGGACTGGTGCTTCATCCACTGCACCCATCTAGCTGTCTTAAGAGACCCTCCTTTTCCATTAAGGAATAGACCGAAGTTGGGAGCTGGAGAGTACCCCAGAAAGATGAAGAGTCCCCAGGTCATGAAAATGATTCAAAGCGCAGATTGATTATATATCTAATACTGGTTTCCTAAGAGGAACCTGTTAGGAATACTGTTTTTTCTGCTTTTGCTATTGCCATCTGTCTGAGTGGCCTGAGTGTCTGAGGGCTTGGCTTTCTTGGTTAATTCCTCTGTATTAGCTTTCATTCTCTTTTGGTCATCTTTTGAGGCAGTCCTGAACTGGTACAAAGATCTAAGTATTTTTAGATTTTTTTAAATCATTGGTCTTTCAGAAGTTGTCTTTAGTTATGTGTTGGGGTTTCTACAAAAAAGCTGGCTGCTTTATAACCATTTATTAGCTTCTCTGGAAATTTCTGAGTTCACTATCAACTAGGGATTATATTAGACATTTCTCCAAGCCTATTATTGGTCTTGACCTATTTGAGACAGTTAATAAGAAAATAAATAATTTTTATTGTTGTTACTAATTTCTTAATTTCTATTAAAAGCCTTCTCTAATGCCTCATTGTGGTGTGAAAATAGCCTTGGATTCTTGAAGGCCATTCCAATAGAATAAAAACTCTGGAACATCATCTTTCCAGGCTGGAAAGGCTTGGAGAAATCCTGTTCTATAGTATCTAATGTTGTAGGACTAACAAACAAACATTTGAAGTCTGGAGAGCATCAGCATAAGGTTGGCCATAGTGTGATAAATTTTGGGGCCACTGCAATTCATAAAGACAAATGACTAAGTTGTAGAAAGACCATAATCTTTATCAGTGGAGGGAATACATATCACAGATCTTTGAAATTTTCAAATATGGGAGCTTTTAAATGTTCCTAATTATTTCCATTTTAAATAAAAATATGTCATTGTCATTTTCTCTAAGGTCTCATTTTAGCTACACCTCCATATTGGAGTTATTCCCTTTAAAGGCAAGGGGGGGAAATTAACTTTCCTTTAAGAAAGAGGGATATTAAATAGGAATTTCTAGATGAGAGGGTAAAGTGATAATCACAATAAATGATTCCTTGTGTTTGGTGAGCTGTTTAAGGAGGCCTTTTCCTACCACAGGTAACAGTTCTACACAGGACATGAGAAATGGTCAATTAACCTTTGCCAGAAAATTTCACTACCTCCCAAGCAGCCTATTCCATTTTGGGAGACCTCTAAACATTAGGAAAATTTTCCTGATTCTAACTATAAATATAAATTCATCCACTGTCCCCAGATCTGCTCTCTTAGATGAAATAGAGCAAGTCTAATTCCCCTTCCACATGTCAATCCTCAAATGTTTGAAGACAGGTATTATTTCCACCATTAATTCTCTCCATCTACAATAAATATTTCCATTTCCTTCAAGTAATTCCCTTTTGTCATGATCTCAAGGTCATTTGCCAAACCATTTGCTCTTCATCGATATTCTTCAATTTATTGTTTTCCCGGAAATATGGTAATATTCTTGATTTGGTATGACCAGAGAAGAACTTCTATTTGCCAACCCCCTCCTTTTCACCCTTGAAGTGCCCTTAGGCCACTTTCCTCCTTTTCAGCCAGGATGTACTTATCTTTTCTAGATCTCCCTCCTTTCCCTTTATTTCCCACCCTTCACCCTTCCATTTATGACTCAATTATAGTTCAAGAGTTAATCTGATAGACAAATCAGTGCCAACTGAAGTAACTGTATTTGAATTTTTAAAATTATCACAAATGTAATTATCATCAACAAAAGCAATCAAAGTAACATATAAAATGAGGAGTAAAAATCTTAACCCAAATCCTTGGCATTTAATAGGTCACAACCAAATGAATTAATAAACAACAGACAAAGAAAAATGCTTTTGCTAGGTAATAGATGGATAAATAGAACATGTTTTTTGTTCAATCGTTTTTCAATCATGTCTGATTCTTCATGACCCTTTTTGGGGTTTTCATAGCAAAAATACCGAGACTGGTTTGCTATTGTCTTCTCTGACTCATTTTACAGATGAGGAAATTGAGACAAACAGGATTAGGTGACTTGCCCAGAGTCATACAGACAGCAAGAGTCTAAGGCCACTTTTAAACTCAGGGATGAGTCTTCCTGACTCCAGGCCTGGAACTCTATCCATCACACCACCTGGCTGCCCCTGATAGAACATGTGCTAATTGTTTACTATTTGCCAACCATATACTTGGCACACCTGGGATAAAAATACAATCAAAAAGCAAAACAATCCTTCAAGAAGTTTATATTCTAATCTAATTCTATTATATTCTAAGTGTTATTATAATTCCCTAATGAGAAAACACATGAAAATCTGGGGGTACTTGAAGGGTAGTGAGAACATTTATGAGTGTGGGTGGGTGGGTGGAGGGCGGAAATAAAGGCAGCAAAGAAGTTCAGAGTCAGAAGCTGAGTTAGTTTAGAAGGGAGCTCACCTTTAAAAGGAGGTTCCCAGAAGGAGATCATATTGGATAGAAGAATTGTCCAGGTGAGAAAGCTCCAAGTGGGAGGTCCAAACCTATATAAAGTTCTTTATCTCTAGTCCAGTTTCCCCTCTTTTTTCCACATCAAAAACAAACATTTGTAGACATTACAGGTAGAGTTTTTGTTCTGTTAATGGTATCTCATCACACTGTAGAGATATTTCCAAATATTCCTGTGTCCTTCATATTTGTCATTGAATGCAACACCATCATTTATCAGAGCATGACAATAACATAATTTATTCAGCTATGCTCCAATTGTTGCACATATAGGTTGTTTTCGATTGTTGTGGTTGTTGCTGCTGCTACAAATAAAGTAGCCACAGATATTTATATATAGATAGATCTTTTTTTCATGATGTTTTCAGATGGAGTTCTAGCATTAGAATTGTTAGATATAAATCTAGTCATTTTTGTGACACAATGCATATTGCCATGGTCTTTCAAAATGTTTATGCCAGCCTACAATTCCTTCAACAATGCATTTTTAGTTCTGCCAAGACCCCAACATTAAATTTGCATCATTTTATGCTATTTTTCCCATTCTGGTGGGCCTAAGGTTGCATCTTATTGTTGTCCTGATTTCATTTCTAATACCAAAGGAGTCTGAGTATCTTTTCATTCGCTTGGCACATAATAGTGCTTAATAAATGCTTATTGATTAATTAACTGAGTGGTTATTAATAATTTGTATCTTCTTTAAAACCATTTTATATGGATTTTTTTTACTGGTACAGTAGAAATATTTAGTGAGAGGTTCAAAAATCCAAAGCTTTGTTGTCACTCAACCTCTATGTGTGTGTGATCTCTATGACAAGCTAATAAGAAAGAAGAAAAGAAAAAAGAAGCAAGAAAAATTGGTCAAATGAGAAGAACCCAGAACAAAAGTACTATCTTTATTTATTTGCTTGGTATCCAGAGCTAGGTGGTGCAGTAGATTAAGCATTCAGCCTAAAGTCAGAAAAACCTGAATTCCAATCAGCTTTCAGATTCTTATTAGCTGTGTGACCCTAGGCAAGTCACTTAATCTTGTTTGCTTCAGGTTCCTCATCTGTGAAATGAACAGCAGCAGGAGAAGGAAATACCAAATTACTCCTGTGTACCCCAACTGGGACCACAGAGAATTAGGCACAACTGAAAACAGCTACACAACAGAAAATCTGGATGGGCAGAGAGATATGTGAAGGGAAATAAAAGTATAATAAGATTGGATAGCTTGTGAATGGTTTTAAAAATTGAACATTTAAATTTTATATTTTATCTTGGAATTAAGTTCTTGGATTCTAAGTCTAAGCATTAGAGTATATTGAGTAAGGGAGTGACATGGTCAGTTCTGTGCTTTTAGTAAGATTTCTTTAACAGATGAATGAAGGATGGCCTGGAGTGGGGGAAAATTTGAGGCACAAAGATCAACCAGCAGGTCATTGCAATATTGCAAAGAGGTGATTGTGAGCAACTCATAGAGTTGTATTTCCATTTAGGAAGAAGGACTTACAGAAAGGTCACATTAACTGACAAACTTAATTATACAAAACAAGATACTGAGTTGCTAAACTGATAAACTGATAAAAGTCACCCCAAAACAATAAATGAATTAAAGGTAACTGCAAGCACTGAGTATGCATGCTTAATGAGTTAATTAATATTGATTTCTTCTCCCAAAGGAGGATTTTTCTGCCATTTTTGAATATGAGTTATATGATGGAGGGGGAACTTGTCAAGGAGGAATAGGCAATGGGAGGACCAAGAAATCTGTTGGGGGATGAAGGGGGAGCCTTGTGCTTCAGGTTAGTAAATAAAAGCCTCCTTCTGGCATGTATAAACACAGATCCACCCAGGGATCCAACTTACTTCATATACTTTTGAGTCTTATTTATCTTTGCAGCATATGAGAAGGACAGACAGACAAGAGGGATCATGAAGGTAGAAATGAGAAGATGACAAAAGATCAGAAATAAGAGGTGTTTTTAAGTGAGGAGAGTGGTGTGACAGTAAAACTGTGAGCTTGGGAGAATGGTAGTACCCTCAACAGTAATAAGGAAGTTTAGAAGAAAGAACTTGGACGGAAAAGATAATGAATTAAGTTTTGGATTATGATATTCAAGATACCTATAGGATATCCATTTTGAGATGTCCAACAGGCAATTGGTAATGACAGTCAATAAACATGCATTAATTGGCACTGTGCTAAGCATTGAGGATATAACAAGAGGCAAAAGATAATCCTTGCTCTCAAAGAGCTTACAATTTAATGATGCTATTGGAGCTCAGGAAAGAAGCAAGGGCTCAATATATAGATCTAAAAATCATCAGCAATAGAAATGACCATTATTAAGCTATATTATTGAAGTTGGAAGTCCTACATTAATGAAGTTAGAAGTCCATACTAGAGGAACCCAGAAAGACATAATCCCTATCCAATATAGTAGGAGAAAATGTACACATACAACTATGTCTAATACAAGGCAGTATGTGATAAATAAGGTCATGTCAACTCAATTCTGTTTAGGAATAACAAAAAGTTTCATTAAAAAAATTGAATATGACCTTGAAGAATGGGGAAGATTTCATTTAAAAGAGATTGGGGAATCTATATTCTCGGATCCCCCCCAAAAATTGGTATAAGTAAGAGGGGGAACCATAAGACACATTCATTGACTAATGAGTTATCTGGTTTAGCAATAATATGAGATACGGGGAATAGTGTGAGATATGGCTAAGAAGGCAGTTTGGAGTCAGATAATAAAAAGCCTTGAATACCAGGTTGAAGTTTAGATTTTATCTGGTAATGATGATGATGATAATGATAATAGTCATGATTCTATAGTACAGTAAATCTTGCAAAGTATTTTCCTTAAAACAACCCTTTGAAATTGGTAACCACAGATTTTATTTACTACAGACTTCTCCATAAGACTGCCAAGTTCACAATGCTTTGATGCCTAGAAAGATCCCTTTAATAAACAATAGAATCCCAGGTTCTGCATGTGAGTGTACAGGCAAGGATATTCATCAAACTGCAGAAGGTTTTGTTTTAAAAGAAAGCTGGAGGGAAACCAGGATGAGCAGAGAGAGATGAGAGCAAGACAGACAGAAATTTTAGCAATGTTTAGAGGCATGAGAACGCATCTAGATAGACCTTGAGCTCCTGCTGCAAAGAAGGAAAGTTTGTTCTTGCTAGATTGTATCCCTCAGACAGCCTTAGGGAGGAATCCTAAAATCTGCTAGACTGTGTGCCCATAGGCTAAGTCCCGGGTTCTATTCATTAGACCACACTGTATCTTCTTGCAGCTTACTTTGCCTTCTATTTAAAGTGTATTGAAAATCCTCGGGTATGTTGAGGTCCCATATGTAGGATGGAGATCATTGTGTGGTTGGAACAGAGACAGAACAGACAACTCCAGCCTCTTCACCCCCGCCCCTCTCAGAGGAAGACTTACATTTCTGCCAGGACAGGAAGCAAGAGGCTGTGCCGAGGCTACTCTTTTCCTCAGAGGGAGGGGACAACAGGCTACAATTGAATCTCTCTGCTTTCTTAATCATTGTTAGATAGAACTGGGTTCAATCTAAATTCTGATCTCTAGGTCATTATACAGGAAAAAAGGATTCCAAGCTCAATATTCAAGGGCTGACTCTGTGTCCGCTAGATACTAGATCCACAATGAACACGTGATGAAAAATATATGCCCTGGGTCAGCAAACACTGAAATCAATCTCAGAAATCAATCTCTGTGTGTGGATGTGTGTATGTCACTCTCTCTCAGATTCTCTCTCTCTCTCTTCCTCCTCCCTCCTCTATCTTTGCTTCTGTTTCTGTCTGTCTCTGCAACTGTCTCTCTGTCTCACTCTGCCCCTGTCTCTCTTTCCTCTTTCTCTGGTACTTTTCTCTGGCTCTGGCTCTCCTTTCTCCCCTTTCTCTTTCTCTCCCTTCTCTTTTCTCTTCTCTTCTCTTCTCTTCTCTTCTCTTCTCTTCTCTTCTCTTCTCTTCTCTTTCTCTCTCTTTCTTCCTCTCTCTCTCTCTCTCTCTCTCTGTCTTTCTCTTTATCTCTCTCTCACCTCTCTCTCTCTTTCTCTCCTTCCCTCCCTCCCTCCCTCTTCTCTTTCTCTGATTCTCTTTCTCTGGCTCTCTCTATCTCTCTGTTTCTGATCCAATCACATAGTTTTTAACCCATAGAATGGGTTAGAAAAAGGAGGCTGTTGGCAAGATGGAGCCAGTGGGCAAAAGGAAAGCCTGAGGCTCTGACAATAGTGAGGATTTACTGAAAAGCCTCATTAAGGAGTTCTCAGAGCTTCCCTGGGAGGGGGAGGGTAAGGCCAAGAAGCATGGCTGAGCTTTCCCAAACTGCCTAAAACAGCTTTTCTCTATGCTCTCTGTAAGTTACCAGTTGAAAAGCCCAGTTCCAGAAGACATCAGTTTCCCTAATGTGTCTTGTGGATGCTGAGCTCTTCATTGACATCTCCTGCACATCCTCACGGCCTAGATTTGCACATTCTGTAACCCCTCAGAATTTCCTGAATCTCTTGCTTCAATCCAATTCCTTTAATCTTGGTTGCACAATGGAGTGCCCACAAAACTCGTGGTATTATACCAGGTCTGTTTGTGCCTTCAATGCGGTCTTCTCCAAACATGGATGAGGCTTTTCCCTCTGTCATCCTGCTTTATCCTCCCAGCGAACACACATTTGAGCAAATTGACAGGTTCTGTTAAATCTCTTGACTTACTGGAGAGCTGAAACTCGCTTATTATTTCAATTCCAGTCTCTTCCAAAGCAGGGCCTGGAAGGGTTCCCCTGGAGGGCTTGTCTGATGCTGTTCTCTGAACTGCCTGCTGGTGCCTCCCACTTGCTGCCACAGCTTCTCTTCTCAGGAGAATTTTCAATTCCCAGTAAAAAACACTCCACCTAATCTCCCACAATAGCCCAGTTTTACTATCCAGGTTTGGTTCCCTCAGGGAAGCCTGTTCTCCCTTTGAACAGCAGCAATTTTATTTCATTTAAACTCATTAGTCAATTACTATTTATGAGCTAAGAGTTCTTGCCTTCTGGTTGAGTCAGGAAGTACATGTTTCATGGGAATGACTGCAGAAATATTTAGGGGGGGAAATTGTGTCTTTCCAGCATTATTTTCTTGTGTACTGAGTTAGTAACTAAGTACTCCCAAGTTTCTGTTTGCCAACAGTATTCAAGATATTGGCAAAGGGAACAGCAATCCCCATTGAGCTATCATTTGAGATAATGTTGTATTTTATTGAGATGCAGAAATAGAAGAAGCTTTTTTTTTAAGTCTGCAAACAGCTACACATACCTTCTTCAAAGAATCCTTTGTTCTTTCCATAAATGAGCAGCTGAATTTTTACAAAAATCTGTAACCCCAATTTCCAACATCCTTTAGACAAGAGCCATAACTAGGATGGGACAGTTAGAGTTTGTCCCAGGACACTGAAAATTAGAAGGTGCTTGTAGCCCTTATAAAATTGCTACAGCAAAGAAACAATAGAGCTCAGGTCCTAATTTAAAAAATTATTTGTTAAATAGGAAGCTACCGGGTAATGGCTTACTCCCCAGAGGTCTGCTCTCTGAAAAATATATAGCTGGTTTCCTGACCCAATCAGCAACTTTTCCAAGTATGACATTTCCTAAGATCTCCCTCCACTCAACTGATTTTTTCTTAAAACATTCATTTGAGGGTAGGTTTCACAGAGCTTGCCCTGGATGCTAAAATACTAATTGAAACTCTGCTTTCACTCTGTTGCTGTGTGTGAAAGAAGAAACAACACAATAAAGAGCTCTTATCTAATTTCCCATGGCTCCCAATCATGGTATTTCTCTAAATCCCATTCTCCAGATGCAGGATTTCTTCCCCCAAGAGCTAGAATCCAGGCAGGAGATGAATTGTTCCTGTAGCCCTTTCTTTTATCCTACTTTGAGATCTAAGAGGAAGTTATAATCAGGTTATCATTTTTCAGTGTTGGTTTACCTTTAATACCAATCAGACAGAATTTTCAGAAGGACACAAAAATAATCCAGCTTCATTTTTCATGGTTTCCTAGGCTATTTCTGTGCCTATGGATAAACAATTCTACTGTTTTGTTTCTCTAGTTGACAATCCATTTCTTTTTTTTTTCCTTTAGATTCACATTTAACCAGTCAATCAACAGTCATTGTTGTTGTTTTTTAGTCATTTCATTCATGTGTGACTCTTTGCAACCCCAATGCAGTTTTCTTGCTAAAAATACCGGAATGATTTGTCATTTCTTTTTCCAGTTTATTTTACAGATGGAACAAAGAGGGAAAAGTATTAAGGCAAAGAGTATTAAGTGATTGTGGAGAATCACACGGCTAGTCAGTATCTGAGGCCAAATTTGAACTCAGGTCTTTGACTCCAATTTGGGAGTCTGTCTACTTCCTCAGCATTTATTAAGTGCCTATTATAAGGGGGATTTCCCATTCCCCCTTAATTCTAGTAGTACCTAGCTTCATTTTCCTTAGTTCTTGCTCTTACTTGGCAAAGATGAGAGCTATATTAATAAATTCAGCTAAATGGTATAGTGGATATAGTATGGGCCTAGAGTCAAGAAAACCTGCGTTTAAATCCATTCTCAAGTATATAACTAGCTCTGTGATCCTGGGCAAGAAACTTAACCACTCTCTGCCTCAGTTACCTCAATTGCAAAATGGGAATGGTAACAACAGGATCAAATGAGATAATATTTGTGAAACACTTAGCACAAGTCTGGCACATAGTAAATGCTATACAAAGGTGTGTGTGTGTGTGTGTGTGTGTGTGTATGTATATATATATACACACACACACACACACACACACATACATATATATATATATAGTATTATAAGGTTACATATAAAGACTTCATATATATCATATATAATAAATATATACAAATGTATATAAAATATATCTTTATACTTAAAATGTTTATTCCCCCTTTCCCCCCTGGACCTGGAGTCAGGAAAACTCATCTTCCTGAGTTCAAATCTGGCCTCAGACACGTACTAGCTGTGTGACTCTGAACAAGTCACTTAACCTTGTTTAATTCAGTTTTCTAATCTGTAAGATGAGCTGGAGAAGGAAATGTTTAATCACTCCAGTATCTTTGCCAAGAAAGCTGCAAATGGACTGACAAAGAGTAGAACACAACTAAACAAGAACAAAACGTATTATTATTCCCAAAGCTTGGTTATAAAGCTATTCTGGCCACACTATATACAACTCATCTGGGATATTTTGTCCTTATAAATATAGAAGTGGCTCTGACTCACAGTTCAAAGAATTTCACCTGAGGCAAAACTTCTCCACCTAGAGAAGGACACTAATTCTGAGAAAAATAAAAAATAAAAAAAGGCCACTTGCTCTTGAGAAAAAAGTCAGGGAGGGCTTTTCCCTGAAAGGTTTTTTTTTTCCTCCTCTTCTACTCCAATTACTGAATATATTCCGTGTTCTCCTTTCTAAAAATACCTACAGCTGGAAAAAAACTTGATACTAAAAGCCTACTCCTCCCAGAAGAGTTAGCAAACCAGCTTAGGAATCTAGTTAAAACAAGAAGCTGCAAATGGAGCAGCTCTTTACAGCCATTTGCCCCCAGAAACCATACCTGGCAACAACCAGAGGCAAACGTGAGGGGAGTGAAATCATTTAGAACTAAACCAGGTAAAAACTATATTAAATACATCCAGAACCATGGATCAACTAGACTGCTGGAGAAGCAAATCCGGACAATAGCACGATGGCATTCCCAGAAGACCAGGGACCCTACAGCTTGGTGACATGATCTATTGCCTTCAAAATACACATCCTATGCCCACATGTTCCTTGTGCGTGTCCCTCCACAAGGGCAACCTGACTGCAGACTTCTTTATATAGCCTCCTCTCCACATTCATGTTTACTCTTCCCAATAAGGCAACCTCCTAGTTAATGGTGTGCACATTCACAAAACGTCTATTCTAAGATTCTGGAAGAAACATTTTGCTCCTCTTTCTTCCAACACTTTTTTTCCTTGATTTAAATTAAGTGTCCTCTGGCTGACTAATAGAGGTAAACACTTTGGTAGAGCATCAGAATGGTTTTGAGTGGAGGCAGACCCATAAAACACTTTGCAACTGGAGAAGCCTTGTATGGGGGGCTAATATAGGAATGGGGAGGCGCCCTTAGGTACTACAGAAATGTTATTTAGAAGCTATGCCTGATGTCCTAGAATTGATTCTCACATTGTAGAGCTAAGTGATTTGTAGAGTGCCAGGCCTGAAGCCAGGATGACCTAAATTCAAATCTAATGTCAGATACTTACTAGCTATGTGAGTCATTTAACCCTGTTTGTCTCAGTTTCCTCCTCTGTAAAATGACAGGAGAAGGAAATGACAAATCACTCCAGTATTTTGGGCAAGAAAATCCTAAAAGGGGTCATGAAGAGTCAGACACGACTGAAAATGATTAAATAATAAAAACAAAGAGTCTGTAAAGAAGCACGAACCAGGCTCCTTAACATAACACACTGAAAACATCTTCTTTCCCTTTGGAAATGACTAAGAAATATGGATGAAGATTCCATGTTAATTTTGTAGGACCATTCCAAAGGAAGAATAATGGCTAATTTAAAAAATAGTACTAGCTAACACTAATATACTGCAGATTTGGTGCCCAGACATTAAGCTAAGGTGATTTACAATTATTTTTTCATTTGATCCTCACAACAACCATGGAAATTAGATGGTATCCTTAGCTCCATTTTTCAGATGAGGAAATTGGAGAACACAATTTGCCATATTGTTCACTGTCCAGTCACATCACTTTATGGTCAGAAACAAGAATCAATCCAGGAAATTATGAAAAATGCGAAACCTCAATACTTGCTCCTTTCATCCTTATCCCAAACTTACAAGATGAATAGAGTTCTGCTCAATCCATTCTCCTTGATCATTTTTGCCATGAGATTTAATCTTGCCTAGGATCTATTAAATTGGACCACGCCCACTTTTCACCACTAGAATTAAGTTCATAGGGGATTTGCTATATAAGACTCAACATACAAAAGGGACTATTCAACTCATCCTCCTGGGATAAATGGACAGCTAAACTTAAGAGCATCTTTTAAAGCAGGGGCGGAGTACCTTTTTTGTTAAGAGACATTTGGATATTTACAACATCATTCATAGACCATACAAAATTATAGAGTTCAAAAAGTAGGAGATTATTGTACTTAGCTTTCAGCTCATAGCCTGCGGTTGCCTTAGCAAATGATTGTGTGGGCTCTTGGGCCAGACATTCCCCACTCATGTCTTAGGGTATGCTCTGGCAGTTATAACTTTTAAGGACCAACTAGAGTTCTAAAGCAAAAGAAACAATATTTTTTCTTTGATCACTACACCTACTTAATTGGAATCATCTGCTATTTTGATACTCATAAAGCAAAATAGAGACAACTTTATGAAAACAAATCCCCTTACTGGTTTTAAAATAGCAGTTAAGAGTAGAGGGATGTTATATATTTCAGGGCTTATTGCTTAGTGTTTTGTTTCTTACAAAAATTATTAGACCAAAATCTTGTTTTACATATGATAAAACTTGAGGTTTAGAGGGGTTGTGACTTACCCAATGTCATACAGAAGAAAGTGGCAGAGTCAGGGTTTCAAACCAGGACTTCTGACTCTAAATATTGTTCTTTTCATATATATCCTGAGATCCTGTAATTATATGCTGCTGTGGTTTTAGGGTGATGTCAGCCAAGAATAATTTTGTAACAATAAAGTACTACATATTTAAAGTCAACTTATCCCTTTCCTTTCCTATGAATATGTAAGCATATTAGTTGATGGCTCCATCTAGAATTGGTTCTAAGCAAAATTATGGAATTACATTTTTTACATAGAGATACCTTCTAGGACTTTCTTTTCATTGCTTTGGACTTCCAACATCCTCATAGTTTTCTCCAACTCTGAAGCTGTCAAAATCCATTTACCATAAAATATGTTAAATTTATTTCTACTTAGTATTAACCATTATTCTTTCCTAACCAAAGTAATGAACTTTTAGTTGTTAATTTGCAAGATTCATACTACTGTTGAAAGTTGGGGGGGGGGAGGATGGAGATGGGGAATATTTTTTTAAATTAAAGTTTTTATTTTCAAAATATTTGCATCATTTTCAACATTACCCTTGCAAAACCTTGTGTTCCAAATTTTTTCCTTCCCTTCCTCCACCCCAGCCCTTAGATGACAACATTATATTTGGTGGGGAAGGTTCAGTGGATAAAACACTGGCCCTGGAATCAGGAGGACTTAAGCTCAAAGGAGGTCTCAGGCATTTACTAGCTGTATGACCCTGGGTAATTCATTTAACCCCAATTACCTTCAAAAAAAAAAAGAAAAGAAAAATATCAAATATGGCCTCCTGGAACATACATATACTCCATGCCCACATAAGTGTTTGTGTAAACCAAACTTATGTTGAGTTCACATAAAACCTCAGTGCAGTCTACAATATTTTTAATTTTTTAATTTTAAAATTTTATTTTTTAGTGTATGTTTATTTTTTTCCTCTTAAAGAAAAATCATTTGGAGGCCATGAACTATTTTTGGACCAATATATAAAGTGCTATCAGTAGATATTTATCTTAGAGAAAAATATATTGTTTAAATGTATGTTTTACTGCTTTAGTAACAACAAATAATTTAGAACCAATATCTAACCCAGACACATTGGAACTTCATTATACCTTGTGAGCTTGTGAATCACTCATTGCTTCTGGAAATCTTCTTAAGCCAGGAGTAAACTTCACAGCAGTAAATTTCTTTTTCTACAAAATTTTAGAGATTCTCCAATGACAGTCATAAAACTTAACTAAAAAGTTAATTTGAATGAATTTATAGTTCTGGGGAGGTATCAGCAAAAAGTGTGTGACATTGTTTTGCTTACAGATTCTTAAACTGGGGTCCCCCAAAAAATTATAATTATATTTCAACATCATTGATTTCCATTGTATTCCTGTGTATTTTGCTTTATGAGCTTATAAAGCATTATTCCGATAAAATATCCCCAGGCTGCCACAGAGGTCTATGACATAAGGAAGATTAAAAACTTCTGGTTTAGACACTATTGAACAAGAAATCCCAAAAAAGCACAGATATGATCTCTGACTTAAAGGAACATATATTCTGGTTTGAATAAGATCCAATAATGAAAAATGTGATATTGTACAGATTAAATACTTGTCATGTAATGGTAGAAGAAGAAAGAAGGATGCCCATTAATCTGATTAGTACTGGCACAAATTCAATTTGTCTTTAAGCTGATTTGGAATCTTCTGGGAGAAGATGAAAGCTGATTTGTGTTTTAAAGATTGGGAGTATAGTTATTGGGCTTGTGTAAAGAGAATGGTCATTGTTGAGATAGGCAAGAGATTGAAAGAGGGAAAAGAGTGCAGGGATTGGTGAGCATAGCAGTAAGTGCTTCATAAAATAAAATGAAAATAAAGGCTAAGTCTGGAACAAAGTCCCAGTGGGGAACCTGTTTGAGGATGTGATTTCTGACATCTATCATAAATCACTGAAATAGACAGCTTTGTGGCTCTGTTACAGGGGCTAATGAAATGAGATTGACTGTACAATGGCCAGAAGACAATTTGTTACAATGGAAAATGCAACTAGATTGAGATTTGGCTGACAAATAATAAATGGAATCAAACCCTCAATGAAGCATGAGGTCTTGAAAACAAAAATATAAATATCCATAAAAGAATATGACAGCAGAGGAGGTAATAGAGAAATCACAAAATGATTTGTTCAGAAAAGATCTGATAATACTGAACATAAGCTAAAGGAAAGTTTCAATCATAGAATGATAGAAGTATAGATAATATTTTAAAATTATTTTAAAAGAAATATCAATACCATTGTTATATTGTATGGTCCATTACCCTGACTGGAAGCATGACATGGGAATAGACAGCTAACCTTGCAGCCAGGAAGCTCCAGCTTCCAGTGCCACTTCCAACAAATACTGGCTGCAACCCGTACCATTTATTTATCCTTCCAGTGCTCCCAGAAAACGCTTTAAGAGTATAAGTTGAAGAACAATTATTATTATTCTACTTCAGTAGTAAAAGTTTCCTCATCTTTTAGATCTATAAACCAATGAAATCATGGGTAGGAGTGGGAGAAAATACACATATATAAAAAAAAAATACACACATACCCAAAGCCCTCTATATATGTAGCAATGCTCTGGGGTTATTTTCCCAACTTTCACTAGTATTGGAAAGTCAAACCACCAGAAAGAGCTATCATGACTCCTCTCAGAGTCTGGAAAACTCTGGGAGCTGGGATTTCTAATGCTACAGCTTATGAGTCCCCATCAGTAGGCTTCCTCAATTTGATTTTCAGATATCAGTCATCTAGGCTTAATTAACTTTTAGAAACAAAGATTTAGTGTTATAGTAAGAACAGCTGGTACAAGCATCTCCCTCCCACCCACAAAAAATACACACAGAATTCAGGTGGAAGTGGGGTCAAGTTTAGAGAACAGGTGGTAACTCAGCTTCTGACTCAAGTAGACAGTAGGGATTTATTACATGCCAGAACCTGTGTTAAGTGCTGTGAATATCAAGAAAGACAAAAATATCAGCCCTGCTTTCAAGTAGCTCACAGTCTAATGGAAATTAACCTATGCAAATAGCTATGCATGTACTACATATATCCAATGAAAGTGGGAGGTAATCTCAGCAATTGGAGTGGTTGAGATTTGAGCTAAATCTTTAAGGAAGCCAGGAAAGGAAAGAGGTAAAGATAAAGAGAGAAAAAAATTCAGACATCAGGGAAAGCCAGAAAAAAAAGATAGAGAATAGGGAGGTATAGTGTCAGATTTGAAGGATGGCAAGAAGGCTAATATCACTGGGTTGTAGAGAATATGGAAGGGATTAAAGCATAAAAACAATGTTAGTGCAGGAAAAGACAAGATTGAAAAAAACTTCAAGAGTAAAACAGAGGATGTTAGATTAGGTCCTGGAAATAATAGGAAGCCACTGGAAATTATCCAGTGTAAGGTGCAGGTTGGGGAAAGAAGGAAGAGCAGTATAGACATCTGCTTTAGGAAGATACCTTTGAGTAGAGAATAGATTTAGGTGGAGAGGGACTTATTTATTTAACTTCTACACAGAGTACATCATGTAAAATCAAAAGCCAGAATTAAAGTTGCCTGAAGAAATATCAACAATATCAGATATGTAGATTATAGAACTCTAAAGGTAGAATGTGAAGAAGAATTAAGAAGCCTTATGATGGGCATGAAAGAGGAGTGTATGAAAACTGACCCAAAGCTGAACATCATCACTTCCTGGCAAATAGACGGAGAAGGAATTAAAGCAATGTCAATTTTATATTTTTCAGCTCAAAGGTCACTGAAGATGGTAATCGTAGCCATGAAATTAAAAGACATTTGCCCCTTGCAAGGAAAGCTATGGCAAACCTGGGCACATACTAAAAAGTAAAGATATTACTTTGCTGACAAAGATCTATATAAATCAAAGATATCATTTTCCAGTAGTATTTTCTGGCCATAAGAATTGTACTATAAGAAAAGCTGAGTGCCACAGAATCGATGCTTTTGAATTGTGGTGCTAGAAAAGGCTTTTGAGAGTCCATTGGACAGCAAGGAGTTTAAATCAGTCAAAATTTAAAGAAATTAATTCAGATTATTCATTGGAAGGACAAGCACTGGATCTAAAGTTTTAATGCTTTGGCATATTATAAAAAGAACCGAATGTTGGGAAAGATTGAAGGCAGAAAGTGAAAGGCACAGCAGAGAATGAGATAGATAAATAATGTCGTGGAAGCAATGAACATGAGCTTGGACAGAGTTCAAAAGATAATAGAGGATAGAAAGTCCTGGTATGCTATAGTTCGTGGGTCATGAAGAGTTGGACACAACTGGATAAATAAATAACACAACTTGAGAAAGCAATCTATTCTAAGGGTTCAGCTGTGAAGTAATAAGGAACTACAAAAGAGTGACAGATATGTGAGTGAAGAGAAGTATATAAAAGGTGTGGTGATGGTAGAAAACTCAAGATTTTGCAATGGATTAAATATATGGTATATGAGTGAATGGTTGCAAATGACTCCTAAGTCTAGAGCCTGGAAGGATGGTAATGCTCTCAACAATAAGTTTGGAGGATGGAAGGGTTTGGATGGAAGAATAATTAATTCTATTTTGTAAGTGTTAAGATTTAGATAGCTATGAAACATCCAGTTTTAAGATGTCTGATAAAAGTTGGTAATTCCAATTTAGAGGTGAGCAAAAGGGTCAAGGTCAGATCAATAGATTTAAGAATCATCTGCATAGAGATGATAATTGAATCTATTAAGGTAATGAGATCACTCAGAAAAAAATAGTTGAGAAGAAGAGAACATTCAGGATGCCAATGGTTAATGACACCCAGTAAAGGAGACTATTAAGTACCTGAAAGTAATTACTTTATACTGATTTGTTTGGACTACTTTTTCCTCTATGTCACCAGAACCATAAACTCAGGGCTCCAAAATGACTTACTATTCTATCGAGGGATCATAAGGCATGAGTGAAAACAATAATTTAATGCCTTTGATAGACTGGTTAATTGAACTGAGGTGTTCTCAACTGATAAAAGTATCAGAGCCAGAATAATTTTTAGTTACTTTAAGTTACTTAAGACTGACTTGAACAACCCCTATTCTAACACACTACTTTGTCATGCTGCATAACTGGGACAATTCTTTCAGTGTCTTTGTTCCTTAGTTTTCTTACCAATTTTTTGGGCTAGGTAATATGGAACATTTATTTTAGCTTTATCATTTCCAGGAGTTTGTAAGTTTTTTGAGCAGTTTCCATGATCTTTCATTTGATTCTCACAGTCATTCTATGAAGCAGGTAGTGTAAGAATTTTGATCATCATTTTGTTGATGATGAAATAGAATAGTAAATTCCATTTTACTTGGACTTGGGTGAGGTAAGGTAAATCCAAGACTAGGATTCTGTTCTCCTTAAATAAAGTGCTTTTTCCATCATACTTCTGCCTCTCACTATCCCATGATACACTGAGTTGACTCCCACTGCAAACTAAGCAAAGTTATGGTACCTCAAAAGTTTCTTTTTTAAAAGGAACTCATCTTCTTCCTCTTTTTGTAGGGGAGAGTTAGGATCATTTGCAGATGCATCATGCTAGTTTCTGAGTTTTCTCAGTATTTTAAAGAATCTTTCAGGTCTCACCCTGAAGTGAAAAAATGAAAAGAAGGAAAGGATACAAAAGTAAAGCCTATAAAGTTTAGGATATAAGGGTATAATTAAATATTTTATCCACTGTAAAAACCTATCCTTTGGTTACATTTTAGTATATACATCCCATCTTAATATTAACATATCCATCAATGGTAACAATGATGGACTCATAAAATATCATGGAGGAGAAAGAGCTAAGCCTGCAAGTAATATCTCTCACAAAGTGGGGGCGGGGGAGGATGGAAGAGGGGTGTTATTGATTTTAAAATGAACCTGCAGAGAGCTTCATATAGGAACCAGGTCATTTTGAAGGCATTTATCAATTAAAGCAAAAGGATGACAATCAAACAAGGGAATATCTTTCTCCTAGAATTTCCATTATGCTCTATTTTCATCACCAAAGACAGTAGAAGCATGATATTTGATCTCTACCATATCAGTACCCAATGGACTAAGTGAAGAAGCAGATAAGGCACTTAAGGAGATGAATTTGGGAAGAGCAACTGGACCAGACCAAATTCATTGAAAGAAAGAAAGAAAGAAAGAAAGAAAGAAAGAAAGAAAGAAAGAAAGAAAGAAAGAAAGAAAGAGAAAGAAATTCATGCTGAGGCTGATGATATTTTAAAGACATTTAAAAATCAATTTTTGAAATATCTTTAAAAGAAGGAGCAAGAGAATGGAAAAGGTCACAGATGGTGCTTTAATATTACCAACAATAAGAAACAATCAAGAAGCTGGTGATCCATATGCCTGCTTTCTCATTTCTGTGAAAACTTTATAAGAAAGAGCTAGGCTTGCATCAAGGGTATACTTTGAAAAAGAATATAAGAAGGGAACAGACTGGGTTTTGTAAACAATCTTCCATAGCAGACCAGATCATCAAAACCAAAATTTACTGAAGATATAGAAAACATAAGATACCACCATGTTCATTGTGTGACAATTTTTAAAAAGCATTTTACTCAGATATGTAAAATAAAGTCTTACTATCTTCTTCCTAAACAGATGTCTCTCTCAAATACACTTAAATCATGATATTTCATAACAAATATAAAGGAATAAAATGAAATGTAAAGTCTCATATTTGGATTCCAAAAACAACTTTTTAAGTTAAAGATTGGGGAGACATGGCAATTTGTCTAAAAAGCCTGGAGATGTTAGTGGACCTCAAACTTGATAGGAGTCAATGGTGTAAAATCTCAAACCAGAAAAATAAAGCATCCTTTTACTATAGTAAGAGAAACATGATGTCCAGGTCTAAGGAGGAGATAGTACTACTATATTTGTAATATATGTACTCTATTAATTTCATTCAATCATATTCATTTTGGGGTACCACAATTTTGATAAGCTGTAAAGTATCTAGAATAGTAAGCAGGATGATGAATGGTCTTCAATTCTTGCCTTATAAAGATGAGTTGAAGGAATTGGAATATTTAGTCTGGAAGAGAAAAGTCTTTGGGAGAAATTATAACTGTCTTCAACTATTTGAGGGTTGTCATGTGAGTTATCTAATGGCTTGACCTGAGTGGGCAGTTAGGAACAATGAGTAGAAATTGCAAAGAAATAAACTGTGTTGAATGAAAGAAGAAACTTCCTAGGAATTAGAGCTCTCTCACCTAATGGGCTGCCTCAGAAAGTTCCTTCTCACTGGAGATCTCTAAGTAGAGGTTGGATAACCACTTAACAGTTATGGTAGTGAGAATTCTTGTTTAGGTTTAGATTGGACAAGATTGAGGTTCCTCTAATTTTCTATTATGCTCTCCAGCAATCAAAAGACCAGTAACTAGTTTACAATAGCCAGATGAGTAAAATCAGATGGGATTAAATAATAACTGGTCAGGAATGAAGAAAGATGGGGAGTGAGAAGGAAGAACAGTGTTAAGTGCATAGGAAACCAATTTGTGAATTATTGAAGTGGCTGGCTTGTTTGCAAGTAAAGTCAGTATGAAATAGGTTGAATAAGAGATCACAATGAAGTCGTTAAAAGCAAGTCTAGTATGAGTGAAAGTGTGTGAGAGGTAGAAATATAGGGGACTGTGGTTAAAGAATGGAATTTTTGAATCCATGAAAGAATGGAATTTCTTGGAAATGGTAGCATTGTGAGTGGTCATAAGACCATAGATTTAGAAGGAGGAGACATCTAGTTCAGAAGCAATCTAATCCAACCCTTTTGTGCTACAGATGAAGAAATTAAAATTTAAAGAGGTTAAGTCACTAGACCAAGGTCATTAGGTTAGAGACAGAGTCAAGTTCTGAGCTCAGTCTAATTCAAAATCCAATACTGTTGTCAGTATATCATGTTGCTTCATACTTCATGGTGAGAATGTATAATTCTGGTTGTATGATGTGGCTGAAGTGGAATAGAGATCACTAAAGATGGATTGTTAAAATAGGAGATAAGAGAGTTAGAAGAATCATCAATATTGAAATTTTAATCCATATGGATATTTTCAGGGAATGTAGAAAAATAAAAAGACTTGGTGGGTGTCCAGTGAGAAGAGCAATATGGAAATTGAGTGAATAGTAACAACATTGATAAAAAGCCAGCAACAAGAACAGTAATAGAGCAGTTGATGCCAATATATTAATCAATGCTCTTTGACTAAAGTTTTTTTTTTTTTAACTTAAATGAACTACTATCCAGCCTGTATTTTCTATCATGCATAACAAGGGTACTTTTGAGAGGCTTTATCAAATACAAGTTATGGTATCACCTTGATCAACCAGGCTAGTAATCCTGTCAAAAAAGGAAACAAAATTTATCTGAAATGACTTGTTCATAGTGAACCTAGCTGCCTCATTTTATTGCTGCTTCTCTGTCCAAGTGCTAACAAGTTATCTATTGAATAACCTGTTTGGGGATTTTTCTGAAATTAACCTTAACCTTAGCAGGCTATAGTTTGTTGAATTCATTACATTCTTCCCCTTTTAGAGAACTGAAGTATTCACTCATCTCCAGGTCTGTAGCACTTCTCCCATCCTTCAAGATTCATCAAAGATCATTGACAATTATTTTGTGGCAAACTATTTTAGAGAATTAATGTGAAAGGAGAAAGGTGTGGGGAGAGCACCTGGGGAACAAAGATGACTAGAAATGCTTGATCAACAAAGTACTTGTGGTTTTAGTTCATAACTGAATCTGTAACTGGAAACTGAGTGGATGCCCAACAATTGGAGAATGGCTGAATAAATTGTGGTATATGAATATTATGGAATATTATTGTTCTGTAAGAAATGACCAACAGGATGATTTCAGAAAGGCCTGGAGAGACTTACATGAACTGAGGCTGAGTGAAACGAGCAGGGCCAAGAGATCATTATATACTTAAACAACAATACTATATGATGATCAATTCTGATGGACCTACCATCTTCAACAATGAGATGAATCAAATCAGTTCCAATGGAGCAGTAATGAACTGAACCAGCTGCACCCAGGAAAAGAACTCTGGGAGATGACTTAAAAACCATTACATTGAATTCCCAATCCCTATATTTTTGCCCACCTGTATTTGGATTTCCTTCACAGGCTAATTGTACAATATTTCAGAGTCCGATTCTTTTTGCACAGCAAAATAACAGTTTGGTCATGTATACTTATTGTGTATCTAATTTATATTTTAATATATTTAACATCTACTGATCATCCTGCCATCTGGAGGAGAAAGTGGGGGGAAGGAGAGAAAAATTGGAACAAGAGGTTTGGCAATTGTCAATGCTGTAAAGTTACCCATACATATAACCTGTAAATAAAAGGCTATTAAATAAAGAAAAAAAAAGAAAAGAAAAAAATAACCGAATCTGTGATGAATGGATGATATTTGGATTAAATGGAAGAATGACATTGCAGGTTCTTATGTCTTTTTATATTAAAAAAAAATTCCTGGTGTGTTTTAAATGATTAAAAATAAAATTGGTTGATCTTTTAAAGAATACTATATGTAGAAACAGCAAATTTGCAGAAGGATCGTGTGTGTGTGTGTGTGTGTGTGTGTGTGTGTGTGTGTGTGTGTTAACGCAAGTTGGAGTCAGTGAGAAATGGATGATTGGCACCATCAATACCATGGTAATAGCCACAGTAAACTTTGATGATTATTGGGAAAAGAAGTATTGCTCTTTTCTTTTTAGAAGGGAAGGGCAGAAGAGATTTAGGGACGTAATTTAAACATATACAAAAACTGTGGAAGAGAAAAAGATAAAGAACCAGGTTCCTGATCAGAATTGCTTTGTCATCCCCAAGGAAGCAGGAACTGCTTCTGTTAGACCTCAAAGGCAGATAATTGTATTGCTTTAACTTGGTAAGACTGCATAGATAATTAAGGGAGGGGATACGGACGTCCAATAGATGGGTTAGTTGAACTGTACTTATAAAACCCAGCTCCAAAGCTTCCTTACTCTAATGGTAGGGAGAGAAATTATTTGCTATTATATTTATGACTAATTTTTAAATTGCATTAAGTTTTTATGTCCCTTATTTCTTCATTCAGATACTAGCCTCTGTAGGTGAGTCAGGTAGTCTCTGAAGGATGTAACTGATACATGAGATTGTCCTATTCTCCAGAAAACATGCTCCTCTGTAAAAGAGGAGGACCCCACCAAACTAGGAAGACTAATTAGGAAAAAAACAAGCAGAACGGTCTGAGTGGAAAAGAATTCATCTATCCAGATTGCTGAAGACAGCTGATCATGACCAAATCAATTTTCAGGAGGAAGAACTGAAGACTTTTAGCCCATTTACTCCTTAAAATGTCCTCCAATCAGGATTGATTTCTTCCATCACAGCTATGGATTTAAAATAATTTTTAAAAGAATTCATTAAGGGTCTTAAGTTATCAAGGGAAACCACTGATTATTAATTTATTGATTACTAGCTAGTTTAATTAATGAATTGATTCTTAATTACCCAGAAACTCCATCTCTTGGGATTTATCATTCATCCCAGTAAGAAACTAGCACAAAATAAAAAGTAAGCTACAAAGGCATCAGCAAATTTCTTGAGCTAAATAGTAATTAGTAGCACTGAGCTAGCCATACCTAAAAAGTGCTTAACTGGTTTCAAATGATTTTTAAAAACACCATCACATAAAGATACTATCACATTATCTTGTGTCAGTTATCCCTAATTGTAACTAAAGATCATCTCATATAAGTGGTTCTTAACTTTTTAGTGTAATGGACCCCTTTGGCAAACTAATGAACCTCGGAATAATATTTTTAAAGTGCATAAAATAAAATATATTGGATTGCAAAGAAATATACTGAAAAAGATTTTTCAAAGGTTTTGTTTTTTTAAGTTGATAGACCCTAGGTTAAGAATCCTTGTCTTAAACCAAACTGGAAAGACAGGTCCTTCCTAATTCAGTCCTATTCCAGTGATAAAAATATCTAGCAATGCAAACATCTTTTAGGGGGAAAAAATCACAAATATTTGGAATATTGTTTATACTTTTCTTAATTACATTTAAAAAATAGTATGAGTAATTCCATTTTGCCCTTTATCCCTAATTTGTGAAGTTGTCATTAACTAATTAAGTCACTAATTAATTAAATCATTTGATTTTGGAGAAGTTACAAGATTACTCCCACTCCAAACTATGACCTGATTTAAGGAATGTCACATAATTACTTCTCTCCATCTTACCTGAGTGTCTTTTGGTCCCCTCCACCAACACTCCTTCTCATCTCATTGTTCTCATCTCTTCCATCAATAATAAAAAAAAAAAAAGTGTCTCAATTCGTAGATCCTGCTTTTTTATTTCTGTGTGTAGAGCCTTGAAATTCATTTGTTTCTACAATTACATGCCTTACTAAATAAATTGTTTGTCTGAATGAAACTCAAATTTCTTTATTTCACTGTAACAATGGCCACAACTTAATGATATTTAAAGACAAATCATTATTTCAGGGCTGACTTGGGGGAAATTATACTTCTCATTGAATCAAATATTGCATTCTATGGAAATTTTCCATTTTATATTAACTAGATGATTTTTTAATAATCTAATTCATCTCTTTTCCTACTACAGCTTTCTCAGTTATAAGAAGGTTAATTCACCATCTGTCCTTATGAATATACATATTTTATATATATATATATATATTAATGGATCACTTCCATTTTTCTACCTTTAGGTTCTGATGTAGAATAAATGTGCCCAAAATATTCCATTGCTAACTGCCCAGTTTTGTGTGTGTACTTTTCTTAACTAGTGCTAATAAATTCACTTATTTATTCTCAAAGATTGATGAGCTTTTGTGATTCATACACCATACTACTGAAATAAACTTTTTAAATTTTAAGATAGGGCTTTGTCATCTTATATAAATTTCAATCAGAAGACTACTGTACTTCCAGTTACTCAAGTTTGCGGTTATTCTTAACTCTTTACTCTTCCTCATCATCAAATACAAGTCTTATCAAAGTTAGATTGATGACATTTATCATCCTCTCTTTATTCCTATAGTCACCACCTTAATTCATACTCTCAACATTTTTGACTTCCACTCTTTCAATAGGCTTTTAATTGATCTTCTAAATTCTTTTGGTGTCTCCCTTCTCCAATTCATTTTCTATATCCCCTGCCAAAGTGACAGTAAAGAACAAGCCTGACTGTGTCATTCTCCTACTTAGAAAGCTCTAAGTTCCCTATTTCCTTTTCAATAAAATGCTAGAGTCTCTATTTGACATTTAAACCCCATAATCTTCTACATTCAATTTACCTTTCCAAGGCTTATTAGACTGGACTTCCCTTTACTCAATCCAACTTAACCAATTAATTTGAAAGTCTTCATATACAATATTCCATTTCTTAATAATGGGCTTTCATTCGGGATATCCAACCCCTTCTTAGAATGTAGTTCTTGTTCACCTCTGTCTCTTAGAATCCCTAACTTTTAAAAAATTATTCTTTTAAATTAAACTTAAATTACTCCCTAACTTATTTTAAATTAATTTAAATTACTTCTTTTAAATTAAATTACTGAAAGGTGCTTTCTCCCCATCACCAAAATTATTATATATTTACTATTTATATTTATTTGGATTTTGAAGATGTATATACATGTTTTGTTTCCTCCAATAGTATGCAGGCTCTGTGACTACAGGAACTATGACTTTTTTTTCTTTTAGCACCAGTGCTCAAGGCATAGTATCTGGCATGTATTAAAAACTTAATAAATATTTAGTGAATATTTGATTGATAGATTGATTGATTGAGATTGACTTAGCAGAAAACTAATTTTATATTGAGAAGAATAAAAAAATAGACTCACCTCTTGACATGTGGATGGATTTTGTGATGTAGATATGCTTAGAAAGATTTTAACTGACAATTCCCAGTCTCAACTAAAAGTTTCATTTAAAAAAATAATTTACCAATCAAACCATTTCATGAGCTATGCTAGTATTTTTTAGAAATATTTATCATATATTTTAACTACTGTCAGAATACATAATGGGAAAACCACAAGTCAGGACAATGATCTGTTGTTCTGATGGAAGGAAAGTACATCTGCTATCTTTAAGGTCATGAAACTCTTCTGATCTTCTCTCTTCCTCTCTCTCTTTCAAAAATATTATTCTAATATAAACTTTGTTTTTATTAACTGATCTAATTTCTATATTTTTAAAAAGGTGAATAGAAGATTGAAAAGTATTTATTATAATTTTATTTGTATTGTTATTATGTTTTATTATTAAAAAGCTATTGTGTCAAACACTGTGCTAAGTGTTGTGGATCCAAATAAAAAACCAGGACAGTATCTACCCTCAAGAATTTTACATTCCAAGAGAGAAAAAATAACAGACTTAGTCAAAAAATATTTATTAAACACCTACTATGAGCCAGATAATGTGCTAAGCTCAACTGATGGACAGGGAGGATCCCCTTGGTCCAGAAAGTTAGAAGTTTAATGAGTCTAAAAGGAGTAAACTGATACATCTTCTCCAAGAGAAATGTCTAGTTTGATTTGATCATAGTTCATAGTTCCACAACTGGAGAGCTAGAAGAAAGGGAAAAGAGAGGGAAAAAAAGGTTTGGAAAATGAGGACTGATGAGGAGATTATGGAGTAGGTATCTCTAAAGGAGGAAGTGAAGTGAACCTTGGTGGGGACTTTGCTGAAATAGTGCTTCCTTTTATAAAATCTATGTTGTGACTCTAACACTGTGACTAGATCCTTTTTATAACTGGTCAACATATCCTGACTGTCTCCTACAGCTGACTGATCTCTTGATGATAATAGGAGGTAATAAGAGTCAGGAATAGTGATTAATGCTTCTAATGAACAGCATTTTATTATTTCATGTTTTAAGCAATATTTTATGTTGGTGCCTCTGAAAATGAGACATTTCAAAACACAGAAATGATATGTTTATTTTTAATGTGTTGCATGCTGTTTGAGAGTAAGTAGGTTTAGATGTTCCATGAACCTTTTTCACATTAAATTAAAGAAAATTTGGATAGAAAATTTCTTAGGCAAGTGGATCCTTGATCACATAAACCAGAAAAAAGGACAGTGTCTTAGGATTTCATTTATTTGTTATTAGACTCCTCTTTATGAATTCAAATCTGGCCTCAGATATTGACCAGCTGTGTGAGCCTGGACAAGTCATTAAATGCTGGTTGCCTCAGTTTCCTCATCGTAAAATGAGCTAAAGAATGAAAAGTCAAAGACCAGTATTTTTTCCAAGAAAATCCCAAATAGAAGCCTTGAAAAGTTAGATATGACTGAAAAAAAACCCTCAATAATAACAATGATAAAAGTCAGTCTTCTATTTGTAATAATCCCACTGAAGCCATATGTAGACATTTTATATTCTTGGTTCCAGAGAAAGTTATAGGCACATAAAAATGTAGGAGAAAACTACTCCTCCCCTTCTCTGATCACAATTTTTGCTGGCTGCCTGAACCACTATTTAACATCAAGCCAGCCAGAAATGGTTTTAATCTCATTCTACCATGCTAGCTAACTTGGGCTGGCTGAGGTGACAATCAGTATTAGGTAACAAAGGAATTCGATTGGATTTGGGATGTTTTCTTCCCTCAGTTCTCTCCTTCCCTCCTTATATAAGGAGATCTGAAGGAGTCTCAAGGTAAAAAGCCTACTCCAGAAATGGCAATTTTGTAAGGGCACCATGGAATCCTCAGGAAGATCTGAGTTTGAGTCTCACTTCTAACATTTACTGATTATGTAACCATGGGCAAGTTAGTTTTCTCATCTGTGAAATGAGAACAAAAAAACGTGTAATATTCTCAAAGTCTTTGTAAGTCCCAACCAGAGATAATGCATGAGAAATGCTGTGTAAGCCTTTAAAAGCTACATGTTATCAGCTAAATGAGGAGAGTGGCTACAGAGAAATTCAAGTTGATTTAACCACTATGATTATAACTATGAACCCATACAAAATCTAATAAAAATGGCATTAAAAACTCAAAGACTTGCCAGAATCATACTGCTAAATCAGTCAATATATATCTATTTAAGCACTTACTATATATTAGGCACTTACTAATGGTGAGAGATTTAAAAAAAAGGTTCTTTGTCTTGATTAGCTCACAATCTAATAATAAAAACACCCAAATAATTACATATAAACAAGATATATGCAGGATAAATTGGAAATAATCAACAGAGGGAAGGTTCTAGAATTGGGTAGAATCAGGAAGGGCTTGAAGATAGGATTTAGTTTGAAGTGAGCAATGGAAGCCAGGAGGTAGATATGAGGAAACAAACAATCCTTTTAGTATATATATATATATATTATTTAGTATATAATATATATATATATATATATTAATATATATTTAGTATATATATATATATATATATATATATTATATGTGTGTGTATACACACACACACACACACACATATAAAACACTATACACAACAATTCTTTCAGAAGTATTACAGGATCAATCCTAATTGGTCTCTAATATGACTGAAAAGGAGAAGAATTTGATCATGTCCCACAGAAAGAAGCATAGCTAGTATCAGAACTCAAAGCCCTTTGCTCTGAGACTTAGGTCAAAGAATCAAATTAACTTCAGTGGCTCTCTATTAACTCTGAGAATCAACCTTAGAATCCTCTGTTGGTCATTCAAAGTCCTTCCTAACTTAATCCTTTCCTACTGCCTCTGTTTCTCAATCCTTCTATTTGATGATATTAACCTCCTGCCCCTTCCAAAAACAAGACATCCCATCTCTTGGTTCTGGGCATTTTTCTGGCTGTCCCCCATGTTTCTTTCCTCATCTCTGCCTCCTGGATTTCCTTAAGTCCCATCTAAAATCCCCTTCTACAAGAAGCTTTTCCCAACCTCTTTTAATTATTCCTTTCCTCTGGCAATTATTTCCTATTTATCTTGTATATAGTTTACTTGTACACATTTTTTCTCCCCCCAATTAAATTGTGAAATCTTCCAGGGCAGGGACTATCTTTTTGCCTTTCTTTTTATCCCCATAACAGAGCATGGTACCAGGCACTATAAGATACTATAAGTACTTAATCAGTTAATAAACTTTTATTAGCAATAACTTTTGTTATTTTATTAATAAATGTTTGTTGACTGATAACTCACTTCACTCTGCATCCATTCATGCAATTCTTCCAAGGTTTATCAAAAAATATCCCTTTGATCATGTCTGATAGTACAACAGTGTTCCCTCACAACTACTGGATAACTTCCAGTCTCATTCTAGCCACTTTACCCACGGTTAACTAAGCTGCAGATAAGGAATAAAATCCTCACTGATTTGAAATTCATCGTTTGTCCTTTCCTAGTTTCTCTTCTGGTGCAGATTCTAATGAACCTTGAGGTGATGAGTCAGGATTGTAAATAACATCTGCCTCTGCAAACAGCAGTTCTAACCCCAAGGAAAGAATAGTCTTTTCTGGGACAAACTATAAAAAAGTCTGAAAAAACAAACAATATACCTCATTTTTTTTGAGATCACAAACTACACACAGGAGGCATAATCACCATTAGGGTCATTTGAAGGTCTATGGTAAATGGACTGACTAGGATAAATGGCCAGATACTCCAGTCTCAGAATCCAATAGCAGTTGTTTAAACCAGACAGTCATGTCTAAGTGCACAGTAAAATGGCAAGAGCCAATTGGGCCTCTTTCCAAATCCTACTTTTCAATGATTGCTAACTGTAGAATTTAGGTAAGTTAAAACATCTATGTGCCTTAGTTTTTTCTCATGTCAAATGGGAATAGAAATAACATCTATCTCAGAGAGCAATTACATATGAATGGAGGGGAGAGGAGAGTGAAATTTTGTATATAATGCACTTTATCATCTTCAAAGAGTCAACTCTTATTATTACCATTATTATTATTATTTTCAGTCTCAGGCTCCATAACCTATCTTTCAACTCTTTCCTGAGGTGAAACTATGCTGAGATGGTCACAAATAGGAACAAAACTTATAGATGGAATAAGCAAATTTTTACCAGGTTCAATTTGAAGGGTTCTGGAAAGCCCTCCCCACCCCTGGAAAAAATTCCCCAAGACCTGTTTCTGGTGCTTAAAAACTCACCAAGATGGATTTCTTTAGCTTAAGTTATATTGCTCTTCATGCTACCTCAATTATCTTTTATATGTATGGCCTTCCTCTACTAAAGTCATCCATTTAGGTTTCACTGTAATGCAAAGATGGCTTTGTATTTTTAGGAAGCTATGGCAGCAGGCCAAAACCAATGGCCGGTTCAGCCAATCTGGAAAGACTTCAGGTATTATTACTATTACTACTACTACCACTACTACCACTATTATTACCAGTATTACTATTATTACTACTATTACTATCACTACTAACACTATTACCAGTATTACTACTATTACTATTACTACTACTACTACCACTACTATCACTATTATTACCAGTACCACTATTACTATTACTACTACTACTACTACTACTATTATTGCCAGTACTATTATTACTATTACTACTACTACCACTATTATTACCAATATTACTATTATTACTACTATTACTATCACTATGACTATTATTACCAGTATTACTACTATTACTACTACTACTACTACCACTACTACCACTATTATTATCAGTATTACTATTACTATTATCACTACTACCCACTATTATTACCAGTACTACTATTACTATTACTACTACTACCACTATTATTACCAGTACTATTATTACTATGATCACTACTACTACTAGCACTACTGCCACCACTACCAGTACCATTATTACCACCACCACTACTACTACTACTACTATCCTTACTAGTACTAGCATTCTACTAGCACTATTACCACTATTATTACCAGTACTACCACTACTACTACTACCATTACTACTACTACCTCCACCACCAATACAATTACTACTACCACTACCACTACTACTACCACCATCACCACCACCACCACTACTACTACTAGCAAGATAACTAACTGACATTTATATAGCACTTTAAGGTTCACAAAGGACTTTACAAACATCTCATTTTATATAATATAAATCATAACATCTTTCTCTGGGTGCTATTATTGCCCTCCTTTTATAATTGAAGAAAATGAGACACATAGTTAAATGATGTCCTCAGCTTATGGTACAGCAATATCTATAGGAGCTCTTTCTCATGCTCTTGAAGGGTAAATAAGGAGAGTAAAAAGTCAATCAATCAAACAATGAGCATTTATTGAATATGTACCAGATATTGTGCTAAGTACAGAAATACAAATACTTAAAACAATCTTTACACAAAGGAGGAAGTTCTGGAGAGCCTGATTGCCTCTAAAACTAATGTTTTAAGTTCATTATATGCTTGTATCACAAGAAAATGAGCTAGCACAAGTAACAGAAGGATTCATTTATTGGCTATAGAAGGAAAAACTTCAGGTATGTGTTTAAAGAGTCTTATGTGACTGCAGGTAATTATGAGGTAATTAAGGAAACTGCACCACTAAGGATAAGCAACTGCACCAAAATTGAGGTCTATCTAGGCAGAAGCAAGAGCACTCTCTTGGTTCAACTATGATCCTGTTTCCTTCTCCCTTACATGGTCATTGCTGGCAAAAGTTATTAATGAAAAGATGCCAGATGGAAATCGCCTTGAATTTGGAATCTAGGTCTCAGTTTCTTCCTCTGTTAAGTGAAGGGGATGAACTATGTGATCTATACAAATCCTTCTCCCACTAAATGTATGAACCTTATTAATACAGGAAATCCATACATCCTAGCAACAACCCAGAAGTCTGCCCAGAGAATAATAGAAAGGCCACTATATGAACAACATAGTTCTTCTCAGCAATTTAGTGGTCCAAGACAGTTTAAAAAAACTCCTAATGGAAAATGCTATCCACATCCAGAGAAAGAACTGATGGACTCGTGACTGTAGACAGAAGTATACTTTTTTTCACTTTTCTTTTCTTTTTTCTTTTGGTCTCTTTTTTTTCCTCACAATCATGAGTAATACAGTAAAATGTTCTACATGATTGCACATCTATAATCTATATCAAATTACTTACCATTTTAGGAAAAGGGGAAGGAAGAGAGGAAGGGAGAAAAATTTGGAATTCAAAGTCTTTTAAAAAAAAAGACTTTTATTTTCAAAATACCTGCAAAGATAGTTTTCAACATTCACCTTTGCAAAGCCTTGTGTTCCAAATTTTTCTCCCCCCCCCACTCCCCTCCTCTAGATAGCAATATAGATTAAACATGTGAAATTCTTCTAAACATATTTCCCCATTTCATGCTGCACAATAAAAATCACATCAAAAGAGGGAAAAATGAGAAAGAAAAAAAAGCAAGCAAACAACAACAAAAAAGGTGAAAATGCTATATTGTTATCCACATTCAGTTACCACAGTCCTCTCTGGATGCAGATGACTCTCTCAATCACAAATCTATTGGAATTGGACTGAATTACCTCATTGTTGAAAAGAGCCAAGAACATCAGAGTTGATCATCACATAATCTTGTTGCTATGTACAATGTTCTCTTGGTTCTACTCACTCCACTTAGCATCAGCTCATGTAAGTCTCTCCAGGCCTTTCTGAAATCATCCTGTTGAGTTTTTTAAAACAGAAAAATAATATGAAATTCAAAATCTTAAAAATAATGAATGCTAAAAATTGTCTTCATATATAATTAGGAAAAAATAAAATATTATTAGATTTTTTTAAAGAATAGAAAAGGATTGACACCCAATTTTAGATTTCCTAAAAATAGTTTAGGAACCCAGCTACCTAGAATGAGCTGATATATGTTTATCAAGGTTAAAGACAACATACATTGTCTTTCTCTCTGTGGAAGATGAAAAGAAAACCAAGGAAATGATAGAACATTGCTTGAGACTGAATGAAATTATAATAATTAATAATAGACAGGAGGCAGAACTATTCAACTCTTATTTTACATTTATTTTTCCCAATTGATAAAAATGATTTTTAATAAGGAAGTATGTGGCAGGGGAGGTCAACAGGAAATTGAAATCCAACATAACTGAAAAGCTAGTAAGAGAGCAAGCGCTCAACTGTCCTCAATGAATTGAGCTCATCATAATTAAAGGAACAATTCCTAGGGTATTGAAAGACCTCGAATACATGTTTGCTTAGCACTAGCAATGGTTCTTTAAGTGAATGAAAGAGTTACCGCCCAAGTGAATATGCACAGATGTAGTCTTGATGTTCAAAGAGAAGAAGATCAATTTTTCAACTATAAGGAGCTTACCTGAAAGTTCTGACAAAATTTTAGAATACATTATTAAGATAATGGCTCATAAGCAGTCAGGCAGATAAGTTTTGATGACTAAGAAAGAACATAAATTCCTCAGGAGCAACTCATTCCAAACTACCTTCATTTCTTTTTCTGACAGGATAGATGAAGACAATGTTGTAGATATCCTATATATTCACTTTGGACAAGATACAGAGTTGTATACTGGATGATAATACAGAGAACTGGATTTCAGGCCGATTGAATGACCAGACCCTAAATATAGTCATTAATGGCTTAATGTCAAGATAGAGGGAAGTCTCAAGTAGAATGTTTCAATGACCTGTCTTTGATCCTCTTCTGCTCAACATTTTTGTCAGACTTTAATGAAAGTAGATGCAGATAGCATGTTTCTCAAATAAATGGATAACATGAACTAGGAAAGATATCTTACATGTTCAGTGACAGAATTAGGATATAAAATGATCTTAACTTATTAGAACTTTAAATAATATCTAATAAAGAAGCAATTTAATAAGGAAACCTATGAAGTCCAATGCATATGTTCAAACTATCAATTGCACAGAGAGTATGAGACATATGCCTACACAAAAGTTCATCTGGAAAATACCTAGGGTTTTAGTGTATTACAAAGTCAACATAAGTCAATGATGGATATGACATCAAAAAACAACCTAATGCTATTCTAGGATTTCTTTGACTTATCAGCTGCCACAGCACTCAGGCTAGAAGATCACCTTTTATTTAGTGGGGTCTCTTCTAATAAAATCTAGAAGTAAAAATAATAAGGCTTACCAGGAATACTGTTCAGCTATAAAATGAATTTTATGACGTCTCAGATTCCTTCTCATCTGGTAAAGTTGTAAAATGGCATGATTGAAAGCTCATTTTTAGCCCAATTTTGCCACATCTGTTTTCCCAATAACTAATTCTTTAAAATGACGGAAAGTCTCTGTTTAATCATTGAAAAGCCAAGAAAAGAGAAAAAGAACTTCACAGAAATGCATAGAAAGATATTTTCTCTGTGGATAACAAATTAGGAGGAGACTTCTTAATTCTCTTAGGTCAGTGCTGAAGGGGAATAGCAAGAAAGTAATTTTTAAGAGTTAACAATTTCAAAAGTTCTCATCTTTGTCCTTAAATTCTCACTGTTGTCTATTTCCGTTTGTAAGACAACTAATAAGGACTTGATGGAAGTTCAAAGCAGTATATAGAAATTTAAAAACAGCTATTATTATTGACAAGTGTCTTCACAAGGTTAAAATGCCCTTTGTCTATTATGATTCCACCATTAACAAGCAGTAGAAAGAGCAAAAATAACTTATACATTCCTCTTCAGTTTCCTATAAAAAACACTTAAATCTGATAAGTAAAAAAAATTGCTAACGTAATTCTAAGCTCCTGTTACATAATTCAAAGACATTATAGGAGCTTCCTTTATTTTTTTTTAAATTATTCATAGCATAAATCTTGTAAAATATTTAAGTGCCTTTCCAGAACTGCCAGAGAAGACTGCTGATGGAAAGGCTTATCAGCAGGTATTTTTGACCACAACTGATAGAATCTGGAGGATATAGGTGGGGTAGAGAAGGGAAGAAAGCAAGAAAAGGAAAAGGCTTCAAAACTTTATAAAGGTTTTGATTTCTGCATGGCTTTTCTTGCTGAAAGTAGGAATGTTTTTCTTTTGAAAATAAGGCTTTACTGAGTGGGACTATTTGTTTCAAATATTATTCTTCAGGAAGAGACTTCAACAAAACAGAACCAAGTACATTGGGGAATAAAAATGTCCTCCCACAGTAAATGAGAAGTCACTCATTAGCAAAACACTGGGTGCTACTATGAAGACAGTTGTGCAGCTGGCAGAGATCCTGAGAGGAGAATTATTCATCACCATGGTTACTGAAGCTAGAAATATTACCTCCTGCAATCAACATAAACAAAGATTCTTTCAAGAAAGTGTAGAAACCCAAGACACTATAAACAATTATTTGAAATTGTAAGATGCATGGAAGTTAAACACATACCATGTTACTTCCCAGGCATAGAAAGCAAAAGAAGACCACCACACAAAAAGAGAATGTTTGGGGAAAGAAAAAAGGGAGATATTCAAGATACAAATCAAAATCCTCAAAAAGGATCACAGTTCTTTCCAAATATAGTATCAATCACTAGAAGGCAGCAGATCTGAATTTAAAATCTACCTCTGATCCTTGCTTAATGGGTGAGCTTGAGTAGGTCACTGTACTCCTTTATCTCAGTTTCCTCCTCTGTAAATTGAGGATTTTTTATGATTTATGATTCCATGACACTAGGGACCTTATTTAAGAGCAAATCTAATCAATCACAGGATCAAAGAATTAGAAGGAACTTCAGGAGCCATCAGATCCTAATTATATCTGAAAAGGAATTTCCTTCTACAACATCTCTGACAAGTTTTATACAATCTATGATCTCTAGGTCTCCAAAAACATTTTCCATATATAGAATCAAAGTCTACCTTTCTGCACGTTCTAAAGAGTGCTTCAATTTCTTCCACCTAGGATCAAAATTAGAGTCTTGGGCAAATCATATAACCTCTCTCAGCTTTAGTTTCCTCATTAGTAAAATGGGAATAATAATAATAGCACCTATAGCAACAGTTACCATGAGGAACAAATGAGAGATAATATTTGGAAAGTGATTTGCAAAACTTTAAGTGCCACATAAATTCTGGTTATTATTCCACTTGCCAGATATTCAAATATTTGCCAGCAGATAGTTCTCAACTTTTCTTCTCCAACCTAACATCTTTGTTCCTTCAGTTGATATGAATGATTTTAAAGATTCTTTGACATCTTGGTCACCTTGTCTGGATGATGATGTAGCTCATCAAGATACTTCCTAAAATATAGTTCTATCAATAGATAGTCTAGCAGTATTTTGACCTTCCCTGGTCTCGATATCATGTCTCTTAAGGATAAATAAGATAACATTGATTTATTGGCTTCATTATTACTCTGTTGTCCCATACTTGTGGTCCACAAATATCCCAGATTGTTTTGAAATGAATTTCTATCCAGTCACAGGTCCCCCATCTTTGATTCAATCCAACATTTATTAAACACCTATTAAGTGCAAATCTTGGGGGATATAAAGATAAAAATTAAATAGTCTCTGCCCTCCAGAGACTTACATGCAGTCAGAGGATACAATAGTTGGTTGTTGTCCGTCATTCTCAAAGAGGATATTAGAGTTGAGTTACAGTGTGTCCAACTGTGGCTGATCAGACCAATGTGAGTTTGGAATGCTCTGCCACAGGTTGGATACAAATAGTTCCTATGAACATTTGGGGTGGCTTCTCTGGGTTAATTCAATTCTGCTTTGTTCATACATACTCTGATGAGGGCATGTCATGCTGGATGGTCCTGTGCCAGTGTCTCCCATATCATACAAAAATTCTAAAAGTTCTTAAGAGAGACCTTGAAAGTATATTTGTACCCCCTTTTCTGGCCACCTTGTAAGTACGTGCCATGTGTGAGATTTCCATAAAATAGTCTTTTTGGCAAGTGTACATTTGACATTCCAACAATGCCAACCCAACAGAGTTGTGTTCTCTGCAGTAGAGTTGGAATGCTTGGCCGTTTAGTTCAAAAAAAGGATCTCACTATCTCTTATCTTATCCTTCCAGGTGATCTACAGAATCTTCCCAAAACAATTCATATAAAAGTGGTTCAATTTCCTGGCCATTATTCTGGCATACTATCCAGGTTTCACAGGCATACAACAATGAAGTCAGCACAATGGCTCTATTAACCTTCATTTTATAGTCAGTATAATCCCTCTCCTCTCTCACACTTTCCTTCAGAGCCTCCAAAAAAAATGAGCTAGCTCTGGCAATGTCTGTGTTAATCTCATTATCAATGAGAGGGAAGTTTGTTGCCAAATTGGTGTGTAAGTTGAGCCAACACACCATTGGCAACAATGGAGCAGAAAAGAAGTGGGCAGCTTTCAGAAACTTGGGTGTACAGTGCAGCATTTGCTCATCTGAGTTATAATACTCACAAACATCAAGACTAGTTTGATGAAAATAATGAGGAAATTCAGAAGCTGTTAAATGAAAAATGAGAACTCCACTGGGTATACCAGCAGGATAGTTCATCCTCTCTAAGAAGATAGTATTTAATTGTATCAAAAGTAAAGTATCATCATAACTTAAAGAGATGCAAGATTCTTGGCTCAGGGAGGATGCAACATAGACCAAGTAAATGAAAACCCAGAGTACAAGCCAGGAAAGCAGTGACCACACCTCTCCCTAGATCATACCATTGTGGAAACACTGAAAACTCACAGACCTCTCTCTCCTCCAGAACTAATTCTGAAAACAGCAGCACAAAAAACCTGAAGTTTGAGATAATGTTCCCTCCAACCCAGGAGCAGAGCCCAAATTTAACATAAAGTTAAAAGTCAAAAAATAGCCTAGGAAAATGAGCAAATACAAAAAAAATAATCTGACCATAAAATGTCTACTATGGTAACAGGGAAGATCAAGACACAAATTCATGGGGAAAAAACCAATGATATCAAAATAACTACAAGAAAAGATTCAAAAGGGAAAAAGTGTAAACTAGACACAAGCCCAACAAGAATTTCTGGAAGAACTCAAAAAGGATTTGAAAAAGCAAAGATGTATAAGGAAATTGGGAAAATAAATGGGATGAGATTGATGCAAGAAAGTTGTGTAAAGAGAGTCAGCAGCTTGGTAAAAAGAAACTCCAAAACATACTAAAGGTAAAACACCTTACAAAATAGAAGTAGCCAAATGACAAAAGAGGCACAAAAATCTGCTAAAGAAAAGAGTTCCTTAAAAAGCAAAAGTAGCCAAAGGGTAAAAGAGGTACAAAAATTCACTGAAAGAAAGATTTCCTCAAAAAGCAGAACTGGCCAAATTAAAAAAAAAAAATAGTACAAAAGCTCATTGGGGAAAATAATGCCTCAAAAATTAGAATTGGCCAAGTGGAAACTAATGACTTCATGAGATATCAAGAAACAATAAAACAAAATTTTAAAAATGGAAAAAATGGAAAACAATGTGAAATATTTTACTGGAAAACAACTGACCCCAGAAAAATAGATCCAGGATCTATGCTTTACCAATGGAATGTAAATTTTTAAAAGAATTATTGGACTACCTAGATGACATGGTCAAATCCGATTTCAAGATATAAAATAAACCCATATAAATCATCAGCATTTTTGTATCTGACTGACCAAATCCAGCAGAAACCATTAGAAAGAGAAATTCCTTTTAAATTTATTGCAGACAACATAAAGTACTTGGGATCCTACCTTCCAAAGCCAATCAAACTACCAAAAATTATTTTTATAGAGGTACAAAAAATTTCATATGGAAGAACAAAAGATCAAGAATATCAAGGGAATCAATGAAAAAAATATGTTGAGGAAGGTGGCCTACTAATACCAGATCTCAAACTATAATACAAAGCAGTAATCATCAAAATCTGGCACTGACTGAGAAACAGAATGTTGAATCAGTGGAACAGATTAGGTATACAATGCATAGTGATAAATGATCTTAATCATCTAGTGTTTGACAAATCCAAAGATCCAAGATTTTGAGGGTAAGAGTTCACAAGAAATAAAACAGATAATTTTTATTGCAATAAACTAACCATTTTGAAAAATGCAGCCAAGATTAGAAGGAAAGAAGGAAATTAGGAAACACATTTTGTAAATTTCTCTAATAATGGTCTTATTTCTCCAATTATAGAGAATTGAGTCAAATTTATAAGACTTTGAGTCATTTTCCAATTGGTAAATGATCACAGGCAGTTTTCAGAAGAAGAAATCAAAACTACCTATAATTCTATTTAAAATGCTTTCTAAAAACTAATGAGCAGAGAAAATCAAATCAAAACATCTTTGAGCTTCTACCTCATATCTACTAGACTGGCTAATAGGACAAAAAAGTAAAATAACAAATGTTGCAGAGGGTGTAGAAAGATAGGTATACTACTAATGCATTCTTAGTAAAATTGTGAACTGGTTCAACTATTCTGGAGAACAAATTATAATTATGCTCAAAGGGCTATAAAATTGTAGCTTAATAGAATAGTGTGATTTGAAATCATCTTGCAAATTTTTGCACTTAGAGAGGCAGAGAGAAAAACTTCCTACAATTATAACCCCAAAGTAAAATTAGTTGTTTTGAAAGCAATAAGAAACTCCTTTATCGCTGCAGCCTCATTCAAGTAGAAGCTGGGGATGAGCATTTGTCAGGAATGCCAGAGAAGACATTCCAGTTTATATGATCCTTAAGGATACTTCCATCTATGAGATTCCAGTAACTCTGACAGTATGTTTTTTACTGGGAAACATTATACCAGTGTATCCTTCCACCAAGGGATTGCTTTCTATTGATGCAGGTGCTGACAAAATCTTCCAAATATTCCTCAAATTTTTCTCCTTAAGTAATTAGGTAGGATTAGCTAAATCTCCCTACCCTTGGTGGAGATGTACTTTCAGCAACTCTTAAAATATATATACTCTAAGGACTTCCATTCTGCTCTCCTAAATTAGTTAGGGGACCACAGCATTCTCTCACCAATCAGAATTACATTTGGATCTGGTTAATTACAAAGTCAGTAAATGTTTGCCATGTGTTTTGAAAATGTGCTGTTCTATACAATGTGCAGTCATTGTACAGTATTGTTCTTATCCTGGTTTGTAGATAGGCATTAACTAACTCAAGAAAATAATGGATTTAAATGGTATATCGTCTCGTCTACAGCAAATTATTTTTGCAAGTAATAACAAAAGATAGATTCACTTTCTGAAGAAACTTTTTAATGGATAGGTGGATAAATATATTGATATTCTGCTTAGAGAACTTTAGTACCTGGAACCTGTCCATATTGCTGCCATGAGATCTAGTCTCACACTCTGCAATCAACAAAGTGCCACCTTGGAAATAACTGCAACAAACTCCATTAATTTTTAATTTGTGATAATGTGTACTCAGGGTAAGATGAAATTTGTTTATCACTGCTTCTAAAAACAGATTTGGGTTAAGATCTAGGATTAAGAGGCAAGGAGTCCATGGACATATTTTTGCATGTCCATGAACTTAGAAAGGAAAAAGTTATATCTTTAATTAGCCTCTAACTGAAATTTCATATTTTTCCAATTATTTGAAAACATTATTCTAAGAAATGGTCCATAAGCTTCACCAGACAGCCAAAGGAATCTATAAAACAAAATAGCTTAAGGATCGCTCTTTTAGGTGATGATGATGATGATGATGATGATGATGATGATTATGATGACGACGATGATGACAACAGTGGTATAAATAGCTAATATTGTCTATTGCTTTAAGTTTTACAAAATACTAGGGATAAGACATTTCATTTTATTCTCACAAAAACCCTATGAGATGGGTGCTATTATTATCCCCATTTTATAGAGGAAGAAATTTAGGTATAAAAAGGATATGGTTATAGATTGCCCCATGTCATACAACTAAGTCACTGTCTAAAACAGAATTTGAATTCTTCAAATACTTTAAGAATATTGGTTTTATTAATGTTGAGTATACCATCAATTCATTTTGATTCAATAAGCATTTATTATGTACCAACTCACACTGAGGACATATAAACAAAAATGAAAAAATATCTGCCCTCTTGTGTTCTATTGAGGAACCTACTCCAACAAAATATATAACAATCCCCCCGCATCTTTTTGTCATTTCTTGTTGTTCTTCCATCTTTCTTCCATATGTCTTCCATGGAAGAGTCATCCAAACAGTTAGTTCTTTTTAATAACTAGAGCATTTTGGATAGAGGAAGTACCCAAAATGATTGGAGGCTTCCTCTAGTTCTTTCAATATCTAGGGAAATACTGGACAGAAGTATATTCCTCTAACCTAATTTTGTTCTGTGTATCCCAACCAAATTGACTTTACTCATTCACACAATTAGATATTCATCAACAAGAAATTATGACCTATTATAGTTTTTACATTATAAAAATATCAAGAAATAGAGACAACTTGAAGAAAAAGAGAAGATTACATAAAAAGGACCTGCCAGGAACAGATTAAGGATAGATTTAGAAGAAATAAATCTTTTTTTATCTCTCAAAAAGGATGACCACAGTCAGCAATCTCTATTCTTGGAATCTGTATCACCAAATGCTTCTGCAAAAGTGTCAATCCACCACCATCTAGTTGCTATTGACAAATGCTGCACCCCCAGGTGATATCTCCTCCTCTCTCCTGCCACAATTTCCTATTCCCCTCCTCTCTTGCGGTTCCAATTGTTTGTTGGTTTGCTTTTTTGTTTTGGAGTTTGTTTTTTACGCCACTTCCATCAGAATTGATCATCATATAGTATTGTTGTTGAAGTATATAATGATCTCCTGGTTCTGCTCATTTCACTCATCATCAGTTCATGTAAGTCTCTCCAAGCCTCTCTGTATTCATCCTGCTGGTCATTTCTTACAGAACAATAATATTCCATAACATTCATATACCATAACTTATTCAGCCATTCTCCAACTGATGAGCATCCACTCATTAAGATACTTATCAAAAATTTGAGCACTTGAATCAATAGGAAAAAAACGTTCTTCCTGCCTCAGAGTATGTAATATCTTTCATCCTTCTGGCTGGCTGACAGTGAATTTTGAGAATTATAGTTAGGTTTGGATCTTTTCCCTGGCCATGAGCAAAGAACATCTAGATACAAAAAAAAGATTAAATTTACTGTAGTTTATATTTGGGCTATATCATGGCATGTCAGAAAGAGTAAGGATACTTGAGTTCACATGGTGGCTCTGATATTGCATATCCATATCTAAATGACCTAACCTCTCTAAGTCTCAATTTTCTCCCCTGTGAAATGGTGTTAATAATGCTTTCACTACCTATCTTTGAGGTATTGTGAGGAAAGTTCAATCTCATTTTACCTTTTATTAATTATTCTAAAAATATTTTCAAATTTTCAAGTAGAGATTGGGCTAGAAGGAATTGATCATGAGAAGAGAAAATGTAATTCTCCCTCATAGATTTTTTTAATTTCTTTTTTCAATCAATCAATACAACTTTATTAAGAGCCCTTTGTGCCAGACACTATGCTAAGTACTAGGAATACAAATACAAAAAGAAAGATATTTCTGGCCTCAAGGAGTTTACATTCTATTAAGGAAGATGACACATAAAAGAGAATTGGAAAAGGTGGAGGAAGGAAGGGATGATAGAGAAATCTGGAGAAGTGTAGATTGGTGGGAAATAAAGAGATGGCTAGCCTAGGTGCCCTCCTTAAAAAAAAAAAAAAAAAGATTCTGGGAGGAGCCATCCAATCAGAAAGAGAGACTCAGGGGCAGAGGTTCCAAAGTGTGAGTTCCAAGGTGTGATTTTCCAGGATGAAGAGGTTTCTGGGGCTTGTTAGAGAACTCTAGAGAAGTTCAGCCTAAAGTTTTCCCTTCTTGATGCCCAAACTTGATTGGGCCAATAGGTAATATTTGTT